>NC_073634.1:97740000-98340000 GCF_029407905.1 Bubalus kerabau | reverse complement strand
GTGGAGGTGGGGCTGGCGAAGAGACCCCAAGGTGCGGCGGTTCTCTGATGGGCGTCCTCGGAGAAGCCAGGCCCCCTCCCTTCGTGAATAAAGCTGTGAGGGGACCTGGTCCAGGGCCTGCTTCATCTCTGGGCCTGAGTTTCTCTGTGTGGGAGGACAGAGGGCCAGGATAGGTCGAAGACTTGCCCTTTATGGGATAAGGACCTCTCCTGAGAATTTGGTCAATTCTTGGCTGAAAGCCTTAGGGAAGTGCCCAGGCCAACCCCAGAAAATGCCCATGTTATTTCAGGAGCTTCTGACCCCTGGTTCCCATCCTGAGGTTCCCTGCTTTTCCTAATTCCCTGCTCCAGGGGTGTCTTTGAGGCCCAGACCCCTTTGCCCATTCATTCATTTTTTCATTCACTCACTCAAAAAAACAAACAAACAAACCCAAATCCTTGTCTTCAAGGGAAGACGAGACAATAAGCATAATATGATTAGTAAACTATACAAATTAGTGAAATGACTAGTAAAATGTGTCACCTGGAAGACTGTGGTAAGTGCCAAGGAGGAAAAAAAAGCCGGGCAGGGGCAGAGGGCAGCCCAGGCCACCAGTTCTCCCAGCTCCACAAGTGTCTGGTGTATGCCTCCTGTGCCCTCCTGATCCTGGCCCAGCCTGTGCCACTCACGTCTCCACCCTCCTTCTGGGTTCTCATCAGGTCAGCCTCCCTCTGTCCTCCTTCACCCAGCAAGCTATGTCCAGTGCCCTCCTTGTGCCCAGTGATGCTGTGCCCCCGCTCTCAGGCAGCTCCCTGTCTGGGAGACACCTTTGCCCAGCACTATCAGGGCTGAGACAAAGAGATGGGGAATCCGGGATGGGGAGCAAGGGATCCGCCTGGAAGGCTTCCTGGAAGGGGGACATCTGAGCAGGGCCTTGGAGGATGAGTAGGAGTTTGCTAGGGGGAATACATCTTTTAGCAGAGGTATAGATGGGATGGGAGGTTGGAACGGAGGGAAGTGAATGCCTTGTCACCTGGAGAGAGGGCAGGAAAGAGACGTTGTCTTTGTGGGAAATGACATCATAGTCACAGTCTGGCAAGTGTGTGCCTGCCCAAGAGTCGGGGCAGCTGGGGAAGCGGAGGGTAGGATAAAGGCTGGGAGTGGGGTGACTAGTGGAGTATTGACTGGGGGAAGTGCTGTGCTTAGGCTGTGGTCAGGGCCTGGGTGCCTAGGCTGGATTTCCTGACTCTGGCACAACAGGTTGGTAGCTGGAGGGGGCTTGTCTGCAAGGCTGCAGGGCTTGGTAGGAGACAGCCATGGTGGAGGCTGGGGCAGGATCTTGCCTCTAACAATGCAAGCTAGGGAAGGAAGTGAATGCATGAACAAGTCTCTCTCCATCTTTATCTCACACTGTGCCTTGTCTTTGTGGGGAGTGACCTGGGTCATGATAATGACCCTCCGGGTGGGGGCCAGAATGTTGGGGCTTTGAGGGGAGAAGACCTATGACCCAGGCTTTTCTGAGCTCCTGGGTGCACAGTGAGAGCAAGCCAGGGAGCCACAGAGGCTGCTGGCTGACAGGTTCTAGGTTAGGAGAGGAGTCTGAGCAGTCCAGCGTGAGCAGGGCTAGGCCCAAGAAGAGAAACCAACGACAGCTTGGATATTGGGGAAATCTGCCTGGAGGAGGGCCCTCTGCGCTGGGCCTTGCTGTACGAGCAGGAGTATTCTGGGAGAAACAAAACAAGCCGCAGCAAGGGCGTTCCAGACAGAAGGAATAGCTGGTGCAGAGGGATGGGGAGAATCCTGACAGCTCGGGTGTAGCTGTGGGGCAGGGAGAAGGTGAAGAGGAGCCTGGAGAGGCAGGCAGGGGCCGAGCTGTACAAGGCCTTGAAGGCCAGGCCAGTACCTTGAAGCTTCCTGGGAAGGATCTGCAGCAGGAGAATCATGATCTAGTTTGCTTTTTGGAAAGGTCCTTCTGACTGCAGCATGGGAAAAGGATGCCTGCGGCAGCCCAGAGGTTGGATGTGGGGCTGGGAGAAGCGGATACATCTGGGCAAGATGAGGGGCAAGATTTGCCCTGAGTCTGGAAGGTGGGAGAGGGCTACTCCCAGGATCCCACCCAGACAGCCAGACCGGGGTCCCCAAGGGAACTGGGAACCAAGAGAGGGGTGGCCACTTGCCCATCGCCCTTCAGCTGGCGTGCTGAGCATCACCCCGGGGCAGCGCCTCCCTGAGCTGCTCAGCTTGAACCTGTGCGATGACTGTCCCCCCACCCCGGCCGCCCCGCCCTCCCACCCTGCCCCTCCGCCCAGCGGCCCCTTCTCGCCTGCCTCCACAGAAGGGTGCCATTTGGTGTCTAAATAGCCGGCTCAGGCAGGCGCGAAGGCAGGTAAGGAGGTTTAATTAAAATTAGTGCCTCTCTCCTGGCAATCACGGTGTTTATGAAGATGGGCCTGGCTGGCATTGTTCTGCAGAGGACTTAATCGAAGCTTAATGGATTGACCTAACATTCGATTTCCTGACTTGCATTGAGGCGGCGGCAGCAGCATTCCCTTAAGCGTTTGCAATTTACCCACTGCTCGCGCCAACAAAAGGCGGCCTGAATAGCAGCCCCACTCGAGGGGCCATTGTGCGCGGGGGCGCCTGCCTGAGTCACCGCTATTGGGACAACATTCTTTATGCCTCGCTGGAATGAAAGGATTATTCAAATATTCAATTAAACCGTGAAAAGGGGGCTTTTCTGAGAACCTGGGGGCCCCCGGCTCCGCGGAGCTAGCGGGCTGCTCTCGGAGGTGGGGGTGCTATCTCCCAGCTCCCCCTCCCCACCCAACCACCCCCGGGACTGCTAAGCAGGCCCATCTCCAACCTTCAGCGGCTCAGGGCTCATAGCGGGGCAGCAGATGAGGTCCAGCTCTTGGCTGCCCTGAGACACAGAGCTGAATTTGCCCCCATTGTGCAGATGATGCGAAACTGAGGCTCAGACTGGGGAAGAGACTTGCCCCCGGTCACCCAGCTGGTGAGCTGGGATTTGAGCTCCCAACACAGGAGGGGACACCTTCAGGTTTCTGTGACTCCTGCATCTAAGGGAGGAAGGGTGTGTTGTCCAAAGGGATGTAGGCTCTGTCACATGGTCATCCCAGAGAATCTTCAGAGCAGTCCCTTTAGAGGGGGGCTAGGAGAAGGGGCATGGCTTGATCATGCTCCCCTCCAAGGGGGGAGTCCAGAAGTCTCCCTGGGGAAACCAAGGGCCCCAGGCTGGGTAGTCCTTGGACCGGACTCCTGGGTTGGATGGAACATGAGGTCATCATGTCATCTAATCCCCCAGGAACCCGTGTCCAGGCCCGACCCCGCCCCTGCTTACCCATAGTGCTTGGGAGCCAGAGAGATCTGGGTTCGAGTCCCGGCTCTGGTATCCACTGTGCGCTCCAGGCACGCTCCACTGTCCTTAACACCTGCGTGAAGGACACCCTTTCCTGCCTGCCTTCCTGTCTGTAGGGATTAACTGATGGAGGTGGGCAGGGAAGGTGCGGCGGGTGCTGGGAAAACGACTTTCCTGTCTTGCACTGTGGTGGCTGGGGCTCAATTAGTGACCGTGCATCCCTCCCCCAGCCCTGCAGTCCACCTTGGGGGGCAGTGGGGTCTCCAGCCCGCTGAGAGCTGCCAGGAGGGGTGTGTCCCTGAACGCTGTCCTTGCCTGCACCTCCCCACCCAGTGCTCCGCCCTGCTGTCCCTGTCACACTGCTGCTGGGAACAGTAAATCCTGGTAAAGCCGAGGCTCCGGTCCTCCCCAGCCCCCTCCCACTCCTGCCTCTACTGCAGCATCTTGGCCAGTCCTTCCCACACCCTCCTGTTTCCTCTGGGCCCCTTGCCTTCTGTGTGGCCTTGAGCTGGTCCCTACCCTTCTCTGGACCCCCAGCTTCCTATTGTAAATTGTCAGAAGACTAACTGGAGAATTGCTCAGCCCAGGGGATGGTAGGATTGAAGGTACATGGGGTTGGAAAGAGATTGGGAAATGGATGGGACTGGTAGGCACCTCTTGCCCCCAGGGAGGCTAGTTAGGTGGGGAGACTTCCCATGACCTTTGAGTGAGTCTGGAGAGGACCAGGCTAGGGAACAGTCATGTACAGTTGGACAGGTTGTTTAACTGAACAAGGGCGCCTAGACAGGGGAAGGTAGAGCCTGAAACCCAGCCTGCATGCCCCTCACCTGTCTTTCTGTGAGGTACGGGGGACCTTCTGTATAACTGGCACAAAGGTGCCTTATGGGCTAATGGTAATTCTGGGGAGGCCAGGAAGAACATGACCCCGGCTCACTTAGTATATGAGGGGAGGGGAATATCATGGGGGAAAGATCGGAGCGGGGGAGTGCCCAGATCCTGCCATACGCCCGAGGTCCAGCTCGGATTTCCCTAAATCCGACTTTGGACAACACAGGCCTCGACGGGCACGCTGGGGGCGGCTGGGGATCAGGGTTGCCAGGAGCATCCAGCCCTCCTGGCGCAGCGGGTGTTAAGAGGGATTAGAAGGGCCAAGGGCTGCGCATGCTGGGCTCCAGACTCCCCCGCAGCGGCAGGGCTGCGAGCAGTGGGAGCCGAGGGGAAGTGGATGGACGACTGTTTTCTGAACCACAGGCCGCCACATCCCAGACCAGACAGGGCTAGGAGTCAGGGATGCAGACAGGATCTGTGGGTTCCTGCTGATCGGTAGCCCCTAGGCAGGGCACCAGCTGAAGATGCTGCCCAGGAGCTGGGGAGGGCTCCTGTGACAGGAAACTGGCCCTCTATGGGCACCCTGGGGGCCAGGCGCCTGTGCAGCTTCCCCTGCCTCAAGGGGGGCGTGGCCCCTTTCATAGAGGACGAAGGCCTTCAGGTCAGGAGAGGCTAGGGCGTGGGCCACCAATTCTAAGCAGTGGGGCTGGGATTTCAACCACCATCCATTTCACACTGGAGATACTTGATTTTTCTCCTCACTGGGCCTCTGGGCAGGACCACACTCCTTTGTCCCTGGTCCACACAGAGCTACCCAGCCACCCACCTCTCCCTCCCATAGGCAATTGTCCCTTTATGTTTTGTCCCTGTTCTTACAGAATGTCCGTGTTTTCTGTGCGAGCACTTTTTATTGTCTTGGTTTTTGTTGTTTTTGGCTGCACTGGGCGGCATGTGGGTTCTTAGTTCCCCAACCAGGGATCGAACTCATGCCTCTGCGTTGGTAGCTCTGGGCCACCAGGGAAGTCCTTTGCAAGCATTTTAAAGTTATGTAGATGGCTTTTGGGCTTCCCCAGTGGCTCAGCAGTAAAGAATCCACCTGCCAATGCAGGAGACACAGGTTTGACTCCTGGGTCAGGAAGATCCCTTGGAAAAGGAAATGGCAACCCACTCCAGTATTCGTGCCTGGAAAATCCCACGGACAGAGGAGCCTGGCGGAATATAGTCCATGGGGTCACAAAAGAATCAGACAGGACTTAGCAACTAAGCAACAGCAGCAAAGATGGTGTTCCCGTCTAGATCTCATTCTGAATCTCCCTTTTTTGTTTTTATTCTGTTTTCTCCCCACACTCAGCCCCTGGCTTTTAAGGGTTTGTCCATTTGCTCAGTGCTGTGTCTGCTCCATCACTTCTGCCTACTGCACAGGACTCCTGGGGGTGTAGCCCCCGCCCGGCCATCCGGGCCACCTCCCCATTGCTGTAAATACTGTTGCAGTGAGCATCCAAGGCCCCCTCCCCATGGCCCCTTGAGAGAATTTCCTTCGGGTGCTGGAGCCTCTTGATGGGTCAGAAGGAGGACCAACAGTGTGCCTGCCTCTCTCTGGAACAGTGGATGGGACCCCTCCACTCACAGTTCGCCTCTCGGGATGGTGCTGATGGGAGAGTGATGATGGTGGTGGGGTGCTGATGCGGATGGTCACTCCCTGGAGATGATGGCGACAGGATGCTTTTGACCGTGGGGGATGGTGTCGGCCATGGACCTGGGGACAGGAGGAGTGGCAGTGACAGTAACCCAGGGAGCCTTGGGAAAGCGCCAGACGCTTGCTCCTCTGAGCACTTTCTGGATGCCGGCTCCCTGAACTCTCACAGCCGTCTTGTGAAGTAGATGCTACTGGTGCTCTTTTTGCCAGTGAAGAAATCGAGAGGTTCAAAGACAGACCCGAGGATGGACCGGGGGAGGTTGGCGATGGTCTCGGTGATGGCGGCGCTGGGCGCGATGACAGTGCGGCAGCGGCAGTGGCAGGTGCTTGTGGCTGGGTGGCCAGCGGTGGCCTAGTGCGTGACAACCACAGGGGTGTCAGCAGCGGTGACTGCTGCTGGTCGTGGCGTTCATCCACGGTGTCGCTGGTGATGGCGCCCCTGGTGGTGGCAGGAACGATTGAGGTTTGGTAGTTGACGGCGACAGGGACCATGTGGGTGAAAACCAGGGATGCTGGTGCCGGTGTCTGCCAACCGCGGGCATGGTGCCGTGGCGGCGATGGGGAGACTGTGGCGGAAGTGCCCACGTCTCTGGTGATCGCAGGGACGCTGGTGGGGTGAAGCCAGCGACAGTGTCAGTGATGTGACGGGACTGGTGATCGGCTCCTCCCTCTGCAGATGTGAAGTTCCTGAACAACCACAGCCTGGTGAAGGAAGCTCAGGAGAAGGCCAATGCCGCCCTGCTCGACTACACCCTGTGCCACTACCCGCACTGTGGGGACAAGTTCCAGCAGCTGCTGCTGTGCCTGGTGGAGGTGCGGGCGCTGAGCATGCAAGCCAAGGAATACCTGTACCACAAACACCTGGGCAACGAGATGCCCCGAAACAACCTGCTCATCGAGATGCTGCAGGCCAAGCAGACTTGAACACGGGCCAGTGCGGGGGAGGGGGGCCGGGCCGGGGCCAGGGGGCGGGTCGCAGCACCCTTGTGGCCTCCAGGTGGTTTATTTTTATTACGCTGACCCAGGACCCCACCACGTAGGCCGCTGCCCCTCAGCTCTTGGAAGCCCCGTGTTTGGGAAGGTGGGCGAGGGTGAGCAGGGCCTGGCTGAGGGCAGGTGGTCCCCACTCACTGCTGGCACTTGCCTGCTACTCAGAGTGCCCCAAGGACGTGGCTGCTAGCCACTCCTTCCCTCCCCCTGCTCCCAGCTGTCTGTCCTGGAGTCTGGATCCCAGGCCCAGGGAGGAGGTTCGTATTCCCTGGTGGGCCTCAACGTCCCTTGAGTCAGAGGTCATCCCTTCGTCCTCTCCTGGGAGCAGAGGCAGAGAGAGGTCAAGTGGACATCAGCAGGCGGGAGAGGAGAGGGTCTCCAGACCCCCTCCTGGAGACCAGGAGGGAAGCCCTCTGTTTTGTAAACTAAGGATAACAGAGTTTGCAAACTTAGGCAAGGGGACTGTTGGGCCCTGGAGGACACTGGGAGACTGGTTAGGACAAAAAGACCTCCTCCCTAAACCCTCTGCCCCATCTGACGTCTGCAGGGGAGAACTTTGACACGTTGTTATCTGAAAAGTATTTTGCTACAATCATCTTTCTAACCCTCTCCCGCCAGAGGAGAAGTTTGGTTTGGCACAATCGGCATTCTAGCCCTGTTCACAGTTGACCCTCCTGGCTGATATTTATCTGCAAGGCTGTAGTCAAGAAGTTTGTTTTGTTTTGTTATTTGATTTTAATTTAGATGCTCCTTGAAAGGTATGTATGTGGAGGGGCAGGGGACAGATCTGAGGTCTGAGACTGGGGGTACTAGCACCAAGGACAGCCCGTGGTTTCTCTCCAGACACCCTCATACCGAGTACCCAGGGGTGGTGCTGGGTCATTATTCCTGAGCCCCCACTCCAATCCAGAGAAGAGCCTGTCCCTCTACCCCACTAGGTGGACAGCAACATGGCCTGTGGGGAGCTCAGAGTCTCTGTGAGTGGGAATCGGGGTGATCTTGGGGGGAGAGTGTAAGGGGCTTCAGGTCAGGGACATTGCTGATGAACCGTCTTTCACTGGCCCCATCCCATCGGGTTCCTTGCTGCACACCTTTGAAGCTGCACCTCGACTCCTCTCCTACATCCCGAAAGACCCTCTGCAGGACCAGGCACCAGGGAGCGGCCCCGGTGTCCTCCGTCTCCAGGCCGGGCGTCCGCGGTCTGCCCCGCTTTCACGATGCTGTCGCAGCTTGTGCTGAGCTTGCCCAGTTGCAGATTGCTGGGCATCCCTGCCCCCGCCTTCCAGCACCCTGTCTCAGTCGCCGCCCCTCTCTTCTGAAACACGTGCCCCTGGCCAGGCTGGCGATGCCCCAGCCCCCAAATGAGAAGTGCCCTTAAGAACCCCCCAACCCTCGCAGCCCTGGAATAAATTTTGCAATTAGTTTCCAGCTACTTTTGCCTATTTACATCCTGGGGCCAAAGCAGAGCCTCCCAAATAGGCTTGGGTTATCTAGGGCAGGGCCATGCTCCAAATGGGATGAAGGCGATACCCAGGTAACCTTTGGTTCAAAACCTGGGGGAGGCAAGATGGGGTTTGGGGGCTGGGGAGGGGGATACCAGGCACTACTGGGGCCCCACCTCATCCCTGGGTCCCTGCTAACCCTGGGAGGCCTGGAAGAGGCTTGGGCTTCCCAGAGCCTCAGCCTAAGTTGCACCCTGGTTGCATCTCAGCTGCCACCCTGGGCAGGAGGGAACAGTCGTTGAGTGAGCGTCTGCTGTGTGCCACCCGTCATTTCACTGTTCCTCCAGGAGCCCCGTGAGGCAGGGGTTATAATCCAGAAGAGGGCAAGGGACTTTAGGCGGCCACCTGCTGGGGCCCACCTGCCTTCAGGGCGCTGGCCGTTTCTTCTCTGTCTGCCATCGGCGGCCCACAGGCCCTGGGCCTGGCCCCCTCACTGATTCCCCGATTCCCCCCAACCCAAGCCACCTGGTGGCAGCAGTGAGCAAGGCCCCCCTCTGAGGACTGCTTCCTCCGGTCTGCTCCAAGTGCCCTTCCAGGACTTCACCTGCCTTGTCCATTGGTCCGGCCCATCCGCTCTTCGCAGTCACTTTGGTAGGTGGCAACCCCAGATTACAGACGAGGAAACTAAGATGAGTTGTCCTCTCCAGGGTCACACACTGAGAAAGCCAACCACAGACGCAAGCTTCCATCCTTGACCCACCTTGACCAACCTAATTGACTCCCAGAGTCACTCCTGCTCCACCCGTGCCTCTGGGCAGATTAGGAAAAAGCACTTCTTTTAGGGCGAGGCAGCCTGAGGCAGACACCTTGGCAGTAGCACCTTCAGATACCCTGGTTCCTGCCCCTGGGGAATGTTTAGTCTTGTAGGGGAGAGTGTCTTAATCAGATCGTAACCTGATGTGATACATCGTGTAACTGCACAAGATAACAAAATGGTTGATTCTGCTCCTGGGGGGACAGGAAGTCTTCACAGGAGAGGTGTCCTCCAAACTGAGTTTTGAAGGATGTCCAGGGGTTTGCCAGCTCGACAGGAGTTGGGGGCAGTCCAGGCAGAGGGAACAGTGTGAACATAAGGCTGGAGGGGTGTCAACCAGCAGTGTGTGGGGACCTAAGTGAAGTGGGTAGCCTTTCTCTCCTCCAGGGGATCTTCCCAACCCAGGGATCGAACCCAGGTCTCCCGCACTGCAGGCAGATTCTTAAACAGCTGACCCATAAGAGAAGCCCAAGAGTACTGGGGTGGGTAGCCTATCCCTTCTCCAGTAGATCTTCCCAACCCAGGAATCAAACCAGGGTCTCCTGCATGGCAGGCGGATTCCTTACCAACTAATCTATGAGGGAAGCCCTTGGAGACCTAAGGTTATTTTGGCTAAAGAGCAAAGACAATGTGTTGGGGGGAGGAAGTGGAGCAGGGGTTGCGGAGACTGGAAAGGACGCCTTGGTTCCCAGCCCTGACCGCCCCCATCCTCCCACCCCCACCCATATGATTAGAGTGTGGGGAGGCAGAGGCGCTCCGGAGAGGAGTGAAGTCAGGATATTGCAAATACAGGCAGTAGGGGCTACCAGGTGCCCGGTCCAGTTCAGCACCACCCTCTTGCTGCCTCTCCAGGGTCTGGCCCCTTCACTCCTTTCTCACATTAGTGGGCAGCAGGCTCTGCCTAACAGGCCAGGCTGAGTGCCCTGGTGGTGAACCTCAGCAGTGATGCCCGGCCCGCCACTCCTCCTGGGGTCCTGCTGGATCCTCCCTGGGCAGGCAGGAACTACACTCCTCCCCACCGAGGCTGCTGTCTTCTCTCTCTGCCTGGGACCTTCGGGACCTTAGACATCGCCGCCCCTGGGCTGCAGGGTCTGTGTGCCCACGCTCTCCGTCACATCCTTCTTTGGCAATGGCCAACTTTTCCTGAGTGCCTTGCATGCTGGGCACTGGGACTAACGCACAGGATGGCTCCATGTCCCTGCAGAGTGGGTCTGATGTCCCCCATTCTGCAGATGATGGACTAGGCTTCCAGGAATTCAAACCCCAGCCCCAGAATGAAATACCCAGACCCCTGTGTTGTGTGGTGGGTTAACTATACCCTGAATAGATTTTTATCTCAGACTCAATGCAGGCAGGGCCCAGGATGAAAGTGACCCTGAGGTCACAGAGGGAACTGGGAGCAGCTTGTACCTTGCTGGGTCTCGGGCTTCTTCTCATGCAGCCCTAACCCACCTCCACTCACCTGCATCGGGAATGGCTGCCTCCCCGCTTCCACCCAGCGGATGCTCTGATGCCCCTCAGCTGCGCCATGGCCTCTGGCCCAAGAAGTGCTGGAGTCAAGCTGAGATCAGCAGGATGCTGTTCACAGCCTTGCACCCCAAGACCAGACCCTGGGCCTCTCCTTCACCTAGCCCCTACCTTGGGGCCCACCCAGGTGCCAAGCCCTCACCATTCCTGCTCACCTTCGCTCTGAAACTGGCTCCGCCCACGAGGAGACCAGGCCTCAGAGAAGCATCTTGCCCGAGGCCACAGAATCAGTGATGCCAAGACCTAGTCCCATAGCCAGATTCCCAGTTGGGGGTCCTCTCGCAGCCCTGACACATCTGACCTGAAGCCACCCCACCTGCCGTGGTGCCTCCTCTGAGCAGGCTGCCTGGATGGCTCCTACTCACAACGACTGCCACCCCTCACCTCTATGTCACCCAGCCTAGGAGACCGAGGTATGAGTCATGGAGATCTTCCCTGACCGTCAGAGTTCTTCTCTGTACAATAGGGGTGATGGTGGTCTCAGGGCTGAGGTAAGGACCTGTAACTCTGAGGTGGTTTGAGGCTCAGCACCAGCCAGGTACACAGTAGGTGCTAATTACTGTTGGCCACACCTACCCTGATGGTGAAATTGGGTCCATCTTGAGTTGCAAAATCAAAGAGTAGCTTGTTCCTCCCTCCTCCCAGGGAGCCTGGCGTCTCATCTGCCTCCCCAGGCCAGGGTGACCCCAAAGAAGGAAAGGTCACTACAGTACCGTTTATTACCAGAGACACCAGGGGGCTGTCAGAACTTCGCGGCAGGAGGGGCGGGGTAGAGGGGAGGGGCGGTCACGGACAGAAAGCTGGGGACAGAGCCGTGGGACCTGGCGGGGTACGCGGGAGCTCCGGGGCCAAGGTTCCCCTGGCAGGAGGGAGAGGCTGAGGCCCTGGGAGAGGGTGGTGGTCCACACGCAGGTCGGCAGGGGGCTTTCAGAGGTCCCCAAGAGGAGCTTGCAGGAAAATCCCCATGCACTGTCTCTAGAAACCTGGGAGGCAAGTGTACCCTGTGGGTTGGGCTGGCAGAGAACCAAGATGGGGGCCCCACCCTTCCAAGATGGGGAGAGGGCTGGGAACTGAGGCTGGGGGAGACTTTGGGTGGGATTCTGGCCTGGGTGACCCTGGCAGTCTCTCCCAGCCTCTCTCCGAGCCTCAGTTTCTCCCTTCGGAGAACACCTGCAATGCCGGGGTGTGGGCTGTGTGTGTGGCGGGGGTCAGCAGGCGCTTTCGGGAGGGGCGGGAGCAGGCCTGGGAGGGATACCCAGCAGGCAGCCTTCACTTCCCTGCACTTCTTGCTCGGGCCACCTGAGTGGGTCGCGTGGTGGGGTGGGGGGCCCTAGGGCATCTGGAGGGCGGAGCGGGATGGGGGTCCCTCCGAGGCCGAGGTGGAAGCGGCTCCGTTGCTACGAGGGGCCTTAGCAACGCACCCATTCAGCGGAGACAAAGGCGCTGTCACTTGAGCGCAGAGGCGCCTCTGCCGCTCTCTTGTTCCCACAGACGCTGCGCCTGCGGGGGCGGGTGCTGGGGGGCTGGGAGCCGAGGTGTGTAGCGGGGTGATGGGTGGGGAGGCTGGGGTGGGGGGTGCCTTTCTGCCTGCTCGGCACGCCCCCCCATCTGCAGGACGCCTGCGCCCTCCCGGCAGGCCTGCAGGGGGCGCCTCCAGCCCATTTTGCAGAAGGGGAAGCTGAGACACGGAAGGACTGGGACATCCGCCTGGACGCAGGTCGGCTGGGAGTTTGGGGTCATACAGACCCAGGCTAAGATGTGCCTAGGCTTACCCCCACGTGACTCCTGCGGCCTCAGTGTCCTCATCTGTGGGGGTGGGGGCCCGACCCCTGGCTCCTCAAGGGCTCCTCTCTGTGCCTCAGCGTTCTGAGCGGCACAATGGGAGGGTGACCACACCCCTGTTTTCCCCAGTCACCTCATGAAAGGAGCCACCAGATGCCCAGGTTTAGCACAGAGCTCAGCCCCACTGAGAGCTCCATAGACCTGCCTCTGGACCTGGCTGGAAAGAACCCCGAGCTTTCGGAGGCTGAGCAGTGCTGAGTCGGCCCCTCAGAGGCTTGTCTCTGGTTCAAGACTGTGGGAGGCCAGGGACCACGGTCCCCGAGGGCTTCCCTTGGGCCAGGATGAGTGCTCCTTGAGCAGGTGGCCCCGGCCCTGCCCTGCTACCCACAGGCCCCCACCCCCCACTCCATCACGTCCCCATCAGCTGTCCAGTGGGGAAACTGAGGCCTTGGGGAAAGTACTTGCTCCTCGTTGGGCTTGGAAGAACTCTCAGACCATCAGGCATCTGGCCAGAGCGCTAAGAGTGGGTGAAGTGGGGCGGCGGGCGTGGGGCGCACGGAGGAAGGCAGGCCAATGGCTCCCTGTCCCAGCAGCACTGGCCAGGGAAGGGGTCCCAAACTTACTCCCTAAGAAAGCCTCTCCTCAGAGCACTGACCGAGCCCACCGGGAGCTAGTGGGGGAATTTTAGGCACCAACAAGGAGCAGAATGAGACAGGAAGAGCCTCTCAAACTGTGGGAGGCCGGGTGGGGTCGCTTCTAAAATCGCTTCCATTCCCACACAGTGGGGCTGAGGGACTGTCCAGGCACCAAGGGAAAAAGGGAGACACCCCACCCAGGGTGTGGGAGCCGTACCTGAAGCCTTGAATGCTGTCAGCTCCACGGCCTGAGGACAGAGGAGGCCCGTCAGGGGCTGGTCCCCCTCTCCTTCTGCTCCTCTGGCTCTGGGGGCCCTTGGCTACCTTGGAGATGACTGCTCCACCCCCGGGGGCCTTGGCATTCAGGTTC
This sequence comes from Bubalus kerabau, assembly GCF_029407905.1. Taxonomy (NCBI): domain Eukaryota; kingdom Metazoa; phylum Chordata; class Mammalia; order Artiodactyla; family Bovidae; genus Bubalus; species Bubalus kerabau. The sequence goes on along the minus strand of NC_073634.1, from coordinate 98,326,561 downwards.
TGCCAGCTGCTCCCAGCACCCTTCAGTCTAGGAGTTGATGGAGGAGGCCCCCTGGGTCCCCAGGAGAAGCCCCCACCCCAGCCCCATGCTGATTCCTGTGGTTTCCCTAACCCTTCTGGTCACAACTGCCAGCCCCTTGGTTGAGCCCTGCCACCCCTGACCCAGCCTCACCGGTCTCTCGGGTTCTGCAATGGAGGAGAAGGTTGTGGGGATCGTGGGGCCATGGGTTCCTAGAAGGGGGAAGACAATTGAGCAGGTGAACCTGTAGGAGACCGAAGCAGGAGGCTGTCTCTCTCTGCTCCCCTACCCTGAACAGGGACCTCATTATTAAAAAAAACTCTTTTAAGAATCCACTCAAAAATTCACCTTGTAGATTAGCACTGAAGAAACCAGGACCCAGAGAGGGAAAGTAACTCGCCCAAAGGTGCAGAGCAGGGGAAGTAGGAGCTGGGACACCAATTCCTGGCCTGACCCTGAAGTCATTCAACCCATGCCCTGTCTCAGGGCGCCGAACCCCATCCATCTACCTGCCTTCAGGAACCCTCCACACCTCTGCTGCATGGAGACCCAGGGAGGGCGACTCTGGCAAGCTCTGCCTCTGGGCTGGGCCCCCAGGGACCCCTGCTGCCTGGTGGTGGAGTGGTAGGAGGTAAGGAGCCTTTTATAAGCCACTCCCAGGCCCTGCAGCCTCAGGACTCCCTGGGCCTGTCTCCTTGTCTTTCAGATGCTTGGGCTGAGCACTGGGGAGGCTGGGGCACCGGGTAGCACTTGGACTGGAGGGTGGTGTGGTCTTACCTCTAAGAGCCAGGTGTCTCTGGGGTGGAGCCAAGACTCTGGGGTCATCCCTGGCCACCTCCCAGGGACATGAGGGTCTAGAGTGGAACCCCGGGCCCGTGGGACTGGAGCGAGCCTGAAAGGAAGGGGCATCACCACTGGGATCCCTGCCAGAGGTGGGACCTCCCGCCCCTTGGCCCCCAGGCCTGCCCACCGTGAATGCCTCTGCTGCCTTCTTCTCAGTCATCCTCTGCAGGGCGCTCCGGACCTGGAGGATGGGGCAGGGGCAGGGCTGGGACCCTTCCCCGACCCCCATGGGCTGGGTGCAGAGCCCCCGACAAGTAAGCCCTACCCGCCCCCATCCACATCCCACCCCAGCAGCAGCCAGGGTCCCCGGACTCACTTCTCCATTGTAGGCGGCATAGACCAGGAAGATGTACGGCCCCTGGGGACAGACCCAGGGTGAGGGTGGGTGACCGCCTGGGAGGCCCCCATCTCCCACTGCCTGGCCTGGCACCACAGCACAGGCAGCCCCGGAGACATGTAGAGACACTGGCCAGTGAACACAAGTCCTGCCCTGTCCGCCAACCCGTGATGGGGAGCGGGCAGTTGTGGCATTCCATGGTAAAAAGAACCAGGAGGGCCTGGCCCTGCCGGATCCCGTGCCTTCAGTCTCAGGTCAGCAGGCAGCCTCTCTGCCCTCTATCCCTCCATGCTCCACCCCCTGACCTGCCCTGTCCTCACGGCCTCACCACCTCCTGAAGCTCCAAGGCTAAATGAGGTCCAGGAACAGCAGACCTGGACAGGGACCTCACTGCATCCTGACTGTTCAGTTCAGTTCAGTCATGTCTGACTCTTTGGGACCCTGTGGACTGCAGCACACTAGGCCTCCCTGTCCCAACTCTCGGAGTTTACCCAAACTCATGTCCATCGAGTTGGTGATGCCATCCAACCATCTCATCCTCTGTCATCCCCTTCTCTTCCTGCCCTCAGTCTTTCCCAGCATCAGGGTCTTTTCCAATGAGTCAGCTCTTCGCATCAGGTGGCCAAAGTATTGGAGTTTCAGCTTCAACATCGGTCCTTCCAATGAACACCCAGGGCTGATCTCCTCTAGGATGAACTGGTTGGATTTCCTTGCAGTCCAAGGGACTCTCAGGAGTCTTCTCCAACACCACAGTTCAAAAGCATCGATTCTTTGGCACTCAGCTTTCCTCTAGCTGAATGCCTCTCTGAGTCTCTGTTTCTTCATCTGGGAAGTCGGGATGCGGCCAGGACTTGCCTCCTGCTGTGTGTGAAGGCCGAGTCACAGCGGCTCCTCCCCACACACTCTAGGACTACAAAGTTCTGGCCTCTCACCAAGCACCAGCATGCTTGACCCTCACAGCAGCTCCATGGCGGGGGGTGGAGGGAGGTTCATTCTCCCCATTTGATGGAGAGGATCCTGGGGCCGGGGGTGGGGACAGAGCAATGTGTCCCAGGCCTAAGTGTGGGCCTCCACTGGCAGGTGGCTGGTGGAGCTTAGGACTTATCACCCTCTACCTGGACGATGCAAAAGGCAACAGTTCCTCCCCTGAGGCTCAGACAAGGGAACACAGGTGAGGGAATGTGGGGTTCCTTAAGGCCCTCTATCTTCCCAGGGCTGAGAACTGGAGCCCCAGAGCCCTACCACTCTCCACGGCTCCCAGGCACCAACTGGGTCGCTACCAACCCCAACGCTGCCCCTAAGCCAGACCCTGGGGGCTCCCAGCCCCACACACCCGGCCGGTACTTTCCCTGCAGCTCTCCGCACGGCGTCCCCCATCTCATCTCCTTTGACTCAGTCCTTGTGCTAAGTCGCTTTGTGAGCCCATGGACTGTAGCCCATCAGGCTCCTCTGTCCACGGGATTCTCCAGGCAAGAATACTAGAGTGGGTTGCCATGCCCTCCTCTAGGGAATCTTCCCAAGCCAGGGGTCAACCCCATGTCTCCTGCATTGGTAGGCAGGTTCTTTACCACTAGCGCCACTCCTCACACCCAAACATTCACTCCAATCCAACCACACCAGCAACCTGTCTAACATCCTCCAAGGCCTGGGTGGAAGTCTGAGCTCCTCACACCAGCTCTGGGGACCCTGCATGGTCTGGCCCCCATGTTCCCTCCTGCGCCATTTCTCACCAGCTCCCCCGACCCCATGTCTCCCTCCATCTGATTCCACTGTGCTCCCCTAACTTAAAACTTTATTCCCCTCTCTCCATGCAGCATTCAGGCATTCGCTGAGCACCACTGCCTCCAGGGAATGCCCACCCTGCCTCCCCACACGACCCTGACTGCCGCTTGTGCCTCTCAGTCTCAATTGCACCGTACTGCAGTTGTGTGGCTCTGGTGTCTGTCTGCGCCCCCAGGCTGAGACCTCCAAGGGTGGTTTCTTTGATCCTGTGCCCCACCACGGTCTCAGCATGCAGCCCAGCTCGGGCACAGGGGAGGCACTGGGGAAGAACATACTGAATGAATGAATGAAACCATCTTGCAGCAGGTTATGCTTTGGTCTTTGCAAATATCATCTCAATGGAACCCAACAGTGAACTCATGAGGTGGAGATTATGATTCCCTTTATACAGATGTAGAAACTGAGGCCTGTCTCCACTTGTCTAGGCCGCCCAACAAGACCCTCAGGCACGGAAGGTGTGAGCCCCAACCTGTCACAGGACTGAGGCTCTGCTCTTCCAGCACAAAACCTGGCAGAGAGGCCAGATGGAAACAAATCACCCCCAAGAGCAAATAAATGAGTCCGGGCAGATTTCAATCCCTCCAGCCCCATCTCTGCTCCCTGGTCACCTGGGGCAGGTCCTGCCCAGTTTATGCCCCAAGACAGAGTGAGAAAGCGATGAGGCTGGAGGTTGAGCGGGGCGAGTATGACATGGAGAAACAGCAGGTATGACGGAAGAGAGAGGAGAGGGAAAGGCCAGGCCTGGAGAGGGAAGCATCCAGGAAGGACTCAGAGAACGTGGCTCTGAGCCGACTTGGGAGCTGCCCTGAGACAGTCACGGGAACATCAGAGCGGGCTCAGGTCTCATGCCTTCTGACCCATCACGAGACAGCCTTTCTCCTCTCCTTTCACCAGACCTGAAGGTCTGAGGCTGGCTGGGGGCGGGGGGCAAGAGGGGTGACCCTCAGAGAGAGGGAGAGGCAGGGGAAGGGACCAAGAGACAGGGTCAGAGCCCAACGGAAGGGGAGATGTAGAGAGAGGTCCAGAGGAGCCAGGTAAGACCCACGCCAGAGGAGAAGGGGACAGGGAGAGGAAACTGTGGCAGAGACAGAGCCCGAGAGACAGAGAAGGAATCTCAGGGAAAACTCAGAGACAAGTAACGAGACACCGAGAGAGGAAGGGACCTGCCCTGAGAGGGAGGCGGCGAGGGCTGTGAGGGCGGCTCTGGCCCCGTGGCTGCACGGCCACGGGCAGGGATGGAGCTGGAGCAGTTGCCATAGCAACAGGAAGCTGCTGCCCTCCCCACTCTGAGGCAGGGTGGAGAGACCTGGGCAGGGTCTCTCTGTTAAGTGGGCCGACCGTAAGGGCTTCTCCGTGTCCGTCTGTGTCTCCAGCTGCTCCGCTCCGCCACGTCTGCGGGAGCCGTGCTTCTTTGTGAAGAGCGTGGGAACCCCAGGTTTTCTTCACTCTCCCGGCCCCACTCCGGGCGCGACCCCCATCCTTCCCGAGCTGTCTGCTGCTTCCCCCACCACCTCTGTTTTTCCTTTCTCCAGTCCCACGCCTGTTGGCAGAGGGCGGCGAGTCCCCAAGGCCCAGGGGGAGACGATAGCATGGACCAGGACCCTGGAGCACTTGGCGCAGACCACAGGAAGAGGTGCTGGAGGCAGCAGGGAGGCCGAGGGGCAGGGTGGGCTCTCCTTGGACTGACCTCCCTCCCAGTGCTTACTCAGTCCCCTGGGTGGTGGCTGTTTGTGTCCATGCCCGAGTCCCCATAGATCTGCAAACTCCTGAGGACGGGTGCCTGGACTGACCCACTTCTGTGGCCCCAGGACATGCGACCGGAAAGGCGCACAGTGGGGTTTCTGCAGTCCCATGGCACTGCTTCCTTTACGTGGGTCATGTCCTTCCAAGCAGCACCTTTTCTAAACTGCTGTTTTCACCGGTGGAGTAGCTCGTGCTGCCCCACATAGGCCACCCGCAGATGCCAAGGGGAGAGGCCCCCCCACCTCTTCAGGCTTCCTGCCGAGGCCTGAAGTAGCTGGAGCACAGCCTGGAGGCTGGGACTTCTGCTGCTCCCTTGAGCGTCAGGGTGCCAGGCATCTTAGCCACCCCCTCCTGGGCCTCAGCTTCCTCAGCTGTCTAACGGGCCACAAAATCCTCCCTGAGGTTCTGCTGTTTGATTGGAGGTTTGACCCAGTCCCCTCTTGCCCGTCCTCCCCCCAGCAATGTCCCCAATGCCTTGGTGACAACCACAAGAGAGAGGACACTCCCTCCCCAGCCCCCTGGCCAGCCAGCCACGCCCGCAGAGCTCGTGTGTGGCCCAGAGCCCGGAGGTACCTGCAGGGAATTGAGGCCCACGGCGGCGTAGGCCCAGGCCGGGCTGAGGTGCACCAGCAGGCCCACCAGCCAGGTCAGGCCCAGGACAGGCAGCAGGACCAACACCGGCTTCACTGTGGCCCTGTAGGACAGAGGCTGGGCTGGGGAGGCTAGGGGCCCTGGGGGGGTCCCCACAGGGTTCTGGGGAGGGCAGTCCCTGCCATGCATCTGGAGAGGGGCCGGAGCTGCAGACCGGGGACCACGGCTCAGGACTTGGGTGTAGCTGGAAAGCTCAGACACCCAGAGTGGTAGGGAGTAGGGGTGGTGGAACTAGGGAGGTGGGATCCCAGTTCCAAGCCTGGCTCATCCCAAGCCTGGCTCAAGGGAAGGGAGTGGCAGCTGTCCAGGGGGAGGGCTGAGGCCTGGACAGTGGGTCCAAGGGACATGGATCTGGAAGGGCTTCCTCTTCCCCCTCCTCAAGGCCCCCGGGGAGTGACCATGCTTCTCAAGGCCCCACTGGCTTGGGTTGCCCTTCCCTTGGCAGAGGGTAGAGTGGCAAAGAGGAAGGCCTGGGGTGTTGGGGGGTGGGCCCTCCAGCAGGATATGTTCCATAGAGTGATGGGGTTCTGGTGGGGGTAGAGACCTAGACTCTCACTCTGAACCTGAACTTCTAGAGCCTGCCTCATTTAGGGGTCGCCTCCACGTGTCTCCACCAGAGACAGTGCCTTCTGCGGATGGTGAGTCCCCAGGACAGTGGCTGGCGTCTACACTGCCCCTCATATACACACAGGCTCCATTACCATCCACACGCATGAGCACGTGTGCACACACAGCACGGACACATTGCACACACCCACCCCCATATATAGCCTTGCACTCATGAGTGCACATGGCCACACACACACCCACCCTGGACTCACACGTGCTCACACCTGGCTCCCCCACCTCTTTCTGACTCCCCTAGGCTGGGGTCTCACCACATCTGGATCCTGAGCTGCTGCTGCACGCAGGGCTGTGGGCTCAGCATGCGGGCGCGGCGGCGGGCACTGGACACGGTGACAATCACCACCCGGACCAGGATGCAGGTGTTGGCCTGGAGATCTGGTGTCAGAGTGCAAAAGGGGCTCCCCCTCCCACGACCTGTCCCGCCCTGGCAGGACCCCCGGGCCCCTCCGCTCACGGTCAGCACGAAGAGCACGGGCCCCACAAAGGCCCAGATGGCGTCCGTGTGCACGTTGAGCCAGCAGTGCTCAGTGGCCACGTAGTCACGCGGGGACATGGCCAGGGTGATGGCCACGATGGCCACAGGCACACCTAGGGCAATAAGAAGTGACCTCAGGACCACACCACCCACTTGGTCCTCCCTGGGAGCCAGCCCCCAGCCCGAGCTGCAGCCCCCAGCCATCCCACAGTAGCGGGTGCACTGGCCGCACTGGGCGATCCAGGAGTGGGGTTGGGTGGGCTTGATATTGTGGGTGGCACCGGAGCCCTGAGCGGTTGGGAAGTGGAAGAGCTGAGACAGAGTCGAGGCCTTAGGGCTGAGAATCAGCAGAGTTGGAGGCTGGTGACTGGCATGGGCTTAGCTGGTCTCAGATTAGGGAGGCAGTGCTGGAGGCCAGGAGCGGAGGTGGTCGAAGTGGAGGAGGATTAAGAACTGGAGTTAGGTAGAGCTGGAGGTTGATGGAGCTGAGTTTATGTCAAGACACGGGTGCTGGGCGCCGGGTAGTGCTGGGTGATGGTGAAGAGGGTGGGTGTGGGATGGTGGTGGGCATGGGGCGGTGGGTGTTGGACATAATGGAGGCCATGCAAGGCAGGGTCGAGGGGAACAGAACAAGAGTGAGGGGCAGAAGGGCCTCACCCCAGCCCATGGCATAGTAGAGAGACATCCGAGGGCCGGGGCGCATGCTGACGGCCACCACCTTGCTCCACAGCAGCAGCCCCTCCACCAACATCCAGAAGAAGGCGACCAGAAAGAGAAGGTGCATCACAGCTGTGATGGCTACGCAGGCCACCTGGACGGGAGGGCGGGCGATCCCCACTGAGGCCAGTTATGGGTGCGGCCCGCCCTGGGTCCCCTGTCCATGCTGGGCATTGCCAGCCCAAAGCAGTTTGCATGGGTGAGGTCCCCGGGTAGTGCCCCGGGCCCAGTTCCAACATTCAGTTTTTCCTCTCTAGGCCTTACTCCTCCCTAGAAAGGGAGCCGGGTGCAGACATGGGGGGGCGGGGGGCGGGGGTGGGCAACCCAGAAAAGGCTGAAGGTGTTTTCCCAGCCATCCCTGAGCTCCCAAGACCCCCCTTGCTGATTGCCCACCTTGTTGACCTTTGCCCACTCGCTGGCCATGAGGAAGCCCTCGGCGGAGGCCAGGGAGAAGGTGAGGTTCTTGTGGACTGTGGCCCGCTCTGACCTGGGGACCCTGGACAGACAGGGGAGGTAGTAACGGGGACACCACCACCAACCCCCACCACCCTCAGCCCCAGCCCCACCCACGTCCAGGTGAGCTGGCTGATAAAAGCAGAGAGGGCTGCTCCACAGGGGCCCAAGTCCCAGGGGGGGCCCTGGAGCGGGGTCTACCTGGACCAAGGGTGGATGCCCTTCCAAGGAGGGATGTGGAGGTTGGCTGGCAAGGGGCGGGGTGGGCCCAGGGTGCCACAGCAGGTGGTGAGCTCGCCTTACCCAGCCACCAGGAAGAGCAGGAAGGTGGTGGAGAGGGCGCAGAAGGACACGCCACAGCCCACAAACGAGAGCGTCCTCAGCAGCGACTCCTCCTCAGGGCCTCTCTGGGGAGGGACAGAGACCTCAGAGGGCAGGAGCCTGCCACCACCCTGTGCTGACGGGACCAGGCCTCACCCGTCCCGCCGGCCACTTCCAGAACAACACCCACTGCCCCATACCCACCCCCAACGCACAGGCCTGCACACAGCAGGCACTTAATAATGAGCGTTTGCCTGTCCTCCTCTGCTGGCTCTCCCTAAATGGGGCGGGGGGCTGGCTTGCACCGATTTCTCAGCACTGGACAGGAAGTGGCTGACACACCCGTGGGGAGGAGACAGCATGTGACGACCACCTGCTAAGGGGAGTACGGAGCTGGCACAAATTACTTAAGATGTGTCAAAGGTCCACGCTCTGTTTTCACAGGAAAACTGCATCAGATGGCATGTTTTCCTAGTATGCTCCCCAACACACCTAGTGACCCCAGCATTCCTGGGCTCAGGCCCACCTCACTCAACCTCTTGGTGAGCGACCACCGAGTCCCTTTCTGGCTCCAGCCAGCCCACCTCGCTTGGCCTCCTGGAATTTGGCTTCCCCCACCCCCAATCTGTAAATGCCGGTACCTATCAGAGGGCTGCTGTGGTCGAAACTCCTTCAACTTCCAACTGCATCTCAGCCACGGCTTTATCTACCAGCTCTTGTTTCCAGTTGAGACCCTCCTGCCCTGAGCACGAGGCAACAGGCCCCACGGACCCCAGACCTGTGGTCCCCCAAATCTATTGCCCACCTGAGCCTCCTCAGAAATGAGTCTCTCATCTTCTAGTGGCCCTGGACCCCCTCTCCCTCAGCCCAGTCTCCCAGTCTCCCCACTGCTCCCTGGTCCAGGGTCCCTCCCTTCTCCTAGGCCCCTCGCTGCTTTCCCCTCTGTCACCACCCCAGCCTCACTCCTGGCACTGCAGGCTCCCTCGTGCAAACGCTTCACCCGCTTCCACACATCCTCTCCAACAGGACCACCATCCAAGCATGTGAGCCTGGCATTCCAGGTCTGGGTGATCTGACCCAGGCCCACCTTGCCTACCACCACCCCCCACCACAGACATTGCACTGAAAGCCCCAGACTCATCGAAGTTCTAGAACATAACTGGTCTGCCATTTCTAGCCTCCGTGCGCTTCCCTGGTGGCTCAGTTAGTAAAGAATCCACCTGCAATGCAGGAAACCTGGGTTCAATCCCTGGGTTGAGAAGATCCCCTGGAGAAGGGAAAGGCTACCCACTCCAGTATTCTGGCCTAGAGAATTCCATGGACTGCATAAATCCAGGGGTCACAAAGAGTTGGACACGACTGAATGACTTTGACTCTGCCTTTGCTCAGGTGGCCCTCTGTTTGGCATGCCTTTCTATTCAACTATTGTTCATCCTTTAAAACTCGGTCCTGACATCACCTTCCCCTGCCCCCCTCCCCAGCACTCACCTGGACGTCATACACCTGCAACAGGACGGCAAAGTTGGTGCTGTGGTTGCAGAAGCAGGCGGTCGAGCCCTGGTACATGGCAGTCACGGAGCAGCCAGTGGTGGCCCAGGAGCCCCCTGAGTCTGAGCTTGGGGTGAGTAGGGGACAGAGGGCTCTTGAGATGGGCTGCACATGGGGGTGGGGGCAGGGGGAAGCCTTTCCAGAAACCCTGGGCTCTCTCAGTGCCCTGCCTCTATCCAGTTATATGACCCTGGGCAAGTCACTGCTCCTCCCTGGGTCTCTGTTTCCCATCTGTGAAATGGGAGGATGGGGCTGAAACCAGTGATCGGTATTAACTGCATTAATTACTAAGCAACAGTGACTGATCTTCATTCCCTGGTTTTGGATATATCAACTCTAACACCCATTCCACAGATGAGTCTCTCCCTACTCTAAGCCCATAGAGTAGGCTTACATAGCTCCTATGACAGGGAGCTCACTACCTCCTGAGTAACAGGTTCTCCTGTTCCAGTTTATTCCCAGCTGAGTGGGGCCTGGAACCACCCCGACAAGGAAGTTGATGAATGGAGGCTAAAAACCCACTTGAGTCCTGCCTCATCCTCAAGTGGGAGGGATGTCTTTTTTATTTTTTAATGCCTTATTTAAAGAACTTGGAAACTCACCTGATACTGAAGTTCCAGAAAGCACAGACAGGCTCCACCAACTTCAGAGGGAAGGCCTAAGGGCAGCCAACAAGGACAGGGCAGGTATGTGAGCGCACATGGGCAAGGAGAGAGATCAGTGGATGCAGGGAGACATGACCTCCTGTGTTTGAGGGGCTGGGGGTTGCCCAGCATAAATCACGGGTGCAGGGGTTGGAGAAAAATGCCAGTGGGAAGGCACAAAGAAGGTGAAATGAGGAGAGTTGCAGGCTGGCATTATGGTTAATATCAAAATCCTAGGCATGAACTAAATGTCCATCCTTTGGGGATTCTGTAAGAGAGCCTCCGGAAGTATTGTGAATTTAGCAAAGCTGCAGGATACAGTATCATTATATAGGAGTCAATTGCATTACTATAAACTTAAAATGAACAATTTAAAGTAGAATTAAGAAAACAATACCATTTACAAAAACATCAGAAACTCTCTACTACTTAGCGGCGCATGCATGCTCAGTCTTTAAGTCATGTCCTGCTCTTTGTGACCCCATGGATTGTAGGCTGCCAGGCTTCTCTGTCCATGGGATTCTCCAGGTAAGAATACTAGAGTGGGTTGCCATTTCCTCCTCCAGGGGATATTCCTGACCCAGGCATGGAACCTACATCGCCTGCATTTGCATGCGGATACTTTACTGCTGAGTCACCTGGGAAGCCCGTACAAACTAGAAGTACGTCTAAGTATATCTAACAAAAAACCTTCAAGATCTGTACACTGACAACTAGATATCACTGCTGAGAAAAATGCGAGAAAATCTAAATAAGCTCAGTGACATACCTTGATCAAGGACTGGAAGACTCATTGTTAAGATGCTCTTTCATCATCTTATTTCAATTTGGGAGATACAGTGCAATTCCAATCAAAATCCCAGCAGGTTTTTCCACAGACATTGACAAGCTAATTCTAAAAAAGGTTTTTTTGGCTGTGCCACATGGCATGCAGGACCTTACTTCCCTGACCAGAGATCACCTCTGCCCTCTGCAGTGGAAGTGCGGATTCTTAATCATTGCCAGGGAAGTCCCCTGAGTCTCAAAGGTATACAGCAATGTGAAGACCCTAGGCCAGCCAAAGCAGTTTTGAAAAGGAAGTACAAAGTTGGAGGACTTACATGAACTGATTTCAAGGCTTACCATACAGATACATTAATCAGGACATATAGGATTAGTGTATAGATCTAGGGAATAGAATAGAGAGCCCAGAAATAGGCTTACACATATATGAACAATTGATTTTCCAAAAGGTGACAGGATAATTCAAGGGAGAAAGAATAATCTTTTCAACAAATGGTGTTGGAATGGGATATAGCAAAATATGAAGTTCAACCCCTACCCAACACAATATCCATAAATGAGTTGAAATGAAGCTATAAATGTAAAGGCTAAAGTGTAAACTCCTTTGAGAATATCTTTGTGACCTTGGGATAGGCAAGTTTTCCTAGACGTGATGCAAAAAGCATAAGCCATGCAAGAGAAAAACTGATAAACTGGACTTCATCATATTTAAAACTTATCTTTCAAAAACACTGTTAAGAAAAGCAATCCACAGACTAGGAGATATTATGTACAAAACATATAGCTCAAAAAATGCTTATATCCAAAATACATAACGAATTCTTACAATTCAATAGTAATACAAATAATTTTAAAATTGAGGAAGAACAAAGCTTGAGGCATCACGCTCACTGATTTCAAACAATATTACAAAGATATAGAAATTATGAGATTGGCATAAAAACAGACACGTAGATCAATGGAACAGAAGAGAGAGCTCAGAACTAAACCTCTGTGTCAATTAGTTTATGACAAAAGAGGCATGGATATATAATGGGGAAACAACAGTCTCTTCAATAAATGATGTTGGGAAAATTGGACAGCCATAGGCAAAAGAATACTATGCATTTCAGTATTTTGGGGCTTCCCTTGTGGCTCAGTTGGTAAAGAATCTGCCTGCAATGTGGGAGACCTGGGTTCCATCCCTGGGTTGGGAAGATACCCTGGAGAAGGGAAAGGCTACCCACTCCAGTATTCTGCCCTGGAGAATTCCATGGGCTGTATAGTCCACGGGGTTGCAGAGTCGGACATGACTGGGCGACTTTCACTTCACTCCAGGCAACAGAATAAAACTTGACTACTGTCTTATACCAGTAGTATAAGGCTACTTGAGGCTTCCCTGGTAGCTCAGAGGTTAAAGCGTCTGCCTGCAATGCGGGAGACCAGGGTTCGATTCCTGAGTTGGGAAGATCCCCTGGAGAAGGAAATGGCAACCCACTCCAGTACTCTTGCCTAGAACATCCCATGGATGGAGGAGCCTAGTAGGCTACAGTCCATGGGGTCACAAAGAGTCGGACACGACTGAGCGACTTCACTTCACTTCACTGTCGTATACCATACACAAAAATTAACTCAACACTGAACTAGACTTGAATTTAAGACATGAAACTGTAAAACTGCTAGGAAAAAAACATAGGTGGTAAGTTCCTTGTCATAGCAAAAATATTTAAAAGCCTGAAATATCCAGTTAAACACAGGCAGAAGATATACAGACTGACAATGAGTACATGAAGACGCTCAACATCATCAATCATAAGGAAAATGCAAAACCACAATGAGATATTTCCTCACACCTGTTAAGATGGCTGTTACCAAAAACGCAAGAAAGAACATGTGTTGGCGAGGAAATGGAGAAAAGGGAACCCTCGTACACTGTTGGTGAGAATGTGAGTTGGTGCAGCCACTATGGAAACAATATAGTGGTTCCTCTAAAAATTAAAAATAAAACTGCCTTCAGTTCAGTTCAGTCACTCAGTCATGTCCGACTCTTTGTGATCCCATGAATCACAGCACGCCAGGCCCCCCTGTCCATCACTAACTCCTGGAGTTCACCCAGACTCACGTCCATAGAGTCAGTGATGCCATCCAGCCATCTCATCTTCTGTCGTCCCCTTCACCTCCTGCCCCCAAGCCCTCCCAGCATCAGAGTCTTTTCCAATGAGTCAACTCTTCGCATGAGGTGGCCAAAGGACTGGAGTTTCAGCTTTAGCATCATTCCTTCCAAAGAAATCCCAGGGCTCATCTCCTTCAGAATGGACTGGTTGGATCTCCTTGCAGTCCAAGGGACTCTCAAGAGTCTTCTCCAACACCACAGTTCAAAAGAATCAATTCTTCGGCGCTCAGCCTTCTTCACAGTCCAACTCTCACATCCACGCATGACCACAGGAAAAACCATAGCCTTGACTAGACGAACCTTTGTTGGCAAAGTAATGTCTCTGCTTTTGAATAGGCTATCTAGGTTGGTCATAACTTTCCTTCCAAGGAGTAAGCGTCTTTTAATTTCATGGCTGCAGTCACTATCTACAGTGATTTTGGTGCCCAAAAAAATAAAGTCTGACACTGTTTCCACTGTTTCTCTATCTATTTCCCATGCAGTGATGGGACCAGATGCCATGATCTTCATTTTCTGAATGTTGAGCTTTAAGCCCACTTTTTCACTCTCCACTTTCACTTTCATCAAGAGGCTTTTTAGTTCCTCTTCACTTTCTGCCATAAGGGTGGTGTCATCTGCATATCTGAGGTGATTGATATTTCTCCCGGCAATCTTGATTCCAGCTTGTGCTTCCTCCAGCCCAGCGTTTCTCATGATGTACTCTGCATAGAAGTTAAATAAACAGGGTGACAATATACAGCCTTGACGTACTCCTTTTCCTATTTGGAACCAGTCTGTTCTAACTGTTCTAACTGTTGCTTCCTGATCTGCATACAGGTTTCTTAACAGGCAGGTTAGGTGGTCTCGTATTCCCATCTCTTTCAGAATTTTCCACAGTTTATTGTGATCCACACAGTCAAAGGCTTTGGCATAGTCAATAAAGCAGAAATAGATGTTTTTCTGGAACTCTCTTGCTTTTTCCATGATCCAGCGGATGTTGGCAATTTGATCTCTGGTTCCTCTGCCTTTTCTAAAACCAGCTTGAACATCTGGAAGTTCACGGTTCACATATTGCTGAAGCCTGGCTTGGAGAATTTTGAGCGTTACTTTACTAGCGTGTGAGATGAGTGCAATTGTGCGGTAGTTTGAGCATTCTTTGGCATTATGACCCAGCAATTCCACTCCTGTATATATCCAAAGAAAGTGAAAATATTAACTCAGAAATGATATATGACTCTGCTATATTTAGGATGGGTAAGCAACAGGGACCTGCTGAATAGCACATGAAACTCTGCTCAATGTCATGTGGCAGCCTGGATGGGAGGGGGCCTTGGGGGAGAATGGATACATGTATATGTATGGCTGAGCCCCTTCACTGTTCTCCTGAAACTATCACAACATTGTTAATCAACTACAGCTCAACACAAAATAAAAAGTTTTTTCAAAAGAAAATATATTAACATATGTATCTCCATATTCACTGCAGCATTATTTTCTAGAGCAAAGATATGGAAACAACCTGTGTCCATTGATGAATGAACGAATAAAGAAACTGTGGCGTGTGTGTATATATATATATATAGAGAGAGAGATAGATATAGGCTTCCCTGAAAGCAGCTGATAAAGAATTTGCCTGTAATGCAGGAGGTCTGGGTTTGATCCCTGGATTGGGATGATCCCCTAGAGGAGGGCATAGCAACCCACTCCAGTATTCTTGCCGAAGAGAGAAGAGCCTGGCCTGCTACATTCTACAGGGTCACACAGAGTTGGAAACGGCTAAAGCGACTTAGCATGCACGCAGGCATATATATAAAACAGAATATTCAGTTCAGTTCAGTCACTTAGTTGTGTCTAACTCTTTGCGACCCCATGGAGTGCATTACGCCAGGCTTCCCTGTCCATCACCAACTCCCGGAGCTGACTCAAACTCATGTCCACCAAGTCGGTGATGCCATTCAACCATCTCATCCTCTGTCATCCCTTTCTTCTCCTGCCTTCAATCTTTCCCAGCATCAGGGTCTTTTCATATGAGTCAGGTCTTCGCATCAGGTGGCCAAAGTATTGGAGTTTCAGCTTCAGCATCGGTCCTTCCAATGAATATTCAGGACTGATTTCCTTTAGGATGGACTGGGTTGATCTCCTTGCAGTCCAAGGGACTCTCAAGAGTCTTCTCCAACACCACAGTTCAAAAGCATCAATTCTTCAGCGCTCAGGTTTCTTTATAGTCCAAATCTCACATCCTTACATGACTACCGGAAAAACCAAAGCTTTGACTAGACGGACCTTTGTTGGCAAAATAATGTCTCTGCTTTTTAATATGCTGTTTAGATTGGTTATAACTTTTCTTCCAAGGAGCGTCTTTTATTTCATGGCTGCAATCACCATCTGCAGTGATTCTGGAGCCCAGAAAAATAGTCTCACTGTTTCCATTGTTTCCCTATCTATTTGCCATGAAGTCATGGGACCAGATGCCATGATCTTAGTTTTCTGAATGTTGAGTTTTAAGCCAACTTTTTCACTCTCCTCTTTCACTTTCATCAAGAGGCTCTTTAGTTCTTTGCTTTCTGCCATAAGGGTGGTGTTATCTGCATATCTGAGGTTATTGATATTTCTCCCAGCAATCTTGATTCCAGCTTGTACTTCATCCAGCCCAGCGTTTCTCATGATGTACTCTGCATATAAGTTAAATAAGCTGAGTGACAATATATAGCCTTGACGTACTCCTTTCCTGATTTGGAACCAGTCTGTTGTTCCATGTCCAGTTCTAACTGTTGCTTCTTGACCTGCATACAGATTTCTCAGGAGGCAGGTAAGGTGGTCTGGTATTCCCATCTCCTTCAGAATTTTCCACAGTTTGTTGTGATCCACACAGTCAAAGGTTTTGGTGTAGTCAATTAAGCAGAAGTAGATGTTTTTCTGGAACTCTCTTGCTTCTTCTTTGCCTTTTTTGCATTTCTTTTTCTTGGGAATGGTCTTGATCACTGCCTCCTGTACAATGTCACAAACCTCCGTCCATAATTCTTCAGGCACTCTGTCTATCAGATCTAATCCCTTAAATCTATTTGTCACCGCCACTGTATAATCGTAAAGGATCTGATTTAGGTCATACCTGCATGCGCACATATATAAAACAGAGTATTATTCAGCCATAAAAAGAATGAAATCTTGCCATTTGCAACAATATGGTGGACCTTGAGGCCGTTATATTAAGTGAAATAAGTCAGACAGAGAAAGACAAATACCTTATGATCTCACTTATATGGGACTCTATAAAAAAATAGTCAGGATCATAAAATACAGAGAACAGATTGGTTGCCAGTGCCCGTGGGGCAGGGGTAGGGAGAAAAGGGTGAAGGGAGTACAACAATAAAATTAAAAGAGAGAGGATCTATATGGTTTGCATGGAGAACTGTCAGTAATCAGAAAAGCAAATAGCAGGCTAATGTAAACATTTTTGGAAAAAAAAAAAAGAATATTTCCTATTTTTTAAAAAGCCCAATGACATCTCAAAAAAATTTTAATTAAAAAAATGAATGAAAACTGGGAAAAAGATTTGAACTTATATTTAACAGAGGAAGATATATGAATGCCTGATAAGTGTATAAAATGATGCTCAAAATCATTGATCTTCAAGGAACTGCAACTTAGAACCACAATGAGATGTCAATACAAAACCATTATAATGAACAACGGGCAACAACATAGATGATACTCAAAACCAACATTTGAGCAAAAGAAGCCAGACTACAGTACACATTATTTGGTTCCTTTTATATGACACTTTAGGAAAGACAGCAGACACTTTAGGAAAGTCAGAGTGGGGAAGGCTGACGGGCAAGGAGCTTGAAGAAGCCTTTGGGAAAGGTGGACAAGTTGTGTATCTTGACTGGGGCAGTAGTACATGAGTATATACACTGGTCAAAACTGATCACATTGTACACTTAAAATGGATGGTTTAGTGTATGTAGATTTACGTACTTTAATCAGATTGATTTTTTAAGAAGTCTTGAGATGCTATACAAAAGACATAAGCTGTGGTGTATGAGTGTATTTGTGTGTGTGTGTGTGTGTGTGTACATGTGTCCAGGATTGGTGGTTTTGGGGAAAGCAGACTCTAACTTTCCCTGAAATGCTCTAAAGTTTCAAAAGCAAGAAGGAATTTGTGTTTTACATGTAATGAATTAAATGACATATCCTGCTCATATTTCCATGTCAGTTTATAGCAAAATACCCCATTCCTTACATAACCTCAGCTGATATTCTATTTGTAGCTCTACAAGGCTCTTTTGTTGGGGAAGGGGGAGCACTGTGTGGCATGCAGGATCTTAGCTCCCCAACCCGGGATGCAACCTGTGCCCTCTGAAGTGGAAGTTCTGAGTATCAGCTGCTGGACATCTGGGCAAGTCCCTACAAGGCTTTTAAAGTAGTCCCCTGCTGATGGACATTCAGGCTACTTTAATGCTTACAAAGCGCACTGCATGGTGGGGCTCTCACATCGCCTTGTGTGATCTGATAAGAACCACCAGTTTTTTGAGCCATGAAGAACTATAACAAAATCCCAGCTCTGCCACTTAAACAAACACGATAACAAAATCCCAGCTCGGCACCAGGCACACAGCTCCCCTAAGCTCCTGTTTGTGGAATGCGCAGTTGGAAGATTAAATGAATGCTACTTATTTAAGGCATCTGCCATAAAGTAAGCATGCAATGCATTACTTCCCTTCCCCGCCTCTCAAAGACAATGGCATGGCTTGTGGATGTGTATTTTTCTTGAACAGTTTTAGACTTTGGTTCTCCAGTGAACAAACATTGGGATGTGTGTGTGTGTGTGTCGGGGGGGAACCAAACCAGGATAACTGTCCCAGGTGGCTGTTTCCCAGAAGCACCACACAGTACCTGGGCCTGGTGTTGCAGGTGAAAGGTCACAGCTGTGTTGGCCTCCCCAGTTTCATCCCACACTTCAGAGGAGATGATGGCTGACCCCACCTGGGTGCTTAGGAATCTGTGGGGAGAAAGGGAGCTTTTAAGGGCACCAGGTGTCTGTGGGGGAGAGGTCACACGTGGCTGAGGTCATCAAAGATGATACCCCTAAGTCCAAAGAAACATTAGCAAAAGCCCTGTGTGGGGAATTAGGGCACCTGGGCTCCTTTCTTGCTGGCAATTTGGCTGCCCTGATGGCTCAGATGGTAAAGAATCTGCCCGCGATGCAGGAGACCCGCCCGGGTTCAAATCCTGGGTCAGGAAGATCCCCTGGAGGAGGAAATGGCAACCCACTCCGATATTCTTGCCTGGAAAATTCCATGGACAGAGGAGTCTGATGGGCTACAGTCCACAGGGTCGCAAAGACTGAGTGACTAACATTTTGATTTTCTATTTCCTCCCTGAGACTCAACACTGGAGCCGGGACCCCAGGCAGGAGTCGAGCCATGTTCCCACCAGCACATATTTGCCAGGCCCAGAAATCTGTGTGTGTCAGGGGTGAGCAGGTTTGGCCCTGGGCTGCCAAGGGCAGATTTGCCCACCAGAATGGGGGTGGCTTCTGGGAGGGGACAGAGGCCTAGCCTTCCCTGGGGAGGAGATCCAGGCCCTCAGCAGCCTACTGGGTGGGACCCACCTCTGCATTCTGCTTGTTTCTTCAGAACTGTCAGGGGCCCGAGGCTCCTGGCCAGGGGCCCCCAGGGTGTGCTGGAAGACACTTGAGCTGAACCAGCTGTGGATCACGGTGACTCCAGAGAGGCCTGGATGAACAGGAGGAGGCCTGAGACCCACCCAGTGACTGAGCAGGCACCACAGGTTGGTCCCGAGGGAAAAGCTCTGCCCACTTTACAAACAGCGAAACCGAGGCTCATAGAGGTTAAATGACCTCCCAGAGATCACACAGTTAAGAAGTGGGCAGAACCAGAATTTCAACCAGCTATAGTTGACGTGCTTAAGCTGGCAGCTCCACAGCCCTTTGCCCCTTGTCTTAATCCTCCACCCCAGGTGGCATCCAGGGAAACTGTTTGCGGTTTGAGGGGAGGAGATTAAGTGAATATCTACTATGGGGTAGGTGTTTAAGCTCCTAACAACCCAGTGAGGCGAGCACTAATCTTACAGAGGAGGAGACAGCTCTGAAAGCTGAGGTGACTTATTCAGAAGAGGGCTGAGGTTTGACCCAGACCCCAGAGGGTCCCACCACCCGTCCCCCCTGCCCACCTTTCCCAAGGAGCCGCCTCACTTCAGCAGCGGGGATGCGGATGTGGCCGGGCCCCTCTGGATGCCCGCCGGGCACCATGAACACATAGCCCTCTGTACTGGCCTCTCTCAGGCGTAGGCGCCGCACCTCCAGGCCTGGGGTCAAACGGGGCTGAGTGGCTGCACCTCAGGAGGCAGGTCTTCATGCTGGGCTGGCCCAGCTGGCAGGGTCTGCTTCCCCTCTCCCTGCCACACACCCAGGAGGCCACCATTCCTGGATGGTGGCTCAGCAACTTGCCTGAGGTAAATCTGACATTTCCAAGTCCAGGGGGACAGGGTGGCTGAGAAGGGGGAGTCTCTGGGGGGCAGACCCTGAGCCTGCCAGAAACCGCTGGGCCCCTGAGAGACCCAAGTTTTGCCTGATGTTCCACTGTCAGTGCTCCCCAACTCAATCTGTTATACAAACATTCATGAGTCTGGTCCTGAGATGCAGAAATGACTCAGAAACAGCCCTGGCACTCAGGGAGCTTCAGGCTGAATCATATTAATTGCCACAAAAGCAACTAAAGATATGTTCAAAACACCAGGGTAACAGAGGAGAGAGGAACTGACTGTTGGGAGAGATCTAAAACTGGGGAAGCTTCCTAGCAGAGCTGATGCTCGAGCAGGGTTCTGAAGGATGTATAGGAGTTTGCTAGGAGATCGAGAGAGAGTATTCTGGATGGAGGGCACAGCATGGGCCAGGGCAGGAACAGAAAGGAGTATCTGTGGGAGTCAGAGAGCTCCCAGTTATCAGGGCTGAGGAGGATGTCTGAACCTAGGTCCCACCCGCAGCCCAGCTGTGTGGGACAGATTGGGGCAGGCTCACCAGCATGGCGGTGCTGGAGGTGCATTCGAGGCCGCTCGGAGGTCAGCACGGAGTTCAGCAGGGGTGCCAGGCGCTGCACACTCGCCACCAAGGCCATGGGTCCGCCAGCCACCTGGGAGGAGGCCGCAGCTCAGCCCCTCTCACACTCCCCACTCCACTGCCACCTGCCCTGACCACTGGGGTTAACACGTTCTCACAGATCTGGGAGGTGGTCCGCCTGCTCCAGACCCTCAGAGGCTCCGCCTGAGGGCATCCAGGATCAAGTCCTGGATCCTCAGCCTGACATTTGAGGCCCTTCCTGATGAACCTTCTCCGGCTTCTCCAACCTGGTCCTAAGCCACGCTGTCCTTGACTCAAACTGAAGGCCCCACAGTGCTCTCTGCCTGCTGGTAGGTTGCTTGCCAATGGGGCATACTCAGAAGGCAGAGCCATGCCTTCGCTTCTTTGGTCTGACTTGGTGTTAGACCTATAACAGGTGCTCAAGTTTTAGCTTCCAAAAGAAAGCCATGGGGCGGGGTGTTGGCGGATGGTGCTGGTGAGGACAGAGTGGGTATGGGGATCATGCATGGCTGGGACCCCTCCTCTGTGCTGGCCAGGTCACCTGATTTACACCTACTCCTCTCCATTGCCTAAGCAAGACAGGTATGATCATCCCCATTTTCCAGGGAAGAAACCTGAGGTTCAGAGTCTAGTTTGCCCCAGTCTGCCACAGTGTCTCAGATCCCCAGAAAAATGTGGGGTTACACCCTCCCCAGGATGGAGAGCACCAACTGGAGAGGTGAACATCCCACAGAATCAGCCTCCTGGGTTGTGCCATCCCCACCCCACCCTCAAACCCAGGTTTCGGTTCTGTTCTGAGGTCACAGGGACCATGCCTGCCTCTGAAGCCCCAGAACTCTCAAGGCGATGTTCACGACCCCGTGTTTTCTCCCTTCTCTGAGCTGATGATTCCCAGGTCTACAGCCATTTCTGCCATGACGAGATTTCCAACACCCTCATTATCTGTCTCGTCTATTCTCCATGGCTGAACACTTAGTATAGAGGACCTCCCACTTAAGGTGGTCAGTGATTGTTGGATATGGGAGGCCCTTGTTGAGTAGTGGCTCTTAATTTTTAATTTGAGAAGCTGTTGTTCAAGAGCAGTTGTTTGTGGAAGTTCAACTTATAAAACAGGAAAACGAGGAGCTTCTCCAGATGGATGGCAAAATGGAGCTCGGAGATGGGTGCTGACTTGCCCACGGCTACACAAATGGGTGACAAGGTAGGAACTAGAGCCCAGGGCCCTGTGGCACCCAGCCCTGCCAGCCTCACCTCACTGACTGACAGCCACACACCAGCCAGTGGCTCCTCCAGGACCAGGCTGGCCACAGACATGACGGCCTGGCCCAGCTGCTCCCAGGGCCCTGTCGTGGGCTCTGGCTCCCACGCCCCAAGGGCGGCCACTCTTTTCAGAAAGCACAGGACAGCCAGCAGTGCTGCGGGCCCCAGTGGAGCTGCCTCCTTTGCCAGGACTCCCTCCAGGATTCTCAGGAAGCTGGCCGCCTCCGTCAGGGACAGGTCTCCGTGGGCTTCAGAGAGAGGGTCAGGAAGGAGCTGTGGGGCAGAGGAGCCACTGATGGTGGGTCTGGCTGTCATAAGGGGATGCCTCCAGCCCCCCACCCCAGCACCAGGGCCTATGCTTGGCCTCTGCCTGTCTTCTTGGTGAGTACAGATCTAACTACTCATGAGCCCCCAGCTCTCAGAGTGCATGGGTACATGAACAACCTTAATTCCTGCACACACGTTAGGAGGGTGTCCCCTTTCTAGATGAGGACACTGAGGTTCACGGAGGCCACCCAAAGTGCCCCTGGGAGGGGGCTCACCACAATGGCGTTGGCCAAGGCATTGACTCGGCTGATAACATCCTGGCCAGGCCACGACTGGGCGTCCTGCAGCAGCCGGTACTTCTCTGCAAAGCAGTGGATGCCAGGCTAAGCCCTGGGCGACCTCCTCCCCAGAGGTGCCCCATCCACCCTGTGCCACCTGCAGAGGATGGGGACACTGATGGCGGTGTGTCTGGAGACTTAAGTGTCCTGGATGGGGAAACTGAGGCACAGAATGGCAAAACCACCTGCTTGAGGTGAATCCCACAATCTGGGATTCACCCCCAGGTCAGAATGGCCCCATTTATCTGTGGTCTAGACTCCACCGAGGCCCCAGGATGCTGAGAAGATTCCCAATTCCCAGGCTGTGCCAACTGCTCCCCTCTCAGCCTACACTGGTCCATACCCAGCGTCCCCTTCAACAGAGGCGGACAGCGCACCTGTCCGGTAGCAGCAGAGGAAGGGCAGCGGCTGCAGGCAGAGCAAAGAGCCCTCAGTGTGGGGTGCTGGGTCCCACGTAGGGCACTCCTCTGAGGGCACTGGCCAGGGTGGGAGAGGTGTCAGAGCCGCCTCCTGGCTCCCCACCGACTCCATGACCCACAGCCCATTTGGGCCTTGAAGGCACCTGCACGCCTGAGGGGCCACCAGGACGCGCGATCCTGGAGTTAGGAGGCGACATGGGAACCGGAGGAGTGCGGCAACCAGCACTGGGCGGAGCAAGGCAGCCACGGGGTTGGGGGCGGGGAGGGGGGGGCGAGGCGAGTCCCTCCAGGCTGCTATGACTAGGTACCAGGTAGGTACTGGGAGCGTGGAGAAGGCGTGGCCAGACTTGGGTGTGGCCCGGTTGGCAGAGGTGGGTAGGGAAGCCAGGAGGTGGTGGGTGGAGCCAAAGGTGGGCGGGGCCTGGCAGCAGGAGGCGGGGCAGGCCGTACCGGGACAGAGAAGCCGCACCCACACCGGCGGCAGCAGCGAGGGTGCGACGTCCAGGGCGCCCAGATCCCAGCGGAAAAGCAGGCCACCGGGGGGCGGCGCACAGGCCCGTGCCCGGTGCATTTGCGCGGGGCTCAGCGCGCGGGCCCACAGGTGGAAGTCGGTGAGGTTGCCGCTGAAGGCGTCACGCGCTGAGAAGCCACCGCCCAGAGAGTCCTGGTCCTGGCCCAGCACGAGGATGCCGCCAGGTGGCAGCGGGTGGCCGGCGCCCAGGCCCCGCGCCCCAGAGCGTCGCCGCCCGTCGGCGAACAGCGACCAGCGCCCGCCTAGCTGCTCCCACGTGACGCACACGTGATGCCAGCGGCCATCCGCTCGGAAGGCAGCGCGAAAGGGCGCGTGATGCCCGCGCACCACGAGCGCCGCGTGCACGGCTCCGCCCGGCTCGGCCAAGGCTCGCAGCTGCAGCGCGTTGGCCAGCGTGGGCACAGCCAGAGAGAAGAGTGCTGCCGGGTCGGACGAGGTGGCGTCCCACTGCACGTGCGCGCACGCTGTCAGCGCCCCCAGCGCTGGCAGTGGCATCCGAAGTCGAGCCACCCGGTCCGCGGATCTCTCGCTGAACATCAGTGCGGCCGTGGCGCGCGCGCCTGCGGGGATGCACAGGCGTCCTCCTCAGGTTTCCCACCTGCACACACCGTCCTGCCTCTGACAGCCCATTGTCACATCTGCAAAGCCCGCCCCCTTACGCTTCGGGTGCCTCCCCCCCCTCGGGAAGGAAGAAATGGGGGCTCTAGTGCCCCTAACCCACGGCTAAACCCTCTACTCTCAGTCCAGGACAAGGGAATCTGAGATTGTGACTCGACTTCCTCTGGGCTTAAACCACAAACCTGTCACAGTGGGCTGCTATCTCGAGGTCACCAAAGCTCTCTCCCCCCCAGCCCCTACTTTCCAGGCCCCGGCCCAAACTCACGCCTCTGCGGGGGTCTTTGCAGAGGGGCTTCTCTTTGGCCCACCCAGATGGGGCCAGGCAGCTGCGCAGCAAGGAGCTCATCTGGGGGTGGCAGTACCAGGTGGCCCAACTGCTGCTCACAGGACTCTTGGGCCTGCCACCAACTCAGCCGCTGCCCTGGGAACTTGCACACCTCATCTGCAGTCTCCACTACCTCTCCAGGGGCCACTGGACCTGCAGGGTGGGAGAAGGGTCTATGGGGGAGAAGTGTGTGGGCATCTGACCCTTGCCGGGTGAGTGGGGTGACAGGGCCAAGGACATTGGGCTTGGAGACATTTGGGGCTGGATGGGGCTGAACCCTGGCTATGCTAGCAAGTTTTGTCCCCTTGCTGGGTCTGTTGTGTCATCTGTGTAGTGGTAGGAATGAGACGGACATGAGTGATGCTTTCAGCCTAGGGCTTGGTATAGTGGGGCTGAACTGAACTGCGCATCCTCCTTCCTTTGCATTCCAGGCCAGTGTGGCACATGGATCAGGGGCTGGCTGAGCTGGGGGAGGGGAGAGCCTCTCTGGGGCACCCTTCATACCAACCTGTGACCCAAGGGTTCCTTAATTCACCTGGCGAGTTGGAAGGGGTCCCAGAGAGACTCCTTATCTGAGAGAGAAGACAGGTGGGGTCTGAGTTAGATCCCCACACCCATATGTGCTGTTACTGAATGCCTACTGTGTGCTCCAGCGGGGTACAGTGGAGGTCGCAGGCCCTGCAGTCAGACCTGGATTCATCCAGAGTGTGATCTTAGGCAGGTCACTTCATTGCCCTGAGCCTGTTCCTAGCATCTGAAGTGAAAGTGAAAGTGTTAGTCGCTTAGTTGTGTCCAGCTCTCTGTAATGCTATGGACCGTAGCCTGCCAGGCTCCTCTGTCCATGGAATTCTCCAGGCAAGAATACTGGAGTGGGTTGCCATTCCCTTCTCTGGGGGATCTTTCTAACCCAGGGATCGAACCTCCTGCATTGCATGTGGATTCTGAATCATCAGGGAAGCCCTAGCATCTATTGGATGCTTTATTCTAGTTCTGTGCCAGGGGCTTAGCTTGTGTAACCTTTGCAGTTACCTCATGATGTGAGGTGGCCACTTGGAACCCTAGCAGCTTTGAATCCCCTTGGCCTCCTCCCCTCCACCCCCTGCCTCCTGGAAGTTCAGGTACCAGGAAGGCTAGGAGGCAGTAGCACCAGGGGGCCATTCTGGATCCAGCAGGAGGAGCAGGTGAGGAACAGCAGAGATCACGGGCGTGGCTGGTGTAGACTGAGGAAAGAAAAAAGCACAGGAAGGCAGCTCAGTGTCCCGCCTTGCTGTGCTACCCACTCTGTCATCTTGGCCCTTGTTTGGCTCCCAGACCCCACTGGGCTGGAAGCCCAGGATGGGATGGCCCCCAGGAGGGGTGACATTTACTTGCACAAAAGGGATGGTCTCCAGGAGCCTCTTCCAGGACTGCAGCTGGGAAACACTGTATCCCTGGTGAGCTGGTGGGGAGGAGGGTGGAGACAGCAACAGCCCCCTGGCTGGAGAGGGATGGAAACCAAGTGCAGGGTCTCCTGAGGTGGGAGGGGAGGGAGGGAGAGTGAGCTCCCGACCCTGTAGCTTTCCTTGTGTTCTTTGCGCTTCTCAGCCTGGCATTCAAGGCTCTGTGCAATCAGGCTTCTGCTGAGCTCTCTGGCTCTCATCATTTCCCCACACTGCCACCTTTCCCTTGCTCCCCACACTGCTTCCATTTCCCCAAGTCACATCCCTTCTCCAGACCTTTGGCCACGCTGTCCCTCCTTCCCAGACTGGCCTCCCACTCCCTCGGAGACACCATCTACAAATCAGCTCACTGTCACTCCATCCACCCAGCACCTGCGGCAGACCTGCCACCGCCAGGTGCTGTAGTTAGCTGAGGAGACCCTAATCACAGGTGATTTGGGGTTGCTTTTGGCAGCCTATTAGGGTTGGGGGCGGGGTTCAGGTCTGAAAGAGCCCTGGCCAGGCACAAATGGTCTCAGAAAACACTGGAAGTGAAGTCATGCCCCACTGGGTCCCACCATTTGGCCTCAGGTCACCTGGAAGTCTAGAGCCATCACCAATGATAATTCGTTCCCTTTCTCCTTTCCCAGATAAACTCTGTAAGCATGAAAATCAAACCCCAGCCCGGGAGGACACGGAGAGTCACACTTTTGGGACTCTGAAAAGCACCAAACTTATTGTCACTTTCCTCCCCTCTTTTAAACAGCACTTGTGTCCCCCAGGGTCCCATTCCCAACCCCAAGTCGCTGGGGAATTTTAAGAGTCTGGTCGGGGCACACAGTGTGACTCAATAACTGCTGACTGCCCGCCCCTCTGTTCACATTTGTCCGTGTTTGTCCCCACAAACTCCCTGGCACCCTCCCCCTTCCTTGCTCACCGAACACTCGTTGGCATTCAAAAGAGAGGCGAAGTTTGGTCGCCCCACTGCACGTCCCTTCTTCACAAGAGGCCAGTGGGGAGTCCCTCGTAGGCTGATGGGCCCCGGCGGGGGGCGGGGCGAGGGCGCAAAGGGCTCCCCTTCACCTGTGCTGATCCCGCCCCTGTTCACAGCCCGGGTCTTCACCGGCTTCGCCTGGTGCCTGGGATCTGCTCAACCTCTGCGAGGTCTCAGGGACCAGAGTTTGGCGTCGGCGATCTCACCGCCTGGAGCTCTCGCAGGACCAACGGGTGCGGGGCGGTGCTAGGAGACCCCGCCCCTTGGCCCTAGCCCTCCATTGCGGCGATTCCCCTGCCTGTGCGCTCCGGACTGGGCAGGCGCGGGCCGGCAGGAGATGTTTGAGTCATGGAGGAGGAGGGGATCAGTCTCTGGATGGGACCCGTGTCACAACTCCCCACAACACACAGGTAAAGTCACTCTTATTAGAAAGGGCATCTGGTGAATCTCGGATAAGTTTGTGGAAACCCGAGGCATCTTGGACTCCCCACTTGCATCTCAGGCAGGATGAGGAGGGAGCATCCAGCACCTCACCTCCTGTGTGTCCTGAACTGGTCCCCTACAGACCTCATCCCCTTTACCTTCAACTCCATGTGAGGAGGGGCCGTCATGCTCATTTTCCAGAGGAGGACTCAGAGCTCTCATCCCAGGTTAGACAGCTGGCCAGTGGTAGAGGCTGGCCTGGAACCCTTCATCCAGGTCATGCAACGGGTAACACAGGCAGAATTCCCTGGTGATCTAGTGGTTAGGACTCCTGGCTTTCACTGAGGAGGACCCTGGTTCAATCCCTGGTCAAGGAACTAAGATCCCACAAGGCATACAGACAAAAGAGTGGGGGAAAAGGTAACATGGGGAACGGGGAGAGAGGGAGAAGCCCTGTGTGGGGGAAAGGGAATAGGAGGGTTTTGGTTTCTGAATCCCATGGAGAGAGGACCTTTGCAGGCTGCAGTCCATGGGGTTGCAAAGTCGGATGCAGCTGAACATCTAATACTACGCTACACCCCTCCCAGCCTCCTTTGTCTGCCTTCTGGTCCTCCTGGCCTTCCTGTCCCATCCCAAATCCCCCCTGTAATCTAAGTTAAGACCTTACCCATCCTTGGCAACACCCCCACCCCTGGGGCTCCCATCTCACTCCCTCCCTTCCTTGGAGTCACATTTCCCAGGAGTCGCTCTTGGAGATGACCCAGTACTGTAGGGTTGGGGGTGTGTGCTCGTGGATCCTGAGCCATTGGGACTGGCTTGGACAGTGGCCCTGCCTAATCTCACCTCCCCAGAGCCTGGGTATTGTCTGACAGGCAGCCAAGAGCCATTCATTGGCTTTATGGGCAGGCAGCTCTGACAGGCCCCTTGTCTCCATAGACAAGGCCCAGAGGCTGTGGGTGAGTGATAGCCATGGGGCCCTTGGGGTCATTGTCTGAGTAGATGGAGGGTGGTGAGGACAGCCAGGGTCCTCCTTCCGGGGGCCTGGCCCTGGGCCAGCCCCTCAGCCAAACTGTTCCTGGTCCAGGGCTAAGAGTTTTAGAAGGAGCCCAGCAGCTGGAATGTTTTTACTTTGGGGTTACAACAAGCCCCCCAGAATGGGAATTTGGCCATCAACCAACTTTTATGTGACCTGGGCAAGTCTCTCTGCTTCGTGTCTTCTTGCACCAAAGGTGGAGAATCGCTCCTCCCTGTCAGGGACATAGAAGGTGGCTGTGAGAAGAGCTATGTGAGTATTGGTGTTGGAGGAGCCCCACAACCTGGACCTATTGTCCAGGATGGGCTTCTGCTCTACAGACCGGCTCCCTTGCCGTTCCCCCACCTCCGCATACTCGGGGTCCTGAGAAACCCAGACAAGCCTGGAACCTGCCTCCCCTCTTACCTGCTCCAGTCCTTTCTCCCCTGGGCAGTCAGAGCAGTTTCTCTAAAATTCCCATCCACTGCTTAAAACCCTTCTGTGGCTCCCTGGT
This sequence comes from Bubalus kerabau, assembly GCF_029407905.1. Classification (NCBI taxonomy): domain Eukaryota; kingdom Metazoa; phylum Chordata; class Mammalia; order Artiodactyla; family Bovidae; genus Bubalus; species Bubalus kerabau. The sequence goes on along the minus strand of NC_073634.1, from coordinate 98,298,266 downwards.
GCTCCAGGAGAAAATCCAGCCCTGGGCACCTGGCTGACTTGACCCATCTCTGCCCTCCTTCCTCCCCACTGGGCCTCTTCCCCTTTACTCGGTAGCCCAGCCTGTGGCCAGGCTGAACAGCTCCCCTTTCTCACCCCTGGGCCTTTGCACATGCTAGTCCCTCTGCCCGGGACTAGGCAGGAGCACCCCACCTCCAAGTCCTTTCTGGCTTGTTTCTACTCATCCTTCAGGTGTCTGCTTAGACCTTCCAGGATGCTTTCCCTGCATCCTAAGCTGCTTCATGGGCTCCTGAATCTCTCCAAAAGCCAGGGAACTGTCTGCCTTCCCTCCACGTCCCCAGCCCCTGGCAAAAGCTTGACAGAGGCAGCACTTTGTTGAAGCACTAAAGAAACGATCCCACAGATCTCGACACACCTGGACACACACTTTGTGACTCTCAGGTTTGCGTGTGAGCCCATGCTCTGATTGGCGTGAGTCACAGGGCAGTGGGAAGAGGACTCGGCTTAATGGGCTCCCAGGGCCTGCAGTCGTACCACCAGCTGTGGCCGGTGCACTCCCATCCTTCCTCTCCCCCTACCTGTCCCCACCTGTCACTGGGGCGGCTCCAGAAGCGGGGAGCTGGAGGCTGCTGATGTAGTGGCCTTGAGCTGGAAGTCAGACCCCCTCCCTTCCCCCACCCCCACCCCAGGCCCTTCTGCCACCAGCCATCCTAGAGACACAAAAGACTCCAAGTCTCCTCTCTGGGTCTCGGCTTCCCTGCTGTGTAAAATGGGGCCCTTCACCCCACTTTAGAGAGAGTGATCAGGAACATCTGTGAGATGCCTAGAGCCCAGACACATCGGGTGCTCAGTAAATACCTGTTAGTATTAGGAGGGAACCAAGAACCAGAGGGAAGAGACGTGTGGTCACAGAGCAAGTTCCTGGCACCACCTGTCTGCTTCACTTTCCACTTTCCTCGATTGGGAGCCTGTCCCTTCCATCTCTTTTCTCCAAGCTTAAACATGTTTTTACCTCCACCCGATGTGACAGTGAATAGGTGGTGGGTTCAGGATTTCTCCTGGGGGCAATGAAATGTTCTAAAATTGGTTATGGTGATGATTACACAATTCCCTGGTGGCTCAGATGGTAAAGCGTCTGCGTACAACGCCGGAGACCTGGGTTCGATCCCGGGGTCGGGAAGATCCCCTGGAGAAGGAAATGGCAACCCACTCCAGTACTCTTGCCTGGAAAATCCCATGGACGGAGGAGCCTGGTAGGCTGCAGTCCATGGGGTCGCGAAGAGTTGGACACGACTGAGCCACTTCACTTTCAATTTCATACAATTCCAATGAATGTACTAAAAACGAGTTGGGTGCTTTGAATGAATGGATGTATGCTATGTGAATTATATTTCGATAAAGCTGTTATCATTATTTTTTAAAAAGAGCAATACTTGGGATTTCCCTGGCAGACCAGCGGTTAAGATTCTGAACTTCGAAAGCAGAGCATGTGGATTCAGTCCCTGGTCAGGGAACTAAAGTCCCACGTGCTGCCCAGTGTGACAAAAAAACAAAAATAAAGCAAAGCAACCCCCTTCCTCCAATTAAAAAAGCAATGCTGTACAAGAAAAGTGCTGGTTTAGAGATGGAGGCTCTGCCTGTTAGTAGAAGCACAAACTCCTTGAGCCCAGTTCCCTCATCTGTGATTTGGATCCTATTCCCTACCTTGCCTTCCTCACAGGAACTTGCAGGATCTGGTGGGAAAGTTGAGTTGTAATACGACCAGTACCAATATGGTTTTTATAAAACTAGTTTTCTTACTCCAGATGTTGACTGGAGAAAGAAATGAACAAATACTTCACCAAAGAGGAAATACAAAGTGAAACATATAAGGGGAAAAATAGTCCTCAGTTTATTCCTTTTATTCAATGGAATAAAAACAGAAGCAACATTAAGGTATCATTTTAGGATACCAATTTCATAAAAACCTTTAAAAAAGTGATAATATACTCTGTATGGGCTCACAGAAGTAAAATCAATACATCCAGATATTGTGACATAATATAAAATAGCATAATCCTTTTGGAAATCAATAGAGTCTTAAGAGGAGAAATAAGGAGTAATATTTGTTATTGTTCAGTTGTTCAGTCGTGTCCAGCTTTTTGCGGCCCCATGGACTGCAGCACGCCAGGCTTCCCTGTCCTTCACTGTCTCCTGGAGTGAGACACGCTCAGACTCATGTCCGTTCAGTTGATGATGCCATCCAACCATCTCATCCTCTGTCACCCTCTTCTCCTCCCACCCTCAATCTATCCCAGCATCAGTGAAAGTGAAAGTGGCTCATTCGTGTCTGACTCTTTGCGACCCCATGGACTATACAGTCCATGAAATTCTCCAGGCCAGAATCCTGGAGTGGGTAGCTGTTCCCTTCTCCAGGGGATATTTCCAACTCACAGATGGAACCCAGGTCTTGTGCATTGCAGGCACATTCTTTACCAGGTGAGCTGCCAGGGAAGCCCATCTCAGCATCAGGATCTTATTCAATTAGTGGGCTCTTCGCGTCAGGTGGCCAAAGTATTGGAGCTTCAGCTTCAACTCAACCCTTCCAATGAGTATTCAGGGCTGATTTCCTTTAGGATTGCCTGGTTTGATCGCCTTGCTGTCCAAGGGACTAAAAAATTAACATTTTTGATTCAAAAAATATTAACATCTTTGATTTAAGTAAGTCTACTGTGTGGGATTTATGTTTGGGAGGCATCCAACTAAATGAACATGAAAATGTTCATCACAGCATTATATATAGTACTGAAAACATTGGAAGCTTCCTATGCCCAACAAATACATTATGGCTTATCCCCTTGAAAAATACTATTAAACTGTTAAAAAATGAGAATTATGGGACTGTCTTGGTGGTCCAGTGGTTAAGACTCCACCCTTCCACTGCAGGGGGCATGGATAATATCCATGGTTGGGGAACAAAGATTCTGCATGCCATGTGGGACAGCCAAAATGTAAAAAAAAGAGAGAGAGAGAGAGACAGAGAGAGAGAGAATTATAAAAACAACATAGTGATAAAGAAGCTGCAAATGACCTAACGGTAAAGGAAACAAAGAGGCAAAAAATAGATGTGATGTGGTAACTAAACACCATTCTATGTAGACTGTGACAGATACTATGGTGACCAACACAGCATTTTCTTCCCACTGTCCTTCTCCTTTATTCTCAGAATATTTACTTTCTCAGCTTTCCTTGAGCTGTGAGTAGCCATGTTACCCATAAGATATAAACAAAAGTCTCCTGGACAGATTCAGGGAAGTGTCTTTCTTCACTGATAAATGGGATTGTCACACCTTTCAGCATCCCTCCCTTCTGTTCTCATTCTGCATTGAATTTAGACAAGATGCCTGGCGCTGCAGCAGCCTTCTTGTGGGCCACGAGGCAGCAAGCTTGTTAAAAAGCAACCTGTCGAGGATGGTGGAGCATCAAGGTTGAAAGAGCCTGGGTCCATCACATCACTGTGCTGCAGGAACACACCTGCGGCCAGTCTTTTGGTATACAAGGAAAAGAAACCCCCATTTTATTGAAAGCATTGTTACTGTTAGCTGCTGCTGAGAGTGTTCTTAACTGATAAATGAGCAAAGACTCGAAAATATAGTGGATAGTGTACAAGATTTGAAGTTGACAGACTGGGGTTCCAATCCTATTCCCCCCACTATGTTATTGTGTGACTTCAGGCAAGCCTTTTCTCCTATGGGCCTCAGTTTCCTCTGCGAATGACACCCACCTGTTGGGCTTTTCAAGGATGGAATGACATGACGGATTTGGAAGTGCTTAGTTAACAGGTCTGTGGGGGTCGCTGGGAGTCGGACACGACTGAGCGACTTTCCTTTCACTTTTCACTTTCATGCATTGGAGAAGGAAATGGCAACCCACTCCAGTGTTCTTGCCTGGAGAATCCCAGGGACGGGGGAGCCTGGTGGGCTTCCGTCTATGGGGTCGCACAGAGTCGGACACGACTGAAGCGACTTAGCAGCAGCAGCAGCAGCAGTTAACAGGAAAGTGGTATTCAGGTTTAGTGTCAACAAACTGAAAGCTAGAGGTAAAACAAAAGGAAAGGAGCCAGTGTGCCTAGTGTGTTAGAGGAGGGGAACTGGTTATGAAATTTTTTCTCTTTCTTTTTTTTTTTTTGTACTCGAGTATTCTTCAAGGCTGCTCTGGCGCTCTCTCCTCCGGGCTGTGACCCCAGCTTGGCATGGAAGGACCTGCACCCAAGGCAGAGGCCTGTTTCTTGGTCTTGTGTGGAGGCAGCAGCAGATGGAGCTCGTGGCTCACGGCAGAGCAGGCCGGGGTGTGGGACTCCTCACCTGGCCCCGGCAGGCGGACGGGTGCCGGGGAGGCTGGGCATTAGCGGCTGTGACTCGCGGTAAAAATAATCAGGGAAGGACAGCTGCTTCCTTGTCAGCAACCAAGAGGGAAATAAAGCTCATGTCCCCTCCAGCGAAAACCTGCTCTCTGGGTCCCCTGGCTCCTGCCACCAACTGCTCGATGTCTGCGTGCCAATCCAATTTGAACGCCTGCGAGTCACCCCAGAGAGGGCTCATTTTAACTTCATCAAGCGCAGAGAAAAACACCAGGCTGGAGATGCGGGAGGGGAGGCCTCGCTGCCCGGGGGCCTGGTAGGGGATGGGATCCTGGGGCTGCTGCCCCTCCAGTGTGGGACTTGGGGCCCCTGGCTCCTAATCTGGTTCAGCCAAGGCTCGCTGAGCGCCCAGTGTGGCTTCCCCGAAGTCGAGAGGATGCCCTTTAGCTCAGCTCAGGAAGTCCTTTCCGATGTCCTCAACCTCTCCTAGCCCCTCTCCTCTCCAAAACCCTCCTCTGGCTGTCCCAGGCTCTCCACGAAGGCCCAGACTCATGTCCTCAACGTCTCCCTGACTTTGCATTTACCCTGTCTTCTCTTTGTTTCTCGGCCTGGTGGTTGTCTACAAATTCTAAAAAGTTCCTAGTCATGCTTTAAGACTCAGGGATGCTGGCTGCTTCCCCCCAACCCCCACCCCGCCCCAGGTGGAGTGAGATGCTTTCCCTGGTCCCTGCAGGATTTTGTATGTCCCTCTGTTTTCACAGGGGACTGTGTAGGGGGGTGTCCCTCCCTCCCTTCTCCTTCTATCCCTCTTTCCTTCTGTGTTTCCAACAAATGCACTGAGCCCTCCTCTCCACCAGGGCCTGTGCAGGGTGCCCGAACATGTGTGAACCCCAGCCAGTCTCTGTAGCACAAGGACAGGTGAGTCTCTGGCCACGGACTCAGCATAGCAACACAGCTGCCCAGAAACAGCCACCTACAGACGACAAAGTGAGGAATCACATTTGTGTGTGTTTCTTTTTCTTTAAAAAACAATTCTTATTATTTTTCACTGTGCTGCGTCTTTGAAACTCTACAAGGGCTTTTTCAGTTGCAGTGTGTGGGCTTTCCATTGCGGTGGCTTCTCTTGTTGCAAAGCACAGGATCTAGAGCCCAGGGTCAGTAGTTGCGGTGTACGGGCTTAGTTGCCCCAGAGCGTGTAGAATCCTCCCAGATCAGGGATTGAACCTGTGTCCCCTGTACCGGCAGGTGGACTCTTAACCACTGGACCACAAGGAAGTCCTATGTATCTTTCCTTTTTCCCTTCTTGGTTTCTTAATCAAGGACTGTTTCTGACACAAGAGACATTTCTGACCCCTACTCCGATTACCAGAGACTTACATTTGTAGTTTATTCATTTATTCTTTTTATGAGCATGTAGTGCTTTAATAATCAAGGTGGAAAATAAATGTTTCAATAATAAAAATGGAATAATAATAACGATAATTTGAAAATGAATGTTGACCTTCTTGCCGGGCTTCGTCTCTAAGGCCTGTTTCCCCAGGAGGTCATTAGTTTGCCTGCACCCTTAGGAGACAGCATGGTGTCCTGGGCAACCAGAGCCAGGGACAAAGAACCAGGACTTTAGGACATTACCACCTGCTCATCCCCACCAGGGAACTGGGGTGGTTGTTGTTGAGCCCCCGGCCCATCTGTGATGCCAACGTCTGTCCCTGGCTTTCAGGGGCAGGACTCTGGGATGGTGGTGGTTGTTTATTTTGCATGTTTGGTAATTTGGACAAATCCGACAGTTGAATTGTTCCTTAGGCCACAGTAGACTATCTTGGCATCAAGGAGGCTGTGCCAGCATGTCCGGGCTAAGGCTCTGGCTGGGTGTGCTAGGAGCTGTTGTGGTGGGCCTTTTGGAGGAAGGTGGGTGGATGAGGTGAGAGGAAGAAGATGGAAGTCTAGGTGTGTATAGGGCTGGGAAGGAGGGAGTGAAGACAGGCCTGGAGATGGAAACTGGGGAGTTACCATGAGGCTCAGAGAGGTGAAGGGACTCTCTGGAGGACACACAGCAGGAGTGGCTGAGGTGGGCTTTGACCTTGATTCTGACTAACAGTCACACTCGTCCCCCACAAGTAAGTGGCAGTGCTAACCTGAGACATGCTTTCTGGGTTGACCTTGGAGCGCTCTACACTTGTGTCTTCTCAACCCCACACACTGGCCTCTAGATGAACTTTCTTGAGAGAGGTCAGGCCAACCCCAGTGGGCTCCTGTACGGTCCTGTACCCGAGAGGACAGATAGGGAAGCCTCTTCTGTTAATTCTGAACTACTGAGAGTAGGGTGGAGAGTGTCCTGCTTGGGAGTCAGGCAGACTAGGGTTCACCGTACACTAGCCGTGAGGGACACTTGTCACATCCTAGGGCTTCGGCACACCCACTTCTTTTGGGGAATGCCCCTCTGCCCGCCATTCCTCTGATTCCACTCCAGATGTGTCTGCTCAAAAGCAAATAAGCAACATAAGCACACCAAGAATGGGCCTGGGGCATGGTTTGGCCATTCCTCTAGTCGTGTGTGGCCCTCGCTGTGCCATTCAGAGCTCACTAGATGCCTGGTGAGTGAGAAGAGCAGGAGTCCTGACTCTGGAGTTCTGGAGTTGGAAAGATGTGAACTGGAGCTGCTTGTGGTCACATATCATGGGGTTAAGTTTGGTTGCATATAAGAAAAAATTCCAAATAAAAGTGGCTTAAACATGCAATTATTTGGGGCTTTTTGCATGTAAAAGAAGACTTATGGTAGTCAGTTCAGGGCTCATATGACAAGCACTGGCATCCAGCCTCACCCCATGGCCCAAAATAGCTGCCAGAGCTCCAGCCATTACACCCATGTTTTAGGCAAACAGGAAGGCAGAAAGGGGAGAAGAGCAAAAGAGGTGCTTCTTCCAGCTGAGTCAGCTTGCCTTCCCTTAGGCAGCCTTTCCAGGAATACTATAGAATATTTCTATTTGTGTATCACTGGTTGCAAGGGAGTTTGAAAAAGCTCATTTATCACCTGGGTGCTTTGCTGCTTCAAATATTTAAAACTGGACTTCTGTCTCTGTCACAGGCCACTTTTCTGTTCTATCCGTATGAAGTGGGAGGGGATAAAGTCAGTTGAGAGCAAAGCACTCATGAGATAGGAGATAGAGTGAGGGAGAATGGGGTGGGGGGTGGAAGGAGAGAGAAAAAGAGTGGGAGACAGGAAGAGATGCAAGGACAGAGAGGCAGGGGGAGATGAGGACCTCACCAAATCCCCCAGGCAGAGGGGTGGCTGAAGCCAGCCTCATCCTTCAGCCTTCCGGTTGCGTGGATCAGCAAGCACTTCCTTTTCTCCAGCCACGATGAATTCAGTTTCTGTCACTTGTAACTGGAAGAGGGTGCTGAACTTGGACATGGATTTGCCTTCTTTGAGCCTTGATTTTTCCTTCCAAGAAGTGAGGATCCTATTGCCCACCAGGTGGCGCTGTGACAAGGACTCATTGTGATGATACCTGCCTGGCTCCAGGTAGGGAGCTCAGCCCGGTGGCCTGAAGGCCCTGATCTTCATCCAGTTATTTCCTCCTGTCCAGCTCCAGGGGTTGTGCTCCACAATTGCTGGGGGTTTACATGGAACCGACTCCACGTCTGACCCGGGAGGCTGGCTAGACTCAGGGCAGTTTTCCAAACACCTGAGTGTGTGAGTGTGTTAGTTGCTTAGTCATGTCCCAACTCTTTGACACCATGGACTGTAGCCTGTCAGGATCCTCTGTCCATGGAATTCTCCAGGCAAGAATCCTGGAATGTTGCCATTTCCTTCTCCAGAGGATCTTCCTGACCCAGGGATCGAACCTAGTTCTCCTGCATTACAGGCAGATTCTTGACCATCTGAGCTACAAAAGTCACCTGAGCAGTGGGATGGAAACCGAAGAAGCCCCCAAATGAAGAGATGAATGGAGGGAGGGCTGGAGAAATTCCTGGAACAGAAACAACAGCTGCCACCTTGTCATAAGGAGCTGTGTCCATGGGTACAAGCAGAGGAGCTTAGACCCCTGACCTAAGTGGGTCTGAAACCTGGGGTGGGAATTCCTTCTTGCTCTGGGGAGGTCAGTCTTTTGTTCTATTAAAGTCTTCACCTGGTTGTATGAGATCCACCCATATGACAGAGGGTAATTAGATTTTTTTTCCCCTCCTTCCCTTTTGGGTGGCATACAGGATCTTAGTTCTGCAACCGGGGATTGATCCTGTGCCCTCTGCAGTGGAAGGGTGGGGTCTTAATCAGTGGACCACCAGGGAAGTTCCTGCCTTACTCAAAGTCCACCAATTTAAATGTTAATCTCATCCAAAAACATCTTTACACAGAATAATGTTTAACTAAACATCTGGGCATGGTGGCTCAGCCAAGGTGACACATAAAATCAATATCACATAGTGCTTAGGTTAGTATTTCGTTGAATAATCAAGAATGAAAATCAGGAGAGGGGACATCTTTATAATTCTCCCTACCACACGTGGGCCTGTAGCCCAGGTTACCAGGATACCCCAGTCAGGGTATCCATGCTCCTGGCCAAGGCTTGTCACCCTAGGATGGGCACATGAGACAGGTGGCCCACTGGGTCTTCTACTAGAATTTCTGGGAAACTTTCCTGTGTTCTTCTAACTGGGACAGCCAAACCAGAGGAGTGGTGGTCATCTCTGCCACATTTTAGAGAAAAATCAAGCGAAAGCAAAGCCAGCCCAGAAGAGGGCAAATCCAAGATCAGGACAGAGTTCTGGAGACCATCTTTAGGGCATCTTTTATGTGGTGGCTCAGACAGTAGAGAAAAAAAAAAGTGCAAATGTTAGTCGCTCAGTCATGTCCGACTCTTTGCGACCCCATGGATGGTAGCCTGCCAGGCTCCTCTGTCCATGGAATCTCCAGGAAGAATACTGGAATGGGTTGTCATTCCCTTCTCCAGGGCATCTTCATGTACTGGAATCCAGCCAGCCCTGAACAATTTTGCTAAAAACCAGTTCTCCAAAAGCCAGTTCCATTTAAAATTATTAAGTCTCTTAAAAAGTAAGCAATTTGCCAAATGAATCAAAGTATCTATTAAAAATTATTTCTTTTAACTAGGCAAGTCCATGACCTCTGTTGCCAAGAGCTACTCACCCTTCGAAAATCAGCACCTGGTAACCTGTTGGACCCTAGAAGAGACTGATGACCATGCCACATCAAGTAGCCTGAGATTTAAGCTGTCCCTTGTGAACTGGTGTTTTCTGATCCTCCAAGTCATCAGGACAGTGGGCCCAGCAGCACTTCATCCTATGGTAAAAACACTACACTGGAGTTTGAGCCCAGCGAGGCCTAGGGGACAGAATTTACAGAATTCCCTCAACTTGCACCTCAGGCCTCAACTCTGAGCCTGATGAAAGCGAAAGTGAAAATGTTAGTCGCTCAGTCGTGTCCGACTCTTTGCGACCCCATGGACTGTAGTCCGCCAGGCTCTTCTGTCCATGGAGTTCTCCAGGCAAGAATACTGGAGTGGGTTGCCATTTTCTTCTCCAGGGGATCTTCCCAACCCAGGGATCAAGCCTGGGTTTCACACGTTGCGGGCAGATGCTTTACTGTGTGAGCCACCAGGGAAGCGTCTGAGCCTGCTGCCTCTCTCTTATAAGGGCACCTGTGATCACTCTGGGCCCCCCTGGATAATCCAGGATAATCTTCTCATTTCAAGATCCTTAACTTAAATGGTATCTGCAAAGTCCCTTTTACTATGTAAGGTAACATCTTCACAGGTTGCAGAGACTTGGCCATCAGCATGTTTGGGGGTGGGCATTATTCAGCCTACGGCACCTACCAATGATGTGGACATTCACCCATTGATTCCTTTCCTCCATGCAATGACTTCGTGATCGATCAGCTGGAACCTTGCTGGAGGTGGTAAGAGCTCCGATCCTCCAGGTGTCCTGCCTCCACCCCTAGGCTCTCCAGCTGCACGTGACCCACTCCACATGATCTCGTGGTTTGGCCACTGCCTTACTTAGGACGGGGGCAGACACATGCGGGTCACTCTGGGCTTATTTCTCTCTGGCTACAGAATGCAATAAATCAGTCTGCTTCTGAGCCAGCAGCACTCACAGAGAATAGCATTTGCTATGTGCCTGGCACTTCACCAGCTTTTTGCTGACCCACAGGGTGAGCTTTTCTCTCCTTTATGGGTGTGGAAGGCTCAGAGAGGCCATGTGGCTTGCTCAAGGTCACATAGTGTGGAAGTTGCAGATTGGACCTGAGGTCCAGGGTACTCCAGATCCCGACCCTTACCCCTCAGTAAAGCCATAGACGGGCCTCACGGATGGCACCTTCTCCTCATGTCTGCATTCTTTTTCCTTGGCCCACGTTCAGCAGGAGTCAGCCAGTGGCTCTTGGGAACAGAAGACATTAGGCTTCCTGTGCAGGGGGCCTCCGGCCCCCGAGCTGCTGTCACCTTTTAATAGATTTCTTGGGGAACGAGTAATTTGTTGCTGGTTCGGGCTCGGTGTTCAACAGGAAGTCCCTGCAGGCCTGGAAGGTCAGTATGAAGTGACTCAAAGGCGACGCTAGAGGAGGATGCGGGTCAGTGCCGGCCGCCGAGCTCAGCCGCGCTGCCAATTACCGCCTGGCCTGCTTCCTGCCGCGGACGCGCCCAGGGCCAGGGCTTTGAACCCTGGCAGGGAGGCCAGCTTCCAGTAAACAACCCAGGGCAGTGGGCAGATTGACAGCAGAAATGCAGGGGCCGGCTGGCCACTGGTGCTGCTCACTGCACCTGTGGGCAGATGGACAGGACCGCAGTCCCCTGGGGGGTCCCCACAGTTGGGGGGCTGGGGGCCATCAGCGTGTCTGAGCCTCACTCTGTGTACAGAGCCTCCTGCCACGTCCAGTGGGGTCTCTCAGCCATCATTTCTGGGCCATGGAAGATGCTTTTTTTCTGGGTGGGGGGATGAGCCTGGTCTGGGTCCCTTTCTCGGTCACCAGCCTGGGAGCAGGGGTTTGGGGAAAGAGCCCACAGAGGGTCACCAGTGTCCTGACTTGTTTCTCTCTCCGAAAGCCTTGGAAATATTTGGGGGCGATGGCGGCGCTGCCAGGCTTTCCACCACCATTTTATTTGGCAGTTAAAGGACATGTGCTTGGTGCATGATTTTGTTTGTGTGAAGCTGTGGAATTTTGAGACATTAGTAAATGATTGCCTTTATGAGGGACTGACTGGAGGAAGCATGAGGGATCTTTCTGGGGTTGGTGGGAATGCTGTGTATCTTGCTTGGGTGCTGATTACACGTTTGTCAAAACCCATCCAACTGTGTCTTTCAAAGCTGTCCATTTTACTGTATGCAAACTCTACCTCAATGAGAGAAGATAAAGGGTAAGAAAGGGGATGCAGAGGCCTGGAGAACTGGGGACAGATAGACAGACAGACACACTTTTCCCTTCTAAAATCAGGACATTTATTCCCTTCCTTTTCCTTTCCTCGGTGCAGTTGCAAAAGAACACACAGGTTTTGTTCACCTTTGTACTATGACTGATACCCTTCGTCATGGAAGGAGTACATGGGTGGGATGTGGAATGAGATACCCGAGTGCGCTGGCGTCTTGTTCCTAACCTCAAGGCACCTGACCTTGGGTCCCCAGAGTGGGGCCATTAATTAAAGCCCCAGCAGCTGTTGCTCTGAGAGAAAGAGCCCTGCATGTCCACCCCGCCCCTGATGCTCCCCTTGCTGCCCGCTGACCTCCTTTGAGTTGCCCATGGTTCCAGAGGTAAGTGGCTGTTTCCGTGGCTGAGAGAGCTGCTTGGACCCAGCAAGCTCTCCATTCCACACCTGGAATATATCATCATGCCAGAACGCCAAGGAGATCTCAAAGTGGTGGGGAGCTCATTTGAAAAGACTCCAAGGGCTACATTTGGGACAACTGGAGATCAAAATGATTAATAGCAAGAATGGATCATAGTGCATAAAATTGAAAAAAAAAAATTCCTTGAATTAAAAAAAAAAAAAAAAAGACCCAGAGAAATCAGGGTAAGGGAAAGCTCTTTCTTAGAAGAGTGCCAACTGAGGAGTGATGGAAACAGAAAATGAAATCTTATAATCACACATTTTTCCCTTCTAAAATCAGGACATTTATTCCCTTCCTTTTCCTTTCCTCGGTGCAGTTGCAAAAGTACACACAGGTTTTGTAAAAATGGATTTGGGTAGAAATCATCAATGAGTGCCATTTCCACTGGGTCAAAGACCATTGGGAATAGGCTATGCACTCAGTCTTAAAGCATCACCCGCAAATTACTTTTTAATTATAAAGAGGAAAATTAGCTTTACACATGGAGAAACCTGGCAGACCCCACCTAACCCAAATGATTAAACTTACCGCCAGTTTTGGGGCAAGTCAGTATCAATGCCCCCTGATGTGGTGCCCAGAGAAAAGACACATCACTTATGAGGACCTCCTGTCAAAAATGCTTACCTGCCAAAATCACTGGACAAGTCCACGTTGAAGAAAATTCTTTTGAACTAGCCTGGCCTTTTCATGAACAACAAAAAGCAAGCCTGGAGACTGTTCCAGATTGAAGAAGGTTAAAGAGTCACAGAGACTGAATTCAGTGGAGCTCCCTGATTGGATCCTGATCACAAAAATCATGATATCAGAGAAACTGCCTGTAGACAGGATATTAGGGTATAATCCTGAACATATACTGCATTTCTGGAATGTGACAGTGGTGTCGTGGTTTTGTAGGGAATGCCCTGCTTATTAGGAGGCTGGGCTGGGACAATTGTTGGGATCCTGGATCATAAAAATCATAGAGGTTTTATTGGGATAACTGCGGGTGTTTGAAAGTGAACTGAATATTAGATAGTAATACTAAATCCTTATAGTGGTATTGTGTTTGTGTAGGAGAATGTCCTTGTTTTTAGTAGATGTGTCCTGTAGCATTTAGGATAGAGCATTGTGTAATTTTCAATTTGATTCAGCAGGGAGAGAAAGTTGAGAGAGAATGGTTCATTGTACTACTCTTGCAACTTTCTGAAGGCTTGAAAAACTTCAAAATAAAAAAGTTGAGAAAAAGTAATGCATAGGGAGAGAGAAGTGGAGGGAGAAAAGGCAGAGGCTCAAAGAGGAAAATAAGAATGACCTGAGGACTTCCCTGGTGGTCCAGTGGTGAAGTCTCTGTGCTTCCACTGCAGGAGTCACGGGTTCGATCCCTAGTCAGGGAAGTTCTGTGTGCTTCAGTCAAAAATAAATAAGTAAGTAAAATAGTATTCTCTAAAAAAATAAAAAAAAGAATGACCATCAGCAAGGTATTATGACTGTTTGTAATATAATTTTTTACATACATAATGTACATCTATATACATTATAAAGTTGGAGCCATTTCTCATTCTTTCCCCTGTGTCATTAAACATATATTGAAAACATAATTTTCAATGGCTTTGTATATTCCATCATAAATTATTTAGCCATTCACCTGTAGTTTGACATTAAAGTGGTTTCTAGATTTTTATTATGATAATCTATTATAATATCCAATGTATGTAATCCATTAGTCAACATATAGCCAATGTATATAATACGTTATCCAATATAGATCCAATATATAATCCACTATAACATCCAATAGGGACTATTATAAATAATGTCACAACGCACAGTTTCACACCCCTATCTTTGTCTGAGGAGAGAGTCGTAGAGGGAATTTCTGAGTTAAATGTTCCGAACTTTTTTAAGGATCTTGAGCTATTTTTTTTAAGGTAGACAGGATATTAGATAATAATCCTGAGCCCATATCACATTTCCGGAATGTGACAATGGTATTGTGGTTTTGTAGGAGAAAGCCCTGGTTATTAGGAGTCTTTGCTACAGTATTTATCTGACAACTGAATTCAGTGTGAGAACTTGATGGGATCCTGAATCATAAAAATCTTTGAGGTTTTAGTGGGATAACTGGGGGAATTTTAAAGTGGATTGAATATTAAATAGAAATACTGAATCCTTAAGTAAAACTAAATCCGTGTAGTGGTATTGTGTTTATATAAAAGAATGTCCTTTGTTTTTGCGAGATTCGTCCTCTAGAATTTAGGGTGGAGTGTTGCATGATTTTTCAGTTGATTCAGCGGGGAGAGAGAGAGAAAGGGAACTGTTTTATTGCGGTATAATTGATATAAAAAAAACTGCACTGCTTAGCATGAGAGCTGCCCTCTTAACAAATTTTAAAGGGCACATTAGGATGTTGCTAATTCAGGTACTTGTTGTATGGGATCTTGAATTATTTTGTCCAGTGGCTTTCCAGAAAGGTTGTACTCATGAGCAAATGGCAAAAGTGCTCATTTTGTCACATCATCGCTAACACTGAGGATTATTATCAGGAAAAATTCTTTGATCGATTTGATGACAGTAGCTTAATTGATGAGAATGTTCCCACGAATGCATTTTCATCCTTCTCTCACTGGACTGTTGGGACTTGGCCATTCTCCCTGTCTCCAGCCCCCTCCCCCAACTTGGTGGCTATGACGTCATTCTCCCCTGGGCCCTGCCTGCTTCCTTGCCTGCTTCTTCTCTCCACTCTTTGCCCGCTCCTCATTCTTACCTGCATGACAAGCAATACCATCCCTGGCCTCTGTCCTTGGCTCCCTTCTCTGCCTCTGCCCACTCTCTTGAAGCATCTCATTCACACTCAAGACTTGCATGGCCTTCTCCCTGCTGTCTTGCACCTCCCTCCCCAACCCAGACCTCCAATGCAATATATCCCAAAGGGACCCACGTGACCTTCCTGCCACCACCCATCCTGCCACCCAAGTCAGACCCCTGGAGAACATCAACTCTTCCATTTCTCCTGCTCCTCCCATCTCACTTCTGACCACCTCCTGTTTGACCTTCTGTAATATTTCTTGAGACTGTTCCCTTCTTACCATCATCACTGCTACCACCCTTATTCAGATCATCTTCACCTCCTCCCTGGCCCATGAGTGTGGTTTCCTCCCGGATGGCCTATTTCCAGAGTCTCCCTGTCTACCCCACCCTTTGCTGCCAAGTTGATTTGCACGATACGCGGACATAAGGTCCCGCCTGCCTTGGTCCCTGCTGAGTTTCCGGCTTCTCACTCCCTTTCACTGAATGCCCTCCAACATGCCTCCAAGTGTCTGCTCTGACTCTCCACCTCCTAAAGCTCCCATTCTCTTTCCTGCAACCCCAGCTAGCTGACTCCTACTCATCTTTTCAGTTTTGTTTACAGTCCCATGTTCTCTGTGATGCACTTACTGTTGCTTTTCCTCCTCCGGGGGAGCTGCCCTCTCTCTCTTGAACCTCTTTGTACCCTGTGAAATTTCTATCAGAACTTTCTGGCCCTCTAAGCTTCTTATATTGATTCTTGTATCCATTTCCCTTGAGGGCAGAGTCTTTGTGTTCCCGAGCTCAGCACAGTGCCAGACACAGAACTGGAGTTTGTTTAAGGGATGTCTAAATGAATGAATGAATGAGGTAGCATTTGCCTTGCTGTGGGAGGGCATGGCATGTCCAGACCATGGTGAAGATGGGGAACTAGATCGAGGCACACAGTCAGAGGCTTGGTTTGAGGAAGCATCTGTCACTGTGGTCCAGCAACCTTCAGGATACCCTGTCTCTGGGTGACACTCTGCTCAAACTTTCTTTGTCAAGTGGGAATCCCATTCTTCCAAGAGAAGTTGCAGTGCTTCTCCGCTTGCACACCTCCCGTGGCTCCCCAGTGCCCTCAGGACAGGCCCAGCTTCTGAGTCAGCCGACGAAGCCCTTCAAAATGGGATGTATTCTCATGACTTCCTTGTGACTTGTGCAGACCCTTGATGGGAAGAAGGGAGGATACCCATTCCTGCTTGCCATCAGCTGGGTGGGCAAACTCATGGCTCTTCTCATCTGCTGAGGCTAAGTAGTTAAATAAACTCTCATCTCAGGTCCCACTTGCAATGATTGGGATTGTCTTGGCGGGGCCCCAGAATCTGCTGAGCGCCCCAGTAGAGTCTGGAGAGGGTGGGAGGAATTCACACCCGATGCTGCCGTGTGTTTGCCGTGTGCTCCCACTGGAGCTGTGGCCTGTGCAGCAAGGCTTGGCACTTGGATGCTGTGCCAGGACCCTGGAGCTGGGAGCAGCTGCTCTAATTCATGCAAAGGAAGGTGCCCAGGTTTGCCCTGTCTATTTATAGCTTATTTATGAAGAAGGAAAAACAAGGGCCTAGTTGCCTTAGCAACCGGGAGCATCATGGGCTGCTTTCCCTGCAATGGGAAGATGGCCAAGTCTCCTTGTGGGGGGCACCCCCGGATGTGTGTGTATCCTGAGAGAGGATGGGGGTGAGCCTTCCAGGGCCCATCCCACGCTGGGCTCCTAGCAGCCTGCAGGCTGGGGGAGGGTGCTTGCCAGGCCCTTGGAAAATCTGGGCAGGCGCAGGGGCCGTGCACAGCTGAACCCTCCTCTGGTCTCCTGGCCTCCGTGCTCACTCCTGTCCTCTGGGTGCCCACCCTGCTGCCTCATGCCCTCTTGGGAGCCGTTTCCTGGCCATGCTCTGGCACTCAGGGTGCATAGCTCGGTGAACCAGAGGTGCAGTTCCCAGACAGCGCCCTTTGAGGCTGTGAAGTAGCACAGAGCCAGGCACTAAGGAAGGGTTTAACAAATAGTGAATGAATGACTGAATGAATGAATGAGGTGCTTTACAGTTCACACTCCATGTTCTTACTTGGTATGCACAAGGCAAGAGAAACATTGCAATGCGTTCTCATTTTATATATGTGAAAACAGATGAGCAATGAAGAGACCAGCCTCCAACCACGCAGCTGGGAACGAGCTGAGCTTGGCTTGCTTTTGTTCTAGCAAAGCCCTGAGGGACTTGGGAGCTTGGGTTCCAGCTGGACCATAATTGCCAGGGTCGGGGAAGTGGTATTGTGCCTGGTCTGGGGCTGGGAGGCATGTGGTTCAAACTGTGGCTCTGTTACTTAGCTGTGTGCCACTTATCATCTTGAGCCCACGACTTCACTTCTCTGGGCCTCAGTTTGCTCACCTGTAAAGTGGGGCGGTGATGCCTGACCCTTAGGGACTGCCAGCTCCCAGAAGGCAGGCACTGTGTCTGTCTCTGGATCATCTGTTTTCTGTGTTGGCGTATTCTAGGATGACCATGAGACCTGGTACACAAAGTGGTTAGAACAGGTTGTGGGGGGCACACAGGGAATGTTGGTTGTTACTATATTATTAGGAAACAGGCACAGAGAGCCTGATGGTTTCCCTGAGGTCACACAGCCAAATCCAGAGCAGAAGTGAGCTCTACTAGTCAGTCAGGTTTGGTGGCACTGCCAGGGATTAAGTTGGGACTGTGTCCAGGCCCAGGTTCAGGACTGGGCTGTGTCCCAGGGCGCAGCAGTCATGCTGGACAGGGAGGCTGAAGCAGGGTCTCTGGGTGCCGGGGACCTGTCTAGAGCTGCCCTCCCTACGGCTCAGCCCCAGGCAGAGTGGAGTTTTCAGGGCCTTGGGCTGGCTGTCTCAGGGGCTGGTCCAGGCTGCCTGGAGGCTCTCTGTCGCCCTCTGCTGGGTTCTGGCTGCCTCTGCTGAGCCACCTCCAGAAGATGGAAGACATCGCCACCTCTTCAGCTTGTCTGGGTGTGAAGACCATACCAAAGAGACCCAGTTAGGAAGAGAAATGCCCCAGGACAAACTGAGATCACAGATCATTTCCACATCCTTCCCAGTTTCCTCCAGCTCCCGCCCAGACCCCAGGGCTGGACACAGATGCCCCACCACCATTCTCGTGGGAGGGGGTGGGGGGCGGGCTCTGCTTCTTTTTGCTGCAGCCGCGTCCGCCTCATCCCTGTTCCCTGAAAACCAAGCGTGCCAGGGCTTTTTGTTTGGTTTTGTGTGTCCCATACCCCAGACCTTCGCTCGCGTGTCTGTCCTTCCTGCCTTCCCCCCCCACAAGCTCCCGCTCTGTCCTTCTGAGCCTCTTGGTTTCTGCAGCATCCATCCTCCACCCAACCCTTAGCACACAGGGCTGTGAGTCTTTCTGGCCCTTCTCTCCTCCCTCTGACAGTGAACTCATGAGGTGCGTTTGTTTCATAGGGCTGCTGTAACAGTGCCACAAACTGGGTGGCTTAAATAACAGATAGAAAAGTATTGTCAGGAATTCCCCAGTGGTCCAACAGTAAGGACTCAGACTCTCACTGCTGAGGACCGGGGTTCAAGCCCTGGTTGGGGAGCTAAGATCCTGCAAGCTGCAGGTGTAGCCGAAAAGAAAAGAAAAGAAGAGAAACTTATCGTCTCACAGTTTTGAAGGCTAGAAGTCTGAGTCTGAAAGCAAGGTATTGGCAAGGTATGGTCCTTCTGAGGGCCATTCCAGACCTCTTACATAGCTTCCAGTGGTTTTCATGCTCACAGGGTGTTCTCCATGTTTGAAGGTCAGTCTCTAAATTTCCCCTTTGAAAAGGACCTCAGTCCTACTAGATTGAGATCTACTCCAATGACCTCATTTTTACTTGATTACCTCCTCTCTCCAAATAAGATCACATTCTGATGTACTGGGAATTTGAGACGTCAGTGTATCAATTTTGGGGAGAGGGAACAATTCAATCCATAACAAGAAGGAGAGGAACTCCATTGGATTCACCTTTGTGTTCATTCTCTCAGGGCTGAGCCCAGAGCAGGTGTGAGAGAGTGGGATGAACCTTGTGAAAGTGGTCTTAAACTCAATTACTATTTCTACTTACTGAGCCTGTGGCATCTGGGGCATGTTGCATTATGACCTGTCCTATCCAGGTCTTACGGAGTTGAGCCTCTCTCATCAGGAGGGGGACATTTCTAGAACAAAGCCTGTCCTTTTACTTCTCACATTCAACAAAGCAGAAACTTGGTGAGCCAGGAGATACTCACGCTTTTTCATCAGTAGATTCCTGTGGAGGCAGGTGAGTGAGACTTCATTTTCCTTTGTTCTTGTTTAGTCACTAAGTCGTGTTTGACTCTTTGTGACCCCATGGACTGTAGCACGCCAGGCTTCCCTTCACTGTCTCCTGGAGTTTGCTCAAACTCCTGTCCACTGAGTTGGTGATGCCATCCAACCATCTCATCCTCTCTTGTCCCTTTCTCCTCCTGCCTTCAATCTTTCCCAGCATCAAGGTCTTTTTTACTGAGTCGGCTCTTTGCATCAGGGAGCCAAAGTATTGGAGCATTAGCTTCAGCATCAGTACTTCCAGTGAATATTCAGGTTTGATTTCCTTTAGGATTGACTGGTTTGATCTCCTTGCAGTCCAAGAGACTCTTAAAAGTCTTCTCCAGAACCACAGTTTGAAAGCACTCAGCCTTCTTTATGGTCCACCTCTCATACCCATACATGACTACTGGAAAAACCACAACTTTGACTATACAGACCTTGTTGGCAAAGTGATGTCTGTGCTTTTCAGTATGCTGTCTAGGTTTGTCATTTTCCTAATGTCACACAAAAGAGCCAGAGAAGTAATGAAAAGGAACTTAACCTTTGACAAATATTTATTGAACGCATAGTTGTGATAGGCATGGTTCTGGGTGACTGAGATGCCATTCATTCATTTATTCTTTCCTAGAAACAAGCTTGACACATAGTAGGTGCTGAGTGAATAACTTAATTATAGTTGAATCATTTAAATATTTGCTGAATGAACAAATTAATTCATCTCACAATTATTGGGGCTATGATCTATTTCTATGTAAATTTGAACAAGTTACTTTAATGAATCTTAATTTCCATCAATAGAATGAGTTGAATTATATAGCTACCTTTGAGGCTTGTTGGCAGGATGAAATGAATGTATTAACAATAATAGCTATTTACGGAGAAGTTGCTACATGCCAACATAAATGCTCTTTATGTACAGTTTTCAATTTTCACAGGAGCTTTTCAAAAACGGAAATAAAATCAACATAACAAAAGTATCACCATTTAAAAATGTGCAGCACGGTGGCTTCCAGTACAATCACAATGTTGTGTGACCGTTACAAGTATCTGATTTCAGAACATTGTCATCATCCCAAAAAGAGACTCAGTATCCATTAGACAGTCACTCCCCATTTTCTCCTCCTGCACCATCTCCTTGTGCTCGGTTGTGTCCAACTCCGCGATCCCGTGGACCGTAGCCCGCCAGGCTCCTCTGTCCGTGGGGTTTTTCAGGCAAGAATACTGGAGTGGGTTGCCATTTCCTTCTCCAGGGGATCTCCTCCACCCAGGGATGGAATCTGAGTCTCCTGTGTCTCCTGAATAGGCAGGTTCCTTACCACTGAGCCACCTGGGGAGCCCCGCCCCATCTCCCAGTGACCGCTAATCTACTATCTGGCTGTATGAATTTGTCTAGTGAGGACATGTCATAGCAATGGAACCGTACTATATGTGCCCGGCTTCTTTCATTTAGTACCATGTTTTCTAAGTTCATCTCTGTTGTAGCATGTGTCAATGCTTCATTTCTTTTAATGGATGAATAATATTCTGTAGCACTGATGTATCACATTTTGCTTATCCACTCATCAAGTTGATGGACATTTGGATTGTTTCCATTATTTGGCTATTATGAATAATGCTGCTATAAACATTTGTGTACAAGTTTTTGTGAACATCTGTTTCCAGTTCTTTTGGATATATACCTAAGAGACAATTGCTATGTCTATGTTTAATTCTGTGTGTGTGGGGGGAAACTGCCAAATTGTTTTCTGGACAACTGCACCAGGCACATATAAGGGTTCCAGTTTTCCCTCATCCCTGTCAACACTTGTCATTTTCTGTCTTTTTGATTATCAACATCTTAGTGGGTGTGCAATGGTATCGCACTGTGATTTCTAATGACTAACGATGTTAAGCAACTTTTTTTTTCAGGCTTCTTTTTTATTTCACAGTAACCTTTTTAGGCAGCTGTTTTCCCCACTTGACAGCAGAGGAAACAAATTCAGAGTTGCAAAGAGGCGGTGGGGCTGTGGAAATTTGTCTAGTGAGAAATTGGAAATTGGGTGTGCTTGTCTCTGAATCCCCATGATCGAATTTGCAGTAGACACCGCAGGATGCCGGGTCTGTGGCGTGTCCACCTTAGATAAAAAGTCCTTTCCCCCTACTCCAGGCGTCAGTTTCTCCTCCACTCTACTTGAGGCGCTCTACTCCAAACATCTCCAGGCTCCTCTAGGAGCCCGTACCTCTAAGATCAATCGCCCAAGCACGGAATTTGCTCCGCCCGTTCAGCCCTAGCTCGCCGGTGGCGCCGGAAGTGATTTGTTCCTTTTGTTGGCTCCCGCCCCCGGCCTGGAAGTACTTTTTCGGGAAGATGGCGGCTGTGTCAGTGTATGAGCCACCAGTTGGAGGTTTCTCTTTCGATAACTGCCGAAGGTGTGGCCTTGCCCGGGGCCGGGTTCAGGGCGGGAGTAGGAGTGCGGTGTCGGGGTCGCAGTTGGGCTGCGGTCTGGGCCAGGAAGTCCGAACGAAGGGTGGACAGGAGGGGCCCGCGGCCCGCGGCCCGCGGCCCCTGTGACTCAGGGGAATCTGGGCCTGAGTGTGGCTTTCTCCTGAGGCCGGGTCCGCTCGTCCACTTTCCCAGCGCACCGGGACACCCTCCATCTCCGTCTCCTTAGGCGTGGTGCAGGTCCTCTCAGACGCTCTATTCGCAGTAAAACGGGACAGTCCTCTTTGGGCGGGGGGAACCAGTCAACATATGGGCGCGAAAGCAAATGCTAGTCGTTTTTCCTTCTCCTGAGTTCCCTATTAGATACTCTTCCTGCCGGTGCGGCACAATGTGGTCCTGGCCTTCAACGCTTTATTCTCTCATTTGCTCTCAGAAATGCCATCTTGGAAGCCGATTTTGCAAAGAAAGGGTACAAGCTTCCAAAGGCCCGGAAAACTGGGACGACCATCGCAGGTGTGGTCTATAAGGTAAGCCGGAGCTGGCTGAGAGCAGCAGGAACCAGGCCGCCTGGTCTCTTACTTCTCTGGGCTGTGTGAGGAAGGGCACATCTTACGGCCTACTACATCAGGAAAAGGTCTTTTAGGAGAGATTGTCAGTTTTTTGTGCACTTGTCGACAATTTATATTCTTACCTCGCTTTGCAGCTTTCGATAGGAAGCCAATTTTCTGTCTTAACGTTACTATTTGAGGAAACAGAATGATGTAGTGGGAGAAACGAGATTTGTTTAACCGTTTAGCCTTTTTTTGTTGCTTCTGACTTTGTGCAGGTCACTTTCGTTCTCGCAACCACACTTTCCCGTCCAGGTGGACGTAATAACTCCTGATCTAAATTGTTGTAAGGGTCAAAAGAGATAACTGGTTGTTATTGTTAGAGGTTAAGAGCGACATCTTTTAAAAAGAAATGGACAGACCTGGCTAATTTAGTGGAAGGATTTCTGCATCGTAATCCAGACTTTTCTCATATTGGCTCTGTGATTTGTAAGGAATTTACTGAATCTCTGAGCCTCATTTGAAAACAGGAATGATAGTTCTACTGTCTACTGAGGGTTCAACCAGTAATGCTTATTAATAAGCCTTTTCTTGAATGCTGAAAGTATAGCACAATATTTCAGTGGGTGGGGGAGTGTTTCAGGGAGCAGGGTGTGGTCAGTATTGTTTTTCCTGAACTAGAGGACTGTTTGTATATGTGAAGTTGTTTAAAAGTATGTATTTTTAAAAAACAGGATGGCATAGTTCTTGGAGCAGATACAAGGGCAACTGAAGGGATGGTTGTTGCAGACAAGAACTGTTCAAAAATACACTTCATATCTCCTAACATTTAGTAAGTATTGATTAGTTTGAATAACTCATTTTTAAGCATATCAGGGGTAAAATTGCATTTACTGTTTCTTAATAAAACCTGTTGTTCAGTCTGCATTTTCTGTCTCCCTTAAATGGCATTTCCATCGACATAAACTAGTTATCTTCTAGCTCTCTTTTTGCTTTAGTTCAGTTTTGACCCAGTTCTGCCTTTTGTGTGCATTTTGAAGCCGCTCCCTCCTACCCTTCTCCTGAGGCCTTGGTTTGAATTCTTTTTTCTCAGCGGGACTATTGCAGTTGTCATTTAAATGGTCCCTCTGCTTTTGGTCTTTTCTCTATTGTTCAGTTTTCTGCCATATTGGGTTTTGTAAAACACAGATCTCCTAGATCTCCCTTTCCTCTTTAAAATTTTTTCAAGAGATTTTTCACATTTCACACTGCTTTCAGGATAAAATTGAAACTCTAGTATGATATTAAAAGTCATGTATGATTTCACAAAAAGATTATCTTTTCATCCTATTTAGCTGCTATCACCCTATGTTCCGGTTATACCTGAACTGTCTCTGTCTCCTTCATGTCCCTGTCCTCTCATGTCCAAGCTGTTTTACCCTTGCTTTTGGAGCCCCTCTGCTTAGAAGTACTCTTTCTTTTCTGTTTGTATAGTGTTTTTATTCTCTCCTTCCAAATCCAGCTCAAATGAAACCTCAAAGATCAGAATTGCTCTTTCCTCCAATTTCCTGTAGCATTTTCTACCTGTGCTACTATATTGTAGTATATGTCTCTTATACTCAACTTTGAAATGAAGTGCTATTACTGTGTCATATTTTCTTTATCCTCAGCACTTTGGAATGACTGGTACCTAGTAGTAGATACTTGGTAGATGTAAATTGCAAGACTTTTAACATCCTTGCTCTTTTGTACAACTTGAGTGTTTTCTTAGATCCATAATATGCACACTGTTAACATAGAAACTAATGATTTTAAAGGTTCCGTTGCGCTACAGAAAATATATTTACATGTAATTAGATGTGCACTTTTAATTTTATGTTTATTTAAGATTGGTTAGAGTAGTAACAGTGCATGTTTACTCAAAAACATCTGTCTATGTCCCTCACCTTTGTGGATGTTGTCCAAGAAGCTCCACTTCTAATTGAGCCCTTTGGTAATTACATTTCAGCCACACTTCTTCTAATTATATTTTTTAGTTGTTGTGGTGCTGGGACAGCAGCGGACACAGACATGACAACCCAGCTTATTTCTTCCAACTTGGAGCTCCACTCCCTTTCCACTGGCCGCCTTCCCAGAGTTGTGACGGCCAACCGGATGCTGAAGCAGATGCTTTTCAGGTAAGGTTTCAGGATGGGGATTTCTATAGCATCTTTTTCTCATGTCTTAGATTTTCAGCCAAGGGAGCCCTGGAAGCTACAGAAAAAGCATTCAGAAATACACATTTAATCCAGAAATCAGTTGTTACTGAAAAGCCACTTTAATTTCATAAGGCTTTTGATAATGTATTTGAATTTATGGGGTCTGGTGTTTTGTTTTCTTTTTTCTCCCGATAAATGAATCACATGTGACCAATGGAATAATTTCCTGAGGCTTAGGGTATTGCTGGATACAAAAACCCTTTTTGTTCTTAGAAAGGTAGAGCTGGAAGGAACCTTTAAGTTCATCTTGTGAACATGCACAAATGATTATTTCCTCTCTCTCTTTTAGGGGCAAGGTAACAGTGAAATGAAAAGTGACAATTTGTAGTTAGCTGTGAGTGGGTATAATAGCGTTAATATCAACCAACATTTATTTGTTTGTGCCAGGCTGTGTGCTAAGTGCTTTATGCATGATCTCACTTTATCCTTTTAGCTCCGCGATTGGGCTGTTAACATCTCTAATTATAAGGGAACAAACTGAGGCTTTAAAGAGGTGCAGTCATTTGCCTGCCCTTACCTTCCTTCCCTACTGACTCCCATAGAGAGTCCCTCTTAGTAGTTTTGTTTCTCTTTAGTCCTTAATAGTCACACCATCACTTTGTGTTTGTATAGGTCTAGACACTTTTCACATTTTAAGTCCATTTTTCATTTGCTCTCATAAAGAGAAGAGAGGCAGTGTGGTATATAATAATGCCTAGGAAATAGCCTAGGCATTTAGTCCTGAGTTGTAACACTGGTTTCTCATTTTGTGACTGCCTTACCTTTAACAATTCTCTCCTCTTTCCTTCTTTATAGAAGGGACACCTTGATGCCTTTTAAAAATTTTTTGAAAAGTTGATCAGAGGCCTTTATTCTGGCCCTCATCATTCATGAAGCAACCTACATAAGACATTTTAAAGGGGGGCAGGAACAGAGAGCAAAGATTGTAAGCTGGCAGCTCGCAGGCCATATTCAGCTTGTAGAGAAATTTCATTTGGCTCGCATAGTGTATTTAAAAAGTAGTGGCAAATAATTATAAATTGGGAGCTTTGAATTTAAAATATGGATTTCCAGCTTTTTTTTTTTTCCCCGATAAAATCTCATATAAAGTGGGCTGTAATCTGGGACTGAGTGGCTATTGTTGCCTTTAGAAGTGAGAGCGTGTGTTCTGGTATGTTAGTCCTTGTGGTTCACTTCCCTATTTCTTGTCTGCCTGTGCCTTCCCGTGAATTTGCAGGTCTTCATCATGGCCCTGGGCCCTCAGTAAGTGGATATGAGGTTTAATGTAGCTGTGCAGCAAGGCCAGTGGAATAATTCCCCCTTTATACAGTGGAAGATACCAGGGTTTATGAGTCATATGGCAGGAAGCCTAGTCATACTTATCCAGTTCCTACCCTGACTGTACTGAGTCTTTATGTCAGCAATTTCCATTTGTTTATGTATGTAATCATCATCCTAATACTAGAGAATTATCACCTATCAGATTCTTCCAGGACAGTGTGAAAACTTGTTAAAGTACATCTGTTGTCAGGATAACTGGACACTTGTGATTTTGATTTTAAATGCAAAGCTCCCTCTTGTGGTTTGTGTGGTGCATTACATTTAAAACAATTTTTAAGCTTGTAAAATTACAGTAAATAGCCTATTTCAAGATTGCTTGCAGTGTCATTTAAAGCATTTAGCTAAATCTAGCAGATGTTTCTGTTGATCTCTTTAGAATGTTTCAGAAATTCTAAAATCTCTTGTTTCAGTGTTTGATCTTTTGGTTAACATACTGTGTAAAAGTTGAATTTTATCAAAGCTTTGAGAAGAAAACTTAAAAATTTATGCCAGGATCATTATGGTTCTGTCTTTTGACATTTTTGTTAGTTACATAAAGTGAGTCACTAGTATGGGGGGGGGGAAGCATAGATTTTGACTTTAGAACAGTGCTTCAAATCTTATCTACAGTGCTTACATTGTGTGACATTAGCCTGTTCACTTCACTCTTCTAAGCCTCAGTTTCTACCTCAATAAAATGTGGATAATAGTTCTGTTTCTCTAACTTTTGGGGAGGAAATGAATAAAGAACCAAGCTTATGCAGTGCCTTGTACAGGGCCTGATACACAGATCCTCATTCAGAGGCTGAAATAGAGTACAGGGTGTACTCTTATTGCTATTTTTTTCCTCCTAAATAATCCATTTTCTTGTATGTGAATCAGTGAGAAAAGAGGGTTTGATAAACAGAAGTGAGCATCTTTTTCCTTACTTAAACAGTACTTTTATTTTTCTTCTTTGACTAGATGTAGAAGATGTAAATGATACTTGTTCCTTCTGAATATGGAACCTTCTTATTGAGTCTATCAGAAATGTTTGATATACTAGTGTATATTCTGGAAACTATTTGAATATGCAGAGGCTTTAAAAACTTATTTTATTGTACTTTCCCCCCCCCTTAACAAAAGATATGTATATCCATTGTAGAAAATTTTGAAAATACTGAAAAGCCCAAAGAAAAAATGAAAACTTTGCCATTTAGGGAGAATCACATTTTGGCTTTATATATACATTAATGCTTCTAATCTTTTTGTTTGTTTGTCCATTCATTTGATCATTTCCTTCTGTCTTTCTTTCCGTAAGTGTATGTTCACAGTAAAAAAGCTAATATATGTTTAGATAGATAAGCAAAAAAAAACAAAAACAGAAATTATCTGAATTTCTACCACGCATAAGCAGTTGATGCTAACAGGTTAATGTACACTCTTCAGGGTTTTTCCATGTTTAATAATACATGTTTTGTTCTACCAGAATGGGATCCCAGTTGTGCTTTCTGTTTGTAGGTTATGTTAGGTAATATAACCTGATCTTTTCACCTACGAGTAGTTTCCATGTTGGAATATTTCAAAAAGAAAATAATCTTTTTTTCATAAGTTATTATAAAAGTAATGTATGATCATTATAAAAAATTCAGACACTGCAGAAATGTGACAGGAAGGAAATACATTTCAACTGACATTCTGCCACTGAAGCACATGTACTATGAAACTTTGAGATCTGTTTTTTGAGACCTTTTCAATGGCACCCCACTCCAGTACTCTTGCCTGGAAAATCCCATGGATGGAGAAGTCTGGTGGGCTACAGTCCATGGGGTCGCTAAGAGTCGGACACGACTGAGCGACTT
This sequence comes from Bubalus kerabau, assembly GCF_029407905.1. NCBI lineage: Eukaryota > Metazoa > Chordata > Mammalia > Artiodactyla > Bovidae > Bubalus > Bubalus kerabau. The sequence goes on along the minus strand of NC_073634.1, from coordinate 98,270,645 downwards.
CCTTTTCACTTTTCACTTTCATCCATTGGAGAAGGAAATGGCAACCCACTCCAGCGTTCTTGCCTGGAGAATCCTAGGGACGGGGGAGCCTGGTGGGCTGCCGTCTATGGGGTCGCACAGAGTCGGACACGACTGAAGCGACTTAGCAGCAGCAGTAGCAGCAGCATACTCTGCATATACACACGCTCATATATGTGTTTGCAAAAGTGGAATACTGATCTGTGTTGTTTTGTAACTGGCCTTGTTCACATAATAGTGTATTATGGTATTGTTCCCGTCAGTAGATGAGCTAGCTCAGCATCTAGGGATTTTACCTTGAGCCTGTGGAGGAGTCTATAGACCTGTAACTCTCCTGGAAGAGTTAAAAACATCTGTGTACACTTGTTATGGGTGAGGATTCCACAGTTTTAATCACTCTTTTAGAGGGGTCTATGCCCCATAAAAATTTAAGAGCCATTGAGCAACATCTTAATTTTTGTTGGATCACAGTAATCTATATTATTAACCAATTTTTAAAGAGTAACAATATTGCCTGTTTTAAGATGTTTAATTATAAGGTATTCTGTGGATCCTTTGGAGTGTAGAATCTTTAGGTGCTTGTGTTATTAATTCTTTAGGCTATATTCTAAAATAAATTCCTAGAAATGGAATTTCTGGGTCAAAGATAGAACATTTAACATTTTAATACATATTGCCAAAATTGTAGCCGGAGATTGTTCTAAGTTATACTACTATCAGTTGTGTGTGAAAAACGGGGCCTGATTTTTAATGATTATGTAGTGTTCTGTTGTATAGTTAGCTGTATTAGTTTAGGTAATTCTGACTGTTTACACTTTTCTAACATCATAAACAGTTACTGCAGTAAACATTCTTATGAATTCATTTCTGCATATTTGTCCTTTTATATCTTTAGAATTAGATTTCCTGGAAATAGAATTTCTGGATCAATTTTTAAGGATTTCATTGACTTGCCAAAATAGCTTAGACTCTTTTAAAGGCATCAAGCAGATTATGTTTTAGCTTGGAAGGGAACTAGCTGGTTATTATTGACTCTAACTAAACAGTCTGTTTGGCAGGAGATATATATATATAGTGGATCAAGCACTGGGCTGGGGTGGGAGTGGTGGGTCTGGTGATTCTCTGGCTTCTTATCCCAGAGTTCTGAGATCTACTCTTGAACCTGCTGCCAGCTTATGTGGCTTAGGACCAATTTCTTCCCCTGTCTGGGCCTCTCTTCCCTCTTGAGACTGCTTCTAAAATCCTTCCCTGCTCTTTATTTTTTCACTTATAAATGGAAGATTTGAAGTAATGTATTGGTAATCAAGGGACACAGGAAGTATTGGACTTGACCTAGAGCACTTCCTGATGGGTAACTGTGTCTCAGACAATCTAAAATTAGGACTTTGGTTTTTGTGTTAATTTATTTGTATCAATTTTAATGATTGTATCATCAGGCAAATTCAGCATATTTTAGTTTCATTTTTCTTCCCAAAGAGCTAAAGGCTTACACTGCTGCTGCTGCTGCTGAGTCGCTTCAGTCGTGTCCAACTCTGTGTGACCCCATAGACAGCAGCCCACCAGGCTCCCCCATCGCTGGGATGCTCCTGGCAAGAACACTGGAGTGGGTTGCCATTTCCTTCTCCAATGCATGAAAGTGAAAAGTGAAAGTGAAGTCGCTCAGTCGTGTCCGACTCTTCGCGACCCCATGGACTGCAGCCTACCAGGCTCCTCCGCCAATGGGATTTTCCAGGCAAGAGTGCTGGAGTGGGGTGCCATTGCCTTCTCCAAAAGGCTTACACTGGAGAACTTTTCATCCAGCATGTTTATCCAGTATAGCAGTTCTAATGGTAAAAAAAATTGATCCATATATAGGGAAAGAAATCTATAGAAGTGTAAAACCAACCAAGTAGAGAGTCCAAAGGAGCAAATATGTGCAGAATTAAACAGATGGGGTCAGGTGGAAAATGTCTCTCCCATGTTCCTGAGAGAGATGGCTTTAAACTGTGGACAGTAGCAATGGGTTTATAAATTGTCATGGAGTTATTTCATGGTTCATTTCCCTGCATAATGAAATACTTATTTCTTTTACTCAGTATGAGCTCTTATCTGCCATAATTTTGTGGATTTATTCAAGGGAAAGGTATTTTGACGTAAGTGATTTTCCTGTGGTGAGGTTGATAATTTGAACAGTTTTAGTTTAGCGACAATTCACCATTGACTTGGAAGGGACCTTATTTGCGAATCACAGAGGTCTGATGGGAGGGGTGTTCGTGGTCTTCGGAGTAAGCCACGCTTGGCTCTGAGACTTCCTAATGTCTTTGGGTTGGTTTTTCCTTCTCTACAATAAGAACTATAGTGTCTTCTTTTGAAGGGGGTTGTGAGGCAGAGATGATGTACAGCACATGGGTGCTTCATACAATTTACAGTTTTTTTGACTGATAGATGTTCAGGTATGTTTGCTCCATTCCTCATTTTTTCCCCATCAGAACAGTAGCTGTTTAATGAAGCAGCAGTAGTGAAAGAAAAACTTTTTGTTGTCTGACTTTTCATGCAGCTTTTGAATAAGTTATAGTGATGCAATGTAGACTCATATTTTTTTTTTTTCTTATGCATGCTCTGATCACCAGGTATCAAGGTTACATTGGTGCAGCCCTTGTTTTGGGGGGAGTAGATGTTACTGGACCTCACCTCTACAGCATCTATCCTCATGGATCAACTGATAAGTTGCCTTATGTCACCATGGGTGAGTGTAATGTTTCCCTGATGTTTCAGAATCCTCTTATTTACCAAAGTAGTCTCTAAAAGAGCTGGTTTATTTCCTGATAGAGGAGGCAGCACAATGTGCTTTGATTCCTTCTACAAATATCTGTTGATTTCCTCCTGGGGATTAGGCCTGTTTCATGTGCTTGAGATACAGCAGCGAACAAAATTTAGACTAAATGTCTTGCCTACAAGGAGTTTATATTTTAGGGGGAGTGGACAGACAGTAACAACAGCTTTATGTTAGAAAACAATAAATACTAGGAGGAAAAAACATAATGTAAGTGATATTATACCACGGTTATGCAAGATACTACCTTTGGGGGAAACTGAGTTAACGGTGTACAAAAACTTGGTTTATTATTTCTTACATCTGCCTGTGAATTGACAGTTATCTCAAAACAGAAAGTTAAAAAAAAAAATTAATGCAGTGTAAGGGGACTTGAGAATGTTGGGGTGGAAGCCAGATAATACTGTTAAACAGGAAGGTTACAGTAGGTTCGTGAAGAAGGTGAGGTTTGAGTGAAAGGGGCTCCCAGGCAGAAGGAAGGCTAGACTGGAGGCCTGCCTTGGGGGAACAGGCCTGGTACGTGCAGAGAGTTTTTAAGTGACAGAGTCTCTGTTTGCCATTTAATCTCTGAGGGATCCTGGACATTTAAGGTTCCTCTCTGAACCATGATTTCCTCACTCTGAAATGGTGTCAATAATACCCACCATATGTACAGGTTACGATGATTAAAAATAATGTATGTAAACCATCTGGCCCAGTGCCTGTTCTATAAATAGTAGCTACACTTTTTAGGTCAGCTTTGTACATTTGTATTTTAGCTCTAAATGCTAGATGAGTATTTGTTTTTTAATAACTTAAAAAAAAAAGTGATTAAATTACATTAGAAGAGTTGGGATTTTTGAATGTAACTCTCATGCTCAATTTCTGAGTGAAATTGCATGTATCTAATTTGAACAGGCCATGTGTAACCGGCGCTTTTCTAGATGTTGTTTAACCCTCACATTTTTTGTCTTGGTATCTTGGCTCTGCAGAGCCGGGGATAACTGCTGCCTTGAATAGTCTGAAAATTGTTAGTGTGAGACTTTGCTATTTCATTGCGTTTAATACTCAAGCCTCTTATAAGGTTTGTATACAACAGATGTTCCCTGTTTGTGAGAAGAATGATTTGCCCCAAGATACCATATGGAATAGTTATTTTAAAATGAAGATACAGTAATTTTAGAATTGTTTTGAATTCTTTGTTCCATTTTATTTGTTCTCTCCATCAAGATACTATTTTTATTTCTCCCCATCTGGTGCCTTTAAATGGTAGTAAAGGTGGAATAGTCTTTTCTATTAAGTAGTTTCATTTCTTCTTTTTTTAAGTAAAAGAATTTTCACACTTGCAAGAAGGTAACAAGAATGTACAATGAATAGTCATATATACCCTTTACTCATTTTTGTCACCTAACATTTTGCCACATTCTTGCTCGCTCTCTGCTGGATTTTTACTATTTGTGTGTGTGTGTGTGTTTGTGTGTGTGTGTGTAACCATTCAAGAGTAAATTGTGGACACTATAACCCTCTACCTCAAAATCCTTAAGAATGTTCCCTCACATCCCCTTGATGACATCATCAAAATCAGAAAATTTAACAATGATACAAGGCCTTTTCATTTTTACGATGGGAAAATTGAGTTGGTTTCTGTTGCTTTTGAACTGTAGTAATTTGTCTTATGAGCATCGTCCCAAACTTAGGAAAGGTTATTGAAAGTGAGTAAAGCAGATTTGTGTCTGCTCATTTCATTCCTGCAAGTCCACTTAGTGCTCTGTCCTGGCCAACAGTGATCTTGCTTCCCTCCAAGTCCAGTGTGAGTCCACGGTGATGGCCCCACACTTCTGCTTAGAAATCATTACTCTCCATAGTCGGGCTTTGCTTTCATGGAAGATTAAGAAGAGCAAGATACCAGTAACATCCGATTTTAGAGACCCAAGTATTGTTACTTTTAAGGTTTAGTTTGTTTGTTCCCATCTGTTCATTTATTTATCAACTATTTCTTGAGTGCCTTCTGTGTAACAGCACTGTAGCAGGCTTCACAGAGCAGTGGATGTCTGGATCCTTGCCCTCAACATACTCTCAGTGTAAGGGGGGAGATAGATGTATAAACTGACAAGGGCAGTAGGTACAAAGGCCAGTGGAGGCCCAAGGGGGAAACTGGAAGAGAAAGCTTCACTTCACTTGAGCTGAATCTTAAAAGAAGGATAAATTACTTTCACTCATTTATTAGAAATTAATTTAGCCTCTACTATGTGCTTGGGGGACTTCCCAGGTGGCGAAGTAGTTGAGAATCTGTCTGCCCTTGCAGGAGATGCAGCAGACATGGGTTTGGTCCCTGGGTCAGAAAGATCCCCTGGAGAGGGAAATGGCAAGCCGCTCCAGTATTCTTCTTGGGAAATCTCCTGGGCAGAGGAGCCTGGTGGGCTACAATCCTTGGGGTCTCTGAGAGTTGAATACGATTGAGCCACTGAGCATGCGTGTGCTAGGTACTGGGAATGTAGTGGTCAGGACAGCACTTATCCTCAGGGCTTATAGTCTTGTGTGTGAGACAGGAATTAGACAGTTAATCTAATACACATTAATAAATACACATTAATTGGAAAGAATGCGCTGTGCTAAGTGCCCTGGAGGAAAAGAACAATTATAAGGGAGAATTTCTAACAGGAAAGAGTATGTGGATAATGGGTGTTTCGAAAGTCCTTATTGGACAAGTGACAGGAAAACATTTTCAAATGAAAGTACTTTATGAACATGACAAACATTCAAGTGCAGGAAAATATGTCAAAAGATAAGTCCCTATTTCATAGTAACCAGTGTTAAGAGTTTACTGTGTTTTTTCTCAGGAAGTGTTTTATGATCCACCTTTATAGATCCCTATTATCTGTTATCTATCTGTGTATTCCTATTAAAAATACACTGCTGAAGTTATGCTGTAAATATTGTTCCATTCCCATTAACTTGTTTCAAAGAAAATTTTGTATCAGTGCCTATAGATCGATATCAAATCTATAATAACACTGTCCTAGAAATGTACTGTATGTCTGTACCAGGACTTAAGTGACCATCTGTCCTGTTGATGAGTGTGTGTCTTGGTGAGCTTGTATAAATACATCTGATAAATTCCTGGTAGTGGAGTTTCTGGATTAGGGTGGGCATGCATGTTGCTCAGAATTCTCTGTTGAAAGCATTAGAATCACTGGATGATTTAGGAAAGGAGGAATTTTTTTTTTTAAGGATAGTAGATGACTCACAGAATAGCTGGGAGGGCAAGACCTGGGTGTGGGGCTGAGAACAGTATCAGAAAGCATGCTGCCGCATGGGCCCGTTGCAGGCAAAGGTAGAATCTGCAGACAGCACTGCTGGCCTGGCTGGCGCAGGCCCGCTCTCTCCTCACTCTGCTGCCCCGGCTGCCTCATCCAGAGCTGAGGCTTCCTGCCATCTCACTCACGGTCAGAGAGTTCCTTCAGGAAAGGGTGGGTGCTAGATTGCTGATGGTGGGTAAAGTTCAGTCATCTGTTCTTAGAGTGGTGGGGTTCCCCAGACACAGGAAGTACAGCTTCTGGGCAGCCCCTAAAAGTGACAGGTGAGTGCATCTTACCTTTTGAGAGCTGTTGCCAAACTGCCCTCCAAAAAGATAGCACTAATTTATATTCCTGGAGAAGGCAATGGCACCCACTCCAGTACTCTCGCCTGGAAAATCCCATGGACAGAGGGGCCTGGTAGGCTGCAGTCCATGGGGTTGCTAAGAGTCAGACACGACTGAGCGACTTCACTTTCACTTTTCACTTTCATGCATTGGAGAAGGAAATGGCAACCCTCTCCAGTGTTCTTGCCTTGAGAATCCCAGGGACCGGGGAGCCTGGTGGGCTGCCGTCTCTGGGGTCGCACAGAGTCAGACACGACTGAAGCGACTTAGCAGCAGCAGCAGTAATTTATATTCCACCAGGAGAATGTGAGAATGCCCTTCTCTTATAAGTTCTCCTACTTTGGGTATTCTTGCCAGTCTGGTAGGTGAAAGATGGGAAAAAGTAGCTCTTAAACTGAGACCTGAATGGTAAGTAGGAATTAGCCAGGAATTTGCCACCCTGCTCCCTACCTGCAGAGAAAGATTTTTCAGGCCCTGCGGTTCATAAGGGACCAGTATGGTCAAAGGCCAGAGTTTAGCTGGATGGGTGAAGTGAGTGCAGTGGGTGAAGGGAGTGCTCCATGCTGGGGGCACAGCAGAAGCAAAGACAGGGAGGGATGAGGATGTCTGGGCTTTCAGGAGGGTGGAGGAGAGGCAAGGCTAGAGAGCTAGTCCGGAGAGTCCCATCGTACAGGCTGAGTTGTCTGTGTCGTGGACGTTCCCGTCTACTGTTTCAAGCAGGAGATGATAGGATAAGATTCGTTGTTGGGGCAGGCTGACAGCCTTAGGAAGGAGGATTGGCATGGGGAAGTCTGGAGGCTGAGAGTGAGGTAACATCTGGCTGGAAATGTTGAGAGAGTGGATGGGTCCAGGGATGACCACGGTTGTCCTGGAGACCGCTCAGAAACCAGCCACTTGGCCCCATTGCAGTCTCTGACCATCCTCTCCTGCGCTCCTCAGTGCCAGTTCCTTCCCAGCTCTTGACCTCAGTGCTCCTCCACTGGGGTCACCTCCATTCCAGTCCGGCTCTGGACCCTTTTTCCTGTTTCATTTCCTCTTCCTCCTCCCCTTGTACCTCAGGCGTTTGTGGCAACAGGCCCCGAGCCCTCCTGTGAGCTGCTCCTCCCCGCTGCTGCCGTGCTGCCTCCTTTCAGAAATGTCTTTTCTGAATGTTCATACTCCTCATCCAGGGCCTCACCCAGAAGCCTTTCCCTCGCGACTGCCCCAGGCTGTTAGCAAGTCCCTCTCCAGGCACTTGGTGTGAAACTTGATTCCAGGATTCAACTTTGTCCGTCCTCTGCTGTCCCAGCCCTTGTCCTTCCTGCCCCTGCAAGAGTCGGAGATCTCTGTCCGTAGAATCTGTCTTACTCCCAGAGTCTGTGATTCATGACTATTAGATGTTGAGTTAATGTTCTGATTGCCTAACTTGGTTGTGTATGTATGAATCCTAGTGTTAGAAGCCTTAACTGCTGTTTGTTGTTTGTGAACAGGTTATGGAGCCCCTGGGGGAGGGTTGGTTTAGATTGTGTTCCGTTTGTGTGGCCCCAGTTGGGCCGTAAGAGAACAGTACAAAGCATTGCATATATGATAGGTCTTTTCTTTTTTAGCTTTGTATTATTTTAGCTTAAAGCTTATTTGGAGGTGCCCTGTGCCAGTGTCGCTGGTGCTGTCGCATTATTTTCAGGTATAATTCCCTGCAAGGGATGCTGTCATTGTCTTCTTACTCATGAGAAACCTGAAACTTAGAGTCACTGGCCTGCCCGTCACCACCCTGCCTGGGAGCAGCAAAGCTGAGATTTGAACCCTTGTCCTTCAGCCCAGGCACACCTGAGCTTACCACAGCTGCTTTGATTTTTATCATCTTACAGATGTTACTTCATTAAGCTATTAAGCCTTGCTTCTGAATACTAAAAATATTTACACAAATCCCCAGGGGCATTTATTTGTTTGGCATATTTTTGACTGCCCTTTGTGAAGATTTTCTATCCTGCATATTAAAAGTAGTATTTACTGAAACAGCTTTATAGTATCAAAGGAAACTTTTCAGAATTATACACAATTCTACCACCCGAAGACAACATGAATTTTATGTTTTGTTTCTCTCTAATCCAAGTCCATTGTGAAGAGCAGCCTTTTATCAGAGAATGTGAAATAAAATAACAGTTCTTGTGCTGTCCTGGTTTTGTCTTTGTCATTCTCTTTGTTTCTTTCAGCCACTGTTCAGTTTTGAGCAGGGCTTGACGCCTCTTTCCCTGTGGTGGGAGCTGTGCTGGGCTGCCTTTCTTCCTGATGAAGGAGTTGTTCTGGCTTCCCGTGGAGGCGTTTGTTGTTTTCCTTTCTTCTCTCTTTTTTTTTTTGAGGGGATGGGGAGTTCGATATTGAGAGAGAACCCCAGAAATGCCAAAATGTGGTGGTTTTTGTCTTAATTCACGTGACTTACTTTGGGTGAGCTACAAAGCAGACCTCCAGCCACAGATGAAATAGAAGGCCCTCCTAACTGAAATGTGCGCACTGAGCGTTAACATTCCCTGGGTGACTGAGGCTTTCCCTAAGTGTGCTGTAAGTGAGAAAATGAGTATTTCATGTAAATTCTCATGTTTTAGTGAAATTACCGAGTTTTTTATTATGAAAATAAAAAGACAGCTTTGTAATGGATCTTTTTTTTTTTTTTTTCCTGAGTTATTTGACAGTAAGAGCTGGAAGCTACAAATTACCCATAAGACAGGGGTGTCTAAATTTTGTCTACCCATGGGCCTGTATTGGTGACTAGCCAGGTGCCTGAAGGCTACTTTTAATTTACATGGAACAGAAGACACCTGTCTCGTCTTGCGTGTCTCTTAACCTTCTGGCACACTTCCTTGAGCATCGGGTCCAGGAGCCTCCTCGCTGAGGGCTCGCCTTCCTGAGGGTTTGCTTAAGAGAAGAAGACATCAAACGCCTCATGGTGTGGCCCGCGGACAGCTTCTGTCCTAAAGCCTATCTTGTGAGGAGGATGCCGACTGTAATGATAGCTGAGTTCATCCGGTAGCTTGCCCGCTTGCGGTGCCGGCAACTGTGAGAGGTCCTTTACTGATAGAGGCTTTGCACTGCTCTGAGGTGGTTGCCATCATCCTTGTCTTATGAATGAGGATATTGAGGCTCAGAGAGGTGTGCCGAGGTCACACAGCCTGGAGGTGCGTGGTCTGGCTTGAGAACCCCGGGTCTCTGTGGCTTTTCCCCCTTGGCTTGGTTGTTGCTGAGTGGTGTGTGGCAAGTGGTTCAGGCCAAATGTGATTTGATCCATTCTCAAAAAAAGAAAAATGCACCCCTTAGGTTTCATTTAATTATTTTCTTCTTTAAGAACATAATTTGCGGGAGACTGCAGGTGATTGATTAGTGGAATTGTGGAAAGCTGGGCAAGTTTTTTTATTTTTCTTTATTAAGAAAGGGAAAAGGGTTTTGGTGTTCTTTTTTTTAAATAGACAAAATGTGGGTTCTTTTAATTCTCAGATTAATTAGCTTATTCTTTTAACTTGCCAGCTTTTCTTTATTAAACAAACTGAAGTAGTGTCAGGAGAAGCTTGGGGACCATCTTTTGCTATTAGTTTGGCAGTGCTCCTTGTAGCTGCATTGGCAGCGTATATAAAATTTTTATTTTGCCCACTTATTCACATAGAGAATTAATATGAATGAAATTTAAAGCACGACATTCCTGGAAATGAGGCCCTTGGACAATTTAAGAATACTAACTTAAGGAATAAACATTGATATGCACCATTAGGGAAGGCTTTGGGTCACTGCCAGGGCCGTCCAGGTAAAATTCTCTCTCCAGATGAACTGGCTATACAATTTCCTAATTACTGGAATGTACCTCTTAAGTCCCAGTTTACAGAGCCCCCTAGCAATTAAAAAGATTCGTGACAGAGTAAACATACCAGATGTCTCACCTTGTGGGCAAAGAAGAGTCTTAGAATTAAGTTGGAACTTAGGAACATCAGTAGGGAATTCAGACCTACCATTTTTCTCCATATTTTTACTCTAAAGTGCAACCTTCGCGCAGGCATTTTATTACCTCCACATGACTCAATTTGAAAAAATTTCCTGTGCTATGTATATCAGACCAGTGCACTACAAGATGGCAAATATTTCTTCCACATTAATTTTCAACTCTGAAATCAGATGTGAACTCTGATTTAGCACTGTATTTAGTTCAGTGGCCTGTGTAAAAGCCTTCTCAGAGGGCACATACTTGACCAGAGCTAGTCATCTAACCTCTCTGAACCTCAAACCCCTCATTTCTAAAAGAGAAGCTGACTGACTTTCTTTTACTTGATATCACTGGATCATTGGGACGCTGCAGTATCACATGTGTGAACACACTCTGTAAAGCACTACATGCTTTCCCCTGCACATGTGCTGTGGCATCATTTTTCATTTTTCAAGGTAGGGTGGGGTTGTGAAAAGAGCTGATCTTTGTAGTCAGACTGGGTTCAGATCCAAGTGCAACGTTGATTAGCTATTTGAGCATTGATTTCTCCTTCAGGAAAATGGAGGTTCTAAGGTCACATTTCCATGGGAAATGTGAGGATTAAGCAAGATACCACATGTAAAAATCTTTGTGTGTGGAACATCATTGGTGTTTGGTGCATGGTGTTTTGATAATTTTTGTGCTAACACATTCTCTGTGTGCAGTTCTGTGTACTAAGATTTTCCTGGCAGTTTTTCTTGCTTTGATTAAATAAGATGAATTTCAGAAGATTTAAAATGTGTGATGCATGGATTTTATGTCTTAAAGTTTATACCACTATGGGATGCCAGGAATTAAGTAACTGAGAACCAAAAGCCCATGAAAGTTGGATTATGCATCTTGATTTCCTGGTTGTTGCAAAGGTGGTACTAAGCCAATAGATGGTGCCGTTATGTTAGGAAATGAGAAAATATTTACTTCTACAATTCATCATGTTGTTTCAGGGAGTGTAACAGAGCCAGTCCTTGCTGGTTCTTCATCTGTTCTAATTAGTGTGGACTTAGTTCTTGATTCTGTGTAAAAAATATTAAATGTTTCTTTTTTTAGGTCAAGTAGTGAGGTATTGAATTAATATTAGGGTGCTCTTCCTCTTGTTTTTTCTACTCTTGACATTTTACCACGAAATCTTTTGTAGTTTGAATTTAGTCCTTAGTTTACAGCCAAAAAAAAGCCCTTGCCAGGAGTACATTTCAGAAGTTAAGTGCAGTGCGCACAGTTTTGAGTCCTTTGCTTTAAACCCTATTTCAGAGAGAGTGAAGTTAATTATTAATTAGTTCATCTTTACCTGCTCTTGTTTCAAAATTGGCCCTACTACAAAATGTACTCTCTTATTCTTGCTAATATAGCCTAGTGCTTGGTCATCTTTACTTCTTTATTGGACAGACCAAGAGGAAAGTCATTTTATATATCAGAAGACTTTTCATGTGGAGGTCATATAGCTAGGGATTTGCTGGCAACCAGATCTACCATTACTAGCTGTGTGGTTTTGGTTAGGTTCCTTTACCTCTGTGATCTTAATTTTTTGTTTGTTTTTCATCTATAAAATGGAGATAATACAGGTGAATAAAATGAAAAAATATGCAACAGTGCTTTTGCACATTTTCCCTAGTATATAGGATTTATTATTCACCCAAGGCTCTGTGGACAAGATAAACCTTTACTTACACTTAAGATTAAGTGTGTTTTTAAAAATTGTTAAACTCTGTGGTCCTTTGTCCTTGAGGGTTCTGAGGGACAGGGAAACTTGGGAAAAGCCTGCAAAGGGATTAACTTGCAATTTGGGAAGCTGTTTTGAAATGTGGACCGGCGTAAAGGTGCCTTTGAAGGCCTGTCAGCTCCGACTGCCTCAAGCTCCCATAGTGGGAGAGGGAAGTGTGCGCCCTGCGGTGCTGAGGGGCAACTTGATTCCTGGCGGGGCCTGATGAGCGTGAGAGCCTGATTAGGAAAGGCAGTATAATTTTAAGGTAGTTTTCATCCTCCATCTTATCCTTTCAGCATAGAGTTCGTTGACTCCTTTGAGTTTTCTGGCCTTAACACATTGTGGTATTTCATTGAAATACATTAATAAAACACAGCCTTCACTTTTTAGGCCTGAATGCCCCAAATGCTAGTCTTTTCTTAAGAATAAGTGTTTATAGCCTGTCAGGTCAGTGAGACATTGGCAGTTACAGTTATAAGAAAAATCCCTGTTCCCTTTAAGTGGTATTTAAAATGATCTACTTAGAATAAAATTTAACTCCTTTTTTACTACATTACATTTAGAAAAGGAACTGCATTTCTTGAGAAATTAGTTTCTGAGTGAAAATGTTGTTGGATGCTTTAAAATCTCTTTCCTAGCATATTAAATGCAGTATATATATTTTTTATTCATTGGGGATAAAAGATTGACTCTGACATTGAGGTACATTTGCTGATGAAAAGGAAGCATTCTTTCCCCTCACGAGGGGTTTAAATGTAATACTCAGTGCTTACTCAGGAGTGAAAACATCAAATTAAACTGTTTATGCTGACAAAGGACGATTCTGGATTTCCGCAACCCATGCAAGATTGTCTGATTGCTTGGCCTGCCTCTCCACGAAGCTTTTGGCCAAGGCTTATAATGAAATGCATGCATACAATTAAACCATTTCAAATCGGTGTCTGGGTTTTCCCAGGCCCTGAGAGGAGTTCCACTGCTCTCTAGTGGCTGAATGTGTTCCCCCAGCACCGTCATTGTTTTATTTTCACAAGTCAGCTCTTCACACTTGGTCGGTGTTGGCCTGCAGAGCAGGCACCAACACCAGGAGACCAGGCCTTGTAGACCAGAACAGGGTGAAAAATGATCCCAGTCCATGGGTCTGTGAAAGCCCCAAATTTTGTCCAGGATGAGCGGCCAATTGACTAACAATGAGCAGGTGTGAGTAAGCGCTCTGTCAGGGAGAGCTGACACTGATGGATGAGAACGTTCTCTGCCTTGCTCCTTTATTGCTGCATACATCTTACACCCTGGCAGGCCACAGTGGCAAACAGGTCCTTGGGTGCTTAAAATGGACTGCTTCTTACCAAAAGGAGCAGCTTTCTTCCTGAAAAGATCTGGTTAAATTGATTTGGGGGGAAAGCAGTAGAAATCCATTTCCTGCTCCTCTCAGAACTTCATGGGAAGAAATTTTAAGGACCTTCATTTCTATTAAAGCTGCCAACCCTGAGACTTGTTGAGTATGATTGTCTAAAAGAGCCCCTAGAGAATAGGAACCTTGTCCTAGAGTATTTGTAATAGCTCGCTCTTACTGAGCTTTTTACTGTGTGCCAGGCATCCTGTCTTACACGTGCCATTTCGTTCAGATCTCAGCCAGCCTATGAGGAAGACATGTTCTGTCATCCTCCCCTTTGTGTTGGGGAGGCAGCCAGGGCAGTAGGGCTGCTGTCTTGTCGTTTCTGGGGCATCATGCACCTTGTCTTGATGAGGTGGTGCCTCCTGGAGCAGTTTTGCAGCCCTGCAGGGCTTCGAGGGCCTCAATGAGGTGCTGGGGGAAAGCAGGGAGGAAGCGCAGAGCTGTGCACGTCCTGTGCATCTGTGTGTCCCGGAGCCTGCCACCCAGTGGGCACCTGGGATGGTTGGTTTGAGACAATGACTGGGGAGTTTCACCTTCTGAAAAGTGGATGGGCTAGAGCCACCAGTGAAAGTTGCTCAGTCGTGTCTGACTCTTTGCAACCCCATGGAATTCTCCAAGCCAGAATACTGGAGTGGGTAGCCTTTCCCTTCTCCAGGGGATCTTCCCAACCCAGGGATCTAACCCAGATCTCCTTCATTGCAGGTGGATTCTTTACCAGCTGAGCCACAAGGGAGAGCCACCAGACCTAGGTTTGAATCTTGGCTACCCTTGCTGACTTTAAATTAGCTGAGCCTCACTTTCCTTGTCTGTAAAGTGAGGAATTACCTGTACCACATGAGTTTAGAGTCAGGGACAGAAAAACCCTTGGTAATTATTTTCCCTTCCCCAATGTGAGAATTTATGAGCCTAGACATGATTAGAAAAAGCAGATTTCTACCTGATGACTTTTTGAGAGTTTGACTTGAGAGAGCAGCGGGTTTTAGAAAATTATTTGTCTTGTATAGTTTCTTCAGCATGTCTAATAAAATAGATTCTACAATTGCTGGGTTTAATTTCGTACTTTTAGTTAACCCTGACATGTTTAAAAGTATAATCTCATGTTTTTTTTTTTAATCCCACTGTCCTTAAGCCATATTAGTGTGGATGTTTTTTAAATATATAGAACAGGTAAAAGCAGTATCTCAGTAGAATTTTCTCGATGCATTTTGAGTTTTCTCCTGAGATGGATTGTTCTCTTAGAAACAGGTTCAAATTGAACTACTAAAGTAATGCTGATAAACTAAGATCAGAAACACCCTTAGAGGGTTTACAAAATGGAGAGTAACTTCACTGTTTTATTTAATTTTTTTGAATGGGGCTATTTAAAAATAAATACTTTGGTACTTGAGTAGTATTGGTAAATAGTGAATGGCATCTGTTTAATCATTTAAAACATTTAACTAAGATCCCAGTCTCATTTGAATTTCCAAGCAAAACACAAATTAACTGTATCCAGATGTGTGTTAATTGTTCTGCTGAAATCTAAGCAAAAAGTTAGAAAGCATGATTTTGGGGCTAAGGGAGTTAAGAAAACTAGAGCTGTTTTCATGCTTGCTTGCTAATCTTAATTTCAGGCATTTGGGTTTGCAGTCTGAGAGACAGCATGATGAACAGAAGCCGTGTTGGACACTTTAGATTCAGACAATTGGGCTCATGTTCCCAGATTTGCTAATCGTCTGCTGTGTGATCTGGGCAAGTTCCTTGTCTCCAGGATTCAGTTTTCCTTTCTGCGAAACGGGGCTGGGCTTACCTGCCATGTCTGAGGAGCATAAAAAACTCTTGCGACTGTGCTTTAAAGCTTAATAAACACCAGGTCCACTGTGTCTGTTGGGGTCTGTTTAGTAAGTTGGTTGTCACATGGCAGACTTCTGGATAAGTGAGATCTGGCTTGGTGCTGGTATCCTCAGAGGACTTCATTGTTAAGATGATTTTACCTCTTTTTAAAAGATGTTGGTGCCTATCCTGAGGAAGCCCTCCTAAGGACAGGTAGAGAGACATCGTGTATTTATCCATCTGTGACAGTTGATTGCTGTTGTTCATTGGGACTGTTGATTTCTGCGTGGGTTGACCTGCAGGCCCCTCTCTGCAGATTTCAGGACCAAGCTGCCTGCTGCTGCTGCTACTACACAGCACGACTGTGACAGCTGGCAAGGTCTTGGTCTTCTGGGATGTCTTTTTTCATCCCTTCATGATGTCGAATTCTTCAAGTGTGTATCTTAAAAAATTGTAAGTAATACATTGTCATTGAAGGAAAATAAGAAAACACAAGTAAGCAAAAAGAATACAGCGCAACTCAGAAATAAACATAATTTTAAAAACTTTTCTTCCACGTGTGTATAATATGTATTGTATAAGCATATCTGTTAATTTTGCTTCAGAACATGTTTTTCCCTCAGTAATATTGTATTATGGACATTGCCAAAAATTATTGTTGTGTTTAATCACCATTTATATGAATTTGTTTGTTTTCCCTATCTCATGATTGTTGGTGCTGGACCTTTACATTTACCTCCAGTCTTTGTTGTTATTTTTTTTGTTTTTTATCGTCTAAACTGTGATCAAAGTGTCATTTGGGTTGTTACTATTTATTTCTTTTGGATTTATCTCTAGCAGTAGAATTGCTGGTTTGGTGGGTACCTGTAGCTCTGTGCTTTCTGATTGATGCTTCTAAATTGTGGGTTAAAAAAGTTCCATTTGTTCTTCTACAAGAATATATTAGATTGCCCTTTCTACTACATCATTGTCAGCACTGGGTATTATTCTTTCTAATGTTTGCTAATCTAGAAGTCAAAAAAAAGGCTATTTAGTTTCTATTTGTATTTATTTCTTTGATGACTAGTGAACTTGAGCAGTGTCTCTAAATGTGTATAGACCTCTTGTTTTCTTCTTTGTAAACTGCTGTGTCATTTGCTTTGTTGGTGTATTGAGAGTATTTATCTGTGAAGTCTTTAATGCCCTATGTGTCCCACATATCTCTGAGTTTCAGGACTCACATTTTACATTGTTTACAGATGCTAGTCTTTTTTAAAGCCAGTGGCCTAAATGTTATTAATAAGACAGATACTTCATTTTGAAAGAATGGCTGGAGATGTGACCCTTGTGGCATTTGCGCCTGAGCCCCCTTTTCCTGGAGGTCTGCGTCTGGGTGCCCCATGGAGTCATCCTGAATGTCTGTGGGTGAGTCAGGCCCTGCAGAGGTGGGGAGCAGACTGTGCTTTCCAGGGCGTCTCTTGAATCCTTCTGATGAACACCAAACCTGGACAGCCAGGGTAAGGCAGTGCACACCCAGGTGGCCGCAGTGGATGTGGCAGTGCAGAGCCGTCTTGTCCCCCATGGACGATAGGGTGGCGTTGTGTACCCTGACCTCCATCCCGGTCTCTCCCTACGGCTGGCTGCCAACTGGTTTGGGAGGTGGTGGTTGAGCAGGTGGGTGGGTGTGGATGACACGGAAGAGCTTGGGAAAGGACAGTGGATGCAGAGGTAAGTCAGTAACTAGGTGGCCATCTCAGCATTGTGCACACCCTCTCTAAATGCCAGTCCCTGACTTGTACCTGGTTTTTCTGATTTTTTAAAGAGCTCTGTTCTGGAAGCAACACTGGCCACTCAGTAACTGTGGGTGGGCTGACAAAGGCAGACTTGGTGGAGGTTGCTAAGGAGCAGCTACCTGGAAACTACTGAGGAGACAGAGCTCTGGTGGAAGAAGGCAGAAATCCAGGGAGGGCATTTCTCTCCTGAGAATATCACAGAGCTCAGACCTGACTGGGATGTATAATAGGACATGGTTTTGTGGGTTTAAAGCACTTTTTCCCTTTTGAAAATTGACTTGCTTTACATTTGATTTTGTCTTATATTCGTTTTGGTATGGTAAATTAGGTAACAAATGTTCCGTTTCACTTTATCAAGACATTTACTGCTGTAGTCACTCTTTCAGGGCCCACTATTTCCCCAGCTCCTCCATTTGAACAGTTGTACTGAAATCAGCCCAGTCTAATTCAGCAATTTTTTTTTCTTTAGTGCTGACTGTGTGCCAGGGACTGCTAGGTCTGGGGGATGCAGCTGAGAAGGGATGGACAAGTTGGCAGAGATGAAAGTGATCCACTCTTCTTAAGATGTGGTGTGGTGCTTAAGAAAGGCTTCTGGGAAAAAGTCATCTCTCAGCTGAGGTTGGACGGGTGTCTCCGAGTTCTGTGGCTTGTGAGGGGCAGAGGGAGAAGCATGTGTCAAACGTAGACTTGAAGTGGTCTGGACATTTAAGAAATTATTGTCAGCTTAGTGTTGGTGGGGTGTCAAGTGTGTGTGGATAATTGGGGAGGTGGGGGTGTCCGAGGGAGCCAGAGACCTGGTCATGGAAGGTCACGCGTGTCTGCTTTGAGCTGTATTGTGGCCTGTAGAACTTTCTGTTTGAGAGAATGACATGGGGGTCGCACCTGAGACAGAAATCCTGGCCTGTGCCTGTTAGTCCTGTAATCCTATACAGGAAGCCTTATTCCTTCACTGGGTTGTTATGAGGATGACAAAATGATAGCATCGGATGTGTGGCCCTTGGTGGGTGCTCAGGCAGAAGGCTCTTGTTTCCTGTCCTTGGCTGCCTCCTCTCGCCTGTTAGAGGAGTTGAGGGCAGGCCTCTCGTGCCTTGCTCCTAGACCCCTTCCTGCATTTGTGGACAGCATAGGCCCTCTGACATCGGTTTCCTTCACCTGACAATGCCTGCTGTCTAAAGCAGCGGCCCCTGTGCCTGGCCCACTGCTCCCTGGCTTTTCTGTTTGTTTATTCCTTGATGGGAAACCAGGCCGTTCTGACTAATTGTCTAAGGTGGCCTTGCTTTTGGAGTAAAAAAATGAGAGGATTTTTATTTCCGAGGGATTTTTGCCTTGATTTTGGGTATGAGAGTAAGAGGTTAGTAGGTTTGATGCTGAAATAATTGGAATGTCTACAGACGTTATAATGATTTATAGGAAAAATGGGATAAAATATTTAAACATTTTGTGAGTCAGATGGCTGCCTTATTAACATGAAATTTGTCTTGATGGTTTATTGTATATAGTTTTAAGTGGCATTGAAATAAAATCTGGAAAACTTGAATGAAATTATATTTAAAAAGACAAGTCTCACTGAGTTTACCATCTTTTTTCTTTTTAATGGCTGGCTCCTTCCAGTTCCTTCCCCTGGATGCATTGCCTTGAAATTGTATGAGGATTTGCATGTTGTTCTCTTGCCGTTTTGTGTGATTGCAGTCGTATTTGAAACTCTTGTCTTCCTTCTTCTGCATAGCAGACGCACAGAGCTTCCCAGAGACCTGCTGGCCACGCCAGTGCGCTGCATCTCCTGACACTTCTGTGTATTTCTGAAAAGGGGGCGCCAAAGTCCTCCTTTCCTAAAATGCTAGGAGCAGGAGCTAATTTGCAAGTGATTTAGAAATTGTTTTTAGTGTTGAATTTCCCTTTCTTTTCAGATACATTTGGAGTCTGCTTATCTTTGATCGCAGAGGAAACAGCATCAGGCAGTTTATCAGGCTCTTGTTTTCCTGAAAACGTCTCAACTCTGTGCACACGTGTGTGACACGTGTGTGTGTGTGTGTGTGTGTGTGTTGGGGAGTGTGTGTGTTGGGAGTATGCTATAAGTGGAGAAGCAGAGGTACAGCACAATAAGGGTCCCTGTGTCCCTTCTGTGTGTGCCTCTCCTACACCTTCCAGCTCTGAACATCATGGTCAGATGAGAACGTGAGAAGTATCCACTCCATTGATAGACTTTCTTTTCTGCGAGTTTAGGTTTAGCATGCACTTTCACTTAGAGAGAGTTTGTCTTCAGTACTGTTTCTCATGGGAAAAAAAAGCTTTTGATAAAGGAAGAATTACTATATTGGGAGGGAAATATTTTTCATGTCTTAAAATTTTAGGTGAAGCTAAGCAGAAGGAAATATATGTGCTCAGGAAAAGTAAGAGTAAAATTAATTTACTGTGAAACTGTCAAAGAGAGGGTGGCCCAGGAGAAAATACAGAGCTTGTAGTCTTTAGGGAAAGATGCCTTTAAGGTCAGTTGAGTTTTTCCTTTTACAGTAACTGATTACAGTTTTCCACAAATGTGTTAGTTCTTAGTAAACAGCCATCTTTCCCCTGTCTTTTTCCAGCATGTATTTCTGGCCTCTGGTGCGTGTATCCTTGGGCTCTTTGCAGAGATATTCTTGGACCAGGCTGGGAAAGAAGTATTTTTTTCCCTGTGGTTTCCTTATTTGCAGTTTTCTTATTTCTTCGTGATAGTTGTCCTTTGTTTTCCACACGAAACCAGCTTGTTTTTTACTGTGGAGTTCGAGATTGGTTCTCACTCATGCCTTGAAACAGAAACTTAGGTTACTTTTCCCCCCTGATCCTTGAAACTCAGAGTAAATGTGTACGTCTTAAAGCACTGGTGGACTTTGACTCTGTTTTCCAGGTTTTCCAGGACACATATACTATGAAATTCCAAGGCTGGATTTTGGTAAATTTGGGTAGATATATCTAGTTTTATTTGGGCACACTAGTTTTATATCTGTTAAATTTCTGTTTCCTTTCCAAAGGGCTTTTAATATCTCTTCAGGTTCCTTTTTTTTTTCTTTAAAAGAGGAGAAAAAAATTGTGAGAGGGGAAATGGGGTTGCCTTTTGCTCCCAAAGCCTAAATGAATAGTCATTGCCTGTAATGCCGTCTACACTCGTCGCTTCCCACTGCTTCAGATGTGATGTATCCGGTGCTGTGAAGGTAATGATCCTCAACCGCAGCAATATTCCCTAACAGGAGCATCTGTCATATTCATCGGGATTACCATGTTCATTGATTTGTGTCTGTAAATCTGCTGTTTCTACCCTTTAAATTTGATCTATAATTGGACCTCCTTAAATGGTTCAGATAAGCTAGTCTGTATTTTCTCAATGCAGCAATGCTGTCAGCTTCTCCTTTTTCATTATACATTCAGCAGACTTGATAAAATCAGCAGGACACCTCATTTGAAACTGTTTAATCGCTGCCTTTTTCCTTTGCTAAACCATTGAGGTGGTCAAGCGGTGTACACAAATCATTTTAAATAGAAAATATGGTTTTCTCTGTGACCCAGCTAAATAGATAGTGTTATGCAAAACAAGTTAAAAAGTAATAAATGCCAAAAAAATCTTCTAATTGGAGTAAAAAATTGTGGGCAACTCTATCCTCTCTCCAAAAGTAGAGTATCCTGAAATATTGCCAGAACCCTGTAAAGACAAGATGATGGTTTTCTAAAGATTCTCTGGTTTCTGAACAAAGCAAGTTTAAATTTTCCAGTGGTGCTGAGCTGCCTTTTGCATCCCTTCAAAGGGAGCCCATCCTTATTTGTAATGCCTTTACATCCTGCTTTTGTAGGGAGAAATTTGCTATCTGTTAATATCTATGCAGCATAACCTTTCAGCCATTTGCTATTGTGATAATAAATTTTTGTTTCTTTGTCTGTCATTTTGTCTACTCAGCTGTTACTCTTCAAAGTACAAACTAAAAATAATAGCTCTAAATAAATGCCACATAATAAAGTGTTTTACAGATGTAGCTGGAATAACCTAGTGGCTGCAACGTGCAGTCCTATTACTATTGCTGGTGCTGAGTTTCTTCCCTGTGTGTCAGGGTGACTCTACCAGGGCCAGCTCATTAAAACAATCTCTTCTTTCTAACTGGCTTGGTATTTAGCGCTATACCCAGCAGCCTGCCAAGGCACAGTTGTGAAGCAGAGAGTCGCAGCACAGGATATATGAAATTAAGTGGCATTCACTTTTTTGAACAAATACAAATTATCCATAACTTCATTTTCTTGCTTCAGGACTTCACTGTGAATAATTTACAGTTACTCCTATGAGTAGGTTAGAAGTGGGGTCAGTTGCAGGTTCACCTGAGATAGTGGTGAGTGAGACCCCAGGCTTCTGAAGAGCAGTGTTTGCCTGAGTTTTGTGGCCCTGTCATATTACTGTTTATACTGTGCTTGAATGTGACATTGGGTGTGTGTTGCCATTTTCGCTGCCCCACAGTAAACTTGAGAGGGAGAAGCTGAGAGTTGTAAATATGCTAAGTAAACATGCATCTTCTCTTCCCTATAGGTTCGGGCTCCTTGGCAGCGATGGCCGTGTTTGAAGATAAATTCAGGCCAGACATGGAGGTATGTAAGTCCCTACAGTTCTTTTCTCTTTCAGATGATCTTTCTCGTATGTTGGACATTTGCGAATTGATCACTGATTCCTCCAAAGTTTGAAGAGCTGCTGTTAGTTGGAATGCTCTTTGGCACAGGTAGTGTGTTTGCTGGGAAGACTGGTTACTCGGGAAAGCTTCACTTTGGAGTGGCCCTGCCGGGCCCTCCCTCAGCCTTGGGGAGGCTGCACTGTTGAGTTTTGCCCCTGGACTTCGGGCTGTCTGGGCGTCTTCTTGACTGTAAATGTGTGACAGTGTAAGATGTGTTCTTATGCACTATCACAGTGTCTCAAAACAACAGGTTTTCTCACCAAGAATAGAGTAACTGTGTATGTCTGTACATCCTGTCACACACACCTGGCCTGAAAATGAGGGCAGTTTGAAAAACCCCTTAGAGTGTTCTGCATCTGGCAGAGGATGGGGACAGTACCCTGTATGTAGGGTCTATTCTCAGAGCATGGTGTGTCTCATGTCTCACATATAAAGAGATCCTTTTATTTTCTTGGGTAATGGGGAGGGTGGTATCTTCTGAATGACATTCCACCTGTGCCTGCTTTAATGGTAGATGTACCCCCCACTCAGCAGACCCCCAAGATCTCCAGGAACAAGCGGTCTTTCACTGTCAGTTTTGAGGCGGTGTTCCACGTGCTTGGTTACTTTGTGGTCCCACATTACTCCTCTGCAGTGCTTTATCCTCTCTGCTGAACCAGCTCGCAGCCACGTTATGTTCTGAAGGCAACCCTCATTATCTGCCCTTGTTTTTTTGATAGCAGTTAAATTTTTTCATGGAGAGTATCAACTTGTTTTCAACAATTATTAGGCTGTTTTATGAGTGGTTTACCCTGTTTCTTAATGTGTAGGTTTCTGCTGTTCCTGCTTTTGCAGTAGTTTTGTGTAGACAACAGAGGGTGTTTCTGGGAATTACTTTTTGACACTGCTTTTTGCCTAATCATCTTTGGAGAAGATTGCATGTTTAAAAAATTTTGTCCTTCTGTAGAGCTCATTGTCAGCAGTCTCGAGTGTCCTTGGAGCCCTCATCTCAGGTTTGGGCCATGTGCCAGGAGAGCGGAGGATGTAGGGCCGTGGATGCTGCCCAGCCAGGACAGGGTCTCCTGCCAGAAGCCACTAACCAAACCCTTGGTGTGTTGAGGAGAGCACACATAAGTGACGTGGTCACTAATGGCTGCTTTTCTTTCCTTCCTTGGATATCTGCAGGAATTAAAGCATGTGATTAAAGATAGAATTCAGCTAGGTATTTTGTTCTAGAAACAATAGTCTTGCTCCAATTAAGAATAGTAAAAAGGTCTAGGTATCAACTCCAAATGAGATTAGAATTCCTTTCTCATTTCTCAATGTGAACATTTATTCCCATATCAGCATTATTTTCTGTTTGGGGTTCTTAAGTATAGAGGAAAAATAAGGTATACTCGGTCACTTAAAAAGAAAAAATGATCTCCTAGGCTTCAGACTAAAGGAGAGGAATTCCTAAGTCTCCACAAATCCGTTAGAATTAGCACAGGTACAGGGAGAAAGTCTCTGATGATTTTCATTTAGAAAGTCACCTCAGTAATGTCAAGCCCTCCTTTAAACCACATTAATCTTTTCAAATGTTCTTGAAAGCTGTGTCTTTTTCCAATTGATTGGGACTTCCATATGTTAAAGAAAAATGAGAATTGCAGAAAAAGTTGAAAGCATGAAGTATATTAAAAGTGACTTTAACACTCTGCTAAAGTAATTTTATATCATTTATTTAGAGTTTGGAGTTGAAGTGATTCAAAGGCCATGAATATAATATTTCTGTGAAGGGAAATGTGAATCATCCCTTCAATAAAATTTCTGATATTATCAATCTGAAGAGTGTTTCTTAAATCAATTTTATCTGTAGTTCAGACCACTTCTGTATTAGCTGTGAGACTTTGAAACAGGTTGACCAAGTTCCCATTTCATATTGTTAATTAAATTTACTATTTCAAGTGAGTGGTTTTTATTCTGTGAAGTTGTTGGAACTTGACACAGACCAACAGTCAACAAAAACCACTTTTATTAAGGAGAAGGTAGTAATGCCTGCTTCTCCAGTGAAGTGAATTTAAAAGTAAATAGAAAGCAGAGACAATAATGTACTTTACAAATCTAAAAGGATGTTAATAGAAACTGAAATTATTGTGAAGACCGAGCAACTAACTCTGGTCACTCTGCTTTCTTTTGGTGAAGATTAAGTAATGTGGTTTCATTGGAAGCTGAGAATGCTTACAAAGGTTGAGAGGACCCTGTTTTAGTGACTTTGTTGTGAAAGAGAGCTCGGCCAGGGTGTCATTCCTGGCTCTGTACTTGCATAGAACTCGTGGAAACGTTTGGTTTCAAATTTCCAAACTTTTTATTTTCCTTCTTTCCAGGGAGGCTTTCTTTCTGTGGCAAGAAGCCCTCCATAACTTTTCTTTCTTGCCTATTTTGAGACTACAGGATTGGATGACTAAGTCTGCTTATTTCCCTTCAGTAGGGGAAAGGATTCTGGACGTGTCTCAAACAGAAACCCAGGAGAGTGTTTCTGCCTCTCAAGTCTTGCATGGATTGCCAGGACAGTAACTGCAGTTCACTTCATAGAGAATTGCATTGGGAGGGGTCAGTTTTAGGCTATCATAATAACCAGTTGTTTGCCAAACAGTGATTTTTAGGCCAAACTCGTGAAACAAACTCTTGGCTTTATTGTTAAATTAGAAAAAGCCCATAGTCTTTTTTTTTTTTTTTTTTTTTTTTTAATTTAAACTACAGACCTGTGCCTTAGACAGTGCTGGATCTAGACTATAGTATTTATGGACTGGTAGTTCCTCTTTCCTTAACAACTTTTAATATTTTCTCATTGTCTTCAGCTGCACGGTCTGGTACGGTAGCCACCAACCACACGAGTCTGTTGAACACTTGAGGGTAGCTCGTCTGGACTAAGAGGTGCTGCAAGTAGAAAACACATCCCAGATTTCAGAGACTTGGAACAAAAAATTTTAAAATATATCTTGTTAATAATATGGTTACATGTTGAAACCATACTATTTTAAGTATATTGGGTTAAGTAAAAATATCATTTTTTTTCACCTATTTTTACTTTTTTAAATGTAGCTACTAGAAAATTTTAAACTACATATATAATTCACATATTTTCATTGTACAGGGCTGGTCTTGAACTTGTCATTTGCACATTGCATTTAAGAGTTCTGCCATGTCTGGGTGCCACCTGTACTGTTAACTTCTCGAAAATTTTCTTTTTCATCAGCTCACTGTTCTATAAATTGAGTTATCATTTACACATAAGAAAACGCACAGAGATAAAGTATGCAGTACGATAGATGTTGGCGTTTGTAATTACTCAAGTAACCATCAGTCAGATCAAGACAGAGCATTTTTTCCTTCACTGCAGAAGTGCTCCTTTCCTGTCAGTTCCCTTTCCTCACTTCCCTCCAGCCACTCTAGTTCACCTTTTTAATTTAAATTTATTTTTAAAATACAGTTTATATCCATGAAATCCTGGGTTTGATGTGCTGGTTATTTTTCCCCCCAAGACACATGAAAATGAGTGCATACTATTAATATAAATAAAAAATGTATTCACGTATCACCATCATGAGTAAGCCCAGGGGTATGAATATTAAACTTGAGGAAACACAGGTCTGCGTTCCTGCTCCACTTCAGCCCTTCTCGTCTGCTTGCTCAGCTTTGAATACAGCGTGGACTTGCTTGCGGACGAATCCTCGCGGCTTGTCTGCCAGCCGTGCTCGCACCTGTTTCCTCACTTGTTTGTGTTCCTGGGCTGCATGGTACACACCCGTCCCATTTTTTATGGCTGTTTTCAGGGCCATCTCCCCTACTGACTGACAGAGGGAGACCCTTGAGGGCAGGGTCATTAAATCATCTCTCTTCTTCAGCTCCTAATGTTCAGTACACGTTTGTAGAGTCGAGACAGGATAACCTGGAGCTAAGGCAAAGTCTGAGTCATCAGAAACCACCTGGAAAATGGAGGGGACTTTTTCTTCTTCCCATCTGAAAAGTGCTGAACCTGTGTGTGTGTGTGTGTGTGTGTGTGTGTTTTGAGATAACAGAAGAAGATAACTAGTATATTTTTTAAGTAACACATAGTATTGAGGGCAGAGTCATCAAAGCAGACACCCTGTTAAGTACACAGGCGAGGTGAAGATGGGGCAAAGGGCAGATGCTCATTGGGAAATTCCAGGCCCAAAACCAGAACAGTGAAGCCCAGCTGAGATTCATAAATGCCTAGGATGGCCTCTGCTGTTTGAAGTGTCTGAACCAATGACTTTTCACGGGCAAAAGCCCTAACTCAAGGTTTTAGAGAAACTTCTGGTAACTGTGCATTTAAGGCCCACGAAAAACCTTTTAAGATTCTTGTCCAATTGTGGCCCTGACACTGCCTCTCCTGGTCTTGGGATGCTCGTCTTCTTGGTTTTCTCCTTGCTGTTAGCCTGGAAGTTCTCTTAGGGCAGGAGCTGTTCTTACTGTTGCTGTTTCCTCACGCTTAGTATGGTAACTGATGTGTAGTAGGTAGTCTGCCAGTATTTGTCGAATGAGTGGGTAAAAAGGCATCAGAAGCAACTTTACTTAGGTGGTCCCAGATTTACCTTCCTTTGAAGCAATTTGATAACTTCACCTTCAGTGTTACCAGACTGATAAAAATGAAGGCATTAAAAAATTATATTACTGCTGGTAAATCTCATGCTTTGTTTTTACCAGCAAAGCTGCTTATTCAGACATAGTACCTATGTATTAGCAGAGAAGTGGGTCGGTTGTATTATTTTTTTTAGGTGATGATGCATTCCGTGGAGCCATTGCCATAGGGTTTTTTTTTTCCATATTGTTAAGGCTGGCATAAGAACTGAGCCCCTTATCCTGGTTATTATCCACAGGCTGGCTAGACAGGAAATTAGTGATAAACACTGGCCTTCTGAGTCCACTTGCCAGTTAAGTGTAAGGAATTTGATCACTGTACCTGGAAATATGAAGTTGGCTTCTTGTGAATCTGTATCTTGAAAATTGCTGAAATAAAAAATTGTATTTTAGGGTGGGGAAAGAATTAAGGAAATGAATCTGATAACTTAGGTTCATTTTCCTTCCATCCTGTTTCTTTGTAAGAAGGGATGTTTTCATTTGGCCCAGTGAGAAATTTAAACTCTTGAAGATTATAATTCATTAAAATGGGTAGAAGATGAATATTTAGTCTGTCAAGATCAATACTGTCCCCTCTTTGCGCTCATTGTCAGAAAGCGAGCGAGGGCCGCTGAAGGGTAGTGATGGTGCGGCAGGACCCTCACATCACAGGGAGGCGGTTCAAAGGCAAACTGTCCTGCACCCTCTGGTACCGACTTGCAAATTAGCATCTGGAATCTAATTAAACAAGCTTAATGAAAGTAGCAGCTGAATGCTGCTGGAAAAGACAATCAGCTTTTTTCCCCCTCTCTGATACATATTCTGTACTATTGAAGTTGGTCACCAAACACATCATGTGAGCACAGTTAAAAAAATTAGCATTTATTTGAAGAATAGAAACTGTTTTTCATTCTGTTATGCATTTGGCATGCTCCGGCGTCCCATGAGAGCCGTGCCACAGCAGATAGTGCACAATATTTATAAATCCGTGACAGGCAATAATAGCAACTTGAAAAATTCTTTTGCTAGAATCTCAAGTTGAGAGCTGCCAAAAGCTGAGAGGATCAGATCTGCAGTGGCAGCTGCTGTGCCCTACAGTTAGAATTCTAGACTTTGAAGATGCTCAACTTAAAGAAATGAAGACTGCAGGCTTAGCCAATTTTTGCAGGTTTCTAGAGCTCTGGCTCTCTGCCTTTTGAAGATGAGTTGCTGAAGCTTCTACCACTGCCTGAGGCGTGCTAACACCAGCAGGATCTTTTTTTTTTTTTCCTTCAGTCTTAGTGTGTCTTCAGTTTTAAGTAGCACATGCTTAGTCAGTGCCAACTGTGATGGTGCTTTCTCTGGTCGCAATACCGAGGGATAAGCTCTTACCCTGTACCCTTCAGAGGGAGGCTGCGAAGATAGATGGTGACGTATACAAGTGCCACTTCAGCCGTCTGATTTACGGAGTCATATTTCATCACTCAGCAAGCGCTGGCCTCTGGAGAAGCCCTTATAGATTGCTAAAGATGTGGGCTGCTGTCGCCCTAAAGGCTTGTGGTTACCTCACAAACGTGATGCCAAACACCTAGCTATGGAGGAAACAGAATTAATCTGTCATTGCAGGCAGCTATAGATCCACTTTAATGAAAGAGTTGATACCAATATGGTATTCTGATAGCAAATTATAGAAGTAAATGCTTTTTTTGTGTGTTTAAGTCTAATAGTAGAAAGACACCGAAGTTTCGGATTTATTTGTATTTTGCAGATGGACAGTGATGTAAGAGAGCTGCATTATTTTGATTAAAAAAAAAAAATCTGTTCAGTTTGACACATAGACTGGTCCTGAAGGGAAACACAGAGCATGAGTTCAGTGTGGTCACATGGAAGGGGTCATGGGAGCTTAGGAGCTGGAGAGTTGGGCTGTGAGTGTTTCCACTGTACTTACCGCATGACTCTGGGCAAGCCACGGCCGGCACGCTTCATCCAGAGGTTGGGGACCCAGAGACCTGCCTGTGGGTTGCTGTCAGGATTAGGTGTGGTCTGTAAAACACTTCAGATGATGGCTCACACAAAATTGGCTCTGAAATATGGCAGCTGCTTCTGTTTTTTCTTTTTTTTTTTTTAGTAATTCAGTAGTAGGATACAAACATCACATAGCAACGACTAACATGATTATTTGTACTCGAGTCAGGCTTGATGATTTATAACATGGTGTAGATAGATTTGATTCTTCTTTTTCATCTGAAAGCTTAAAATCGGAGCCAGGCCTAGCTAGTGGTCATAATGGCAGTAGAAGAAGCCTCTTTAACACATAACACAGGCTCTGGAAGTGTTCACCTTTTTGCTATAGAGAGAAGGTATTGAAAACACAGCAGTCATAATAGCTGATGCTTTTTGAGTGCTTATGCTGTGCCATGCTCTTTCTAACAGCTTTCTCTGCGTTGTCTGATTTACTTTTCAGCAGTTGGGTGGGGTCTGTACTTTGTTATCCCTGTTTTGTTGAGAAGAAAAATAGGGTGTAGGGAGATGAAATATCTCACCTGAAGTCCCATAGCCGGGCAGGCAGAATCATGGTTGGAACCCTGGTCAGTCTGGCCCCGATGCGATCGGTCACCATGCTCTTCTGCGCTTTGTAGGCCTGTAATTCTTTGACAACAGAGTGGGGAAGACATCTTATTCTAGGTGAGCAGAGGTGTGGGCCACTCGGGCTATTCCTTTTCTCTGATAAGGTCTTGTGAAGACGGCAGGAAGCCAGATGAATGTCAGAGGAGGTGTATTAACCTCTTTGGTGAGCCCAGCAAGTGGAAGGACCCCAGGGATAGAAAGAGACAAAGTTAGAAATATAGAGATACTGTGAAATATAAGTAAGTCATTTGGCCGTGGAAGATTTTTTTCTCTTTGACTTTATCAGAATTTATTTTCACCTTTTAATTGTCCTCTCCTGGAAATATCCTGAGATTGTTTTTTTCCCCAAAGTTTTCAAGTATTTACAGAGGAGCTGTTTTTCTCTATATAGCTAATGTTCAGATGGCGTAGCCTTCTTCAGATTTAGTAATGAGACCAAAAAGCCTTTAAATATTGGTGAATGGCATTTGTCCATTTGAGGCAAATCATGAGTAGCTTGAACCAAAAATATAAAAAATAAGCAAGACTATCATATTTGAATAATGAGGTGTTCTTTTTACCCCAACTGCCAAAACTTTTTAATCTTCGTCAACAATTGTTCTGTCCTCCGTCTTATTTAGGTTGCATCTGTGCGACTCTGAGCTCAGGAGCCCTGACAAGCGGCATATGAATTCTGTATTCATTAGTGATCTTGATCCAAATGCCTCTGTCCCTGCCACAGGGGCTCAGGTGTGGAAGCTGCTGGCTAATCCCACCAGCTGACAGTCAGAGGTTTAATGACTCCATAGGAAGGTGACCACTCGCTGGGAGGTTTGCTGGCGGAACCCACACAGCAGACAATGGAGATCAAGGAAGACGATCAGTGTTTAGCCGAAGCACCTTCCTGTGTGACTTGAACCCTGCTAGCATCAAACGGAGTTTTAAGTAAATGCAGAATTAAAAAAAAATACACTGACCCTTGATAGCCATCATAAACAATGATTTGGGGGAGTGGTCTGTATTGATATTGATGGTGTTTAAGACTGTTTTGCTTTTAGCAGTTTAATAGATGTCAGCTCGATAAGCTGTACTTGACTCACTTTTCCAGGTTTTTAGGTTTTAAGGTTTTGTTTGTCTGGGTACTACAATATCTGTTTAGGTGTCTTCTGTATCTGGGGGAAAAAAATACTTAAAGCCAGAATTCTTTCTTACAAGATGTTCCTAAGAATCTATGCTGACATTTTTGTCTCTTGTGATCTCTGTCTGTAAAAAACAATTACTATCAGAATGTGAGTTCTTTGACTGATGGGTGACGTGTCACTAGAGTTTTGACTTTATGTTTTTTAGGTTCTCTAGTCTAAAAATGTTGGATGCCTTATTATTTTAATAACAGCTTAATTGAGATAATTACATGCATACAATTCACCTACCATAAGTGTACAATTTAGTGGTGTTTATGTTCACAGAGTTGTACAGCTATCAGCATAATCAATTTTAGAACAATTTCATCACCCTCAAAAGAAATGCCATATTCATTAGCAGCCACTCCCTGTTTTCCCTCAGCCTTCCCAGCCCTAGGTAACAGCTAACCTACTTTCTGTCTCTACAGACATGCATATTCTGGACATTTTCTATAATAGGAATTATTCAGTATGTCTTGTGACTGGCTTCTTTAACTTAAAGTATTTTTGTAGTATTTCATCTTTGTAGCATGGATTGATACTTTATTCTTTTTTGTGGTTGAATAGTATTCCATTATATGGATATATCACATTTTATTTACCCATTCATTAATTAATGGATATTTGGATTGTTTTCACTTTCTGGCCATTAAGAACAGTGCTGGTATGAACATTTGTGTACAAGGTCTTACGTGGACATATATTGTCATTTCTCTTGGCTGTATGCCTAAGAGTAGCATTGCTGAGTCATGTGGTAACTCTCTGTGTTTAACCTTTTGAGCCAGATTGGTTTACAATGTGGCTGGGTTAGCAGTGTGTAAAGAGTTTCTGGACATCCTTGCCAACATTTATTATTTGGCTTTTTGATTACAGCCATCCATCCCGGTGGGTGTGAGTTGGTGTCTCATTGTTTTGATGGATTCCTTATTGGTTAACAACTAATGCAGCTATGGAAATGTTGAAATATAACTATTGAAACACTTGACACACTTCTTTATGCACTGGATTTGGGCAGTAATTCGGATGTTTGTATATTTGTTTAACTATTGAAGTTCCGTTTTAGAGGCTTTCTTTCCCTGAGACTGTTTCTGTCATTTGCTTTTGGTCATAATTCCTGCTTATTGGCTTTCCTTAAGACCTGAAGCATTAGACATAGTAAATTGTGTCTTTGTTGTTAGATCAAAAATATATTAATTTTCCCCAGTGGTTTTCTCATTGTATTTAATGTGAAAGAAAAAAAGTTTTAAGAGATGTTAGAACCTGAAGATACAGTCCCTGGGACCCTTATAGAATTACTTGTAGTAGAGTTAAAGACTTAATTTTAGAAATGAATAGATTTAAAGTTGGCCTTATGGTTCAGTGAGTGATTTGGAGAATTACTATTCAAACCTTTGGAATAAATAATGAGGAGGCACTGTTGATGGTTTAAGCTTCTCACCAAAATCAGGTATTTTGAGTTGATCCCTTTCTAAAAAGTGAGTTTGTTTTCCTGAATTTGAGCCCACTGGTGGGCCAGCTTTGGAGAGGCAAAAGAGGGCTTCTTGAGTTAAGGCTCCTCCTTTGACTCTTCTTGCTCATATTTTCATTGTATGGTGTTTTGCAAGGCACGTGGAACTTTTCTTTGGTCTTTCACATGATGACTCAAGAGCAGGGCTTTGCTCCTCACCATGCAGGAGTTTGGGGGAAGGGAATGGGAACCCACTGCAGTATTCTTGCCTGGAGAATTCCATGGACAGAGAAATCTGGCAGGCTACAGTCCATGGGGTCACAAAAGAGTCAGACACGACTGAGCGACTTGCATACAACACACAGACATGCAGAGTGTTGCTGGTGCATATGGCTTCTCTCCCTTTTATTCTCTAGGATTCCTAGTCTTCCTTGATTTAGAAATTGCCACTTGGCTATGAGTCCTGCTTAATAAAGCATCAGTAAAGTCTAAAATTCTTTCAGTCCTTTCAGTTTAATCTCTTTCTTAAAATAATATGTAGAGTCATAAAATTCTTGAAATGAGAATAGGATGCAGTAAAAGTAGTAAAACAGAAAATTAGAGAGAGAAATGGCCACTTGGGGCAAGGCCTTGGGAATTCAAGAATCAACAAGTCTCAGGGAAGTGACCCTGTGTAAAATTTAAAGGTCTCCATTTCTAATTCTTTGAAGAGTAATGAAAACACTGCATATGGTATACTTCCATAGTTATTGACTTTCAGAATTCATTGTTGATTTTTCCACCAGAAATATTTCTGTGTAAAAATTTTTCCATGTCTTCTGCTCTGCTGTATATGCACTGAATTTCATTTTCTTAAATAATCAATAATATGTAATCAATCAGCAGGTGCTAATTGGGTACCAGCTGAATGCATACACTTGGTGGTATAATCCAGAGGTTGTGTTGAAAGAGGCCGTTCTGTATGATGGTGGGAATTCTTTAAACAGCTATTGGCAAAGTAGATTGAAAACAAGGGATTAGTTTACTTGGTAGTAGATCGGTAATTATTTATGATGCATTTCTTTGGAGCAGGTGTTCCATTTGAGATGTTTTCACTTTACATATTTCCTGTAACTGTGAGAGGTGGGGGAAATATACTATATAGGAGAAATATTTCACAAAGTGTGCTGCTTGCTACACCTGTGGCAAAGACCCAGCAGACAGAATGGAATTCCCTGTGACCAGTCTCTTGATTCAGAGAGGCAAGAACTAAGGGAATGTTGAAGAGAAATTAATGTTTGGTGACTTTCAACTACACGGGTGGAATTAAAAGGAAGATGTTATTGCTTATATATTTGGTATCATGGTATCAAAGAGAAACTTGACTTCTTTATCCATCTCTTTATCAAATTGAATTGCCTTTGCTGACTTGGGTCTCAGGGATATAATTTACGGTACTAAAAATGCTCGCTTTATGTGGGTTGTCTCTGTCTGTTACTTAAGCCAAGCCAGGATTTGGAATGTCACAGCTCCTTGGGAAAAGACATAAAAGAAGCTCTTTTATTTCTTACTGATTTCATTCCATTCTGGAAATCTTACTTTGTAAAAATTTTGAATCATAAAGGAGAAGATGCGAACACACACCTTCCACTTCTCCTGGTTGTATTTCACTGTCAGAAGTGAAGCTCTGTGTCACAAATCTAAGAGGTCATCTGTGGTGGAGGCTTGCAAGCTCTTGAACAATGGATTTCTACTTTTCTTGTGTACAGGTTAGAGAAATATAAGAAATGAAATATAGGACTGAGTGTTACTAGATGGTGGCTTAGAATCTTATAAGTTTTGCCTTGGCAGGTAATTTGGCATAAATTGTTAATGTAAATCTGGGTTAGTGGTGAAGACGTTATTTTAGTAAAAAGATAAACTGCTGATTAATTCAGCATAGAACTCAATTACAAATTGAAAGTGTCTCTGCGGGACTCCTGGACCCTAAAGACAGCAGATGTTGAATTGATACTCCAGCATATTTCACGGTGGTATGAAATATTAACATGGTTTATTATACTTGTGTGGTGTGCGGTATCAGACAGGGGGAGGTGGTGGGCATGTGGGTGTGCGAAGCAGCCACACATTACACATTCGTTAATGTACACTGAAGTGTGATTAAGAATTTGGGGGAAGTTTCATCTTCTTGTTTTTAAAAAATCAAATAGCTCTGTGGAAAAATTAAGTTTAAAATAACATTTGGAGCTAAATATTTAAATGTGGTACCGATGTGTGTTTACATTGTACACATAAATGAACACAAAAATGGTATACTTACTGACTCAGGATATTTAAATGTTAAATGGGACCACTACCTACAAGAGTAAGGGAACTTGAGGGCTTGAGCTGTATTTTAATGAGTTAATTGTAAGCTTTCTTGGGCTGGAAAGTTTTCATGGGCTGCTGTCCTGTTTTTACCTTCTGATCTAAAACATATGGTAATTTTAAAATGCCCCTATAATTTGCACAGGCAGAGTTTCGTTTCTAGCCAAAAAAGAAAAAAGCTTTATGGTTTTCGTATATCTGCATCAACTTAAGGGGGGAAAAGTCAGCAAATTTTATGTATCGGAAGATCTGAATAAATGGAACTGCCAGTATTTGAAGGGATTGGCACTTCTTAAGAGGCATGAGAAAGTTGGCTTAGATGAGATATTTCAAAGCCATTACTATTCCTATGACAGTTATTTTTCTTGCATCACAGCCTAGATCAAGTCTAGATTTTGCTAGCTGAAGTAAAGACAGTTCCAAAAATAGCCAAATGATTACGCTAAGAACAATGTACCTTGGATACCTCTGCTATTTTGAAGGCTTTTTTTTTTTTTAAGTGCTTTCTCAAAAACTTCTCAGACACATAAAAGTTGGCAAAGGCAGAAGAGCAGTGGGCAAAGAAAGCAGAGGTTTCTTGGTACCTGCACCACCAGCACATCTCTGTCCCCATTAGAGTTGCCATTAGGCTTCTGTAAACCCTTGAGGGTGATGGTCATTCTGAGATGTGAAGGGTGGACTTGAGTTGCATTCACCTGAGTCTTACTTCTCTCCAACCAGGCGCCAAGTTCTGTGCCTGCTTATGAGGCAGAGTCTCTTTCTTAGAGACATTTACAGCGTACTGGGGTGAACAGGCCCACAAACAGTACTGAAAGTACAAGAAGGGTGCTTATAAGGACTGAAGAGGAATTGGTGAGGTCTGTCTGGGAGCCTTTAAGGTGGCCTCAAAGAGCATGTGTTTCATCACTTGAAATTGTTTTTGTCTTGGGGATTAGGGAAGGGGTGGGGTGGGGAGTCTGAAGAGGAGAGGAAGCTATTCCAGGAGAAGGCCATCACCATGTACAGAGGTGTGTGGACTCCTGCTCTGACTTGCTCTCGGTGGTGTAACCCTGGAAGTTCAGGCAGCTGAACATGTTTGGAAATAGGAAAACAAAACTCCAGACAGTGTCTCAAGTTGTCTGAGCGGTCATTTCCCGAGTCAGTGTGGCCTTTTAATTAGCATCCGTTTTTCAGTGTGGGAGAGGGCCGAGCTTAAGCAGCCCTGTCCCTGCGTGTGAATATTTAGTTTAGAAAGCTGCCACGTTCCATTAGGGGTGGCTGTTTTGGCAGTGGGTGCAGGAGCTGTGTAGACTTCTCAAATGTCCTTTGAGATTTACGTTGCAGTGTAATTGGGAGATGCTGGTACTTAGTGTGTTGTGCATGGCAGAATGGGAGATTACCTGCTGTAATGAGACCCCAGCAGCATACCTCAGGAAGGTAGTTAAAGTTTTAACCTTAGCAGATAATGTTACTTGTGGGTTTCTGTGAGGTAATTTATACCACTCTCCCCTAACCCTGAAATTGTGCAGAAACAAAAAATTTTTTAAATACGAAATTGTGCTAAATAGATATTTTAAAATTCCACCTAGTAGTCCAGGTTTTGAAAATGTTTGCGATGAACATTGTGTCTGTAGATCACACTCACAGTTGTTGTCAGCCTGTCATAAGTGTTGGAATGTGGTTTTTTTCTAAATATCAGAACTGTGGTGATACTGGAATGCTGAAAAGACTTAAGGACTCATTAACTTTGATTCCTTGACAAATAGGTTGGTGTCTCTTAATGAAGATAAATTAGATTGACAGGAGTAAGAATAGGGCATGATGGAAAGTGTATGCGTGAACTTTGAATAGTTCTAGGTTTAAGATTGGTTTTTGCCTCTTCTGTAACCCCTGTGGCCCCAGTTTGTAAAAGATAAAACTCATTTGTAAAATGGGCTTAAGTCAGCACCGGAAGGGATTATTAGGAGGATCGTATTTGTAAATTACAGTCAGGCTTAACAAAAGTTTGCTCTCTCATCCTCTGGCTACTTCATGTCCCAGAATGTTAAAAGAAAATTAAAGTGCCTTTTCTCAGTCTGTTTTAGTTAAGATTGAGGTATAATTGACATGCCTACTCTGTTTTTATTTTAAAGATTTTTTTTTTTTTAATGTGGACCATTTTAAAGTCTTTATTGAATGTGTTACAGTGTTGCTTCTGTTTTATGTTTTTTGGTTTTTTTGACCATGAGGCATGTGGGATCTTAGTTCCTTGACCAGGGGTCAAACTTGCACCCCTGCATTGGAGGGTGAGGTCTTAACGACTAGACCACCAGGGAAGTCCCTGCTTTAATCAAGATTTACAATCAACAAATGCCCTGATGGGAAAATGAACTTAAATGGTTATCTTTTTTTATTGACGTACAAGGTGGTTTAAAGAGCACTTTGACTCATTCTGCTTGCTGAGAAGTTTTTACACGTGTATTTTAGGGAGATATCAACCTTTAAATGTAGTGCTGGATTCAGTGAATTTGATAGGCTTTTTGCTTTAGAATTTGATGAATGTATGAATTTTTTGGAAGAATTCATCAGGATGTTCTTAACAAGCCAGATGAATAATGGAATGATAGAGTAGCATTATTTAAGCAATATGTTTGCAACTTTGAAGAATTTCAGAGGTAAAGTACTTTAAAAAGATAAACCCACGAGTGAGTAATCAGTTATATCTAAGGACGAAACGAGTGTCATTGCTGTTGTTGGATGCTAATTGTTGGAGGTTCTATTGTCTTGAGTCAAAAATCCATGGGCTCTGAAGTTAGACAAAACTGTGTTGAATCTCAGACCTTCCAGTTGGCTGTATGTTTTTGGGTTCGTCATTTTCCCTCCCTGAGCTTTGGTTTCCTGGATTTGTAAAATGGCGAAAGCTGTCTTGAAGGGTTATTTGGAAGAATAAGTGGAAGAATGTACTTGGCACAGTGCCTGCAAACAGTGAATGTAAAGTTCTCTTTTCTCCTTTTAGAAGATAATTTCTAGTGCCATATAACAAGTGAAAATGTGTTGTTTAGTACACTTCTTATTGACATGGCAGTAAGTCTGTGTGGAAGATGTGCATGTGAGCACAGTCTTAGGGTATCATTTTGATTTTCATTTGCAGTATAATTGCTTCTTTCATAATTGATTTGCTTTGAACTAGAAGTTATAAAAGTACTAAGTTACTAAGTTATTTTTGGTAATAAGTACTAAGTTATTTTCGGTTGCCCACTGCACTGGTAGTTCTGAAAGGGTTAGGGTTAATTTGATAACCGCATGTGTGTATTAAGAGAGAGGGGTAGAATCGAACCAGGTTAGCTATCATCATGGGTTTCCTGCATACCAGGCACCGTGCTTGCAGCTTCTGTGCATGGAGTCTTTGAATCCTCACAGCCACCCTGCTGCTGGTGGTTTTAGGCCTCTTTTACAGATGAGGAAATTGGGACTTAAAATGTTGAGTGACTTTATGTAGCTCGTAAGTAAGAAGACTAGATTCATAGCTGAATCTCCTGAATCTTCATTCTCAGATTCTTTGCCTCTGCCTCGTCCCTCCCCCTCCTCCCATCTCCCGTCACCATGATCAATATAGCGGATATATGCAGTGGCTCCAGAAGTTTCCTTATGCCCTTTAGGAAGGCTTTCCTACCCCAAGATGCATAAGTAACTGCAGTGTATCTGCAGACTGTGTGTGCCTGGGGTCCCAGGAGAAGGTGATGGGCGGGGGCCATGATCCGACTCACCTGCCCTGTCTGCTCTCTGCCTGTCCGCTTCTGCTTCTTTAGAGGTGCTCCTCGAACATAGCCAAACCCTTGTGACCATACATCTCCCTTAGAGCTTCGTTCTTTACAGTCTTTCTGCTTTTGCCCCCATTGTCAACCAATCCCTTCTACTCTTTCTACTACATTCCAGGGGCCAGACAGGAGTATTTTGGGAGCCCCTACCACCAAGATCCGCTGGAGAAGGAAATGGCAACCCACTCCAGTACTCATGCCTGGAAACTCCCATGGACTGAGGAGCCTTGTAGGCTACAGTCCATGGGGTCGCAAAGAGTTGGACACGACTGAGTGACTTCACTTCACTACCACCAATGAAGTGGCATTTACAGGTTGGTTCCAGCCCAGGCCATTTTTTTCCAGAACAACCTCAGGATACTTTCACTGGCTCTGCCTTGTCCCTTTATGGTGACACCCTTTAGAATTCCTGCCACAGGATATGTATTAACTTAACCATTGTCTCCCATCAACCCATCAGAAAAATAGCTGCCAGGAAGTTACAGAGGCCTTTCTGTGAAGACCGAGTTTGTTTAGAGTTTGGTCAGTGTCCGTGACTGATGCTGAAAGTCCAGGTGGCACTCTCTGCTTCTCCCTCTCCTGTGCTCCTTCTTCCTCCCCCTCATCTGCCTTCCACTTCTGCTGTTGATCCTCCCTGGTGTCTGCTTAGGCCCTCCAATCACTTGCTTTCCTGTTGCTTGCCTTTGGCCTCTCCTCCCCCACTGCTTCCAGGCTGCAGTTTCAAAAAGCACAAATCTAACTACATCATTTGCCAGTTTAAAATTTTCCTCGTCTTCCCACTGGAATGAAGGGTCAGCTCTCTCTGTGGCCCATGAGGCTCTCTGGGATTCAGCCACGTGGAATCAGCTACCTGCCTACACCTATGTCCTTCCCATTTTCATGGCTTTACCCCTGCCATCACTTCTACACCTTGGCTTGGCTGCCATTTACATGTGTGTCAAGCCTCAACCCAGTCTTTATCACCTGTGCCCTGCGAGACCTCTGTACCCTTCTCATAGTTCCATTGTCAGCCTTGTCTCTTAAAAACTCTTCATGTTGTACTTGTTTCCTCTCTGGACTCTGTAATCTTCGTGGGCAGGGTCTGATCTGTTCAGGCCTTATACCCAGTGTTTGGCACACTGTCCCTGGACTGTATTAGTATCAGAGCAGAGCATTAGTAAATGCGTGCTGAACTAAGCTAACCTGTACCTTTCTTTGAGGGGTTTTGCATCATTTGAAATCTGCTTCATTTGTGGTCATCTTTAAATGCCCTCAACAAGAGTGCTCTGAGCTTGCTTGGACCTCCTTCTAGTCCCTCCTAATCCCTATGAGGCTGTAGAAGCAGCATCTGGTAGTGTAACAGTGCCCATAGCCTTCCCACGCACTTGACGTTCTGCACTGGTTTCCCACCCTCCAGACTTTGGAGGTAGATAGGCTCGATGTGAACATGGCTCCTTTGTACCTTTGTTGAGACCCAAGGAACAAACCCACTCCGTTCCCCGCCTCCCCTCTATTCTGGTGATAGCCCTTGCAGTATCTGCAGGAATTTATTGGCAGAATTATCACTGACCGCATTGTTTTATGGAGAGAGAGAGAGAGGTATTACTAAGATCTTATTGCTACCTGGGGCAGCTTGGTTTTCATTCGAAGGATTGTTGAACATATTTCTCACTTTTTCTTTAAACCTAGTCTTCCCCCCACTCCTCTGATTATATTTGATTCGGTGCAGCCTTGGAAATGTATATTTGTATACACATATGCTGTGAATGCTGATTTCCTCTCCTTGTGGAAAGCAGTATGTTCCCATCTCTCTTGGTCCTTTTCCCTCTGGAAGCCTAGGTGTTTTTCCTTCCATTCGCTTGTCTCAGAATCCAGCAGAGCCTCTTGCCCACCATCTTTTTTCCTGTGGTGGGATAGGAAGACATAGGC
Organism: Bubalus kerabau; assembly: GCF_029407905.1. NCBI lineage: Eukaryota > Metazoa > Chordata > Mammalia > Artiodactyla > Bovidae > Bubalus > Bubalus kerabau. The sequence continues at coordinate 98,231,007 of NC_073634.1, read as the reverse complement.
TTTGGTGATGCCAGACAACTTGGCACGGATCCCTGAATCCCACTTATACAGAGCTGTGTGCCTTCAGTGGCCATCCAGGTGGCTCAGTAGTAAAGAATCTACCTGCAGTGCAGGAGATGCAGGAGACGTGGGTTTGATCCCTGGGTCAGGAAGATCCCCTAGAGAAGGAAATGGCAACCCACTCCAGCATTCTTGCCTGGAGAAATCCCATGGACAGAAGAGCCTGGTGGGCTGCAGTCCATGGGGTCTAAGAGAGTTGGACACGACTAAGCATGCATGTGTGCTCTGAATGCACCAGCTACCCTTCCTTGTGCCTCCATTTCCTCTGCAGTACAGGCGGAAATGATGAGGATTAAATAAGGTAACATAAGTGTTTGGCTAAGACCCAGGGATGTGGTGGGTGCCCATGTTAGTTCTCTCACAGCCTCGTCTTTTTCCTTCTGCCCTTGAACTTGGCACCAATTCTGTTTATAAAATCTGTTTGTTAGGGCATTCCCGTCCCTTTTTTCCTCCCAGCAGCCCCTGGGCAGAGGCATTGTCCCTATTCTTCCGACTGGCCCTTGTGGCTCAGAGAGAGTTGAGCTCTGTCTTCATTAGTAACCCAGTTCTCCCAGGCTTCTCTCGTCTTTCTTTGGCCCACTGTAGTTGCGCAGCCTTGCACATCTCTCCTAGCCTGAGCCATGCTCAGACTTCTGCGCCATTCAGTGATCTGGGGCAGACCAAGTTGGCAGGGACTTGGCTGGCAGGTCCTTGAATATGAACTCCCCTTCCCATCTCAGGCAAAATCCTTTTAAATCACTCGTGAATCCCCAGCAGGCTTGCCCTTCATATTTGCATCACACAGTTCTTGGATGCCACAAGGAAAGAAATGGCAGCACCATCTAGGCCTTAAAGACACGGTCACTAAATCAGTCCCCACTCTGGGCACCCTCAGCACCAGCTGCAACTCAGTTTCGCCAAACAGTTCAGATGTTTATGCAGGCAGACCGTGTCTACCCAAACAGCTCAAGCTGAAAACAAAACTCAGACACTTTTGCTTTTATCACACAGTCCAGTCTGAAAAAAATTAACCTTTTCCACTATAAAGTATGTGGCTATACAGGGGGATACATCAGGCCTGTTACAGGTACAGGAAGCACACTGCTTTTGGGGGACCAGTTTTAAACACTTTTTTGAGCTCTTTAAATTTTATTCAACCGTCAGCCATGAATGACTCCTTCAGGCCACATCAGTGGCATAGTCAGAACCTCAGCTTTTCAGTAGGCCACTGCAGAATGTCCCGCCCAAACCTCTTCCTCTTGTTTGTTTGACTGTTTTTGAATGCTCTTGCTCCCTGGTCCTCAGTTTGGACTTAGGAAGTTAGGGAATTCCTCCATTTTGTATTGATTTTTTTTTTTTTTGATCTTTGTTTCATAATCAATTTCATGTTTTAGTTTTGGCAGAGCTGTGAATGCATTTGAAGTCAGTGTTTGATTTTTTCATTTGTTGATATTCACACCAAGCGTTGTGCTAGCTGCCGGGATTGAAACGGCATGCTTTTGGTCCTCTTTTTAGAGAGTCCAGACTCTTGTCACACCCAGAGTTTTATCTGTTCTGCTGCGATCATCAGAGAAATAGCATTTTTTACTGTTTCAAGTCAAAGCGACAAAAGATTATGCAGATTTTCCAAGATGGCGTTTGGACTGCTTCAGTTCTTACTGAGTAAAATCGTTACTTTTTAGTAAAGGAGCAGACTGTTATGAACTAAATGGTCCTTGTAGATTTAATAGCAAATAGGAAAATTGATGAAAATTGTGGGAGAGTTCAGCTGTGATGCCACCCACATCCTTGTTCCCCTCAGGCAAAGGCAGGAGAGCCACTGCCCCGGCTCTTGGTGTGACAGGGGCACAGAAGGCAAGGGGCACCTCTGAAATGCTCTGGAAACAAGAGCGCCAGGGAGTGCCATTCGTTATGAAAAAGGCTGAGTGTTTCTCTTTTTTTCAACCTGCTTAACATTTGCACCTCAGCCACATAAATGGAATGTATTTTCCAGGAAATAACCAGTTTTATTTTAACTTCTTTAAAAATTTTTAGTTACAAATCTGTTGTTTCAAATGACTTGCGTTTTCAGATTCTGCATCTGTATCTAAAATAGTAGGTTGGGTTTTCACTCAGATGCATATTTAGGACTTTGCCTGCCCCCAGCATAAGTAAAGCACTGTTCATAATGCACAACAGTAGCATGTCGAGGATTTATTTAAAGAGTATTAATTTGATGCTGAACTGTCCAGGGTGCCCATTGGCTAGATCCCCTACATTTCACTCTGGTGACATTCCCAATCTAAAAATCACTTAAGTGAGAAGAGATCTGACTGGTGCTGTAGACAAGAAGAATGTGGAAAAGTTTCTTGGCAGTACTATTTTGGACCTGTACCACTGTGGATGCCGAGGTAATCTATCAGTTTGTGAGTGTCTACAAAACGCAACTCTCTAGATAACAGGTTTAAAGTAAAGATTTAATACAGTCTCCATCTCCTCTGATGTTGCAGTGACAGTTTAAAACTCATTCTCTAAATCTCAGCAGACTTTATAGCTAGCAGTGGGCCAATAGAAAGTTTAATAGCGTTACAAGCCATAAATCATCTTGTAAAGATGCTACTGGTAGCTCCAATATTAAATGCAGACAATCGCCTGTGTTATAAATAATTTATCAAACACCATTTCAGATTAGCCTTCCATGCTGAGTTATTTATTTTAGCCTTTTCTGTACGATTCCTAAGGCACTTTTCGAAAGAGGCATTACTGGTCAGTTTAATGAACTTGGGGGTCTGTTTTGTCCCCTCAAGCGCCCGGGTGCAGCTGTGGTGACCATTACATGGCCGATGCGGACCTCTTTGTGCCTTTTACAAGTGCTGCCCATTTGTCATGGAGCGGTAAATGGAGCTGCACATGGGAGTCCAGGGACACATTGTGCGGTGCAGTGATGGAGACAAACAGATCGCTCCATAAAGTGCTGCTGTCACAGCCGGCTTGTGCTGCGGCACATCACTCTTGCTGTAATCTCATTTAAGAAGCAGGGGTGGCCCGGGGGACTGATATTCCCAGTTAGTTTGGTCTTTGTAGCCATAAAGCAGGAAGTGCTCCTTTTATATTCTCTGAACTTTTAGGGAGTGTGCTTTTTGCTTGGAGTAATTATTATAGGAACTTCTCCACTGCACTGTGTGAAGGGTTGCCAGCAGGTTTGTTTGGACCTCCTTCTCCTGGCCTGGTGTTTGGTACAGGCAGTCACTCCTTGGAGATAAATGATGTCCCTTGGAGCCCTCTGGCTTGCTGGATTAAATAAGTTACCAGTTTTTAAGCAATAGCCATGTGCCAGACCCATGATTCTTTCAGTAATCATGTGATAAATCTTAAGTTATCATCTATATTTCAGAGGAGGAGAGTGAACTCAGGTGAAATGACTTGCTCAAGGGTGCACAGCAATAAGTAAGTAGGAGGCTGGAGACTGAAACACATTCTGACACATTCTGTCTGCCTCCAACCCTGCCTGATGACCTTGAACCTGGGTTGCTCATCTAACTTTTGAGCACTGGGATCATGATGATGATCTTTTGGCTGAGCAGTTCAAAGTAAAAGGAAGCTGGCATTGGCCTGCAGAGCCTTTTTTGAGGGGGAGGTTTAGTCGGGGGAGGTAGCCTGGATGAGTCCGGCTGCTCTGCGTACACACTGAATCCAAGTTCCCCTGTGACTAGCAATGTAAATCCACAAGCAGCTGGCCAGGGGAGGCTGCTGGCCCGGCAGTGGGAGAGCGCCTCACCCCGGGCCTTACCAGCTGGGGTCACAGCCCGTGTGTAGCAGCTGTCCCCAAGTGCATGCTCCCTAGAACTCTGGTCCCTTCGCCACTTCCAGAAAAGTGAGGTGGTTTCCTCATGAAGAATGAATCCTAAGGGAAGAAACAATGCTTCTGCACTTACTGTGACCCAGAGACAGATAAAAATGTGTTTTCCCTACCTCTTGCTTTTAGTCTGTGTTTTTCTCAATAGCTTTTTTCTCTAGGTTTTTCTCAATAGCTTCCCTAAATATTTGGTAGCACGTGTTAAAGACAAGACTTGTTTAATTGTGAAAATCCACTATAAAGAAAACACAGTATGAATATGCCCAGTAGCATATTTGCATATGTGTCTAGAATTCTGGGTATGGAGATACTATGGTAAAAGACCATATTTGTCATAAGATACAGTTCCTGGAACATAGTAGGTGTCTGCAAATATTTGTTGAAGGCATTAACTATGTAAATAATGGGCAGACAGAAAAGCCTTGGTAATTTTCACCCTATTTGTCTTTTGAGGGTTTTTGGTGGAGGTGAGGAATATATAAAATAAGACTTTGGATCTTAATGTTCATCTCTGCCATATCACCTTGTAGAAATGTTTAGGTGGTGGCCTGTGGGCAGTGCTTTCCCCACCATGGAAGTGACCATCAGAGGGTCTGCGAGTTGGCTCAATGAGAAATTGGCAACCACCATCTTTCTCTTGGGCTTCCCTGGTAGCTCAGCTGGTAAAGAATCCGCCAGCAATGCAGGAGACCCTGGTTTGATTCCTGGGTTGGGAAGATCCCCTGGAGAAGGGAATGGCTACCCACTCCAGTATTCTGGCCTAGAGAATTCCATGGATTATATAGTCCATGGGTTTGCGAAAAGTCGGACACAACTGAGCGACTTTTACTTTTCATCTTTCTCTTATACTTACTCAGGTTCTGAAGATCTTTGCTGATGAGGAATGACACCCTGAATCAAGGGGCTGCTGTCCGTTCCCAACTCGCTCAGGAGCCACAGCTCACAGCTGAGACAGGTTATCTATGAGCTGGTGGTGGTATGGCCTTCTGGCCCTAGAGCCCAGGGTCCTGTTTTAATTATTTGTGTGACCTTGGGCAGGTCATTGGCTCTCTCTCTGCCTTGGTTTCTGACAATACCGACCTCAGAAGATAGTTAAGGGTAGGGGTAGAAATGACGGTGATCATCAAAGTCTACCTCAGTACTTGACACACTATAGTAGGTGCTTTAACATTTTCAGTCCTGTGTGTATGAGAGGTGGGTAGGACTACAGAAAGGAAAAAAAAATCAGAGACTTGAGGTATTTCCTTTTTTAATGAATTGTCTTTCCTAGAATTTGAAGGGGTGGTAGTGGGAGGAATTTAAAAGGTTTATTTCCCCAATTTTTAAAAGCATTTTATGAGTAACTACTTTTATGAGTAACTCAGGTTGTATGTAATATATTTTGTATTAATTTTTAAGTTTAAAAATTTTTAAGTTTTGTAAGTTCATATACTCACATTAAAGAATATTTGTAAACTAGAGGAAGTCACACCTGCAATCTCAGCACTTTTGGCATCTTGGCATCAGTGGATTGTAATGGATTGATGTTAGCAGTACATGCCTCGGAGAAGGCAATGGCACCCCACTCCAGTACTCTTGCCTGGAAAATCCCATGGACGGAGGATCCTGGCAGGCTGCAGTCCAGGGGGTCGCTAAGAGTCGGACACGACTGAGCGACTTCACTTTCACTTTTTGCTTTCCTGCATTGGAGGAGGAAATGGTGTCCCACTCCGGTGTTCTTGCCTGGAGAATCCCAGGGACGGGGAGCCTGGTGGGCTGCCGTCTATGGGGTCGCACAGAGTCGGACACGACTGAAGCGACTTAGCAGTAGCAGTAGCAGTACATGCCTCATATTGTGTATATTTCAGGTTCTGTAAGTCTTCTCCATCCCCATCCTCAAGTATTAAATAATTTGGGAAATTTAAATCTGCAGGCCTGAGTGGTACCAGCAGTGTTTGTGACAACCATTGGGTACTGTTGGCTGGCTCAGGGCACCAGCATCAGTGATGAGAACAGCAGTGAAGTGAAACAGCAGAGAGGAGAGGAGAGGAGGTGGTAGGTCAGGAGCAGAGGCATAAGCAAGGTGCTTTGATACACGGACCCCCCCACCCACCAGGTCCCCCGAAACAAGTTGGAATGGTTTTGCATTTGTTAACTTAGTGGTTGGTTTTTGCTGTTTCTATGGTAGCAGCTTGCTGGTTTTAGAAAAGGCAGAGGAACCAGAGATCAAATTGCCAACATCGCTGGATCATTGAAAAAGTAAGAGAGTTCCAGAAAAACATCTATTTCTGCTTTATTGACTATGCCAAAGCCTTTGACTGTGTGGATCACAATGAACTGTGGAAAATTCTGAAAGAGATGGGAATACCAGACCACCTGACCTGCCTCTTGAGAAACCTGTATGCAGGTCAGGAAGGAAGGGTTAGAACTGGACATGGAACAACAGACTGATTCCACATAGGAAAAGGAGTACGTCAAGGCTGTATATTGTCACCCTGCTTACTTAACTTATATGCAGAGTACATCATGAGAAACGCTGGGCTGGAGGAAGCACAAGCTGGAATCAAGATTGCCGGGAGAAATATCAATCACCTCAGATATGCAGATGACACCACCCTTATGGCAGAAAGTGAAGAGGAATTAAAAAGTCTCTTGATGAAAGTGAAAGAGGAGAGTGAAAAAGTTGGCTTAAAGCTCAACATTCAGAAAACGAAGATCATGGCATCCGGTCCCATCACTTCATGGCAAATATATGGGGAAACAGTGGAAACAGTGTCAGACTTTATTTTTCTGGGCTCCAAAATCACTGCAGATGGTGATTGCAGCCATGAAATTAAAAGACACTTACTCCTTGGAAGGAAAGTTATGACCAACCTAGATAGCAGGTTCAAAAGCAGAGACATTACTTTGCCAACAAAGGTCCGTCTAGTCAAGGCTATGGTTTTTCCAGTGGCCATGTATGGATGTGAGAGTTGGACTGTGAAGAAAGCTGAGCGCTGAAGAATTGATTCTTTTGAACTGTGGTGTTGGAGAAGACTCTTGAGAGTCCTTTGGACTGCAAGGAGATTCAACCAGTCCATCCTAAAGGAGATTAGTCTTGGGTGTTCATTGGAAGGACTGATGCTAAAGCTGAAACTCCAGTACTTTGACCACCTCACGCAAAGAGTTGACTCATTGGAAAAGACCCCGATGCTGGGAGAGATTGGGGGCAGGAGGAGAAGGGGATGACAGAGGATGAGATGGTTGGATGGCATCACCCACTCAATGGACTTGAGTTTGAGTAAACTCTTGTGAGTTGGTGATGGACAGGGAGGCCTGGCGTGCTGCGGTTCATGGGGTCGCAAAGAGTCTGATACGACTGAGCAGCTGAACTGAACTGAACTGAATGGTAGCAGCAGCCACCTCCCCCTCTAAGATGCTTTCTTTGCTCCCACCTTCACTGATTCTGGTAAGGCTTTTGACCTCCATAGACTTGGGAATCCCAGGAGAGAACTTCTAATGAGAGGATCCTGTTTGAATGAATTCTGTGGGGCTGAATACGCACAAGAGAATAACTCATTTTACTGAGCCCACATAGGTGCCACTCAGGAAGTGGGAAAACCTGGTGGAATAAAGATCAGAATAACCCCCAGCCCTTGCTGCTGAGGTTGCTGAGGATCCCACTTCCAGCAGGGCCTTCTCTGAGTCTGTAGAGGGCGCTCATGTCACTGGAATCCTACTTATTGGCTTTGGGCAGGTTGAGGAGCAGAAGCCCTTTCTCAGGACTTGAAGACAGTGAACTCGCTCTCTTCGATCTCAGGCTGGAATTTGGGCCAGGTATCCGAGTTTCTCCAAGGATGTTGCTTGGATGAGCTCTGTATTTCAGCTTGCCACTTTGGACTGCATGCCCTCATGTATGGGGAAGGGGGCTGAAGCTCAGGTTGAAGTCTCTTCTTTGCAAGATTGGTTCATTTTGTGGTCCTTATGTAAAGTGATTGAACCTGGTGTTCCCCCGGTCCTGCCCTGCTGCCTGTGGCGCCTGCCTTCTGCTTTCTGAGTGCCTGGTGTGCAGGCCCTCCCCGAAGTTTTGCTGACCCAGCCAGTGTTCTCACAGCTCCTTCTCAGCCGTTAGCCCTTAATATTCTGTGTTGTAGTTACTTGAATCTGGTGCTTCTTGAATAAGAAATAAATTAATCTGCATTGTTTTACCAGTAATTGTTGGAGACTTAAGACTTGCTCTTAAAGGAAAAGTAAGAGAGTGATTCCCAGAAAGGAATCACTTCAGCGAACATGCAGACTTACTAGTGGGAGGGGACAGGTTCTCTAGTGCAGGAGGTCTCGGCCTTGGCTCTGCTAGCATTTCCCCAGAATTGTGTTTTGGTGTTCATTTTTTTTACCATGATACTGACTTTCTTTATTATATTACCAGGAGGCAGATTCCAACCATTTTTGACATTTTTGATCAAGAGTCTGCAAACTACAGCACATGGGCCAAATCTGGCCCAGCACCCGTTTTTGTTTGATGAAGGTGTATTGGCACATAGCCACACCCACTTGTTTACATATTCTGTGGCTGTTTTATGCTACTGTGACTGAGTAGTTATGACGGAGACTCTATCCACAAACCCACAATATTTACTACCTCGCCCTTTGTTAGAAAAGTTTACCGACCCGTTTTAGATGAAAAAGCTGCTATCAGCCCACAGTCCTATTATGTGGTGGGTATCTGACGTGAACGTTTGTTGAAGAGGGCGTGTGTACGTAAAGGGTTTGAAAGGCCTGGTTCTCTTGCTTACCAGCTGCAGAACCTTGGGCAGATCATTGAAGTACTTTTGAGACCTTTCCTTCATTAATAAAATGGGCACTAAAAATAATGCCTGCCTCACAGGTTGGCCTTTTCCCCCTCCCCTTTTCTCTTACTGTTTCTGACAGCACTCTGGACATCAGAGCAGGCCCTCCATTCGACTGGGAACACTCTTGTTGCTATTTTCTTTCTCAGGAGGAGGAAGCTAAGAAGCTAGTGAGTGAAGCCATAGCAGCTGGGATCTTCAACGACCTGGGGTCTGGAAGTAACGTTGACCTGTGTGTCATCAGCAAGAGCAAGCTGGATTTTCTCCGTCCATACTCTGTGCCCAATAAGAAGGGGACCAGGTAAGTGAAGGCTTCCCCTTGTGGCCACCCTGGCTATATTCATGGCATCCAAACAGGACTTCCTTTTATTTGTACCCATGTGAAGCCAGTGTACCCAGGCCAGCTTTACTCAGCAGACCTTTGAATCCGTATTTATGACTGTGAACTGCTGTAGGAAAGTGATGTAATCTGTAAAATGTTGATGGGAGATGTTGAGTGGACAGATTCCTAGACTGTGGATTATGGGGAGAGGTTTGAATTCAGCACGTGCCAGCCTTTCTCTGCTTTCTTAAAGATGCCTCTGAATTCTGTATGAAGTTCTGTGAGAAGGTACATTTTCCGGGGCAGCCAGCCCATAGCTTTTTCTCAGAGTGGTCCAAGAGTCTGAAATGGTTATCAGCCATTGGTTAAAAAGTCCCCAGAAGTTAGCCTTTGAGAGCTAACTGGTGCTTCTTCCTGTTGTGGAGGGAGCCGTGCCACTTCCTTAGCATGTGGCATGTGCTGAGCTGGCACTGCAGCCCAGCTCAGAATGGGTGAGGGGGCGAGGGGCGCATCGATTTGCTTATGTAACTGGAAAGTGGCCAGCCCTGGTGGCAGCCCTGGTGAGCCGCTCAGCAGCAGTCTCGAATGGCTGTGCAGCTGCCTAACCTCTTTCTGGAGGCTGAACCACTCAAAACGTGGCTTCTGAGCTCTGCTCCAGCGGCCTTCATCTGAATGTAGGCAGGAGCAGTTAGAAACTCAGCCCCAAGTTTGGCCAGAGGAGAGCAAGCACACCCCCTTCCTCAGTGCTGCTTCAACTCCCACCACATGTACTCAACTCCAAGTCAGGTAATTCACAAGGAAAGGAAAGAACATTGAGAAGTAGCAGGTATTCAGTGCAGTGTGTGCTCAGCATCGTGGACCTGTGGGGTGTTTGAGACGGGTGGGACAGCACAGCAGAGAAGAGCTCTGGCTTGGTGTGGGGACTCTGGGCACCTGTCTTGGATCACCTTGGGGCTGGACAAGGTGATCTCTGCTGAGCCCGTGGGATTCCTCGGGCCCTGGGTGGGAAGGGAAGCAACCTTTCGGGCCTGGGCTGTGTTGGACCTGGCCTTGCATGTTCGCACTGGCTCCTCTGCAGCTTGGTATTGCAGCCCACTGTTGGTTCAGGTAGAAGTGTTCCCTTTGTGCTGCTGAAACCAGGTGCTATAACCCAGGGTGGGAAGAGGCTCTCCACTCCTCCCACAGACTTTGTGGTTCAGGAGTCCAGCACACAGGAGTCCGGTGGGGCTCTGGCTCCAAGGCCACAAGCCGCCAAGGGTCCGTCCAGTCGGGGAAGGAGCACTGTCTCCACACTGGAGCCGGGGGCAGGGCACACCTGAAGGATGTGCCGCTGCTCAGGCCCTTCTAGAGCAGGGTGGGGACTGTGGGAAGGTTTCGCAGAACTAAAGTCCCACTGTACTTGGCTGCGCAAACTCCTGTTTTTGTACAGAGCTCTGTTATGTCACCCTTTTTTCTGTCTCCTGCCCTCTTTGAGCACAAGCTCCCAGGTGAGAGGATGCCTTTTCAAGGAGCACATGGTCACGGCACAGCCAACAGCCTCCTCTTAGTCCACGTCAGGTGGACAGAAAGTGTCTGAGCTGCGGACAGGCGAGAGGAACAGTTGTACTTGTGCTGCCTCGACAGTGTCCCACTGTGAAATTAGCAATTCAGGTTTTATCTTATAGGCTGCCATGCTCAGAGAAACCTTTCATTCACCTAAGCAAAGTGGTGTTGGGTGGGCGTTAGTGGTATCTACTGTGTCCCTTTGCTACTGCTGCTAAGTTGCTTCAGTCGTGTCTGACTTTGTGCAACCCCAGAGACGGCAGCCCACCAGGGTCCCCCGTCCCTGGGATTCTCCAGGCAAGAACACTGGAGTGGGTTGCCATTTCCTTCACTAATGTGTCCCTTCTACTGTGTCCCTTTAGGGACAGTTAACTCTCCCTTCTTGAGTCTCGAGTGTGGTCAACAGTGACAAGCCCAGAGTCCGGCTGCGGGTCATTTTTGTACTGTTAATGCTTCCAGATATTTTTACCATGTTTAAGGTTATGGTTACGTCATCTGGGGCAGTGACACAATGAAAGGATTGGCTTCCTGCTGTTTACCGAAGGGTATTAATGCTTTAGGGAGGTTGAAGCTTGAAGGCAGAGGAACAAATGCGTCTCCTGGGGATAGGGAGGTGGGGAAGGAAATCCGAGGGTCCACTCAGTGCCAGATGCTCGATCTTACCTCTTTCCACGTGCATCCTGTCTTCCTGTAGCCCCATTTTGTAGCACTTGAGAGCCGAGGAAAGTGACCTTTGGGGGAGCCGAATCCCCCCGCTTCGAAGAACTGGGAGTCAGGAAAGCCAGGACCTCAGTGTAGGCCGGCTTTCCCCCAAGTACTTGTCCCTCTCTCCAGCCCTCCGTCAGGCCCCTAGGGGATCCTAACTCTCTGCTTTTGTCTTTCTCTCACTAGGTTTGGCCGGTACAGGTGTGAGAAAGGGACCACTGCCGTCCTCACTGAAAAAGTCACGACCCTGGAAATTGAGGTGCTGGAAGAAACAGTCCAAACAATGGACACGTCCTGAATGGTGTCGGTGGATGGCGGGCTACAGCTCTGGAGGACTGGGGCAGCGGAGGCTCCCCCTGTAAGACATTCGGCCAGTGCTTGCTGAATGAACCCAATAAAAAATGAAAACAAAATTAAGTGGCTGAAGTCAGAGCTAGTGTTTTTTCACCCCTTTGCTAACTTACTTTTCTCTCTGTTCAGGGTAGTCCCAGGCTTCTTCTTTTTCTTTGCTGCTTAGGATGAGTGCAGCACAGCCAAGTAGGAAAGAACCACTCATCAGTTCTCAGCACCAAGAACAAGCAGGTAGGTGGACAGTGTTGCTTTGCTCTAGCTGCGAGGCCCTGGGTGGACTCCACTTTGCCCAGTTTCACAGACGTCCCAAGAATGCTTGGGACTTACTATCCATAATAGTTAGGAAATGACTGTTTCTCCAATACTCAGGCCTGCTGAATGGTTGAAATTGTATACCTCCAGAGGGTCCTTATACTAAGCAGAATTGTTCTCAAGGGGTCGAAAGTTGATGGCATGCAGAAAGCTAGTTCATCTGTGTCCAAAGCTGATACTGCCAAGGGAGACAGACACAGTAGGGATTCTGAGAGCCATAAGCAGAATATTTGCAAAAAGTCTGCCTGGAATCAGAAAAACTTTCAGTGCTAAGTGCCAGACAGACAGAGTCTGACTGTCCCCCAGGGCATGCTCATCTGGGGGACATGAGAAAGAGGCCCGGTGCCATGGTCTCCCAGAGTGAACCCACTTTTGGGCAAGCTGCCCTGGTTAAACTGCCAGGAGTGGGGTGGGGAGAACAATGCAATTATTTAGGATAGCAACTTGGCTGATGATTTATTAAACTTATCTGGGGAGCTTAAAAAAATTCCCAGATTACTCAGTGTCTGGGGCCTGAGAAACTGTGTTTTTAAAAGCAGCTTTAGAGATTGTGCTGCAGTGTAAAGCTGTTTTAAAAGAACTCACGAATCATACGCATTCACAGAAGGACCCCTCTTACCCATTTTATTTCGACCATGGAGAATGAGTACAAAGCAGAGGCTGCATCTGAAGAAAATCTCTCAAACGCGACAGTATTACAGTAGAACAGAGTTCACACAAGAAATCGGCACACTGGCCGGACCCAAATCCTTTGTCCCCAGAGAGGCCTGACCAGGACACCAGTGGGGCGGACACATGCGCTGTCTGTCTGGAGGGCTGAACTGTCACCAAGTTAGTGGGTGACGATTAGACCATTTGAGGATTAACTTGAGTGTAAAAACAAAATTCAAACTACTTCCTTCAGAGCTTCAGTTTCCCTTAAGTTCACATTTATAAATTAATCTTCACAGTTAATCCTATTTGGAAGTAAGAAATAAGTGAACACACTTCTGGTTTTCTACAAATAATACAGTTGTATGTTAACTCTTGACTTGCATGGTCCGTGGATTTCAGCTTTGTGAAGGGGTGAGTAGCTACCATTTTTGGATCATCTGCCATGAGCTAGATAAACTTACATATTTTATCTCAAATTCTGTCAGCAACCCTGAAGATAGATGTTATTAAGTCCATTTTATAGATGAGGCAACAGTCTCGGAGAGGTTAAGAAGCTTGCCCAGGGTCATGCCAGGAAGGTGCAGAACCAGTGCAAAGCCCATATATTTTTATTTCCTATGCTTCCTTCTCAGGGAGGAAAACACTTCACACTGATCATTAAACGAACCGCCAGCATTCAGGCCGGTGATGAGGGCCTGGTGCTGGCGGGTGTTTAGAAGAGGGCTGAGCTGACTGCAGAGAGAACACTCACGGCTTTCAAATACTGTTTGCCTCTATGTCAGATGCTGGGTTCACCTCGTCGTCATTTATCAAGTTATAAACATAGAGAAAAATATTAGGAAAATCTCCACTCTACTTAAAAAAAAAATATTTCCACTTTCTTCCCTTACAACAGAGTAAATTAAGCACACAGCTTGATTGTTTGAAAAGATTCTAAGAGCTAAACTTGCCACTATCCATTTAAAAAGGCTCACTACAAATCAGAGAGTCTCCTGTATTCTCCTGTTACTACAAACCTTGACAGGTCACTGAAGGAATTATCCGAAAGATTCACATTACAGTCCAGATATAAGGGGTGTGTCAGTGGCTCACTGAACCATCCACCCCTGGCAACCCAGCTGAGAGTGTTCACAACAGTTTAAAGAAAGGAGTTTCAAATGTGACCACCAGTAACACATGACCAGTGCCCCTCCCCCCAGCAGCCGTGTATTCAGCATCTGCTATGAAGGCTGGGCCCCTCTTTGGGGAACATGCTGAACCCTCTAGTCTTAGTTGGTCCCAGCTACCAGGTGGCCACTTTGGAGAAGACTCAGGTAAGGCAGGTAAGGTGTGGCTTCTGAGAAGGCACACTGCATCCACGCTCAGGTGCTTGAAGTCCACACGTGCATCTGTTTGGCAATCTGGTGCACATAGGTGATGTCGGGTCTCTGGTTGGGGTCAGGATGGATACACATGCTGACCAGTTCTCGTAACTGCAAAAGACAGATGATGCCTATTACTCCCAAGCAGCCTTGTTGAGGTTCTGCATTAACTCATTAACCCTCACGGTACCTACACGATGAGCAAAGACATTCAAGACGGGTGAGTGGTGGGCGAGCAGGGCCAGTGTTTGGCCTGTCTGGTCCCAAGGGCCAGGTCTTGGAGACCCTGAGAGTGTTGCCTCCACCGAATTTTGAACTTCTGCAGTCTCCACTGCTGGGTAATGTGTGCAGTGTGTGTGTGTCTGCTGTCAGTCACGCAGATGCCCAAAGCAGAGGACAAAACTCAAGGCAAGGGCTTATTGATCATAATAAATGCATTAACATGCAGCAGAGCTGCAGTCTGCCCACCCCCTGGCCTCTTTATTGTGCTCATGAAAGACGGAGCTTTTAATTATACAGACACTGAAGGCTGCTCCTGCCTCTGGGTGGGGGAGGGGTACCTTGAGCCTCTGATCACCTCCATTCTTCTGATAGCCAGAGTGCCAATTATTTTAATGGTAATTAAAATAATGACCTTAGAAAGCCTACATCTTAACTTGCATCACTGGGCTCACTGCAGTTTTTTCTTTTTCATTTAAATACCTGCTGCTGGAAGGGCTGGCCGGGCGCAGCAGGGAGAAGGGAGATCCTGACTTAGGGGGCTCACATGGACTCTGGGCTTGGCCCAGTGGGTCTGGTGGTGTGCATCCTGCTTCACTCCTGAGCTGTTCCAGGCTGAGGGATCTGAGGTTCCTCCCCCTGGGAGAGGTTTCAGCCTGTGTGCTGCCTTACTGGGAATTTCACTGCTTTATAAACACTGGGAAGCTCCTGGCCAGATGCAGCCAAGCCTGCAAGACCAAACTCCAGAACCTTAGTGTTTGGGGGCAGTGGCTGGGGCTGGCCTCTGACGTGTGAAAGTGCCCAAGAAAACCACATTAAGGTAGTCCGCGAGTAGACCACACAGTTGGGAACAAGTGTGTGCCTGAAAATTTCGAAGAGAAACAGTGTCTTATTCCTAAAAGGAGATAGAACTTCAAAAGTGAGGTGTGCAGAAGGGCTCCAGATAGAACTTCAAAAGTGAGGTGTGCAGAAGGGCTCCAGTGCTAACAATTAACACCTCCAGGAGCTGCACACAGCTGGTGAAAGCCAGGCACTCTGGGGTGGAAGCACTCTGGGTGGTGGAAGGACTGACTTGGGAGGGAAGAGGGCCAAAGGCTATATGAGAATTCCTTCATTCCAGCTTCATAACCATGAGACAGAGCTGACAGTTCCCATTGACAAACTGGCAAACTGTGGCCCAGAGAAGTTGTCATTTGCTCCAGGTAGTATGACTCCAATCTTCTTAACAATTTCCAACAAAATTCCAAATTCAGGGCTTCCCTGGTGGCTCAGGGGTAAAGAATCTGCCTGGCAACACAGGAGACACGGGTTCGATCCCTGATCTAGGAAGATTCCCACATGCTGTAGAGCAATTAAGCCCCTGCACCATGAGCACTGATCCTGTGCTCTAGAGCCGCGACTACTGAGCCTTCGTGTCTGGCGTGCCCTAGAGCCTTCGCTCTGCACCGAGAGGAGCCACTGCAGGGGAAGCCCGTGCACCGCAACTGGAGAGCAGCCCCCACTCACAACTAGAGGAAAGCCCTCTCAGTACCAAAGACCCAGCACAACCAAAAATACCTATAGATTAAAAAAGTCCAAACAAAACAAGGGGAAGAAAAACCAGTGCAACTGTTAAGTTGGTGAACAACTCAACTAGTTTCTCCTTTCCTACCAACTTCCACCCCAGAGCCTAAGTACTTCCTCCAAAGGTCACAGGAGAACTCTGCAAGCCACTGAAGCAACAGCCACAAGAGAGTGCAGTGAGCAACTCTAGGGTGTGCACTCCTGCCTGCCCTCTGGCTGTCGCGGGGAGTCCACAGAGCCAGCAGGCATGGGAACAAAGGCCGCCAGAAGGGTGGCCGAGGCCCCTCTAGTCAGCCTGCTTGGATGCAGGGTTAGCACACACTGGGACACCTGGTCACTATGGCCTGGTGGGCAAGGACTGCTCCTTCCAGAACCTTCACAATGGTGAAGTGAGCAGTCCAGACACTGCCTCGCCTTGGCTGGACGACTGGCTATGGAAGAGGGCTACACCCTCAGGAAACAGGATGGCATGGCAGCTAGGTGCAGGGTCATCTGGGTCAAACACTGCTTTCATCACAAGCAAGTTACTTAACCCCCTGAGTCATTTAACCTTCCTGGTAAAATGGCATTAGGGGCAGGGGGATTCATCAGTCCTAAATGTGAGCTGCTGTTATTGTGAGGCCATGGCCTGTGGTCCCGCAGGGTGGGCCCAGGGAGACTCACACTCCTTGTCACACCCCCTAGTCCTGATCCTGAACACAACCCGTGGAGCGTTTCCTTTGAGCCAGGCTCTACTACAGCCAGTGGCTACTCTGGCTGATGGTGGTGGTAGATGTTAGCCTGGTGCAGGACTGAGCACGTCCCCCTGTATTACGTCAATCCTCTGCGGGAGATTCCAGGATTACCGCTATTTTACAGATGAGGAAACAGACTCAGTTCAGTGACTCGCCCAAGAAGAGTGAGGGTGAGTATGTTACGCTGTTAACCACTCTGGGCTGTAAACCTGTCCTCTCCTCTCCTCACCTTTTATCCATGAAGGCAAAACATCAGCCCTGCTTTTAAGAAGAGGGACCTGAGGCAGAAGACACTCTCCCACAGCCTTATCCATCACAGCCTGACTGCCAGACTTGTCAGAGTCTGTATCCAGAGCCCCTGTCCTCAGTGTAGAATGTTGAAAATAAGACCACCAAAGGGTCTGACACAGGTCTGCTTGCTGTGGTTTCCTCTAATGGGAGCGAAGTGGCTGCCAATGGTAGCGTGGGGCCAGCGAGGCCCTGCCACCCCTTGTGTACCTCCTGTTGTCTGAGCCCGTCTTGGGGTCCCAGAGCAGCGAGCCTCACTCCAGCCCTGGGCTGGGAGCCAAGTGGTCAGAAGGGGCACATGGGGCAGCTCCTGCCAGTTCCTATCCAGTGGGTGGGCTGCAGCCCTGCTGTCGGGGGCCACACCAGGTCCCTGAGACCTGCCTCTTAATCTGCCCCCCACCCTGAGTTCCTCACTCCAGGAAGTGAAGTCACTTCCTTCAGCACCGTTAAGTGAACCCAAGCTCAGCCCCTCCTGGAGCCTCGCTGGTTGTCCGAGCTCACCAGGCCCAGCCCTGGCGGCTGCAGACCCACCTTCTCAGAGTAATGTTCCCCGGGGAGAGGCGGGTAGTCACACTGCTCGATCTTCTGGCAGAGGGAGAAGAGATTCATTTTGTCTCCATAGAAGGGGCTCTGAAGAGCTGCCATCTGCAAGGAGAGGGGTGAGAGAGGAGTTTTTGGCCCTGAGGTCCAGGGGAGAAGGGGCTGCTCCTCCGGGGCGGGGTGCTTCCAGGTCCTCACTGCAGCGGCTGTCCAGCGAGGCTCCCCCCCATCCTGAGGAAGCTGGGGTGCAACAGCAAGAGGCCATTTTAACACGATCCTTATTACATAAGCACATTAAATGGGACAAAGGTTTCAGTGACAAAACTAAGGGAAACGAAGAAGGCGCATCTGTGTCCTGAGGGCCAGGTGTGTGCAGGCACCTGCCTGCCCACACCTCAGCTCCCAGGGGCTGATTTTGGTCATAAGTACACAGGGCATGGGGAGACAGGCCCTGCTCAGGAGGAGCTGTGCTTGGGACTCGTGGGTTCCTCTTGTCACACGGTCTTATATTTCTAAAGAGCAGTCCTGAAGACACTCATGGGAGGATGTCTATTTGAGAAATAAATTTAGGAAACTGCCTACCTAGAATGCAGATAACACCACCCTTATGGCAGAAAGTGAAGAACTAAAGAGGCTCTTGATGAAAATGAAAGAGAGTGAAAAAGTTGGCTTAAAGCTCAACATTCAGAAAACAAAGATCATGGCATCCGGTCCCATCACTTCATGGGAAATAGATGGGGAAACAGTGGAAACAGTGTCAGACTTTATTTTTCTGGGCTCCAAAATCACTGCAGATGGTGACTGCAGCCATGAAATTAAAAGCCGCTTACTCCTCGGAAGGAAAAGTTATGACCAACCTAGACAGCATATTAAAAAGCAGAGACATTACTTTGTCAACAAAGGTCTGTCTAGTCAAGGCTGTGGTTTTTCCGGTAGTTATGTATGGATGTGAGAGTTGGACTATAAAGAAAGCTGAGCACCGAAGAATTGATGCTTTTGAACTGTGGTGTTGGAGAAGACTCTTGAGAGTCCCTTGGACTGCAAGATCCAACCAGTCCATCTTAAAGGAGATCAGTCCTGAATATTCATTGGAAGTACTGATGTTGAAGCTGAAACTCCAATACTTTGGCCACCTGATGCAAAGAGCTGACTCATTTGAAAAGACCCTGATGCTGGGAAAGATTGAGGGCAGGAGAAGGGGACGACAGAGGATGAGATGGTTGAATGGCATCACCGACTCAATGGACATGAGTTTGGGTAAACTCTGGGAGGGAGGCCTGGCGTGTGGTGGTTCATGGGATCGCAAAGAGTCAGACACGACTGAGCGACTGAACTGAACCTATCTAAGGGCTAACATTTGATGTGTGGGGTGGAGGGGGTGGGGAGGCATTTTTGGCTTTCATTCTGGCCGTGCTCCAGCCCGTCACAGAGCTGCTGTGGAAGCCCAGGGTTCTGGGCAGTGGCTGCTGCTGCCCGAAAGCTGCACATCCAGACATTAGCAGAGGGCGCAGGGCTGTTTGGCTGCCCATGAATGCAGGGTCGGTGACCCTGGGCTTCACAGACATTTCAGACAGAAGCTTCCTGAATCCCACCCAGCTCCACACACACTCACTGTGGGCCCGGCCCCCCATTTCCTCATCTGAGATGGACACGGTTCCCCCTGCAGGGTGGCGGTGAGCCTTGGCCAGCATAGGAGGGTCCTAACCCGAGCTGTCATCTTCTGGCTCCACTCTGGAAGCAGGCCCTCTCCTGGGGGCTGTGAGGCCCTGGCGGGTTCTTGCCCCATCATGGAACTAGCTGAGTTTCCTACTTCACCACTCAGCACCCTTGGGGGTGTCTTCAAAGGGGACACAGGAACCGAGGGGTGACTGTGTTAGGCGGCCCGGTGAGGTGCCCACTAGCCCCATCTGCTGATGAAGCCGTAATGGGATTAAAGTGCCGCCTGTCACTCCTGCTTCCAGTTGACAGCCCAACTCCTCTTGCTACTCAAGCACCGTCAGGTACCTGTGCCCATCTGGCCGTTCGGCCCTGGTTCCCCTCGAGGAGCCGGTGCCAGGGCCTCTCTGTACGTGGGCAGCAGCCAGAGTCTCCGGGACACCTGAGGAATCCTTGCTCCCCGTCAGGCTCTGGAGGGCAGGCCGGTGAACCTCATCTCAGGGCAGAATGTGGTAGGTAGCCCGGAAGCTTTAGTTCCCCGGCCTGCCCCCGTGTTCTGTTCAGCCTCTGAATAGGTCAGCTGACCCTGAGAGCATAGCCTGCCTCCTTCAGGAGGCACAGGGGGCTTCAGACCCCACACAGTGTCCTTGGGCTTCCAAATGGCCTTTGGAGAGAGGGTGTGGCCTGGAGACCTGGGGTTTCCTCTGACCCAGGTCAGGAGTCTCCCCAGAGAAGCACCTGTGGGCCCAGGGCCCTGGCTGAGTGATTTCAGAGGGGTGCTGAGCCTTACCGCTCTCTTCCGCCTGATCAGGGGCTTGGGCCCCTCTAAGGAGGGCTGCGGACCACCTGGACTGTGAAACCTCCCATGGGAAGGCTGCAGGGAGTGGCCGTGGCACTTGGCAAAGCAGGAGGGGTGTGCAGAAACGGGGAACTGTCTTTTCCAACTAGCGTGCAAAATGGCATCGCTTGGGTGATTTATTTCCAATAATTAAAACGAGAACCTCAGGTGCAAAGGGTTAATTGGGCAGTTTCAAAGGGACATCTGTTGCCACGGCAGAGAGCAGCTGAGGCTCCAGGGCGGTCACTCAGGGTGATCTGGTGCCCTTCAAGTCAAGGCAAGTGGATTAAGGTGGATTTTCCTGGAAAGTGTTTCTGTCCAAAGTAGAAAGGATGTTTAAATGTTGGCCTCACTAGCACGGGCTCTGGTTTTTCATGTGTCTGACCTGGGACAGGGATTGGGTGATCCTTTCAACCAGCCAGCCTGATCTGATTTGCACAAAAGGGCCCCAGAATGGCGAGGCCTGAGCCCTGTACATGCCGTTCCCTGCAGATAACCTCTCCATCCCCTCCAGCGCCTTCCCCAGTTTCAGAAACGCTTTCTGAACAGGGTCAGCAGTGAGCTCTGCCAGAGGAGCCCTCTCAGCCTCCCCGGCTCACCGTGGCTTCTACATCCGTACACGCAGATTCTAGTGGAAGCGGCATCCCCCTGCTCCCCCTCCCCAGGCCGCTCCCCCTCCAGCTGCTGGCCACGGGCCTTCCACCCGGATCAGAGCGTCACGCTGTGAAGGAACCTCTGGGCTTGCTGGAGACACTGGGATTAGAACGATTAGCCCGGATGTCGAGATCTCCTTGTACCACGCGACCACCCACCTCTGACTGGTCGAAGCAGAGGAGGAACGGCTGTCTGGGGCTGACACTGGTTGCCTCGTTAGGACTGCCAGCGCTACAGCGCTCAGCGCTGCTCCTCAGATGCAGAACTTCTCCTCCCTGGCGTCACTGGGATGACACATGGCCAGAGAGATGGGCGAGTACGGGCGCTCGCCCCCGCCGGGGGGCTCAGGGAAACCGGTGTGTGATTTGAGATGTCAGAAGGAGAAGTGGTCTCTGACTCCGAGGGGACAGCAACGGCCTTTGACTCTGGCCCTGTCAGGGCCTCAGACATCCGTCTCATCACCAGTTTCTCCCAATCTCGTCCAGGAGTGAAGGCTGACCCCAGGGGCTAGCTGCCAAGCAGTCTGCTGCCCTGCTTCCCCAGACCCTTCTCTGGCTCAAGCCAGAATAAAGCAGGATTCCACACAAGGCACAGCTCCACCCTAGTCTTCCCTCGCTCCCCCTCCGGCCCACTTTTCTGCTGGTCTCAGCCTTGAGGCTGCTGTGAGAAGGCCCCCCACTGAGGACGCTGATTCCTTCAGCTCCACGCTCAGAGCTGAGCTCCCATGTAAATAAGTAAATTCTGCAGAGCCCAGGCGGCCTGCTGAGCGCCTCCACGGGCGTGCCAGGTAATGAAAACAAAGCACCAGGCGTTCCAACAGGCCAAGCTCAGGCATCCCTGCTGGGAGCTCCTCACAACCAGTCCTTCCCCGCAAAAGGGGCTCTGAGCCGAGGTCCCCTATCTCTTTCTCCACTGTCACACCTCCCCTGCTGGCTGGGGAGAAGGGATGAGGCCCTGGCTCCACAAGGACCACTTCCCCGGCTCTTGTTCACAGAAGGGTGGGTATCTATGCCCGGGTACCACTGCCCATGTAGGCCACTTCTTGCTGTGTGACCCTGGAAGGTCTCTCCACCCCTCTCAGCCCACTTCCTCCCTTACAGCAAAGCTGGGACTGGCCTGGTGTCATTCTTGGGATCCACTCCAGTGTCCAGGGCAGCGCGGCTCCCAGCTGCTGAGCTGTTTGGCCCGTTTGTCCCATGCTGACCTCTTCAGGACAGATCCTACTTGGCACCCACCAGAGGGGTGCAGGCCAGGTGTCTTGCTTTGTGGCGGCTCCTCACTACCCATGGGGCGACATCAGCATCTTCAAGTGACCTCAGGAGGTTTTCAGTGGACATGTGGGTGCCCAGGTGGAAGGTGATGTGGTGGGCTGAATAAAGGTCCCCAGAGATGTTCACACCCTAATCCCGGGAGTCGGCAAACGTGTTGCCTATATGGCAAAATAAATTTGGCAGATGTTATGAAATTAAGGATCCCAGATAGGGGGAGAGTCCTACATGATCCAGGTGGGCCCTACTACATGTAAACACAGTATCTTTATAAGAAGGAGCAGAGAGACTGGAGTACAGAAGAGGTCCGTTGACTTAAGTGATAACGATGAAGAGATCACAAGCCAAGGAATGTAGGTGGCCTTTTCCTTTTCCTGCCTTGAGTCAGGGAAATTGATTGTGGACTTCTGGCTTCCAAAGGGGAAGATAATAATTTTATGTTATATCAGGCCAACTGGTAATCTGTCACGGGGACTCCTGATACTCCCAGTTCACTCTGGGGCTCAGAGGGAAGGGTGAGCCTGTCTCTGTCGTGCGCAGGTTTCCTCTGGCTCTGTGCTGCCGCCTGCCGCCCTGGCCCAGGGGTGCTCCCCTGGGTCCGCTCAGAAGCCTTGGAAGTGATCTGCGGGTGGTGGGGGGTATGGGGGTGGGAGAGCCTGTCGCAGCTCTACAGGCTGGCGCCCTCAGGGTGCCCCACAGGCTGTGAAGTGGGGGTTCCAGCCGTGTCTGTGGGACGCTTCCTTCCAATTACCATGGCCCTGGGCTCAGGTGCGTCTCCCTCCCTGTCTGCTGGGAAAACATCCAGTTCTGTTTTCCCACAGGGCTTGGGGGTGGTAGCCTGGGGAAGAGCCCCCAATGCCTTCTGCCCTCAGAGGGGCCAGCACGTCAACCACACCAGTCCTCTTCTGTCGGAGACCCGGAGCCGCTAGGTTTAGGTCAGCTGTCCCCTCGCACGCAGGACTCGTCTGATTTCATTGACTTCCCATGCCTGGCTGCGAGTCACACAGCTCCACACAGTGCCAGCAAATCAATACTGAAATAAACCAGCCCCTCCAGGCTGGGGAGCCACTACGGATGCTCCTTCTTTACACGTGTGTTCAGGCGCCCATGGCAGGGACTTGAGGACAGTGTCTGCCTCTAGGGAGCGGGCACCAGTGTGGACAGCTTGGCACCAGCTCGGGAGCCCCGAGGACAGGAGCAGGGCCGTTATATCCCCGCCACCTGCGTGCCTGTTTGTGTCCATCTGGAGACTCGCATGGTTCAGAGGCAGGAAGTGACTTACAGAAATCCCGAACACCGCACAGAGAAGTAGAGCGCCACCTGGACTAGGTGAGTGTCATGAGGGCAGGAGGACAAAGCCACATCTCCGTGGGGATGGGTGGCAGTTGGACTTTGGCTCCCCGCTGGCCGAAGCGAAAAGGGAAATATGGCCAGCTGCTCACATGCACTGGCTTAGGGGCTCAGGGGCAGCAAGGAGGGCAGGAAGAGCGATTCCTTGACCTGCCCCCCGACCGCCCAGGGCCTTCCGAGCCAGGTGCCGTCCTCACCTCATGAGCCGGGTGTGAGCCCGTTACACCTGCAGCGGCAGCTCCTGGGCCCTCACCGGCGAAGACGGAGGTCGGGGCCCACACCAGGCCCCGCATCTCTCACCCCATCACCACCACGGCTCCCCACGCATGAAGTAGTCTAGCTCAGCTCTCTTCATCCCTGGGGCGGGGGAAGCCCCTGAGCCCTGATGCCCTGCAGCTCCTGGGGGGCACCACCTCCATGGGCTACTCCTGTTTGGTGCTTACAAAAAATTCCACCTACAACAGATGCCCCTGTGAGGCCCAGGAAACACGGTCTGCTCCCCACCTCTGATCACCAGGGCCTGACTCACCCACAGACCGTCAGGAGGACTCAGTGGGACACCCACATGGCACACCTCCAGGAGAAGGGGACTCAGGCACAAACGCCACCAGGGCCACACTTCCACGTGGCCTCATCTTCAACCACAAGGCTGCTCTTTAAAATGAAATGTCTGCTATTAACAGCAGGCCACTGGCTTAAAAAGAAAGACGCTGTGAAGTTTAAACCTTGTAAAGGGATCAGCATTTGGATCTCATAGCCTTAATCTGTAATGCAGCGAGCAGGTATCTCAGCACCAAGAGACTCCGATGGCATAGCCACCCCAGTCCTGGTGCTTCAGCAGCGGGCAGCTGACTCCTGAAGTCTATAACCACAGGCCACGAGGTCAATTCCCAGGGCCAGAACTCCCAAGGAAACAAAGAAGTCTCTGCAACTCCAAAACACTCCTGGTGGCCCCTTGATGCTACCCCAACATGTCGTTGCCGTGGGAGATTCTTCAGCGTATTGGTTCTAAGCCAGATTTCAGGGATGCTCAAATCCACCCCACGAAAGCAGAAAAATAATCAAGGTTCCAACTCTAAACCCAAAGCATGTTTGGTGTCTCTCAGCCCTGGAGGGTCTTCAAAGCCCTTCAAAGCCTGAAATAAAATGAAATGTTATTTCATTTACCTGGCCTGTGACAATGCAGGATGCTACTACTGCCATTTTACAGAGAGGAGACCTGCCCAGCATGGGGTGGGCCATGGCAGCAGGACGTGTGACTGCCAACTTGGAGATACTAAAGTACTCCGCCTCCTCCAGCAGCTGCAAAAGTTCATGTTGTCTCATGTCTGAGCCTAATAAGACTCAAACATTCCTGTCCCTCCATCCAGGTTGGCCACCAGATCTGGAAATGGCCATCTGGTGGCTCCGTCTCACAGCTCAGGAGAGAGGCTGGTGGTCTCTAGGGTTACCCACGGTCTGAACCTAGAAGATCGTGGCCACCCCTTGGTGGGGAGCATTTCAGAGGCATGGGCCCGAGCTGACAGGGGCCCTGCGTGAGGTCTGGTCCACGGGTAAAGGACAGACTGAACAGAATCACCCTGGTTACCAGGGAAACCGGGGCAACCAGATCCCCCTGCCTGTGCTCCTTCCATCAACAAGCAGACACTGGACACTCTGTCTGGTTCCAGTCTGTCTCCTTCCCCAGATCTGAGCAGCCCAGGGGCGAGATGGCACCCAGCCTGCCACTGGCCATCCCTCTAACCCCTTGCTGCCCGACAGTGCTAATCAGGCTGACGTTGGGCAGAGCGGACTGGTGAAGGACCAGATCCAGATGGTACCAATGCCACAGGGAGACATGAATCCCGGATTTCCACCGAGCTGGTGAGGTGAGCCCTGCCCCAGCTGGGTGCCCATCATGCTCACCCTTCTAAATGCCGCTGGGCCGCGGGCCGTACACTCACCTCGTACAGCAAACAGCCCAGAGACCAGATGTCAGACTTGAAGTTATAGCCGTTCTCATGGATCCTCTCTGGTGACATGTAGTACGGCGTCCCCACTGAAACACAGCAAAGGGACAGGCAGGTGCTCATGCTCTGAGCAGCGGGGAGGCGGGGGGGGGGGGGGGGGGGGGGGAGGGGCCTGACCTCAGCCTCACTGGGATCCTGGGCAGCCCCCTTGCCCTCTCTTCCTGGCCCCTCCTCTGACAAGTGAGAGGGCTGGGTCAGACTGCAGGGCTCCATGCTCGTGGGGCCCTAAAAGTTCCTGGAAACAGGGACCCACCCAGACCTGAGAATCCATCTTGGGGTTGGGTGGCAGAGGACTGCTGTTCTTTCTAATTGCCCAGGGTAGGGGGACACAGAGGCCAGGCTCTGGGAAGCAATTGACCAAGTATCCTCTAAAAGTGACTGTTTAAATCCCAAAAGAGTTCAGATAAGGTTCTCAGCAGTGAAAGCCACCATGGTGACTGCTGACCAACCATGGCATGGGAGCCCATTTAACAGATGGAGAAACTGAGGCTCAGAAAAATGACAGGACTGAGGTTCAAACCCAGATCTTCAGGCTCCAGAAACTGAACTCTTGGCCACCACCTTGGCTACTAGCACCAATCAACATGTCCTGCCTGAGATTTCCTAACCAGGACAGAAAAGATACTAACCATTAAAGACTGATTAACTGGACTTCATTAAAATTAGGAACTTCAGTTCATGAAAGACCACTGAGAGTTAAAAGGCAAGCCACAGACAGGAAGAAAATTGTCCCAAAGATGATCTCATAGACAGAATATATTTTTAAACTTCTATAAATCAACATATAAAAGACAAACATCCACCCTCCCTCAAATTAGCAAAGTATTTGAAGAGTCATTTCAAGAGGAGACTATCCAAGTCACCAATAAGCATGTGAAATGAAGCTATATTTCTCATTACTGATTAGGGCAATGCAAATTAAAAGTACAATGAGGTACCACCTACCCACCTGAATGGTTTAAGCTAAAAGCCTTAGCTAACTAAGGTGGTGGTGTGCAGAGAAACCGGAACCCTCACGCATTGCTGACGGGGCCATAAAAAGACACACTCACCCTGGGACACCGTGTGGCAGTGTCTACTGTACCTCAGTTGCACACTGCCAGCATTAAAATCCAGCAACTCTTCTCCTAGGTATGTGCCCGAGAGAAGAGTACTCTGTCCATCAAGAGACATGATCAAGAATTCGCAGAATGGCTTTATTTGTAATAGCCCCATACTGGAAACAAGTGGTAATCAACAGTAGAAAGGATAGATTGATAATGTGGTCTATTCACACAAGGGAATGCTAAACAGCAATGAACAAGAGCAAATCTCAGGTACGTACCACAAAAGAGACCGTTTTCACAGACACAATGTTGAGGGAAAGAAGCCAGGAACAAAAGAATACCACTATTTGATTTCATTTTTATCCAAAACAGGAAAAATTACTTTATGGGGGTAATGTTCAGGAAAGGGCTTGAGAGCTTTGCTGTGTGCATATCATGTCTCAGTTAAAAAGCAGAGGCAGCACATTTAAAGACGAGCTGGGCAAGCATGGAAGGAGTTCCTGGTGGGTAGTGAGCTCCTCATCACCAGAGGCATGCAAGTTGCAGCAGAGCAGCTGATTTGGCAGGGCTGAGCAGGGGGCGTAGGAACCTGGATTTGCAACCACAGATTTATGTAAGAATCTGAAATTCTTACATCAGTCCATCTGAAGGACAGCTGTTCAGGAGGCCAGATTTTAAAGACTGTTACACAGAGGAAATTTATACTGGCCATACGAATCTGACGGTGGCTGGGGCTGTTCTGGTCAGAGTCTATGAAGGCAGCCACAGTCCAGTGTGGCAGAGGCTGAGACTGAGATGTGGACTGATGACCCTAGGAAGGAGGGATGTGGGAACACAGGGGACCCTAGGGGGAGAAAAGGCCTGTTGATGAGCTGGACTGGGAAAGTGATGGCTGCCCCAAGGCAGGGGCCTAGACTTCAGGCTGTCATGGGCCAGAGGCGTTTCAAGGCAACTTATTTTTACCAATAAAGGTGTTTAAGTTTTCATTCCAATCCCAAAGAAAGGCAATGCCAAAGAATGCTCAAACTACCGCACAATTGCACTCATCTCACACGCTAGTAAAGTAATGCTCAGAATTCTCCAAGCCAGGCTTCAGCAATATGTGAACCGTGAACTTCCTGATGTTCAAGCTGGTTTTAGAAAAGGCAGAGGAACCAGAGATCAAATTGCCAACATCCGCTGGATCACAGAAAAAGCAAGAGAGTTCCAGAAAAACATCTATTTCTGCTTTATTGACTATGCCAAAGCCTTTGACTGTGTGGATCACAAGAAACTGTGGAAAATTCTGAAAGAGATGGGAATACCAGACCACCTGATCTGCCTCTTGAGAAATTTGTATGCAGGTCAGGAAGCAACAGTTAGAACTGGACATGGGACAACAGACTGGTTCCAAATAGGAAAAGGAGTTCGTCAAGGCTGTATATTGTCACCCTGTTTATTTAACTTATATGCAGAGTACATCATGAGAAACGCTGGACTGGAAGAAACACAAGCTGGAATCAAGATTGCCAGGAGAAATATCAGCAACCTCAGATATGCAGATGACACCACCCTTTTGGCAGAAAGTGAAGAGGAACTCAAAAGCCTCTTGATGAAAGTGAAAGTGGAGAGTAAAAAAGTTGGCTTAAAGCTCAACATTCAGAAAACGAAGATCATGGCATCCGGTCCCACCACTTCATGGGAAATAGATGGGGAAACAGTGGAAACAGTGTCAGACTTGATTTTTTTGGGCTCCAAAATCACTGCAGATGGTGACTGCAGCCATGAAATTAAAAGATGCTTACTCCTTGGAAGGAAAGTTATGACCAACCTAGATTCAAAAGCAGAGACATTACTTTGCCAACAAAGGTTCGTCTAGTCAAGGCTATGGTTTTTCCTGTGGTCATGTATGGATGTGAGAGTTGGACTGTGAAGAAGGCTGAATGCCGAAGAATTGATGCTTTTGAACTGTGGTGTTGGAGAAGACTCTTGAGAGTCCCTTGGACTGCAAGGAGATCCAACCAGTCCATTCTGAAGGAGATGAGCCCTGGGATTTCTTTGGAAGGAATGATGCTAAAGCTGAAACTCCAGTACTTTGGCCACCTCATGCAAAGAGTTGATTCATTGGAAAAGACCCTGATGCTGGGAGGGATTGGGGGCAGGAGGAGAAGGGGACGACAGAGGATGAGATGGCTGGATGGCATCACTGACTCGATGGACGTGAGTCTCAGTGAACTCCGGGAGTTGGTGATGGACAGGGAGGCCTGGCGTGCTGTGATTCATGGGGTCGCAAAGAGTCGGACACGACTGAGCAACTGATCTGATCTGAAATACAAAATCCCAACTACCACTTCATGTCACTACTTCTCAGTTTAACACTGAAACAATAAGATCAAGGACAGTGTCTTACACTGAGAAAGTTTAGCTGTTTGAAACTTATCATCTTCTTGCTTTTCCCCTCTCTTTGGAGATGGGTGAGAAATTCTGTCGTGCCCATCTTGTAGAGGCCATGAACAGTGTTGGAAACTCCTGCTCCCGGCCTGAGCACCCTGGGAGCAGGATCTTGTTACCAAAGCGTCCCAGTGCCCTCCCCGGGACCAGGCCACAGCGGGTGCCCTCTAAGCATCTAGTCACCAAGTCAATGAATCCATCTGCATGGCATCAGATCGTATGTATCAGCATAAACACTTTTAAACGCAGCCTAATGCACTATTTACTTATGTCTGTCCAAGAGGGACTAGCTGATTATTGCTTTACTGGGTTACCAAGCACTGTTTGATGGCAGTAATCTTTAAACCAGGACAGCAGACATCACTTAAATAGTTTTAAGAACTGTGTCATCCTATATGCATACTTTATGGCTGAAATCAGGGGGCTAATTGCTACTTAGCAGAAAGAGCTGTCAGTTAGCAAATGAACCCATGTGGGATTCTATAAGCAAAGTGCACTTCTAGTAGCAACCCCTTGTATATTTTGGTCACAAGGGAGCAAAATGAAAATGAATGGGCAAGTGTGAAATGGATGACTTGTCATATCCAAACCACAGGATGAAATCCAAACAGTTCTCACATAACAGTGGGAACCTCAGACCAAATGGCAAGCGATCCAGCACTCGGGGTGGGTGGACATGCTTACCAGGTGAGGACTGTCTCCCACACAGAACCACCATACAGGGCTGACGGGGTGCACACAGAGATGGCGCAGGTCACAGGCCCTGTCCTCAGGGAGGGACAGCAGGTCCACTGTCTGGCTGCACTGCACCAAGACCCCTGGCCAACCACCCCCCACCCCACTCCCTAGCCAGAAGTGTCGGCTGGCCCTGACACCTCTTCCCACCCTGTCTCACCCTTTGCTTATTCTCGATCCTCCTGGGTCCCCACAGGAGGGACCTGGGGGAGAGAAGACCTGCTGAGTGATCAGGCTTTGGCCTGGGGGGCTGCCTTGCCAGGCCCATCTGCCAGGTCCCCCTGCTCGAGTTCCCCTGCTGGCCACCCCCGCCTGCCCTCCAGTTCAGCTGTGCCTCCGTTCCTGGGTGGGCTTCTGAATGTCAGTTAAAGTGCCCCCTCCCCTGGCTAGGGAGGGCCAGCTGCTCAGTGGATCGGGGCCTTTCCTTTATGTCCCTGTCCCTCTGCTGAGGTTCCAGATGCCTGCCTCGGCCCTGCTTGGGATGAAAGCCTGGAGGCACCAGGGAGAGAAAGCTGGGGGCATCACCTTCCCCTCTCCTCTCAACCTACCTTTTTATTGCTCCTTCAGCTTTTACTCGTTTCCACCGGATATGAGGGGGAAAAGGCAAATATATCCTAATGAGATTTGTACTTTCTTCTAAAATGCCAGGGCTACATACTCCATCCATTCATCTGTCTGTCCATCCATCCATCCATCCATCAGCATCCAATGTTAACTGAGCCCTGACGCTCTGCTGGACCCTCCCAGGTGTGGGTCTATCAGTAGGTAGTGAGTTGCCTGTCCCAGCAAGTGTCCAGGAGGAGGCAGCAGAACAAGGAAAGAGTCGATTGACCAATGGCTGTAACCAGATCACCTGAAAGAGGTTGTTAAAAATCTGGACCGCTGGCCCCTGCATCTCCCACAACCTCCTGGAGCATATCATACAACTGAGAGGAGCTCTGCAGCATCCCACACTGGCCCTCCTTTCAGCTGCTCAGAAACGTTGTGGAGCCATGAATCCACCAAGTGCTAACCGAGGGAAGTGTGGCCTCTTCCCTGATCCAGGGGTGGGGCCTCTGCATCTTACAGTTGGGGTGCTCTGCCTCACTGGAGGGCTCTTCAAACTACAAAGCTGCAGGGGCTGAAAACAGCACCTCTTCCTGTTGTGTCAGCTTTTGCAGGGAATGAAGTCTGTAAAACTCTACTTTTATGCCCACAGTAAGTGCCCAGACATTATGAAAGATAACATTAAAGATAAAATGAGAGACTTCAAAGAAGTTCCAAGCTTGCAGCAGGCCCTGGAGAAGTGACCCCGACCCCCAGCGGTTCTGGGGGAGAGAGGGAGAAGCTGGCAGGGGGAGGAGCCTCCGCAGACAGTGGCCCTAAACGCCAGGCGGGGACCTCCGTGGGCACTTCCAGCGGCAGAGCAGCGACAAAGCCTTCGCAGAGACGCTCAGATGAAAGCGCACAGCCAGGGTCTCAAATCCCCTGCCAGCAATCTCCCCATCAGCCCCGCAGCCCCCAGCCCTGCCCCCACCCTCCCCTCCAGGGACGGAGCTCTGCATATGAAAGAGGAGCCCAACAAACCCTGACCTTCCCCGCGTCTTCCCCTAGAACTCCCAGATTTCAAACCCGGCAGATATCAGAGGAGAACGCAGGACCTCAAAGCGGAGGCTGATTAAAGGGCCCCGCTTCCCGAGATGCGCCACTCCTGTCAAAACAAACTTTGCCATGTTTTGAAATGCTCATGGTGTTTGAAACATGTTCATTAGATATGAAAAAGGCAAAGATATCACATGAAGGGGAGGCTGGCATCTGTGGGCTGCACTTCTTCCCCGGATGGTGGTTTTGAAAACGGCAGGGAAAGGGGGTGGGGGTGCTGACACGCACCCCCAGAGCGGCACCCCAGCCAGGCCTGGACCCGTTGCAGCAGAGAACCGGACCCTCTCTCTCTGCCTCCAGTGGAACACGGGGTGAACTCAGTGGTCCGTGGGGGTCCTCCCTGCCACATTCTGGAGCCCTGGTATCTGTCTCAGAAAAATGGGGATAGTCTGAACTCCTGGCACACGGACAGGAGGAAGCAACAGCTCTGGGAAGGCTCTGCTCCCCACAGACCCCAGGGGCTGGGCAATGGAGGGGGTTGGTCTGAGGAAAGGAGGGCTGGGGGTGCCCAAGAGGGCAGGGGAGCCGGTGAGGACCAGACTCCTCTGTGCTGCAGGAGGCCCCAACCCATGAAACTCCCTCCCTGCCCCCGACAACATCAGGCCTCACTTCCTGAGGGGGCTCCCCTCCTCCCCGGCCCCCTGTCCTAGCTGCTGCACCTCACCTGGACAACGGTTTGGCTTAGCCCCCCTGCCCCACTGTCCTGCCCATTCTCACCGCCCCCGCCCCACATCCTGCACCCCAAGGCAGGTGCCATGTCTCTGTCTCAGGCCGAGGGCTTCTCATCCCCCAAGAGAGAAAAGCCAGGTCCTCAGCTTCCGGGCCCTCTCCAGACTCTCCCTGCTCCGCCCAACACTGGGACCACAACACACAAACACCCTGTCCGCGTGCCACCGTTTGTCACCAAGTCCTCCTAAGTTACCAGCCGACCCGAGGTCAGGCCACACAGCCCTCCCGAGAAGCAGCCATGTTGATGAAACACTGTACTTCTACCAGCGTCGACTTGATTCCAGATTGTTTACATCCCTATAAATATCTGCCTACTGGTAGTTCCCCCATGGAGGATCACTAACAGATCTAAGAGTCACGGAGCACAACTCTGCCAGGCTACGCAGCACCTCACATTCCCAGGTATCAGGGGCTCACCCCAAGATGGCACAGGAAGCCGTGGCCGCACCTCACCTGCCACGTGGCCTTGCCCCCGCTTGCCACGTGGCACCACCCCACCCACCACGTGGCCACGCCCCCACCTGCCACGTGGCTCTGCTTGGAGCGCCACCTGGTAAGGCGAAGGTGCTCGCCTCACTGCACCTGTACTTCCTCCCCTATTAACGAGTTCTGAGGATTCCCACCTCCCTGGGCGGCTGGAGCATTAAGCAAGGTACCACCTCGGACATGAAGATGCTTTGGCTGATGGTGAAGATGCTAAACACATTTTCCAGCCCCAAAAGGCCTCTCCAGCCCCTGCTTGCCTGGGGACCACAGGGATATGGCAGTGCTGCTCTGTGCCCCCGTTTCCTCATCTGTCAAAAGATTTTAAGCCTCACCGGTCCACATTTTTAAGATGCAACATGTTTTTCAAACATCTTTTAAACCATGTCTTCTTTGTTAACACACCTCCTTGGTCAGTTTAGTGACTTCAGAAGACGAAAATAAAGCCCCTGGGACGGGCCAAGGCAGCTCCAGGTCCCAGTGGACCCTTGCTCCTCAGGCACAGCTGAATCAGCCAGCCAGCACTGTGCCTTCACACAGTGGGCCTGCCGCATACCATTCTGCTTGCCCCCCACACACAGTGCCACCCTGGGTCTGTCTGGGAACCCCCTGAGGGCAGGGAAGGCTGTATCACCTCATGTTCCCATAACCTCCCATCCCGCACCCAGCCCAGGACCAGGGCACTCGGCCTGGGGAAAGGAGAAGGAAGGATTTATGTATGCCCCACAGCCAGGCCCAGGGGTTGGTGACATGGAAAACGGCCTGACTGTGGGTACCTGACAAGGGTCGCCCCCAACCGGACCTGTCTTCTCCAGCCCCCCGAAAGGAAGGGTGGGGAGCGGTAATGGCCTGAATGTGAGCCTGCCTCTCCTCCCACCCCGATCCCAGCCCGAGGCCGTCGGGTCTCACGGCAGAGCGGGCAGGGCCTGCTCTCCCAGCCCCACAATTTGTCTTGCAGCTGCTGCCGTTGCTCGGAGCGAGACACTTGCTTGTAGCTTGTGAGCTGTGTGTAGGCAAATCTTTCATTTTTCTTTCATTATGCCGGCGTGTACTGTCACTTAATTTTTATGTATGCAATCCTTCCTGACAAATATGATCTGCTGCCTGGTAATTCGTCTGACGCTCATTCTGTTCCGCGCTCTAATTACGGCTCCTATTCCTGACACCGAGGCAGCCGCTCTGCCACCGCTGGGTACCGCACCTGTCAGCCCAGCCATGGCATGACTAATGCCCTTTCATGCCAGCCTCGTGTTAGCAAATATGGAGGCGGGGAGGGGGCTGGGGGAGGAGGCAGCAGGAGGAGATGGGATTTGCATAAGCCCTACCCTGGGTCAGCAGCCTCTGGAGACCAGGTGGTTGCTGGGGCAACGTGGCTGCCTTGGAACATCCCCCACATAGTAGGTGCGCAGAGAGGCAATGGATGCATAATTCATACCCACGCATGGGGTGTGCGGGAGGCTCTGCCCCCCAAGTCCTTCCTGAGTCACGAGGCACCTGCAGTTAGTGCAGCCTGCTGCCCCACCGAATGTGTGTATGAGACAGCTGTGTGTGGAACCTCGCTACGGAAGGGGGTCTTTTCTCCTGGTCTCCGAGACTTCAAGCCTGGGCTCTGGCTTGGCACTGTCGCCTTCGTGGGGCCTGGCCCCCAGTTCTGGCCGCAGGGCCTTGCTGAGCCCGTGCAGGCCTCTCAGCTCGATGGGCACACGGCCCCAGGAGGGCTCCTTCCACCTACCATGAGGCCCGACAGCCACTCAGAGGCTGTGGGAAGAGCCTGGCTTACCCGGGCAGCCTTTTCCCAAGTTCCAATTCCTTCTCATTAATATAATAAGTGCACCAGTCCAAGTCGATAAACTCACACTGTTGGACGAGCCCGCATTTCTGCCCGCTCCTCACGATGTGATCTTTACCAGCTCTGACTTGTGCCACAGTCTTTTCCCCGGCGGGACAGAGGAGGGTTGGGACCTGACTGACAGGGGACGGGAGGCAGTGGCTTTAACTCTGCTCTTTGACGGTTTCCCTTGAATTTCTGGCCTTTCTGAAGCCCTTGCACCAGAGAGGTAAACAGTCCCAAACTGACAAGACACAATGATTTTCCCAAAGAGAAGGATATGGGGAAGCGAGAAAGAGACGGCTTCCTCCCAGGTACAGGAGCCAGTGGCTGAGCTCCAGAGGCAGATCCTTCCAGGACCCCCAACCCTGGGCTCCTGGAAGAACCGGGTGCTGCACCGGGAGGGCCGCATCACTGCCCGGCTCTGCCATCACAGAACTCAGAAGAGTCCCTCAAGCTCCCTGGGTCTCAGATTCCTCATCAGCGCAGAGGAAGGAGCCTATGGACCCTGACATCTGCTTGAGGCATGACCGAAGCATCGCCAACTCAAGGGTTGGCGGGTCCTTAAACATCCTTTCGTTCTGACCTAACAGAAGAGCCACAGCACACCAGCTGCTAAGGAGGCCGGGCCAGAGGTCCTCTGAGGTCAGATAGGGGTGATGATTTCAAAACAACCACATACACACACGCATTTACACAGTCACACACACTCACAGTCTCTCCGGTTCCCAGCTGGGAGCTGTTGATCTCTGAGTTAGCCTGTTTCTCCAGACTGTGTGCTATACCCTGAGAGCCTCAAGCCATCAGGACCTGTATGAACAGTGACAGTTTCCACCAGGAAAGCGTGTCTTCCAGAAGGCTGCTGTGTGTCTCTTGGCACGCCGCAGGCTCTCAGGAGTGTAGCGCACAGGAAGACCAGAGATGCACTGGCTGGGCCACAGAGTGCGGGGGATGCGAGTGGACAACAGAGCGGTGTTCGAGCTCGGTGTGCACAGGACCAGCTCCCTCCTGTGGATGCAGCACCGAATGGGGGAGATGAGTCTCAGGCACTGTCCCCTGCAGACGCCATGGCAAACAGCCAGGAACTGCTGGGGGTCGGGGAAATGCCCCTGCACCCTGCCCTGGCCTGAAATGTTCCCATGCAGCCCTGGTCACAGCACCCAGGGGACCCTACTTCTGTGTTCCACACACACTGGGGACTTCGCTGGTTTCTAATCAAGTGTAAAATTCTCCAGCGGTCCAAGTTTCGCATTTGCTCACATATCTGGAGAAGGAAATGGGAACCCACTCCAGTACGCTTGCCTGGAAAATCCCATGGACAGAGGAGCCTGGTAGGCTACAGTCCATGGGTCGCCAAGAGTCAGACACGACTGAGCGACTTCACTCACTCACTCACATATCTGGATTCTGAAGCTGTACAGTGCTTAACATGACCCGAAACACACATGTGACCTCCAAGTGTCCTCCGGCGTCTGGCCCTCAGTGCCCCCGCACTCCTGGGATGGTGTTCCCACTAAGCTCAACCTTCGAGGCCCCACCTGCCTTCCTTGCCACCCACGGGCCCTCAACCCTCCCCATGCCATCCTTTCCTCCATACCTCACCAGCTCCTAGTCACTCCCCACACTTCAGCTACAAAGTCACCTCCACCATGAAAGCACTGGCTCCTGCAGCTTTGAAGCTGCCGGTTTAAACGCCAGAAGCTGTAAACAGCCCAAACATCCCCAGCAGGAGGAACGGGCTGAATGTACATGAATGAATGAAGTGTCACGATCTCACGTGTTGGCAGGTCCTTGAACATCCTTTTGTTCTGACCTAACAGAAGAGTCACGGTGCACCAGCTGCTAGGGAGGCTGGGCCAGGGGTCCTCCAGGGTCAGATGGGGACGAGAGCTTCAAAACCACCACACCCACACACCCACACACGATGGGACACCATGTAGCAGTGAGAAAAACGGCACGGTGGTCTCTGCAACCATGGAGCCACACCTCCCTATCCCTAAAACATGAGCTCGTGAGGACACGGTGGTCGCGTCGTGGGCTCCTCCAGTCCTTGGTTTACTCCCCTCTGGCCACTGTTCTGAAGCAGAACGTCTGAGATTCTAACCAAAGGCACCCCGGGGACAGGGTTCGCACTCCTCACGTCATCCAGGATCTTGGGGGTCGCTGGGGTGTGAACGGCCTGTCCTTACCTAGGGAGTGGGCCGCGGTGGTCTCTGAGCTGAAGAAGCGGCCCAGGCCGAGGTCGCCCAGCTTCACGATGCCCGTGGCCGTGATGAATACGTTGGCAGGCTTGATGTCTGCAAGGGAAGGAGAGGGGGGTTGGTGTGGGGTCTGCGGTGAGGCTGCCTGGTGGCGAGGGGAAGGAGGAGGAGGCCTGGGGGTGGGCAGAGAGTGGGGCCCTTCAGGTGATGGGGGTTTAGTCCCCAGTCCTGCTCTCTCAGGGCAAGACCCTAGCCCTGTCTCTGCCCAGCTGTGGGACTTTGAGAAACGTAACCTCAGTTTCCTCATCTGTAAGATGGGTCTAACTTCACGACAGCTCAGGGCTGCTGTGAGGTCTAGGAGTGCAGGGATTTTTGTTCTCGTTTCTTCTTTTACAGCAGAGTGGGTACTCTATGCAGGTCTGTATAACAGATGAAGGAGGTGCTCAGGGAGGTAACCTGTGCTGTTCCCCAGTCACCAGGGCAGTGCCTCACACACAGCAGACACTGATAAATGCAGGCAAAATGAACAAATGGAGGAATCAGTAAAGTCATCTAGCTAAAGCACACAGCACTCTGCCGGGCACTCAACAGGCTCTTTGCTCACAGTTTAGGATGATGTCAGCTCTCAGAAACATTCGTCTCCTCTGTCCAGCCAACTCCTACTGAGACTTCAAAGCCCAGATGAAAAGTTCCCTTTTCCAGGATGATTTCCCTGCCCTCCCAGGCAGAGCTGGCGGCAGTACCAGAACTAGCCATGACTTCCCTGCCAGTCTCTCCACCCACCCTACCCTCGCTGCAGCCCCCTCTTGCTGGCTCCGGGCTGGTTTCGGGGATTGGAGATTATGTGTTGAGCATGGCCCCTGTTCCTGAGGTCCCTGTAACTACATGGCACTTGGTGCTCTCACCTTGGGGAGGCCCCTGACAGGGGCACAAGGTCCGGGGTGCCGTCAAGCCTGAGGCCTCCCGCTCCCATTCTCTGACGCTGTAAGGACAGGCGAGACGCTGGCCACCCACCGGCTTGGGATACAAGGCGGTCGCCCTCCTCAGGCTGTCCCGAGCAGCCGGGAGGAGCCGAGGGGAAGGCTGTGTCCCGCGGCTCCCGGCACGTACCACGGTGCATGACCCGGCGGGAGTGCATGTGCTCCACGGCGCTGCAGAGCTGCACGAAGTACTTCCACACGGTCCTCTCCGGGATGAGCCGCTTCTGCTTCTTGAAGTACTGCGGAGGGGTAGACAGACACACGGACAGGCTTGGGTGACGGGCCTGGGAGCGCCACTGTAGGGTCCTGGCACCAGGGGTCACGTGTCTACCCCCAGCACCACCATGGGGCTCCCTGAAGGCGGGGCTGGCCTGGACACAGGGGATGTTCTGATGGCTTCGCTGAAGGGATGCTGGGACCACATCTTGAAGGCTGCTCTCTATGACTCTCTACCTGGAGTCTCCTGGACACACGTCCATCTCTTCCCACACTGCCCGACAGGGATTAGTTCCTTGCAGGAGTAACTGGGGTGGGCTCTCTGCCCTGGGCCTGGCCAAGCCCAGGATGGGGGCACCCAAGACCTGCTTGGTGGTTAAATCCCAGCTGCCCTCCTGGGAGCCAGCACATGTAACCATGAACAAGCATGGCAAGGACCTCCAGGAAGCGGGCCTGACAGTCTCAAATGGACCTTCCCGTTTCAACAGGCACAACCTACTTTGTTGCCTGGGAAATCATACTTAACACTGCAGAAAAAAAAAGCAAAAAACAAAAGCCTAAAACCCAAAACCTACCCAGGCTGCACTGAGTGATCTGTAAGTAACCAAGGGTCCTGAAAGAGCTCAATCAACCAGGAACATGCCCTCATCCACTGTTCAGATCAGCATCCCTCCAGGGGGATCTCCTGTGGGCCAGGCCCGTAGGGGTCGGGGACATAATTCACCCACCCGTCATTTGGAACCTAGTTTCTGTTCACTTAGAGCAACCATCTTTTCCCAAAGCAGCCAGAGGTGAAGACTTGGCAGCCAGACCGGCACAGGGAAGACCCAGGACACACTCGCAGCCTGAGGCAGGAGGCGGGACCCGAGCTAACCGCTGCTAAGCACCTGCCACGTGCAGCCTCTGTGCTGGGCCCCACAGTGATGGCTGCACCCATCTCACAGATGGGGAAACTGAGGGCCGCATGGGAGCAGTAAGGGGCAGAGTTACAACAGCTCAACCTGGGAAGCCCAAGCTCTTTACCCACTTCTAATGGTACCAGTAACCACCTGATGAAGGCCCGAGGTCAGAGAGGTTCAGGAACTTGCCCAGGGTCATCCAGCAGGGGCAGCAGAGCTGGGACCGGACGTGGACACCTCCAACCTTGGGACAGTCATAGCGGGAAGCCCCTGGACTGGCTCTAAAGCCCCATGAGGCTCTTCTAAGGCTCCATTCTGGGAGGGGACCTTATGAGTCAGCTGCCCCTGGCTCCTGGCACAGAGCACCCCCCAGGACCATCTCAGGCCTCCGTAGTGGGCCGCGCTGCGGTGTTATTTGTACCCTAATGTTAGCTAATCCTCATTATAGCATTTAAATGGGGACGTGCGCGGCTGTGCGTGGTGCTTTTCTAAATGTCACGTCCTATTGGTACGGGTGACATTTAGCGGGAAGGCGCGGAGTCTCTGGTGGGTTCTGGGGTGGCAGCAGCTCCGGCTTCACCATCCATCGTAAATAATGCCGGCACATGGCCCTGGCGGTGCTGCTTGGCTCTGGAGGCTGGGGGCCTTTGGGACAGAGGGTCTGCTGGCCAGCCGCCTCGCTGTCAGGCCAGGACTCAGTGTGG
Source organism: Bubalus kerabau (assembly GCF_029407905.1). Lineage (NCBI taxonomy): Eukaryota > Metazoa > Chordata > Mammalia > Artiodactyla > Bovidae > Bubalus > Bubalus kerabau. Next base: position 98,192,067 of record NC_073634.1, on the reverse strand, counting down.
CCCCAGGCAGAGCCCTGCCTAGGCCCCCGTTCCCTCCAAAAGCCGGAGGCAGCTAGAGAGCAGGACATGCCAGAGAAACAGCTGCTCCCAGGCCCTGAGCATTGTGCTGGGTCCATTACAGATGGGAAACTGAGGTACAGGGAGCTGACCAGGTCATCCCTCAGGTGTGTCTGACCCTGGACCCTGGTCTTCCTACTGCCCTGCCTTGCCTGTCTGAGCTGCTCTACCTGCAGGGCCACAAACTCAGCAGGGGAAGGGGAGGGTGAGGGGCCCTTGACAGAGGGAGGGAGGTGCCAGGCCATGTGAGGAGGAGGGCTCCTGAGACAGGAGGGCCTGAAGCACCTGGTAGCTGGGCCACCGCCCCAGAAACCAAGGGTGTGAATAACTGATTTGAACCCTGAGTCAGGGTTGGCCCAGGGGAAGCCAGGGTGAGGGGAGGCACCACCCCAGGCCAGGTACAAGGGATGCTGGATGCCACCATGCCTCCTCCTGTCTCTTCTGGCTGGAAGGAGCTTGCATCCAGGCCCTGCAGCTCCCACGCGGCCCTCCCTGATGAGGCCTCCACAACAGCGATGGAAACTGAGGTTCAGGAAGGGGAGGGATCTATAATTTCCCCAGCACCCCCAACTCCCCACCGTCTGACTCCAGCCCCCTCCATGAGCTGAGAGGCTGTGAGGGGGTCTGAGGGCCACAGGGGCTGAAAGGGTGCAGCACCCTGACCAGACAAAGTGCTTTGTGGACCCTGGGCTTCCATCCCCCTGGGCTCTGGCACAAGCTGTTCTGCCTCTAGGCTGCAGGTCTCCCCTCAGGTCTCTGCTAACATGTCACTTCCTCCAGGAAGCCTTCCCTGCTAACGTGTCACCTCCTCCAGGAAGCCTTCCCTGGCTCCCACAGACCCTGAACTTGGCTTGTTCATGGCTGCTCGTGACTGCTCGTTCACACCTCTGCTCTCCCATCAGAAGGCAAGTTCCCTGAGGGCTGCGCCTAGGCCAGCAGCATGGGGGTGGGCACAGAGCAGGTCTGGATGCATGGTGTTCAGGGAGAGAATGACACAGGAAGGAGAAAAAGAGTGGGGGGAATGGGGGAGAAGTGAGATGTGATACAGCACATCTGTTTCCACCAGGGATCTGCGTGGAGATTAACATCCCTGCAAACGCATTAATTTGTCAACGAAAGTATAAAAGCAGGTGAAAACAGCTCAAGTAATGCTGCTTCCCAGAGACGCCCGTATTCCTAGGAGCCAAATTTCAGAAGAGCAGGCACCGAGCAATCATTCAATCCCCAGTGCCTGGTGGGAAAGACAGAGCAGGGTGGGGGCTCAGGCATGGCCCAGCCCGGCTCAGGGACAGACTGGGCTCGGGGGAGGAGCGATGCAGGCCCACCAACATGGTCTGTGGATGAGGGTCCAGCCAGCCGGGGAGCGAGGACCTTGAAGGAGGCGGGGTGAGTGGAGCTGAGCGTGCTGGCCCAGGGATCCCACTTAGAGACTGTGCCACCGCAGGCAGGTGACAAAACCTCTCTGAGGCTCACTATTTAAGGGTAGTGTGGACTCAGTGAGTGAGGCATACACTCAGCACGGCTGTGGCCTGCAGTGGGTGCCCCATTGGTGGAGCTGTGAAGGTCCCCGTGTCCAGGCTCAGGCGGACCCAGTTCTGGGCTCAAGGCGGGGGCGGTGAACGGGCAGTCTGGGGGCTGCCTGTGGGACTTGGCAGGTTGCTCAAAATCTCTGAGATCCCTGACCTCGGCCATTATATGGGAAGGAAGATGTCTCTCAAGGGCTGAGGGGCTCAGGAAGGTCCCCTGGGGATGATGCCACCGGAGGGCCACTGGAAGCAGAGACCTGGGCCACTGGCACGGGTCTGTCCCCATGTTGCTGGGGATCCTCAGGTAACTCTTCCAACCTCTCTGGGCTTAGTTTTCCCATCTATAAAATGAGGCAGAAGACACTTTCCCAGATTCTGAGACCTGGGGTCTGACCTACAGGGCCCCATCCCTTCTGCGAGGCAAAAGTGGCCATGAGCCCATGGGTGGGCTGGGGTGGTGAGGGACCGCAGATGGGTCTTTTCTGCCCGTGGCTGACCCTCTCCCAGCAAGTGTGGACGGGACAATAACTGAGGCCTCTGGGCATCAGCAAGGGGGGACGGGGGGCGAGTGTCCTTGAGCAGCTGCCTCTACCTGAGGCCAGAGCACTGGGGGATCTGGGCTGAGGTGGGGGGCACCTGACCTGGGCAGCTCCCCGAGACCCAGCTCTCCCACCAGGCACCCTCACCTTGATCATCTGTGATAGGTCGCCCGCGTCCGCCAGCTCCAGCACAATGTTCAGTTCATTGTCCTCGATGAATGAGTCCAAATACTTGATGATGTTTGGATGGTTCAGTTGCTGCCCAAAGAGAAAAAGAGGGAGATGGAGCCAGTGAGAGATGATACAGTTGGAGAGGCGAGTATCTGGGGGGAATGGCCTGCAGACCTGGGTGACACGGGGAAAGCCATTTTGCATCCTTGAGCCTCAGTGTCCCCTCTGTAAAATGGGCATAATCTTTTGCAGAGAAGCTGTGAAGATTACACAGGCTGATACCCCTGAAATATCTACATGGTGACCACTCGCAGCTAAGACTCAACAGACACTGTGTAAATGACCCTTTTCTCCCTCCTCTCCCTCCTCCTCTTCATCATCACCACCACCCAGGCCCCTCCAGGGTAGGGCCAGGCCCTCACCACTCCACCTCTGTACTCAGTGGTCCTGGAATACTTGGAAGTGTCCACCTCCTTCCTTCTTCCTTCACACTTTCTCAGTTTCTGACCCACCCTTTGTGAAATCTTGAGAAAACATCATTCCTGGTGAGAGCTGCCCTGAGCACGGTGCTCAGTAATGAAGCCCTGATTCTGGCCTGATCACCGTGACCTGTGTGATTGCCGGACAGGACCGCACCCCACTGGCCGGAAGTCAGCCCCTGCTTGGCTGACAGGAGACCCTGGCATTCCTTATAACTGAAACTATACTGAAATGACTCCAGGATCTAGGGAAGGCAGAGGGACTCAAATATTCCGCCACAGTATGGTCAGCCCGTCCAGCGGGGGTCCCCCCCAGAGGCCACTTGAAAGCACATTTTCCCAAAGGCCCAGAAGGTGCTGCGTGAGGGGCACGTATCTATGCTGTGTGTCGCTGTCCCGCCCCGCCTGGCAGCCTCTCCCTGGTCCTGGCGTGAACAGCATGAATGATGCCGCGCAGTGGCCCCTCTGAGGACCGCGCTTCTTTCTGTTTTGTAGGAAACACCCCGTGCCCTGGCACATCCTGTTGACTTCCCACAGGCAGGCTGGAGAGGTGGGTCACGTTCTACAAAGGGGCTGGCCTGGTGGCAGAGGTTATAACCATGGCAACGGGGGCTGCCTCTGACCAGATGCTACACTGAGTCCTTCCAATGCATCTTCTCACTAATTCCACAACAACACCTCTGAAGACAGCATTCTCGTCATCAACCCCTTAGACAGATGAGAAAACCAAGGCCCCAACTGGTCAGCAGCTTACCCACGGCCCCAGAGCTAGTGAGCAAGGGACGTATCTGCCTGCGAAGCCCGCAGCTGACCACGCTCAGTGGCAATGCAGCTTGGGGGAGGGTCAGAGACCCCACACCAGGCAGGCCTGGGTCATGCCACCTGGGGCGGCCTCACCGAAGAGGCTGTGGTCACTCAGTTCTGAGCCCAAGAACCAAACAGGCTGGCTTGGTGTGCACACGTGTACAACCCCTTACTCATGTGAGCAGCACACATGTGTTCTTGGCCACGAGTAGGGAGACAGGGGTGTGTGATCCAGACAGCCACTCCCCAGGGCTGGGGAATCAGTTTCAGGGATCACAACTGGGTCCAAAGGTAATCATTTAGTAAAACTTTCAAAATGTTATCTGAAGAGTATTTTAGGACCTGTGATGGCTGGAGTTAAGGATACCTCCCTACAAGCCTCTAGCCTCCCCCTTGGGACCCATCACAGCCAAGGGCCACCCCTGCAAGCATCCACAACTCCCATATGGCCACGACACCTCGCGCTCAGCCACTGCTGGGCCCCCTTCTTGTCCCCACGTTCAAGTCTCACATCCTGAATGTGGCATTCAAGTCCACCATGATCTGCACGCCCATCCATGCTGTCAGGGCTCCTGCAGCAGGCTCGTCTCAGCCTTCCAGATTCTGAGACCAGGCCCTGGGCCCTGCACGATTTCCCCGGGGCCCTTGGGTCTGCCAGCATCACCCGAAGGTCACCATCTGCCGCCTGTCTGTTCTCCCTCCTGCCTGGGAATCCCTGGGCGGTGGGGTGGCGAGGGGAGGGTGCCATGGTTGACTGTACCAGTAGCCCCACTTTACAGGAAGCTGCCAAGCAAGCTCTCCCTCTATGTGGGGACAGAGGACACCAAGTCAGTGCTGACTGTGTGCTCTCCTGTGCCAGGCCCTCTTCAGACACTACTTTATTTTTTAAAATTTTTCATTGATTTATTTTTTGGCCATGCCACGCTGCTTGCAGGATCTCAGTTCCTTAACCAGAGACTGAATCCAGGCCACGGAAATGAAATCCTGGAATCCTAACCACTAGGCCAGCAGGGAACTTCCCCGATACTACTTTATTTAATTCTCTCTATCTGCCCATTTCCTGTAAGGCCGGCATTCTCACCATTGGGCTGATGGGCAAACTGAGGCTCAGGGAGGTTAAGTCATACGCGTAAGGCCGCACAGCTTGTAAACGAAGACATCAGCATTTGAATCCAGGATCCCGGGCCTCCAAAGCCCATCCCTTTTTTTCTCCTCCATCACCTCCTAATTCTCAGGTGGAATCCTGAATCTGAGATTCAGGGGAGGAGGGCAGAGCCCCAGGGAGAGCCACCCCTAGACCAGGGAAATAGGTCTAGTCCAGAAAGTTCTGTCATCTCTGACTCTCAGGAGACCGGAGGGGAAGCCAGCAGGAAGGGGGAAAGGATGACCATAGACACCATCCACCACCACCACCCCTCGCCCTGGATGGGCCCTGCAAGTCTGTCCTTCACACAACCCTGTCCAGCTCTGGTGGAACCAAGGACTTCTGCCCACAGAGGGGCAGGCACATCAGCTACTCCCGGGGGACCCATCCCCAGTTGTGCATCCTGCCTCCTCCCTGTTGGAGGCCTGGCCAGAGTCCAACAGGTGGACACCTCAGGGGCCCCGAGCCCCTCCAGCTCCCAGAACCCGGGGCCCCATGCTCGGCTGTTAATTCTGCCCAGTGCCCCAGACTGGCTCGGCTCTGTCTCCCTGGCACAGAGCATCTCCCAGAGGGAGCACGAGAATGGGAGAGAAGAGAACGCACCTGGCTGAATATTCAGACGTATGTGCCGCCGCGTGGAAATACAAGGGCACAAGGCTGAGAGCAAAGATGGGATGAGACTGACAGGGAGACAGAGACAGACAAACCGCAGTCGGACCCAACACCCACCTCCGCTCCTTCCCCAAAAGCCTGGTCCACGGCCGCCACATCCAGATCCGCAAAGGTCAAGGACAGCCAGTCTGGGGGCGCCGCGAGGACTGGGCAGAGGTGAGGCGGGGTCCCCACTCAGCCACAGGAGGACAAACCAGCCGCTGCCCTCCTCCAAAGTACGTCGTTTCTGAATTTAAAGGGCTAAGGGGCTGTGATGGTCACGACATGGCCCAGCCTGGCCTAAAGAAGCATGGGGCTCCTGCTTGGCCCAGGGCACTCACCTTCAGGAGGCCAATCTCCTTGACACAGTCCTGCCTGGCCTTGGCATCCATCATCTCAAATATCTTGAGTGAGAGAAGACAGAGAAAGAGTGGTTAAAACCAGCACCCAGAGCCCCAGAGGGAGCACAAGGCCTGGGACCCCAGTCTGGGTTCTCACACCTCCTTGCAGCGGGAACCCTGTAAGAACAATGGTTCAGATAACTGGGTGCCCATCACGTGCCAGGCGCTGTGCTGACCAATTCCCACTGAATCATCTCAGCAGCTCCTATGAGGTGGGGGTTAATGCTGGCCAACTTACAGAGGAGGAGACTGAGGTCCAGAGAAGTCCTGTGACTTGCTAAGTACATGCACTGGTAAGGGGTAGGACAGGAAACACCCTTGGAGCCTCAGTCTTCACGTCTATAAATGGGGCCAACAGCTTGACCTCACTGGGCAGTCATGTGGACCAAGTTTGAAGAAGGGGTATAGCATGCGCCCCCTGATGCCCCCCAGGCCCTGTGTTCACTCCATGCGGGTCCTCCCAGCACATCCTAACTTACAGGAACAAACCGGAAGGCGACACTACAGCCGCCCGCCCGCAGAACCCATCCCAGCACTAAAAACCAACACAGAGAGAACCCATGTGAGCCCATCCCTGGCAGACAAAGCGCAGAACACGGCCTTTTCTGAACCGAGGAGCCCGTGTCCCCTCCGACCATCCCAGGCCACGTGTGCAGCACCCAGATCCACAAGGACAGAATCACACTGTCCGGCTTCAGGCGGGGCTTCTTCGCCCATCTCTCCACCTCGTCACTGTGTCTGAACTGCCTTCCCTCTCCTGGGCCTCCTCTGCCCAGCCGGTTAATCTCATTCTTTAAGGTAAATGAGCAAGTCGAGGGGCTGTGGAAGCCCTGCTGGAGGACTCAAGGCCATTTCCTGCAGAAAAGAGCCATTCAGAGGGGCCCAAAGGCTCTCACGAGCAGCTTCCTCCTTGGGCTTTGCTGCATAGAATGCATCTGCCTGACCCCACTCCTTTGATTAGAAGGGACTCAGAGGTCGGGCAGTAGCCCAGAGCTACCAGAGAGGGTCAGTTGGCTGCAGATCTGAGCCTCAGTTCCCACTTAGCTTCCCCCACCAGCCCTGGTAAGTTATTCACGTGTCTGCAGTTTTCCTCCTCCGAAAAATGGGGTGATAAATCCCCAATCCACAGAGCTGCCGTCAAGATTCTGTGAGCTCCAGCATAACGCAGTATACAGTAGGCACTCAGCATGTGCTCGTCCTTGTTTTCCTTTATGGTTCACAGAGAGTTTTCGCAAAGACAAGGCCGCCTGATTCTCCCACAGCCCCGTGAATGAGCAGAGTGCCAGTTTCCCGGGTTTTTTGCAGGGGAGAGGCAGGACTAGCCCAGGGCCACAGTGTTCAGACACCAGCCGGCTCCTGCCGTGTGGTTCTGACCCCACGGCGCTGTTGGCTCACCTGCACCTTCTTCAGAGCCACTGTCTTCCTGTCCAGCAAGCAGGTGGCCTTGTACACCTCGCTGAACTGCCCTCGGCCGATCTTCTTCTCAATCTGGAAGTCGGCTAGTGAGCAGCGAAAAGACAGGGCGCTGGGGTGCCTCTGGAGGGGAAGGACAGAGGACATCAGTGACCAGCCAGGCGGAGTGGAGGGCTGAGACCTGGGGCGGGGTTTGGGGTGGGGTGCTACCTCTTCCCCAGCCCTGGCAACAGCCTTTCAGGGTGGAGGGACCCTGATCGCCCCCTTACTATCAAAGCCCCCTTCGCCCCCTGGCGCTCTCCACACCAGCTCCCTTTGATCCCGACGACGCCCCTCTGCAGATCTGGGCTCCTCCACACACTTGTCTCCATCCCTCAGTATCGGATCACTTGTTCTTTGTTTGTTTCTGTCTCCACTCTCGAGGATCAGGGCCTCATCTGCCTTGGTCACTCCTGAACGCTTTCTGTCCCTGCTGGAGCCGGCCAGCAGAGCAGGTGCAATAAACATCTAAGGCAGCAACTAGCAAAGCCACACCGCCGAGGGGAGGGAGGCTCTGCGGGGTCCTGTCGGCCCCAGGGCTCCAGGACACACCCCCAACCCTTACCCTTCAAGTCACCCCACGAAGCAGCAACCTCCCCTCCCGGGGTAGTTTTCCCACCGCAGAGATGGGAACACGCAGGTTAAACCCACAGCCTGACACTCGGAGCCCATTCTTTGGATAAACTGTCCCCTTTATGGCAACATGAAGAATCTGGGCACCGTGATGACTCTCCAGGGGTCAGTGCTGAAGGCAATGATTAAGCTGCAGGACCTGCCCAGGATGGAGCCAAACAGGTGAGGCACAGTGGCCAGGTCCGCCCTCTGCCCAAAACACACCTGCAAAGGTGGTCTCGGGAAGAGGAGAGGAGGGGGAGCCACTGCTGGGCCCTGGAAGGGGGCGGGGGGAAGGGCAGAGGAGGCCCCACGACAGCCTGGCAGGGTGGGCCCTCCCTCCTGCTACACCCCCACTCTCAGGTGGAGGATCACCCCCACTGAGGACCCTCCCCACTGGGTGGTGACATGAAGATGGGGTCTCTGTTGCTGCTGGGTGACTTGCACACAGTAGGTGTGCAGAAAGGTGTGCAGAGTTCCTTCAGGGGAACAGGGGTGGGGCAAGAAAGCCTGAGGGTCCACCCCCCACCCACAGCAGGGCAAGCCGCTGTATTTTCAGAAGTGGAAACGCCTCTTCCAGAGTTTGGCCAGAGCCTCTGAGAGGCCGAAGGTCAGGAGTTCCCCTGTGCTGTGTTCTGGAACTCTCCCCACCAGGAATGCCAAGAGCAGACCAGTCATTCCTGGAGGAGCCCTGGGAACCCCCGTGTGATTGGCTGTGGAGCCCATCAGCCTGGGTCACTGGCTGGTGACCTTGGTGGTTACACAAGCCACCCTGAGCCTCGGTTTCCTGTCCGTAGGGTAGAAGAAGTAGGGTGGCTACAAGAATTTGGCAAGATTGCTAAGCCGTGTACACAGTAAGTGCTTAGTGGTTGCAGCCATGTTACGGACAGGCTTGGGCGGGGCAGGAATGAGGAGGCTGGGGTTGGAGCCTGAGCGACTACTCCCTACCTCTGCACCAGCCATGGCCCAGCTCTGCACCAAGGAAACCCTAACGGGCATCTTGTTGCCAGGACTGAGAGATGGAACTCAGCTTTGCAGCTCGCAATCGCTGGGCCCACCCTGACTCAAGTCTCCAGGCATAATTACCTCCCCTGATGGGAGATTTTAAGACATTCTGCCTGGGGACCTGAGCAGGGGGGTAGGCTGGTGGAGGAGGAAGACGGTGCTCTCGCCCACCACCTGCCAGTCTCTGCCAGGTAAGTTCTTTAGTCTCAGCAATGGACCTACCTGCACACCCAGTGTCCACCTAAGAGAAGTAGCATGCGTTTACTAAGCATGTACTATGTGCCAGGCACTGTGCGTATAGCTTCCCGGGACCCTGTGAGCAGACGTCACTGCGACTCCATTCAGAAAACAGGCTCAGAGGGGAGGCTCCAGACCCTACCGCGAGTAACACCGGGGATTTGAACCAGGACAGGATACTCCCTTCACCCTGTACATGTTACCACCCAACTCTGCTTTCCTGTCAAGACCCTGTGACTAGTCAGGCCTCCCAGCTTCAGCCTCCTGAGCCCCACCTGTGCCCCCACCATGGGCCTCCGCCTTAGTCCCCTCTGTGCCCCCTGAACTGGGGCTCTGACCTGCCAAGCAGGTGCCCAGGGCATGTGTGTCAAAGGACACAATGAAATGCGCTCAAAACAGCCAGGAGCAGGAGAGACTCTGTGACCCGGCCACTGTCACTTCTGTGGGCACAGCTGAAACCACGCCCCCGAGCAGGCAACGCTCTGGGCCCCTGGAGGAACCACACGTGGTCAGGACAATAGCGCCATGCCCTCTCGTGTGTTTGGCACTGACCATGCATCTGCTGGTGTCCTAGGTGATGAGACAGGTTTAACGACTGAAGTCCCCTAACAGCTTGTAAAACAAGGCTTATCGGTCCCACTTTATGATTAAGGACACTGAGGCACAGCCAGGTGATGGGAGCTGGGACTTGAACTCCCAGATGACGGAAAGCCAGGCACGCTGCCCGGCGACATGGGGCAAGGTCTCTGTGCCCCACCTGTTTCCCTGGGGACAGTGAGGGTCTGGAGGGCATGCTCTCTAAGGGTCCTACTTCTGCCAACGCAGAGTGATGAGTGGCTAGAGTCCCTGGCACTTTCTACCCACCTCAAGGATGTTCCCCAGAGGCCATGTGGTCCAGCTCCACGGCTGGAAGATCCCAAAGGATAGGGACCTCCCAGCCAGCCTGGCTGACGGCCCTGCACTTCTGAATATGCGATGACCCAGATTTGCATTTCCTATCACAACCCATCCAACCTAATTAGAGGAAGGCTCCAGGAGGGGGCAGGCTACCCAGGGGGCAGTGCAGCATGAGGGGGCTCCGGGGGCTGCTGCCACCCCCACCGGGGTCAGGACAGGGCCTTGTCCCTGCGGGGACCCCTGCTCAGGCGGGGGTCACTATGGGACGCAGGGCTTCTGGGGGTGCAGCTGCCTGAGCCAGCAGAGTCCTGACCCCAATTTAACTCAGGGACTCGGAGCAGAAAAGGAACAGCTGAACTGAGTTCTTGCCCCCAAAGGCCAGGCTTCTTCCTGCTGCCACCCACCTCCTGGGTGGGCCCCCCACAAGTTCCTGCAGGGGAGAGAGGTGGGCCATGATGGGGATGTTAGAAACCCAGCCCCAGGACCTCCAGGAGAAGAGGGTCTGGGAGCTCTAAGCTGCTGGGCAAAGACAGGGCTGGCCCCAAACAGCCCACGCGACGGTGGGGCCGACAGTCACCCCTCCTGACGGCCTTTCTGAAAATGGCTCATCTAACACTGTCCCATTACGTCGGGGACCCCACTCTGCCTCCTAGGGAAAATACACACAACCCCAGGGCCCAGGGTAGCAGAGAGGTGACTGCCACTCTGGCCCAGTCCGCTGAAATGCTGACACTGGGGCCTGGAGGCCTGGGTTCAAGTCCTGGCTCTGCTACTTCCTAGCAAGCCCTCTGGGCCTCAGTTTCCTCATCTGTCCAGCTGGGATCTGTTGGACAACCATCATCTGTCCAACCGTCATCTAGTTCTTTGTCCTTGGCAAACAGCCCTGGGTGACTGATGGAAGGACAGTCAACTCAGAGGCTGCAGGTATGTCCACCTCACCCCTTTACTGTAGCCAGAGGATGTCGGGTAAATGACTTCTCTGAGCCTCAGTTTCCTCATCTGTGAAATGGGGCTATGAAGACTTATTTAAGTGAGATGAGGGTTGTCCAACAACCCTCCAGAGGGCAGTTGGGGGTTAAATAAGTTAATGAGTGAACACTTAGAAGAGGGCCTGGTACTTAGGAAATGCTGCATATTTGGTGCTATTATCATGTTTGTTGTTGTTATTACTGTTGGTTTGGCACTGCAGAATGTCTGGAGGAATGCAGACTTCCCAGGGGCTGGGGAGAAACAAAGGCAGGGAGTGCACAGTGCCCAGCCAGGTGGGAGCCTGGCCCAGGGAATAAACACAGGGAATTGTCAGCTGGCGTTATCAATACCACTTGCATTCCCATTCCACTGAGGGTCTGCGCTGAGCATATTCCTAGCTCTGGATTCTCTTGCTATAAAAAGTAAAATGTATTTTAAAATGCAAGACTAAGATCAATGACATCCCGTTTCCTTAGCACCCATGGTGCTGGATGTTTAAAGTACACCATCTCACTTAAATAGGTCTTCATAGCCCCATTTCACATATGAGGAAACTGAGGCTCAGAGAGGTCATTTACCCGACATCCTCTGGCTACAGTAAATGGGTGAGATGGATGTACCTGCAGTCTCTGACTTGACTGTCCTTCCATCAGTCACCCAGAGCTGTTTGCCAAGGACAAAGAACTAGATGACAGGCTTGCCCCCCTTTCTAGGCTGTGCTGTGGACACCAGAGGCCATTTCTGACTATTCATCCCCCTTCCCCATGGTGGGAGCCCCTTAGTTCTCCCCCAAAGGTAGAAGAGATGGGGTGGAGGGACAGGGAGGTGGCAGTGGGCCTGAGAGGGGGCACTAATGATCTCAGAGAGGAGGAACCCCTGGGAACAACTCCTTGGGCAGCAGGAGGAATCTGGTGGGGTCACGAGTCAAGGACATGGCCAAGGTCCTGAGTCACTTCTAGCCCAGACCCCAGTCTCCCAAGAGATGGGAGGACAACATCAGACAAACAGCAGGGGGACCCGGTGTCTTGGACCACTCCAGGATACCGCCACCCCAGAAAGCTTGGTGAAACCTAGCTCTCTTTCCCAAGTCAGATCAAATTAGGCCACAAACGCCCTTCACCCTGTGTTAATTTGAGTTTAAAATGTTTGAACCACGGTAAGCCTCAGCCATCGACAAATCCTTTAAAAAAAAACCAAAAAAACAGGAGCATAAAATTACATGTTAAAAGAATAAAAATGCATCCGCCCAATTAATTTTCTGAAATCTCATTAAAAAATTTAGCCTGACTAAGTCAGACTTCTGACCTGAATTTTAATCATCTTTACACTGTATGGGTCTTTTTTCCCTGATATTTGCAATGCATCATTAATTTTAAGGCAACCGCTTCTACGATTTTAAAAAGCACACTTCATTAGAATGACATTTCCTGTAAACGAACTTCACCTTTAAAGACATCTGACATTGTGTGCCGGGAACTTCTAATGGATTCAGTGTATGTGTGTATGTGTATACAGCGATGTGTTTTAAATCTGCCTGGCACAAAAGAAGGGCGCGATTTACAGAGAGTCCATATTGTCAGACTCTTTACGTGGCCAGACCCACTCAGCTCTTCATGGTCTGGCTAATTTCGTACCTGAAGCCAGCCTCCCCTCCTGCAGCCCAAGTGGTGAGAAGGGCTCTGTGTGGCCACCGGACTTGGAGTCACTGCTGGCTTTCCCTTCGGTAGCAAGACGGACAACTTACCACGCATCTCGATTTCCTCCCCTGCAGAGAGGAGTTTTAAATAAGATCTCCTCCTCTGGCTTGGTAGGAGGATGGAATGAGGTAAGTGCCAGGCATTGCAATAGTAGGTACAACCACCACCGAGACTGTCTCAACTTGGAAGTCTGTCTACACTCAGCTCTGTGCCATCGGCTCATGGGAACGGTGAGCAAGATGCCCGAACATCTAGACGCCTGATGACAAACCCTAACATCATCTCGGCTGTGGCAGCGCCCCCAGGACGAGCCTCACAAACCAAGCTCTGGGAAGGCTGAGCTTAAACACACGGATGAGAGAATTTGGAACCGGCTCCAACGACTAACAAGCAAAGACTTGAAGGGAAACAAACCATGAAGAGCATCAACTCCCACGTCAGCAGGCTGGCCACATCCTCGAGCTCCCTCTCCCCCTCATCCTTTCAGTTACTGCTGGAAGTCTCTGGAATCTTCCCTCCTCGCGTCCAGCCCATTTAAGGTCAAAGCATCATGTGACCTCCTATTTTCACCTGACTCGTGACCAGCTACCAGGGACCTAAAACCCCAACCCCTTGTCAATTTAAATCCGTAACAGGCTTCCCGTTTGCTGCAGGTACAGTGCCAAACGACAGCGGGATGCCAGGCCTTTCATAAACACCTGCTGCGCTACCTTACCTAAGCACAGGCATTTCAATGCTTATCTAACCCGACTGATCCTGCACCTTCAGCTTGGGTTCCTTCTTCTTCCTGAACATCCCCTCTCCCTGTCATACCCCAAACTCCTGATCATCATCAGCCCACATGTCATCTCCTTTCTAGAGCCTTCCTTATCAACCCTAATCCCTGGGGCAAAACAAGCCACCCCATTCTCCAGGCTCCCTCTGCATCAGTTCATCCCTCCCTGGGAGCCTTTCCTCTACACGGTCTTTATCTACTTATGTGAAGGGCTCCCCAGCAGACCCAAGGCAGAAAGGAGACAAGCACTCGCTGAATTTATAACACTTGGCAAACACTTCTTGAATTTTAATGGCCATTAATATTTGATCATTAAATCTTATCTACCACTATTGCTTTAGGAAGATTTTCATGAAGATTGTGGTGCCATGCGGAACTAGTGACAGCTGTCCCCATCCCCTGAACATACGCACATTCCTCTCTCCGAAGTGACGAATATAACTGAACTTGGCACGTCCCAAGCAGGTTTGCAAAGACTTTCCAGAATGGAAGACACGTTAACTGAGGCTTTCTCAGACAAGAACACCTTTCTCCTTCTTGGAAATTCATATGGTTCTTAGTGGGTCAGCTCAGCCTTGCATTTCTTTCCTGATGAAAATGCTCTGAAGCAAACAGGTTAAAAATCATAAACCAAAGGGGCATTTTAAGCTCTGTTTCTCAACTCCATTCATTCATTCATTTGAAACCTCCATAAAAGCAAGCATGTTCAGCTTCTCCAAGTCTATATGAAATTCACGTAAAATTCTACCCAGTTCAGCAAACTTATTTTCATAGGCTGACAGCACCCAGAGCTAGAAAGCTCCTTCAGATGAACAAACCACTAGCCTTGGACACAGAAGGTTAACAAAAGTCAGAGTTTGCATGTTAACTAAATTGTTTTTTCTACACTGGGGATATTTCCAGCCCTGGGCTCTTGAGCTGTGAAAACTAAAATGATTTTTAGAATATAAGAGTAAGATCAATCACATACCATTTCCTTAACACCCACAATGCTGAATACCATGTTGGGTGTTTAAAACATATCATCTCACTCTGTGGCCCCATTTTACAGAAGAAGAAACTGAGGCTCAGAGACGTCATTTACCCAATGTCACCTGGCTAGTGAGGGAATGGAGTGAGGAACCACATCCTGCCTGGTCCAGAGCACAGCATTCTTGCCATCATGCAGTCTGGCTCTTTTCTCTAAGGATGACTTCAGGGAAACAGCAGTGCCTCCTGCCATAAAGGAAAATGCCTGTGCCATCAATTTGAGGTGTTTCTATGTCCTGAAACAGACAAGATTCGAGCCATGATCTCTCCCCAGACAGTGTTTAAATACCAGTGCTCTATGAGATGAGGGGAGACAGAGCGCTTGACTCTTTTCATTCCAGCCCCACCCTGCAGCAGCCCCAGCGTCAATGTGGCTGCGCCCCAGTTCCGCAGACCTGGCCAGACACTGGTGGACCGGGGGCATCTTTCCCGCCAGCTGCTTGCCAATGCTGAGTAAGCGTATCTAATCACACTTAACTGCGTCATTACCCACTCCAACATGTGCAAAGAGGCACCCGGACGGTGCGGCCACCGCAGCCCACCACCTCCTCGCCTTGTCCATGAGATAATTACAGGCCTCTCTGCTCTGCCAAATGAGGCTGTAATTAACCCTAATTGCTCAAAATGCAACTGGCTAATTCTGGGAGATTAATCAAGGGGGACTCAATTGTTAGTGAATGACTTAATGTGACAAATTGCTACATTACCCGAGGAGGCCCACTGCCCCCAGCCATTGGGGAGGTGTCCTGGTGGACCCTGGACCAGCAGTGTCTATGAGCTTCCCAGCTTTCTGGGACCTGCCTCCTCACATTTCACCGAGAAAATGGGCCCCTACATCCCAGCCAGTGACTGGGATGGGGAGGATGAACAGCATAGTTGCCTGTGGACCTCCTGTGTGCGCACACATATGCCGTTTGTATTTCACATATCACCTCTGTGTGAATCTACAGAGGTGCACCTTTCCTTGGGCTGATTAGTCTCACACCAGGAAGCACAGAGGAATAAGAGCTCAGGTACAGGAGAAGGACTTCAGACTCACCTTGCTTCCTTGGCCAGGCACCTTTGGGCAGTGCAGAACCTGTACAACTGTACATGGCAACCCTGCCCAAGAAGGTCAAACACCAGTCCACCTGAAGTCTTCCAACAAAACTAGGCAGTTAGAAGCTGTGGCAATCCTAACAAGACTCAGGAAGGTGGCTCTCTCTGAATCTCCTCCTGATTTAGGTCTCATAGGCCTGGGACAAAAGCCAACCCTCAACAATTACTTTTCATCACTCCGGGCTGCCCACAGCACCCAACAGCATCTGGCACTGGCCAATCTGTCCAGCCAAGCTCTTTGTCCCCCTTTAGGTCTCTGCAAGCCACTTCCTCCAGGAGGCCTCTCTGGTTCCCTAGTTTAGACCACATGCCTTGTTGGAGTTCCATGGCCCCCAGTTTCTTCTGCTTTCTTTCTTGTCTTTCTCTCCCGTGAGGCTGTGTGCTCCCTAAAAGCAGACCTGGCTCTGTTAGCACATGACCGTGTCCTGGGTGGATGCATGCAGCTGACGAACTTGGCAGGTGAAGCCCCACCCAGAAGATTCTGTCTAGGAAGGGAGGCAGACCTGAGAGGCAGTGTCCCAGTGCATGCGATGGTGGCCCTGACCCAGCGCCTGTGCACAGGTCTGGGCGCAGCACAGAGCAGGGAGGGGAACAGGAAGGCTCCTCAGGGGCAGCAGCATTTGGACTGAGGCCTGGAGGAGTCGAGGGTTGCACCCTAGGGAAAGGTGCAACGTGAAAGGTGTGGGGTGTGCGGGCAGCCCAGAATCCCAGAAGCCATTTTCTGAAAAGCTGTGAAAGGCTGCCTGGATCTCCAAAGTTCTACACAGAGGGTGGGTGGGGCAGGTGGAAGGGAACCAGTGTCCCTGAAACTCTGCTGCCTCCAGACAAAGAGGCTCCCCTCCCCGTAGGGAGGGCCAGAGCACAGCTGAGACCAGAAAGGAGGAGCCCAGCTCAGTCAGGAAGCGCATTCTGATCCCAGGTGTGCCCTGCCTGTTCCCCTGCGCTCCTCACTCTGCCCAGGCCTCCAGGACTCCCTCTACGTCTGTCCTTCTAACCAGCGTTGATCCCTCTGAAATAAAGCCCTTCGTTCACATGGAAACCCCAGGGGCAGGTCCAATGCCAGGCGTCCCAGCCCAGAGGGCATCTGTGAGTGTGGCTGACAGGTGGAGGACCGAACAATCAGGCAGTGACTCTGCTTCCATCACGGGAAGCTTTCAAGGTGTCTGGGGGCTGCCGAGGGGCTTCCTCCTGTGGCCGGGATGAAGCAGCCTCAGGGATCAGTGATCCTCCCAGACTCTCCGATGCACTGCAGATAATGGAGAAGGGCTTACCTGTGGGTCAGGAGGGTGCGCGGGCCCCAGGGTGTGGCAGAGGTTGTTCGGGTTCCCTCCATGGGGCATGTGGCTGGGCTGTCCTGCCATCCTGCATGCCAGCCTCGCGAGGGCACGGGCTGCAACAGAAAATGAGGGCTTTCTTACACACAGGCGTGTGCACCTTCACTTGCCCCCTTTTACAGATGTGCAGGCTGAGGGGCCGAGCTGGCGGGTAACTTGCCCATGGTGATGTGGCTCGGAAGTGGCAGCGCTGGGGCTTGACAGCCTGCGTGACACACCTCCCTCCATTACGCTGTCCCGACCAGGCTGCTAGGATCAGCCCCGCTGGATAGAGGTGGAAGCAGGCTCTGAGCCAGGAAAAGCCCAAAGGTGGCCTGCCAGCCAGCAAGAGAGGCACCACATTCAACACCACATGGGCCAGACTCCACAGCCTGTTCTTTCCACATCGCTGTCCCCCATGCCTGACCCCCCATCCTCACCCCATACAATCCCAGGTTGGCAACTTAGTGGCCAAGAGAGACCGACCATGAGTCAGACTGCAAGTCTCAAATCAAGAAGGACCGCCCGTCCCCATCCTTGCTGGGCCCTGGCACTCCAGACACTGGGAAGGCCGAGGGTCCCACTCACAGTCCTGTACAAACCTCCAGGCAGGGGCAGAGCCCTCGGCACACAGGAGCAGCTCCCTCAACCTCCAGGGCTGGTGTAGCCACATCAGAGGCCCCCTCAGAGAGGAGAGGCAAGGATGCCAGCCACCAGTTGCCATAGTAACCGCAGTAGCTGTCCGTGATGAAGCACCCGTCATGTGCCCAGGCCTGAGCTGAAGGCCATCTCAGTATCACTCCCAGCAGACAGGCATGGCCTGGGTAGGACCCAGGCCCAGGCGCACATAAGAGGCTGTACAGCCCCTTTTCCTCCTCAGGAGGAAAGCCCTCCACTCACGCACCAGCATTTCTGCAGCACCTAACCTGCAGTGTCCAGGGCCGGGCCCGGGCTCCCACGGGACACCTGGAAGATGGGGTGCAGAGCAGGCAAGTGATGAGCACCCCCAACTAGGCTGCTGCTCCTTCCACCAGGCATGGCCCTGGCATTCCCGCGGGCACCTCTCCCTTGACCCACTCCAAACAGAACCCAGAAGGCCTGGCCAGGCTACTGGAGCAGCACTGTTTACACCCTCTGAAGTGCTGGAGTCCCCATCCCCAGGAATCAGTGGCCAAGGGGCGAGTGTGCAAGCTCCTGGTCAGGACAACTCTGAGCTGTAGACACCCAAGCGGGGTGAGCTGGTCTAAAATAACACCCCCTGCTTGTCTGCTCCCCTACTCCCTCATGATTTTGCCCACATGGCCTCGTCTCAGCATCTGCTTCTGGAGAACCCGAACCCGGACACCATCTTTCTCTCTGAACGGACTTTGCCTCTCGCCACCTATGAGTAACTTGGTCATCCCTGGCCATCCCCACCAGCCGAAGTCCAAGCTGACAGGCTTCTGGTCCAGGGGGTCGGCAAGCCTGGCTGCACGTGTCTCCTGAGTGCACACGTGCCCCACATGAAGGGGGTGGTCTGGGCAGTGGGAAGGAACCCACACCGAACCCACCCCCCTCACAACTGGGGTTGGCACAGTCAGAGCCCTGCAGACCTGGTCACATGTTGCTCTTCCTTTCTCTCCACTGTAGTTTTTTCTGGCAGTCAACAGGCCAGCCCTCCCAGGCTCCGAGATGACAATAACACCTGTCAAAGTGTGGCCACCAAGCCCTGAATCACCCGCTGACCCTGACCCTTGGCCTCCCTGGCTCTGCCCTCCAGGAGCCTCCCTAGAATGTGCACACTGCTGTCCAGCGCCCAACCTTCCTGTGTCCCCAGGACAGGCCCAGCTCCTCCCTCGCACCCCTCTCTTAAGAGATGGCAGAAAGCGAGGCCACGTGGGGCAGGGCACTGTCCACAGGTGGTGCCCACCTCAGCCAAGCAGGAAGTCTCGGGTGCTGAGACCCCCTGCCCAGTATGGCCTGGCCCGATGCTCTCCTCCCTGTGAAGTCACCAGTTTTGACCCCCACACATGGTAATTTGGGGCTTCCCTGGTGGCTCAGATGGCAAAGATTCGGCCTGCAATGAAGTAGACCTAGGCTTGATCTCTGGCTCGGGAAGATTCCCCTGGAGGAGGGAATGGCAACCCACTCCAGTATTTTTGCCTGGAGAATTCCAAGGACAGAGAAGCCTGGCGGGCTAGAGTCCATGGGGTCACAAAGAGTTGGACATGACTGAGCGACAAACATTATCAGTTTTCATTTTCATGGCATTTTATGATCTTCATCCTAATATGTATGTGTAGATAAAGAGGTGGATCTCTCGATATCGCTCTCTGCTCATCTCTCGAATGAGAGTCCCTCAGAGGGTATTACAGGGTGTGCCTGTACTTCTGAAGTCTCTCCCACCCTATTCCCCCCGCCTCTGGCCCAGCCCAGGCTTCCCTCCGCCTGGACCTCTGGGTCTCCTCCTCCACAAGGGCCTCTGAGGAGGATTCCTGAAGTGCAGATGGGCCCCCAGCCTCTCAGCACCTCCCAACCATCTGTGCCTGGGCTTCTGCACTGGAGTGCACACCCCCCACCCCCTCGCCCCGGGTGACACAGTGAGGACCTGGGTACGAAAAGCCCCAGGATAAACAGATAAACACGAGCAGCTTCCCCGGGCAGTGCTGTTACTCAGGAGGGAAATGTGTGCGACAATAAGCCCGATACAGAGGGAACAAAATGTAAAATGCGCATGAATTTTAAGATAAAACCGGAGACTCCTGCAGGCTCTGCAGCTGCTTCGGGCTGCACCCCGAGACCCCTCAGGGTGACATGTTCACCATCCTCCGCCCTTAGGGAGACCTCCAGGGGGGAGGCTGGAGGAGAACTGTCTTCAGCAAGAAGGTTCTGTCTTTATCTCGGAAGGCACCAGGCACGGCCCACAGGCCAGGTCCGCGCGTGACTCGCTCACCTGCCTACCTGCTCAGAGACCACGTGGGTTAGAAACCACAACGCAGCCATCTCTAGTTCCCATGTCCTGCCCCACTCAGCCTCCTGGGGCCAGCAGGCCTGGATTTATAGCTTGGCTCTGTCACTCCCCAGTTGGGACTTTGGGCAAGTCACATTGGGCAGAGACCTAGGAGGTATTTGTCAACGTCACCTCCCACGTCCCCATGTAGCGATCATCTAACACCTGTACCCAGAGGTGGTCTGCAGGCTCTCAAGAGTTCACCCCGTTTCTCACACAGGCCCCAAAAGTAAGGGGCCCTGGGCTCATCAGAAGTAACAGCAATAGGAATTCCCTGGTGGTCCAGTGGTTAAGAATTCACCTGCCAGTGCAGGGGGCACGTGTTCGACCTCTGGTTCAGGAAGATTCCACATGCTGCGGGGCAACTAAGCCCACATGCCACATCTACTGAGCCTGAGCCTGTGCCCTGCTCCCACGATGAGAAGCCACTGCAATGAGAAGCCTGCTCACCACAGCTAGAGAGTAGCCCCCACCTGCCACAAATAGAGAAAGCCCATGTGCAGCAACAGGTAAAAATATAAACAAAAAAAGTAAAAATAAAGAAAGCTGAGCACAGAAGACTTGATGCTTTTGAACTGTGGTATTGGAGAAGACTCTTGAGAGTCCCTTGGACTGCAAGGAGATCCAACCAGTCAATCCTAAAGGAAATCAGTCCTGAATATTCATTAGAAGGACTGATGCTGAAGCTGAAACTCCAATACTTCGGCCACCTGATGCGAAGAACCAACTCATTGGAAAAGACCCTGATGCTGGGAAAGACTGAAGGCGGGAAGAGAAGGTGGAGACAGAGGATGAGATGGTTGGATGGCATCACTTACGCGATGGACATGAGTTTGAGTGAAGTCCGGGAGTTGGTGATGGACAGGGAAGCCTGGTGTGCTGCGGTCCATGGGGTCGCAAAGAGTCAGACATGACTGAGCAACTGAACTGAACTGAGTGTCCTTATCATGCTGGGGCCCACATACCCTTCACCTCCATTAGCCCATCGCCTCTTAACATCACCTCCACGAGACAGATTCTGTTACTGTTCCACTTAACAGACAAGGACACTGAGGCCCAGGGTGGTTAAGAGATTTGCCCAGATCACATGGAGCGGAGCCAGGGTGCAGACCTGTGACAGCATCTTTGCCCCAAACCCCTGGTTCTGCACCCCCAAGGTCTTTACCAGCAGAACATCATCTTCCTTCCAGCAGTCCCCACAGAACAACTCCCGCCCCCCATTTCACAAGTGGGGCGGTGCTGAGTGGGCAGGGGTGATCCCGGGGGCAGTGGGCCATGAGGGGCCATTCCCCTACATGGACCCCAGGGCTCTCTCTCTTCGGGATGGCATCGAGCGGATGCAGTACTGCCATCCGCATGCCTGGTCTGCCAACCCCCTGGGGTAACTTCCTGTTCCTAAGAACGGTTCTGCCCAGAACCTAATAGAACTGGCTGCAGCTCATGCCCCTGTGAGGAGGAAGGGCCTTTGTTCCAGGAAAGGAGTCTGCAAGTCACAGCACCCCCAAGTGCCAGAGAGAACCACACAGAGAGGAAAGGAGACAGAGGGGGAGGGATGGGGAGGAAGCAAGGAAGTGAAAGTTCTCTCCAAGGCATCCAGTGGCCAGATCTCTTCCACTTAGCCTGGGCTGTCGAAAGACCCATTTTACAGGCGGAGACTCAGGCTCAGAGAGGGAACACAAAATATCATGTTGGAAATAAGCTACAGAGGAATGCTCTGAACCCTACTCTGCCTCCAAAGCGCCACCCAGGCTCAAGACAGCCTCTGCCTCTTAGGGTTTTCCAGGGTGATGGATTTCAGTGGATTTGCATTCTGTTTGGCTATATCTCAGGGCTTCCCTGGTGGCTCAGACAGTAAAGAGTCCGGCTGCAATGCAGGAGAGTGGGGTTCAATCCCTGGGTCGGGAAGAACCCCCGGAGAAGGGATGGAGGCCCACTCCAGTGTTCTTGTCTGGAGCATTCCATGGACAGAGAAGCCTGGCGGGCTATAGTCTATGGGGTCGCAGAGTCGGACACGACTGAGCGACTAACACTTTCACTTTTTTTCATACCCCTGGAAATTCCTGCCAGAAACCCCTTGTTAGGGGGTTCAGCTGCAGAAAGATCAAGGCAAAGGGATGAGACGCGAAGAGCAGGGTAAGGACTCTGCACACAGGGCACCTCCAGGAGCTGCCTGTCTCATGGCTCCTGCCAAGTCGCAGAACAATGGGGCCCAGGCTGCCAAGCCCAAGTCAGGGGCCAAAAATCTGTGGAATGTGAGACCCGGAGCCGCAGGCCACACTGAGCGCCACCTCACAGAGGGCCTTTCTTCTGCAGGGAGTGAGAGCCCTGCATTTCCAGGGCTCTCCAGCCTGGGTTCACACATGTGCCTGTCCCCCAGGTGCCCGGGGACTGGATGGGGACGAGCTTGGTGGGGAAGGCCCAGGGCCTGTTTGGGACCCCGACCTACCTTGGGTTCAAATCCTGGCTTGGCTGCCTTTAATCCTTCATTTGGAAAATGGGGCTAAGATCTACCTTTGAGGGTCACTGAGAATTAACTGCGCTAACAGACGTAAACGCCTCAGGACAGAGGAGGGTCCGCTGAGGCTTTAGCTGCTACCAGCATCGTTTCCACTAACCACCTCTGGACAGCGGAGGAGGGCCTGACTCCATGCGACAGACATGGGAACTGGGGCTCAGAGAGGGGCAGGGACTTGCCCAGTGTCACACAGCCAGTAAAAGACAGAGCTGGGATGCTAGACCCCAGATCATGATCTCTTTACTCCACTGCATGGCTTCTTTGGGGTGACTCTGGAGCAAACACCCTCCTCAGCGTTTACAAGACCTGGAGCTGCTTTTGCAAATCCCCTGACAAGCTCCCCTAGCCCTGGCCTTTGGCAGGGCTCTTACTAATGTGGGGTGTGACCCTAAGGAGGTGGGTGAGTGGGTTTAGTCTGGTCACTTCCTGGAAGAGATTGGCTCCCAGGCTGGGCTCCTAGGCTCCCCAAGAGGACTTTCTGACCACCACTGTCGCCTGGCGCTTGTCTCCCAATTTCTAAAACTTCCTCTAGGGCAAAGTCGTGTCCCTCCATCGCCTCCTGCCAAATACCACACTTTGTGGAGGATGGCGGCTCACAGAGGCCTTATCCTCCCAGGAAAAACGACCCAGGACACCAGGAAGGCTCAGACCAAAGACCCAGCTCGGGCCAGGATTGGAGGCCTGAGTGTGCCAGGGTCGTGGGGGTGCCAGTATCCGTCTACACCTCACCATGCTCCTCAGCCCTGAAGTGGGAACAGCAAGTGTCCACTTGCCCTTCTCTGCACGTGTGCGTGCATGTGCACACGTGTATGCAATCAGGTCACAGGCTTTATGCAGAGCCACGTTCTTGGTGTGTCCACAGGGGCAGGGTCGTCACTACCCCAGGTTTGGGGGTGGAGCTGGTGAAGGCCTGTGTGGCTCCCAGGCTGAGAGGCTGCCACACCCTTAGAAGAACCTCACCGACAACCCCAGAGGCCCGGTCTCAGCTGGACGCCATACCCTCTGCCCATTCTCTGGGGAAGGCCCCTCTCTATTCCTGCCAGCTGAGTGAAAAGCTTCACAAGTCATTTTTCCAAAGCAAGAAGCCAACCTGGTGACTCCCCACCCTCCTACATACACAGAAGGAGTGGCCTGACCCCAGAACGGGCACAAGGGGCTAGCTCTGCTGGTCCAGCAAGCTCCATGCTGGCCATGGAAGCTTAGGAAAGGTGCCCACTGCTGGGGCGGCAGGGGGAGGAGAGGTGCCACAGGCCCGCATGGCCCAATACACCCCTACACAGACGGAGCTCTGAAGCCCAGCAGGAGGCCAGGCAGTTCACAGGCTGGCCACTGCGGAGGTCAAGGCCAGACCAGCTTCAGCGTCAGCCAGCACCCACAGCAATGCCTCCGTAGGCCGAGTAATTTGACATCTTCCAGGAATCCCAAGTGGTGCCACCAGGTCCATTTTGCAGATGAGGAAACCAAGGCTCCAAAGGAAAACATGACTTGCCAAAGCAAACACCCTCCTCAGTGTTTCCGAGAACTGGGGCTGCCTTTGCAAAGCCCCTGGACACATGCCTCCCACCCTGGCCTTCAGCAGGGCTCTTACTAAAGTGGGGCATGACCCTAAGGAGATGGGTGCTTGGGTTTAGTCTGCCGTTTGCTGCTCAGACCAGGGAGGCTGTGTAACGAGGGAAAGGGACACCACTGATGACCCGGTGTCCTCTCGTGAGGCCTGGGCAGTCAGGATCGCCCCCACACAGGGACCAGTCCTAATGACAGCCCACGCTAGTGGGGCCCTCCTTGTGTGCACGCCAGGGACATGCCAAGAGCTGTACACGCCTGGCTCCACCCCACAGCCACTCTGCGCGGGGGCTGCTACAATCCACGTAGGAGGAAACGAAAGTTCAGACTGGTTACGTGACGGGCCCAAGGTCACTCAGCAGGCAGCAGGCAGCACTGACATTTGAAACCAAAGTGTGCCTGCCTCCTCTGGTCCATACTTCCTTGGACAGTGAGGGAGGGAATGAATGAATTCCGGCCTGGGGTGTGGTTCTGGCTGCTGCTTCCCCCATCCCAGCCCCCCTTCTCTTCTGGGGTTGAGATAAGGAGACGTTGCCCATTCATCACTTGACAGGAAGCAGCTCAACCTCAGGCCAGAGTTACAGGGGCCAGGGAGCTGCAGGGGAAGAGCCACAGACGGTGTCTGGCTTCCCGACTGGTCCTGGGTCCCCTCATCCCACCCCCAAAGTCACACTCACTATTCAGATTCCATGGCTCCACGACCAGCAGGAGGCTGGCTTCTGTGAGACCTGGGGCCACATGCGGCCCCTGGAAGGGCGGTGTGGCCTGTGCAGAGAGGTCCCTAAGCCCCCTCCTCAGGGGAGTGGGGTCTCCCCACAGGGTGGGCCTGCAGAACCTGGAGGCCAGTGGCTGAAGGGACAACGCAGTGCCCACCCAGCAATGGGGCCTTTCTGCCCACTCAGCTCACCTTCCTTCTGGCACCCCCACCCCGTCGTTCTCTTCTGGCTTGCATCTCCTCACCCACCACTCACCCCCATTTCTCTCCAGCCCGGGGCCTCTCTCCAGAGCTCCCGACCCCGACTACCAAAAGTCCCAGGCACTGAGGACTCACCTGCCCTTCCCTGGGTCTCCATGTCAGCGATGGGGTCTCCTGTCTGCCCAGGAAGCCAGTGGGAATGCACGCTCATCCCAGGGATGCCTCGCCCTCTCTCACAACCCATACCTGGGCTTCATCTAGGCTGCTGGTCCTTTCCCCAAACAAGTCTGCACTCACCCAGAGACCCTGCCCTCTGCTGGCCTGGGCCCTTCTCAGTGGGGTCCCTGGAGTCGGCTCTGCCTGATGACCCAATCTCCCATCAAGAGAGGTTCCCTCCCTCAACATGACACAAATCGCAACCTGCGGCTCCCCACCCAAAAAAAAAAAAAACAAAAAACAAAAACAACTCCCCAGAAAGAGGCCCACACTCCTGAGCGAGGCATCCCAAACTCTGTCCAGCTGGCGCTGGCCTGCTGTCCTGTAAGCCTACCCCGCCCCAGGCCCCTGCACGTAAGGACCTTCCCATCCCAACCACACAGCACCCTGAACCTTCCACGTCCTTCCACGCTGCAGCTTCTGCCTGGAACCTAGGACCTCCCATGAGGCAAAGTCCGTCTCCTGTATCAGGACTGGGTTCTGGGCCCTAATCAGGTTCAGACTTCTCGTGGGACCCTGGGAAAGCTCCGCCCCCTCCCGCATCCATAAAGTGAACACAGTTGGACCCCTTGGGGTAGGCACCCAGGGGCAGTCAGCTGTACCAGGCCCCCCTCCCCATCTGACGGCTTTCACACAGGCTTCTCCCCAAAGTCCGGTTGTTTGGGTACAAACTGCTCCCTCTGTCACTCTGCCCTCCTCCTCTGCTGGCCTTTCAAGGCAGGGACTGAGCTCAGCAGTCATCTCTAAACCGTCAAGGCCTCGCCCAGGACCAGGCACAAAACGGGTGTCCAGTGGGAGCTGGTTGAGTAAAATTCTGACCAGTCAGTGGAGGCAGGGCTCCTTGCATCCTCCTGATGCCCCAAGCAAGAAACACCTGCCTCCATGCTCAGATTCCCCGAGGTCTCAGATCAGGCAGAGGTCACCAGGCAATTGAAAACACACCATGCCTGCACTGCGGGGCTTTCCTGAGCCTTTTTAAAATCAAGGAGGCTCCCGATCACCTTTTACTTTTTCCTCCTTCGGTAATAAAACTCAATTCTGTGAGCAAAAGAAAATGTAGGAACCGTCAGCATCTCTCAGAGCAATGAGGCATTTGGTTTCTTCCCCGGGAAGGCCTTTGGCTCCAGGACGTGGTGAAGGAAGATCTGCCCAGCCTGTGCTCTGCACCGGGGAGTGACTGTAGCACCCCGGCATGCTCCCCCACGAGTCTGCACCACCCT
The DNA here is from genome assembly GCF_029407905.1 of Bubalus kerabau. NCBI lineage: Eukaryota > Metazoa > Chordata > Mammalia > Artiodactyla > Bovidae > Bubalus > Bubalus kerabau. Next base: position 98,165,792 of record NC_073634.1, on the reverse strand, counting down.
CTCACAGATGAGGAAACCAAGCAGCGGAAAAGCCAAGTGACCTGCCAAGCTGGTGATGCTGTTCAACAGCATGCACCTGTGTCAGAACCCAGCTCTGACTCTCTGAAGTCTGGGTTTTAATCTCATTTGCCCAGTGCCATCCTTGGAGACCATGGAGCTGGGGGAAGCTGGTGGTCTCCCTTTGCAAGGAGCCTCAGGACCCTTGGGTAGACCCACCATCCCAAGGACCCCAATCTGCCAGGGAAACGAACTTGCTCTCTCCTCAAGGCCTTGGTAGGTTCTGCTTCCCCTGGCCTGGAATGAACTGCCTCCTGGCAAACCTGGATCTTCCTTCTGAGCACAAACTAGGGTACCTCCTCCAGGCAGCCTTCCTGGACTCCCTCAGACAGTGAGTGAGTGACTCCCAGTCTCCACTGGCCTGGTCTCTATGCCATCACTGCCTGTTCCCACGTTTTCCTCTCCCTCAAATGGAGAATTTCTTCAAGGGCAGAGACCAAATCACTCTCCTTGTGGCCCCAGCGGGGGGTGATCTAGTACATAAACACGGAGGGGGGGCGGGGCAGGAGGGAGAAGCCTGGGAGAGCAGAAGTTCCTCTGGCCCTGTGTCCTGTCTCAGACCACGGATACTGCCCTGCCAACCAACAGCTGAGGGGGAAGCCCAGCAGAGCCACCCTCGGGGAGATGGAGGCTCAGCGCTTGTAAAAAGCCCGCCCTGGGCCCCAGGAGGACATCCATAATCCCACAGGTGGTCTCTCCACGGGGGAAGTTCTTCAACCCCTGGCCTCCCCTAATTTTCTCTCCTGCTCTCATTTTAAGGTTTGAAAAGATGGCTATTCCCAGCAGAATAAACTTCCATGGAGCCCTCACTGCTCAGACATCAGGAAGGGCCCAGGAAGCCAAAACCCACACCAGAGAGGGAAGAGTTATCAGTACTTTTTCCACTTCCCTCGTAACCTTGGGAGTTCTGGAAAGTCTGGAATCACCCAGTGTGAACCCCTCCAACCTGGGCAGTGACAGAGGCCATGCCAGGCTGATGGCCCTGGCCCACTGGCAGTCCCCACCAGGTGTGTGGTCAAGGGGACAGCGGTGGCAGAGAGGCAGCCAAGGTCAAGTGCTCTGTGAGCCCAGGCCCCAGAGGTCTCTAGGGCCTCCCTGTCACTCGCTAGGCACACCCTCAAGGGCAAAGAGAGCAGCCCCAGGGGGCTGGAGAGGGTGAGGGGCTCCCCACAGTGGGAGGCAGGGCAAAGGCCAGTACCTTGCAAAGTGGCTCCTGAGGAGCTCCGGGAAGGTGTCGGCTCGGGGTTGAAAGGTAGATGCTCACACGGTCCCAGGACCTCTGGAGATCTGGGTGGCTTCTCTGTGCCAGGGCTGGTGGAGGAAGAGGGGCCAGCCCGGTCTCTGCACGGGACTTCCCCTGCCCAAGACTCCCGTCCCCAGCCACTGCCAAAAGGAAACTCCCCCACCACGAGCTGCTCCAAAAATAGCTCCGGCTGCCACCTCTGTGGTGAAAGGAACTTGTCACTGCCACCAGGGAGCCCGCTGCTCACCAGGGACAGGAATCTGACGGCAGCAGCCACCAGTCAGTCTTAAGAGAGAGCACCTGTGTACCCGAAGCTGAGGGGCTTGGAATGCAACCAGAGTCCACTCTGGGATCGCTCGGTCCTGTTCCCCCATTTTACTCTCCAGGAAATTGGGACCAGAGGGCAAGAGACTGGCCCAGGGCCACAGGCACAGCAGTGGCAGCGCCTGGCCCGGACCCGGCCTCCTAAACCCACTCCACACCCACAAGGTCAGGCAGCAGAATCTGCCCTGCAGGCTCCACCACCCCCTCACTCCCAACCGAGAACCCAGAACCTAGAACCGGGGCCGCAGACACAGAGATTACACCAGCCTCGGAGGGAAGAGGGGTCCTGCCCTCAGCTCCGGTGCTCCATCCTCACCCACTCCCACTGGGGCTCAGCAAACACGAAGAACCATAAATATTCTTGCTGTCTCTTTAAAAGTGTAACCCTTTCTAGAAGCTTCCCTGGTGGTCCAGTGGTTAAGACTCCACGCTCCCTAGGCAGGGGTCTGGGTGGATCCCTGGTCAGGAAACTAGACCCGTGTGTCATAACGAAGACCTGGCGCAGCCAAACAAATTAAAAAAATAAAAGCTGAATACTTTCTAATCTCTCTTTTGTGAGCTGAGCCAAAAAGACCTGTTGCCTAAGAGATGAGAGCCTTGGTAGGCAGCGGCACCAAGTTCAAGTCCTGGCTCTGGATGCGCCCCAGCTGCGTGGGCCCCGGGGCCCTCACGGGTAAAACGGGGACACGCCAAGAGTACACAGCGCCCAGACTGTGGAGGGCTACATTACGGGACTCGGAAATGCTCAGCCCCGGGCCCGACACACAACAGAGCCCCAGTCAATGGCGTCAGTGTCATCACATCCTTACGTTCCGGGCCCACGCTCTCCCAAACCAGGCTGCATGTGTCCAGAAACTGAGAGCTCAGAGCTCCCACCTTCCCTTCCTTCCACACGTCCTTCCAGCTGCCGTCTCTGCTCAGCGCCAGTGCTGACCACTGGTGACCCCAAGACCAGACAGATGGAAACCCCCTTGCTCTTATGGGATTGCAGGAGAGCACCCAGCAACCCGGGGACAGATAACCACAAGCCAGAACAGAGCAGTAAGACAGCCCCCAAGGAAAGGCTGGATAGACCCTCACTTTGTGACCCAGGCAAGGTCATGGCCAGCTCCTTAAGTGAGGTGGAGTCCAGGGGGGCCTGGAAGGATGACCAGGGTTGGCACCAGAGGGGAGGGGAGTCCCGGCAGAGAACACAGTGGGATCAAAGGCACGGAGGCTGGAGGACCTGCAGGCACGTGAGAGAAGGCAGGGACGCCTCCAGGCCCGCTCCAGCCCTCCGTCTCCGGAAAGAACTCCCGTGGCCGGCACCTGCCTCCGTCTCCAGAATGAGAGTCTGGGCCAGCCACCCCCCGCGCCCCATCTGCAGCTCCACCACTGGGACTGACACGGGCATATGGCAGCTGAGGCCCCGGAGGACATAGGGAGCTGGATCCTGGCACCGGGGCTCGGCCACCTGCCAGCGCACCTTCCCCACCAGCCGGGTCCAACTGTCGGGCATATGCCAGGTGTCGGCCCCCTGGGTGGCTGTGGCTGGGCCCTTGGCCAGCTGTCCACAGGTCTGCAGGTGTGCGGGGCCCCGGTACATGGGGCACCGCTTCGAGGACTGTCCTTCATGACCCGGCGAGCTGGGAGGCATCCGCCTGCACCCATAGTAGAGGCTCCAGACAGGCCGGTCAGGCCCTGGGGTTGGGCACTTTCTGCCTAACCATTGTTTCTCTTCTGCTTCTGGCCTCCGGTTTGCTGGAGAGGAATGCCCTCCAGGATGCTCATCTAGGACATGCTAGCACCCTGGAGAAACACAGATTGTGGGAGTCTTTCTCTTCCTCCTGACTGGAGTAGCCAGAACCTTCCAGAAGTCTACTTCGGCTCTGATCAGTTTCCATGCCTGTGGGCACATATGCCCTGCCAGTCACCCCTCACCTGTCCCCCTGGGACTCGTAAGAGGGGGCGGAGCTGTGCTGAGAGGCATAGTCCCAGTGGTCCCCAGACTCTCAGAGCCTCCCAGGTCACCATGAGCCTCCAACATGACCTCCGTGAGGCTCAGTGTGGCTCAGTCTGTGGGCAACAGTGTCTCCTCCCTCTAGTCCTGCCACCCCTTGAGGAGTTCTGGGCCAGCACATAATCTCTGGTGTGGCCCTGGACCTTCCTGTGTCGCATTTCCACCCCCAGGACCCCGGCAGTCCCTGAGTTGGCCTGGGAAGTTAGGCGGCCGTTTTTAACTCCTCGAGGGTGAATCCCACTCTGAGCCCCGGGGTGTGGCGTGGTGGCTCAGGACTCACTTGGGAATCTCAAAGGGCCACATGGCCTTGGGAAAGTCATGGCCTATCTCCTGGCCTCATTTCCCCCACCTACAACATGGGTGGGTCAGGCTCTGCAGTCAGGAGGGCTCTTCATGGGCCAACAATTTTTATGAGGCTGACGGAGGATTTGCGACTCACTGGCGCGGACTGTATCTGAGCTCTGGGAGCCTCTATCTAATCCCGGGCTCAGGTCTGGGAGGAAAACCAGACCTTCTGGGTCTGGGATTGCTAAGGGACTCTCTCTCTGGCCTTGGAAGGCTTTGTCAGCACCCCCAGGCCCTGCACACTGCCCTCCCCACAAGTCACGCTCCCTCGTGACACGTCACAGCCATGTGGGGAGACGGCTCAGAGGCCTCCTGGCTCTCAGAAACACAACCATGGAGGTGGAATGTGTACACGGGGCATCCACACACAGAGCACCCGTTAGATGAGAGATGCAGGCCAGATCCTTGAGGGGTGTCGGGAGCGTGTGTGCTTACAAAGCCACCCTACAAGGCAGACAGTGCATCCATTTGACAGATGAGGAAACTGAGGCTAGCGAGGTCACATGACTCGCCGGACATGTCCCACTTGGAGAGAGACAGAGCCTGGATGGAAAGGTAGGCCTGAGTCCTTGTGGTCATGGGGGAACCAGATCAAAGTGCTTAACTACACTGCAGAATCAAAGCAGGGGCCACTGATTCCAACTTGGGCCAATCAAGGGGGCTGCAGGGATCTGCAGGTGGCATTTGATCTGGGACCCGAAGGCCCGGAAGTGAGGTGAGGCAGCCCAGCACAGACTCTGGACTCTGACAGCCCCAAGTTCAAATCCTGCACTTGCCTCTGTCCAGCCACAGGAATTTGGGCTACCTCTGTGCAGTTCCCTCCTCTGTAAACAGGGGCTGGGTAGGACCCATCTCATGGGGTTATGAGGACAAAGTGGAGGATACGCAGGCGGAACACCAGCAGCTCAGGACTAGCAGGACAAGGCATACACAAGAGCTCAATAAATGTGGCTGTTGCTACTATTATGATTACCGTTATCGCCATAAAGAACCAGCGCTCATTCAACAGCAACGTTTCCACAATTACTTCCGGCAACTCACTCTGTGAACCGACTGTCACAATAAGGCTGGTCCTCATTCCTCAGGGGTCCCTGATCTCATGACCTGTGAATGAGGCAGGAGGTGACCTCCGCCTATAGGGATTCTCCCCCCTTGGGGGAAAATGGGAGAGATCACACTGGCTCCTGCTGTATTCTCCAGGAAGCTGGAAATGATGGCAAAGCATTTTACAAAGTTACCAGGACGATGAACCTGAGCCGCCTCCCGCCCCGCACTGTCTCAATAAAATAAATCTTGGCCCACGGCTGGCGAGAGACCCTATATATTTACATGACGATCGTGCCTCATGATCACAGGGCTCGTGGTTGCAGCAAGCAGCGTGTGGCAGGGATGACAGTGGTCCTAGGAGACTCACTATTTTCCAGCGACTTTTATTGTCCATTATATCCCGGCGTTTACAGGGCTCTGCTCCGGGCCTGGCAGGAATATCGCACACGGTGGGGCTGGCAGGCCTTAATATTCCAGTCTCGGTGCTACAGATCAGCTTTCGCATCTCATCCATCCCCCTCTCCCCGAGTCTTTGTGTGATACTGAGACCCCAGGGAGCTCTAGGGGTTCTACAGGGAGAGGGCTGTGGGGAGGGGTCTAGGTATGCCCACCCAAGCCATCTGCTTGGTTCCAGTCTGTCGTCCCACAGAGGGGACACTGCTAACACGGTGGCCTTCCTTGGACATGGGAGGGGCTGCAAAGTGGAGGGGTGCACAGGTACTGGAGCCATGACTACTGGCTTGTGGGGGGCTGCTTGCTATATTCTCAGGGGTTCTGTGAGACAGTTACCATGTTGGTTGCCTGCAATCAGGCATGGTAGGATATTTATTCCATGGAAATTGGCAAATGCTACAAGTCAAGGCTTTGTGCAAATCCCTCTCCCTCCCACCCCACCACCCCTTGGCCTGGGGACCTATTTGTTAAACACCAGCATAGCCCAGGGAGAGGGTGACCCAGCAGGCCACTGTGAGCATCAGGAAGGACACACGGACTTCAGAGTCAGGTGTGAATCCTGACTTCCTCACACTCCACTTGTGCGTGACCTTAGGTAAATGACTTTACTTTTTAAGCCTCAGCTTTCTTATCTGTAAAATGGGGACATACCTGCAATCCTAGGTTGTTGTGAGGATTACAGCACCTCACAGCAAGTTCCCTGGGTGATGCTTAGTATATAGCAGGTGCTTAATAAATGATACCTATTGTTCTTCATTGATTCAACACTTAACGAGCACCTACTCTGTACCAGGCACTGAGGGACAGGGATACAGAAAAGCCCCACGAGATGACAATTATCAAATTCTTCACATCTGGACAGTTCTTGATTGTTCTGCAGATGGATTTTTACCCACACCATCTTATGAAGCCTCAGGATAACTTTGAGAGGTGGGCCCAGCAGGACAGATGCCTGTTTCTGAAATGAGGAAATAGGGGCTCAGGGCTGGACGTGACTTGCCTGAGGGCCCTACCAGGGCCTATCAAAATAGGGCTCAGTCCCAATTCCACTCCAGGCCCATGATGGCACCCATCTCTAAATTCCCAGGTTCGGCCAGGCTGGCCCCCTGATGGTGCCAGGAGAACCCAGGGCGAAGGGACTCCTGGTCTAGGATCCCGGGTTCTAGTCTAGGCTCCACGGCCTCCCTGCTCTGGGTCCTTCCCCGCCTGGGCCCATGGTTCCCCACTGGAAGGCTGAGAGGGCTGCACTCAGGCTGCTGTTGGCCCTGATGGGTGAAGGTCTGCCTCCAGACTTCCTGGCCTGGCCGAATGTCCCTCTGTCCCCCACAGTCAGGGAGGACTCGGGCCTATGAACATCTCCAGTGCCCCAGCCGGAGCCCAGAAGAGCCAGGGCCTCTTAAGCAGGAGAGAAGAGAGCATGAGTGGGGTCTCCCGTCCAACTATTTGGGGCTTGCCAGCTCACCCTGCTGGCGGGGCTCACCCACCCATTTCGCAGATAAGGAGACTGAAGCTCAGAGAGGGGTGGCGTCACCAGCCTGGGAACTGGGATTCACCCCCTGGGCTGGCAGCCTCCAGAGCTCGTGGCTGGGGTGCCCGCCAAGCCCCTCAGTCCTGACATCTGCAGATGGGACAGTCCTGGCCATCGGGCCTCAGCCCAGAGGGGCCGAGGAGCATTTCACTGAAACAAGACAGTGAGAAAAGTACAGGCAACTCTGATGACTCAAATAACCTTTGCAACCAGGAGGTGGGCGGAAGTGGGCAGCATTTCTGGTGGGTTTCACCTCACTTCCTAGAAGGATGCGTCACCAGCTTTAGTTTAGTCAGCGCTCACCCGACCGTCAACGCGGATCCGCGCTCTGGGTGGCACGTCTCAGCTCACTTGTCCCCAAAGCAATTACAGGCTGGCAGGTGGGGGCCGTCCAGCCAAGGCGGGGGGTTGGGGGAGGGAACTCTTCTCATTTTACAGATGAGGAAACTGAGGCTCAGAAAGAGGGCAGGGGTTGGTTCAGAGACACAGAGCAGGTACCTAAGTTCAAATTCCTTTGCCAGAAGGTTAATTTTTCTCTTTGGGGACATAGAAAAGGAAAGCTTCTGCAGCTTTCAAAAGAAAAAAAGGGAAGGAAAAAGAACTAGCAGCTGAATGGAATTGCAACAAGGCCCCTGGCCAGCCTGAAGAGGTTTCCGAAATTCTGTACAGTCTGAATTCTTGTGGGCTGAGGGGGTCACGCGATTTCCTCTGCAGAAGGCGAGTTGAAACAGTCTGACTGAGGGGGCAGAGGGAGGGGGGGGAGTGTCCACGAGATGAGGAATCATGAGTTTCTGCCTGGCTGCTCTATGACTTGCTGGATGACCACGGACGAACCCCTTGCCCTCTCAGGGCCTCAGTTTACTGATACTCATTGGCAAAGACTCTGATGCTGGGAAAGACTGAAGGCAGGAGAAGAGGGCGACAGAGGATGAGATGGTTGCATGGCACCACCAATTCAATGGACATGAACTTGGGCAAACCCTGGGAGAAGGTGAGGGACAGGGAGGCCTGGCATGCTGCAGTCCATGGGCCACAAAGATTTGGACACGACTTGGTGACTGAACAACAGTTTACTATGCCCTGAGCCTTCTTCTAATGCACTTAAGTGAGGTTAACCTCCTGACCCCTTTATAGTACATAATTAGCTCCATTTTACACAAGGGGGAAACGGAGGCACAAAAAGGTCAGGTGTGCTGTCCAGCATAAGTGGAAGAACTGGGGTGTGAACTCAGGTAGCGTGGCTCTAACCACTGAGCCACAAAGCCCTCAGTCTGCAGGAGGCATATCACCAGAGTCCCTCCTGCCCTCAAGGGCTTTGCATCTGTGTCTTGGATGCCAGAAGGCAGATTTCTAGAGACCCCGAGCCATCCTTCTTAAATTGCCTGCTGCTCTCAGCTGCTACCTTGTCCACGAACTCTGATTCCTTCACTTTGCTCAGCAGCCTTTATAACCACATCCCGGGAGACCCTCAGGAAACTCCCAGGTCACAGCAGCCATTGGCCCACCTCTTTGAGGCTCACTGGGGGCCCAGAGTCCGAGCATGCATGGATGACCCTGCTCTGATGTCCATTTTGGAGTTTTACACTCAGGTCGGCCTCTGGGACCGCAGGAGGGAGACTGCCATTCAGACATCCAAGAAAGACAGAGAAAAACATCTATTCACAGCCAGACAGAACCTGCTCTTTGGAAATGATGCTACCGACGCGACAAGCAGCCCAGCTGGGCAAGAGATTCCCGAATAAGCCTGACCTGGGAACATCCACGTGGAAGGCTCAAAGGCTTGGGTGGTCACCAAGCTTATAAAATCTGTCTGGATGCTCAACCGTGAAATTCCTGAGGGAATAAGGTTCGACCCAAAACCTGGGCTTGTCTTCCAAAACAGAATTCTTCAGACAACGGACATTTTTTGGCTTCGACAAACAGACCGCTGATCTCTGTGTCACTCGGATCTCTCCAGGAAGACACACTCATGATGAGAACGTGCTCCCACTCCGAGCCACGCACTGTCACATGTTCAGGTCTGCCGGGTCATTCCCAGAGTGAGCATTACTATCTCCATTTTGCAGATGGGGAGACTGAGGCTCACAGAGGTGCCGATTCCCACAGCTGGGAAAGGTGGAGGTTGAAATTCCTTGCCTGCCTGGGAGATGCGGATGAACCCGGCGGAGCCTGCCGTCCACATCATGAAGGGGAGCTCCGGCCAGACAAGGACACACAGGGGGAGTTCTGCAGGGCGGGTGCATACGGAGTCTCAGGCATTGGACAGAGAATGTTAGAGGAAGCACACACGCTTCCCTCTAAAAGTGGGAAGAACCCCTGCGGAGGGATAGGTGGAGAGGGTTGACGCAACGGCAGTCAGGACCATGCCGTCGAGGCTACCGCAATCTAGGCTTTCCCAAGACACTGGAATCCACTAAGTGGGAATGTTGCACGGAGAATCCAGAACATCTCCCACGCGGTGTTCTACCACTGCACCAACAGCAGGCGGTCGTTCATCAAACACGCTCACAGCTGCCACCAAGGCACTGCTCTATTCCTGGGAGCAGGAAAAACCCTGAATCCACTCATCTGAGATCTCATGTCTCACCAGAGACCTAAGAATAACCCCCCAAAGAATCTACCAGCCCACTTCCTGTGCTTGAAAGCAGAAGGACAGGAAACTGAGGCTTGGAGCAGAGAAGTAATGGGCCCAAGGACCTTCAATCATTTGTTCAATCAACCAGCAGGTACTGGAACCAGTGTCCATCCTCAGTGGGGCTCCCCATTTAGAGAGAGAGAGAGGAGTCTCACAAGCCAACACAGCTACAAGCCAGTGTGACTGCTGCTTTGCACACCCAGAGTGTGGAAACACAAGGAAGCGTCTTGCAGTCTGCCTGAAGAATGGGGGGTTGTTTCTTCAGAAGAAGCTGCTCTGAGCGGAGGAGCAGTGGGAGGGCACTCCAGGCAGATGGCACAGCCTGTGCAAAGGCCTGGAAGCTGGATGGGCCCAGCATTAGGTGTGGGACAGAGGCCCTAACAACAGCCGTGGCTTCAGCTCTGCAAATGGGTGGGGAGGTGGGGGGAGCGACCCTAAGCACAGAGAGCCAGTAAGGCGTGCAAAGCCAGCACCAGAACTCGGGTCTCCAGGCTCCTCTTCCAGGCTCTTTTGCACACTCTGTCACCCATGGTACCAAGCTGAGGTATGATTTTACTCAATGAGTTATGTGATGAATGAAAGCCCCCATCACAGTTCAGCAGCATCAAGCCTCCATACGCTAACCTCCCCACCCCTGCCTTGGTCATCTCCGGTGACAGTCACAGACAGGAGGAAGGAAATGCCTACAGAATCTCCCTCTCGAGAGACCCTTCTGGGGCTGTAACTCAGGAGGGCCACGGAGTGTACATTCTGGGCTTGGAGACATGCTCTCCTATTTGCTGAGTATTCACTGAGCTCCGTGCTAGGCACCAGAAAGATTCACAAAAGGTTGTTACAAACTCTCATACAGCGTTCCCTAATTCAGAAATGGGCCCGGCTGGAAACTCGACTATCGCCCGGGAGAGGCCAAGAGAGATGCAGAGAGGCCCAGGACTTGCTTGCTCAAGATCACTTGGCCAGGAGGTGTCAGGCTGGGACGTGTCTCCGGAAACGACTGGTCACAGGGCTTTTGCCAAAAGAGATAAGAGTCCCTGGGGAAACAAAAGAGCCTGGGATCCCTCCTTCATGCCCTGCGGGCTGCCCTTTACCCACATAGCAGGCGGAGGCCACACTGGCATGCACCACCCAGAGTGGCGGGGCCCTGTCATACTGGGAGGGGCCCCTCTCCCTGACGGGGGAGCCCGGCCACGGCTGGCGGCTCGTGCAGGAAGAGGAGTGGCTCTTGGCTCTAAGCTACCTGGGCTGGTGCCACTGAAGGACTAAACGCTTGTGGCCAGCGAGTCCAGGATGCAGAGCACTGGGGTCAGCGAGCCCCTGCCCGGGTCACCTCCAGGGTCTCTCAGTCTATACAGTTGGGGGTTATGACTCTCCTTCCTGAACTGGGGTCCTTGTGCACATCTGTCTCCTCTGTTGGAATGCTGGCGGGACCCCTGGGTACCCTGGTTAACCCAATGCAAATGGCCGCAGACAGTCCAGAGGACTATGGTTCAGCTATGCCCTACCCTCAGCCCTGTACCAGGTCAGACAGCATCCCTACAAAACTCACACAGGGTCTTTGCAGACGCAATTGAATTAAGATGAGGTCACACAGGATTAGGGTGGCCCTAAATCCAATGGCTGGCATCTTTATAAGCAGAGGGAAACCTGAACTCAGAGACACACAGGGAAACGGTCACATGACGACAGAGTCAGAGACAGGAGAGGTGTGTGTATTCACCAGGGAACGCCAAGGACTGCTGGTCACCAGCAGAAGCCGGGAGCAAGGCACCCAACGGACTCACCCTCAGAGCCTCGATAAGGAACCAACGCTGCCAACACCTTGATTTTGGACCTCTGGCCTCCAGGACTGTGAGAGAATCAGTTTTTATTGTTTCAGTCCACCCCACTGGCAGGGATTTGTCATGGCAGCTCAAGGAAACCAACACGCTCCCTGCCACCCCCTCCCCACCTCCCCCCGCCCCACAAGCACAGCTGGCCTTCCATGTGCAGCTGAGGTTCCCCGGGTTCTCCAGGCGTCGAAGACTCCTTCAGACTCTACTTCTGTTTCGGGTGCTTCAGAGGAAGTTAATTAGTGATGGGTCCCCTGTGGCTCAGCAGTAAAGAATCTGCCTCCGATGCAGGAGACACAGGTTCCATCCCTGGGTCAGGAAGATTCCTCTGGAGGAGGAAATGGCAAACCACTCCAGTATTCTTGCCTGGGAAATCCCATGCACAGAGGAGTCTGGTGGGCTACAGTCCACGGGGTCATAAAGAGTCGGACACGACTGAGTGACTGAGCATGGGCCTAGGGCTTTCACAGGCCTGTAATGATTCTCCCAAATTCTGAAGATGGACATAAGGTTGCCAGCGCTGTCTGACATCTAAAATATAATTTCTATCTGTCATCACCATCCTGCTTAAAAGGACACCCAACACAAGAAAGTAGCTGAGGCCAGGCCTGTCCTTAAGTTTCTCATGTCACCAAGGATCAGTGAGACAGCCCACAGCCCCAGACCTGGCCTGGGTCTGGGGTTTGGGAACCAAATTCCAGCCGCTGTACCCCTCCTGGATGACTTTTTTAAATCCTCGCTGAGGAAAAGGGAGGCTGGCCTCCTCCACTCTCCTCCGAGTACAAAAAGGAGGTTTCTCCATCTCAGAGACTTGACAAGTATATTCCAGTTAACCTGTGGGTAATTCCAGTTAATCTCCTCTGAGGACTCGGTGATCTCCCAGCCAGAGGGCGGAGGCATTCCGGGCCAGTCAATGAGGGAGGATCAAGAGGGAAAGAAAATAAAAGAGGAAAAAGGAGGAGGGAGAAGGAGAGAGAAGCACTGACCCTTCTTGTGAAAAGAAAACCGAATTGTGAAATTATGCAACGAGCAGACATCACGGGCCGGATGACTCCAGCCTTCCTCAAAGACACCTCGTAAACCCGCGCCCAGCCTTGGAGGGAGAGGCCAGATGCCTGGCGCTGCAGGGAGTGGCTTTCGAAACATCTGGCCCCGGGGGGTGGCCCGACGACCCAATGGAGGCCAGTCACCCTGAGCTCTGTGACCACTGCACCCACGACTACCGCGTGGTGACCAGTGAGGTGGCCAGCAGAGCCGCTGGGGATCATAAGCTGTCTGAGTTTAAGGAATGTTTCTTTTCCAGTAACTCGAGAGTGCTAATCCCATCTTAGAGATGCCCCCAACACTGGGGAAACTTTCTGCCCCACCGTGCTGGGGTGGCCTTGCCTGGACAGTCTCAGGAACCTTAGATGATAAGGCCAGACGTCCTCGCCTTTCCAGGGCTGGCGTCCATCTCTCCCTCCCTCCCCTTCTACACGCCCAGGCCAGGGGCAGGGTGGGCCCCAGCTCTCAGGAAGCCAGGAAACACACTCTTTTCTGGGCTAAATGCCCAGATTCCTTGAGCAGTCACAGGACACGCTTTTTCTGAGCCGATCCAAAGCCACAGGCGCAGTCTGAAAGTTTCTTTGGGCGGCGTGAACCTGCGGGCACCCAGGCACACCTGGAATTCCAGGCTGAAGGCTGGGCAGCAAGAGAGGCCCCAGCTGGCCCCCGACGGGCAGGGGGTCCATGTTGCCCCGGCGGGTGACCAAGGGCACAGAGTTGTGCTCTGCGGGCCAAGAAAACGAGGTTCCTTCATTCCGTCATCATTTGCCAGGCTTTTCTTAAGAAGCTCACAGAGCCAAGGGCTGTCTGAGGCACAAAGCAGAGAGCCTTGTTCCTCTAGAGGTGTGTGGTCAAGAGGTGGATCCAGACACAGCAGCAAGCAGACACGGCCATTTCAGACTCAATAAGTGCTATGAGGGAAACGCAGCTGAGAAGCGGGCTGGTGTGGAACGAATACGGCTTCATGGGGTCGCTGGGACAATTAAATCAGATCGTGCAGCAAACTGCTTAGCAAATGATCAGTAGGGCAACTGAAGCCAGAAAGAGAAGGGCTGGAGCAGATGGTTGAGACTGGTGTGGTTTGGGGCCCTTACTGCCCCATGTGTCCCAGGGGGCCCAGGGAGCCCCCGGTCACCCTGCCTGACCTGAGCGGACTCCCTGCTCTTTCTTGGTGAGAAAGCCTCTGACGTCATCACGCCCCAGGTTAGACCGCTGAAAAAGTCAAGCCTTCTAAATCATCACGCCCCTGGTCAGCCCACAAAAAACCACCCGTTCTCCACCAGCAGGTCTGTTTCAGTAGGCGATTGTCCTCCCTGAATCTAAAACTGGGGTCCTTCACCTATCTGCTGGGAAATCTTGGCCAAGTTTCATAGCCTGTCTGAGCTTCACTTTTCATGATGTGAAAACGGGGAGGGAGCCCTCCTTAAAAAGCTCACTTGATGTGTTTAATGAGACTGTGGAGGCAGTGTTCCGGGTGTGCGTGGCACATAGGAGGCCCACCTGCCCCGGCTGCAGCCTTCCCTTGCGAAAACACAGCTTAGGGAAAGGAAGAGGGAGGAGGGAGCATGGACCTGGTTTGGGCAGCCACGTCCAGCCCTTGGGGAGCTTGGCATCAAGAGGGAAAGGCTATGCGACTGCCCTGATGGTCCGGTGGCTAAGACTGCACTCCCAGTGCAGGGGGCCTGGGTTCGATCCCTGGTCATGGAACTAGATCCCATGTGCCACAGCTAAGACTCGGCACAGCCCAAATAAATAATAAATAAATAGTTTTTAAAGAAAGAGGGAAAAGCTAACAAGTAGAGGGGCTGGTGCTCTAACCAGAGTGGAGGGCCAGACACATCTCATGAAGAGCAGGCCGAGGCTTCTCTGCTGGGTGTCTTAGGCACGATCCTCACCTCTCTGAGTCTCAGTCTCCTCGGCTGAAAAATGGGTTCTGGTGATGATGAAATGAGACCCCACCCGGGCACATGAAGTCACCCAGACAGTAACTAATGCATCAGTCCAGTCACCCTTATTCATCCCTTTAAGACAAAAATATTTAGCTTGCATCCCAAGTGAGTGCTGGGCCCTGTGAGGGACCAGGGTGGGAGGGGTGCGCCCAGCCCCCTGGGACAGACTCATCTCCTCTGGAACCACCCTGGCATTACCTGGCTCTGAGAGGGGGCGTGCAAGGGCTCCTGGGCTAAGCTAGGCTCATCCTCTGTGGAAACGATGCCCAGACAGCTCCAGGGGGCAGCCAGCTCACCCTCCGGGCACCACTGACCCTTCAACGCAGCCTCACACCAAACCTGACCCTGGCTCCTCGCTGCGTGCCACAGGTACCTGCAAGCCAGGCCAACGACCGCGTGGGCCAGGGGGGCCTCGGACCCCGGCCCGCTCCCCCCACAACCCTACAACAACGTGCCACAGACAAACATTAAAGCTCAGAGCTGCTCATACGAACAGCTTCGCCTCTGACTCCTCCAGACCAATCAATCAATCAATAAGGAGAGAGTCGGAATTCGATCACAGTGACGATACCACGGGCTCCCAGGAAGCGCATTAGAAAACTGGGTCTCTAGCAGATTAATGAGACCGCCTGGAAATCGGGGGAAATAAATGTATTCCCGGGCGGACGCACTCCCATTAACTCCAGCTTCTCATGCCCGGAAAGGAAAAAAAAAATGCAGAAATCCGGATTTAGGGGAAATAACACATCCATGGCACTTTTTCTCCCCTTCCCAAAGCAGCTGCTGTGAGCTTTACATATTTTATCATTTATTCGCACATTGTCCCCAGCAAGTTGATAGGCGTCGGCCTTGTTTTTCACAAGAAAGCTGTGAAAGAGGCTGAGAGTGTGGAGGTGAGGGGGCCTCCCACCCCGACACCCAGCAGAGGGGCTGGGGCGGTGGGTGGGAGAGAGCCAAAGGTTCTTTTTGGGAGGAATTTCAGCGGCAGGCAGGTGAGAGGCTCTGGGAGAGCCCACACGGACAACCACACCAGCCTCCCAGTCTCCTGGCCTGAACACCCTCCGTAACACCAGACCACTTTCCACACACACCACCAGAAACACTGTCCTGACTGTATCTCCCTCCTTTATCAACCTTCAAAGCTTCCAGATCAAGTCATCATTCCAGAGCGTAGCATCCAAGGCCTCCTGACCTCTGATCCTAATCCCAGCCAACACATCGACTCCATGGAGCCTCTTATCGTTTCCTGGCACCTGGAGGTTTCACACCTCGGCCCCTGCATATCCTGTGTCCTCCGTCTAGCTCTCCCATCCCCAAACTGGTTAACCCCTATGGATCCCCAGGTGTTTCCAGGGGAGATGATCTGGGTTCAGATCCTTGCTGGGTGACTTTGGCTAAGACACTTTACCTCTCTGAGCCTTGAGTTCACTTATAAAATGAAGCCATTTACAAGGTGAGGACTACAAGATAACAGCACATGTAAGCCCCTGATGGATGCTCTGTTAAAGAGAAACGGTAGCAGCAGGGGGAGAAGTTGTGTTTTTCAAAAAGATAGCTGATAAATCTATGTAAATAATTCCACACTGTTAAGAGGAAAGAACTGGCATTTGCAGAGGAGGCACCAGGCACGTGGCATGCAGCCTCCACCTAAGCCAGGCCTTTCCCTCCCAACACGCCCCAGCCACACGCAGGGCCTCTGCTCACAGCGAAGCCACTGGGGCGTCAAGAGCCCCTTCAGTCGCTGGCAGGAATTCACTACTGCTCCCTGATTCTCCTCCCTCACTCTCAAGTCTGACCCCCTACAGGCCCTGGTCTCCCCCCAGCCCCACCCCAAATCCAGGTATGGGGTCAAAGGGCAGCTCATCACCCCTTCTTCACTGAGGAGGACACTGAGGCCGGACCCATGAGGAATCACTCCCAAGATCTGGGAATCATTCCCAAGGCCCTGAAGCAGTTCAAACCATGACAGAACATTCTTTCGAACCGGCATCCTTGGCTTTGTTGCCAAGACACAGGGGTCTCTGGGTAGGAGCCCAGAGTGCTGACACCAGGCCCCTCTTCACCTCGGCTCCAGGCTGCCCACCTCTCCCTCGCTCCCCCAGGCCAGCCCCCATCCCCTCTCTGCAGCACCGTCCCACATGGGCTTCAGGGAGCCAGTCCCCCACTCAAGACCCTTGATCAAACTCATAGGGTCATAGGGTCATTTGGCCCATAGGATCAAACTCTGGGTCATCACAGGACCACAGGGTTGTCACCCACAGGATCAAACCCTTCTTTAAGGAATCACCTGTAGCAGGCCCACAGGGTGTAGGAGTCACAAAATTTCACCCCACAGGACAGGTTCCATCCCTCCAGCCAACCCATCTGCCCCCAACAGAGGCCTGGATTCTAGACGCAGTCTCCAAGTTTCAGCTGTCTCCATGGTAGCAGGGCTTGAGGAGCAAATTAAGGGTGTACCACTTCTTCTCCCTCTGTCTGTCACCCAGACCTTCGCTGGGCCGGGCCTTGGGTTGGGTACTGGGACCAGAGAGGAAAGGGGACTTTCGGCTCTGGAGAGGCTTCGAGTCAAGGGACTGACCAGTCGGTGGGCCTGAAAGGGATAGGGGACATGCCTAGGAGGGAAGCACAGCGGGGCCTGGGGCCCAAAGCGAAACCCTAAGCAGTGTCCTGAGGTCAGAGGAGCCTCCAGAAGGTGGTGAAGTTTGAGAAGCGAGAAGCAAGGCATTACAGGCCAAAAGAGCCTTGAGTTCAGCACAGCAGAGGGAGGGGGCCTGGCAAGCGGGGGGCGGTGGGGAGGGTGGGCAACTGGCATGGACAGTTCTGAACACCAATCCGCTCTGGGCTCCGTGACTGTTACCTCCTAGGCCACCCCTCGCCACAGTCCCACGAGGGACTTGATTTCACAAAGATGAGGAGACAGGTTCAGCTTCATTGTGTAACAGCAAAGTCCCCTGAGATGCTGGCTCGGCCGTGTGGAATTGGGAGTGTTGTGGGGTGAAGCAGAGGCGTCTGGACTTGGAGTCCTCACTCTGCTACTTCGTCACCTTTCGGAGGGGCGCTGCTGTTCTCCAGAGGGCGGCCCAGGAAAACGAACGAACCCAGGGCCACCACATATGAAATCATCTGAAGCGAGTTCCTGGACTCTCTGAGCTTCTTCTGTTTCATCTGTATATGGAGCCAGTGACACTTATTTCCCATGATGTGCCCAAAGCAGCCGGTGCAGGGTCAGGCATATGCAAGGACCCCCCAAATGCTGAGTCCCCCTCCTTCCCTTTCTCTGAACTCAAGGTGTGAGTTCAGGCTGACCAGCCCTTCCTTATGTGTTGGGGACAGGGGCCATCCAGCTTGCCCACTTTCCTCCGGGTGGTGTCCAAGTGCAGCCTGTTGCCCCTTTCCACCTTGGCCCGGGCTCTCAGGACCCAAGGAACCATCCATCTGTGCAGAAGATTGGTTTTTTCTCTCTGTCTCTTTTTTTTCTTTCCTTTCCCCTCTAAGCAAAACTGCTTGGCGGCTGCTCCTGCCTCTGTCCCCAAGGCAGTTCCAAAGGGCCTATCTTGTCCCGCAGAAGTGATGGCGGTAATTCCGTTAATGGGAGGCAAGACGGATGGTACCCGGTGCCCAAAGTGTACGAAGCGAGCTGGAATCAGCCGCCCCCGGGGGGGAGGAAAGTGTTGCCGGAACACACCCTCCTTTGGGGCCTTATTAGGTCTTGAAAGAGCTGCCGTGCTCGCTAAAACCTGCTTTTGCCAGCAGAAGCCTCATTTTACAAATATACAACAACACAAAAACCCGTAAATGGGAAGAAAACCCTGAAGATTACGCTCCCCTGCTGCAAGAGAGGCAGCGAGCTGCCACTCAGAGCTGAAGTCTTTAGCCTTGTCGACTCTGGGTTTAAATAAATGGGCCTGAACGCCAGCTCAACCATTTTGTGAACACGGAACACAGCTCTTCCTTTGCCGTTTAAGGACTGCTTGCCTTCGGTGGGATGGGACAGCTTTGGAAACATTTTCTTTTAAAAGGCTTGATGTCCCAAATACCATAAAGCCCTTTGGCCCTCGCATCAGTCCCCAGGGGAATTCACACCCATAGGCCATCATAACCACCGTCAATCTCTCCCGGCTTTTCCTGCCCTGAGAATCAGTGTGATCTCAAATGCAACTTCACTGTGGACGGGGTGTCCATTTCCACAATGACCCAAACGGCTCACACTCTCCCTAGTTTGGGATCACACTGCTGAATTATCTTGGGGGCTTTGTAAATGCATACCAAGCACTTCAGTTGTGTCCACCCTATGGACCACAGCTCTCCAGGCCCCTCTGTCCATGGGATTCTCCAGGCAAGAAGACTGGAGTGGGTTGCCATGCCCTCCTCCAGGGGATCTCCCCAACCCAGGAATGCAACTGACATCTTTTATATCTCCTGCATTGGCAGGAAGGTTCTTTACTACTGGCACCACCCGGGAAGCCCAGGGGACTTTAGTTTGTCCAAATGCAAAATATGTATGTAGGTCAAAGCTGGGACGGACATAGCCAAGGTGAACGAGAGGCACAGCAAGTGATCTTGCAGTCAGGCTGCCTGGGGCTGAGTGACCTTGACAAGCCATGAACCTCTCTGGGCCCCAGCTTCCTCATCCCTAACACAGGGATCCCCGCCACCCACCCCACAGCCTGGGAGCCAGGAGTTAAGTGCAAACCCAGCTCCCTGGGAAATGGTCACTTCTCAGTCCACTTAGAGCACTGATGGCCTTTCTATTCTCAGCACCGCTCAGACACATAGTAGGCTATTCCTACTACAGCTGAGTGGTTTAGGGTGTGTGCTCTGTGAGTCAAAGGCCTGGGTTCAAATCCCGGCTCAGGCACAGACCTACTACGAAGCCCTTAGGCAAATGACTCAGTCTCCCTTTCCTCGTCTGTAAAATGGGACCAAAAGAACCTGCATCACGGGGTCACCAAGGGGAGTCAGTGCGGTAATACCTAGTCAGGGCCTTCCTGGCGTGGCCCCAGGGACCAGTAGCCCTGAGAGGGAGCCGGTGAGAGTCCTGGGGGAGCCTGAGAGACGCTCCCACCTCCCAACCGGGAAACCACATTCTCAAAGACACCTGAGGTAAAGCGACCCCAAGAGGCCAACCCAGGCCCCCTGGGAGAGCAGGGACCTTGAACAACAGGCAGCATGTTAAATCCCCAGCAACTGCCTTCTCTGGGAGACTTCGGGGACCATCACTCCACCAGGCAGCCCAGGGACTCTGAGCCCCCAAGCCCACGGCCCCCGGTCATCTGTCTCCAACCCCTGGGTCAGTGACCTACTTCCCCCATTTCTTGTTTTCTGGTTGTTCTCCCCACAGAAGTGCCAGCTCCATCTTGTCTCTTGATTGTTATACATCTTAGGTCAGTGTCCAGATTTGTGGAATCAATGAATAACCAAGCAAAGCAAGAAAGGGATGAACTCCCTGGGGAGGGTGGCTCTGGGCTGAGGGACTTCCAAAGTGTCCCAACATGGAGAGGTGCTCCCAAGGGTCACAGGTGCCACCAAGATGCCGTCCTTGCCCCACAGTGCCATGAATTACCAATACAAAAACAGCCACCAACTGCTGAATGCCCATTTTGTATATGGGGTCACAAAAACCCCTCCGAGACAGGAACTAAAATTACCCCTTGATTTGCAGTGAGAAAACCGAGGCCCCAGTGGGAAGCGACAAGCCAAGGAGACACGGTGAGCAAGAGGCAGAGGTGTGACTTGCATCCCAGTGTGTCTAACCCACCTTCTCCCGCCTTCTTCTCCGATCCTAAGAGTAGCCCCAGGGCTGGCTGGATCCTGGAGGAGAAGAGATGGAGCTGCAGCTTCAGGACGGCTCCCTGCCAAGAAGGGTGACTTCCCAGAGGCA
This sequence comes from Bubalus kerabau, assembly GCF_029407905.1. Taxonomy (NCBI): domain Eukaryota; kingdom Metazoa; phylum Chordata; class Mammalia; order Artiodactyla; family Bovidae; genus Bubalus; species Bubalus kerabau. The sequence goes on along the minus strand of NC_073634.1, from coordinate 98,145,458 downwards.
GGAGCCTGCAAACAGCAGCCGCTGGGGTCCAGCTCCCTGCTCATCCCATGCACACACAGCGGTAGGGGCAGTGTCCCAGCCAGGCAGTGACCCAGCCACCCAGCCGTGCCTGGGACTGTGTGCAGAGCAGTGGTTTGAGGGGTCATCTGGGCTTGGGTTCAAATCTATTTTCAAACCAAGTGGCTTACAGCTTTGTACTGATGGCTTCGTTCTCTGACTCTTTCAGTTATCCTCATCAGGAAAATCGGGGGAGCCTACAATTCTTGCAAAGGTTAACTAAGGCATCACAGATAAAGCAGTTGGTCAGATCGCCAGTCCACAGTAGGTACTGAATACTAAGCATTAGTTAACCTTCCTGAGCCTCCCTCATTCATGTTTTTGGGAGTGGCCAGACAGACGTCCTGAAGCTGCACCCCGCCACCCCCAACCCCCCACCCCCACCCCCTCACCGTGATTCCAGGGCTGGGAACAGCGTGGGTGGCCGGTGGACTCGAGTGCCCAGCCCCCTCTGATCTCCGGGGCACCACCTGCTTGGCGTTGTTCCCGAGGAAGCAGGTCAGCAAACTTATCATTTGATTTCTGACCCTTGTCACTCAGGAAGTTAGAGGGGATGGGTCTGTCAATGCAGGAACATCCGGCAACGACAGAAGGGATTACAGCAGGGAGGGGGGCATTTCCGAGGGGGCCCATGATCACGAAGTGTCCTTCTCGAGAGGCCCAGGGTGAGGAGAGAGGCCAGCAGGCCACCGGACAGCAGTCACATCCGGGGCCAGCGGTCTGCAGAAGGTACCTGCAGCAGAACCTTCCAGTAAGACTGGTCTCAGTCCTGGGCCGAGACCCGACACAGGGACCTTGTTCTTTCTGAAAGGTTACAGTCCTCCCATCAGCGCCAGCTTCATGGGCAAGTGGCCACGTCGTAGCATCTGGCCCTGTCCTCAGCAGGAAGCCCCTTGCTTGGGGTTTCATGCTCTGTATTCACTCTCTTGAAAGCCCACTTTATCTTTGAACTTGCACTTTCTAAGTGAAGCCTGTGGAACAATGCTGCACGTGCTGGGGGTGTGGAGCTTCAGCTTGGAGAGTTGGAGTGGTCCTGCCTTGCCCAGGATCACAGCTGCCTGCTCCCATCCTCCCGCCCCCCAACTCCCAGTAACTTCTGACATTCTCCACTCTTGACAAGGGCCTGGGTGCAGGCACGGTGAGGGGTGCGGTTAGGTGCATCTGCCCGCCGAGCCACAGGGTAGGGCCAGTGGCATCTGCTAGGATCTGTATTCGCCCTGTGAGGGTCCCTGTGCCCAAGGTATCATGGCATTAAACAGCAAATTAAAAACATCACAGCAGGTGGGGAAAGAGACGGAAAAGGGAAGGAAAAAGCTTTCTTCCTACTTTCTGAACAAGGGGACCTACATTTTCATTTTGTACAGGGCCCCCAAATTACATAGCTGGCCCTGCCTTCCATTTGCTTACTGACTCTTGGGGACTTCCCTGGGCCTTGGCAGAGCTAGAAGACACCGCTGCCAGGTCTAAGGCCATCACTGCCTAAGGAGCTTCTTAGAACAAGGCCCCCCACCCCTTACCCACCCTGCCTCCCGGTCTTGTCCTTTGAAGTCCCATCATTAGTCACTTATGGTTGTCTTGTGGACCAGGCTGGGGAGGTGACGATCAACTAGATCGCAGGGCAGGACCGCTGGCAGCACCATCAGGTGGAGAGGGCCAGTCCAGCAAAGGGGCAGGGAGGGTGTGGAGGGAAGAGCTGGCATAGGCAGGCTGCCTCCCAAAGGCAGGGGCATGGGGTTGGCTCTGGGAGGTGGGCAGGGACCCCTCATCTGTAAGGCAAGGACCCCCTGACTCACCTCCTGGGGCTTCTGGAGACTGAAGGGGCTCCCTTGCTGGAGGGGTGTCCTTGGCCAGTCGGTGAGGACAGTGCAGGAAGTGGGAACAGCAGAGGCAAAGACGCTAAAGCAGGACAGTCAGCAGTGACCTCCCCAGATGACTGCAAAGCCAACAGAGAACAAAAACAAGGTGGAGGCCGTATCTGAGCCCCTATCACACACCAGCTCCAGGCTGCAGGGGCCTCGTCCTGGCGTAGATATTTATTCCTGGGGTTTCTATTCCCACTTGACCTCTTACAGACATCCCCTTCCTTTCTACAGTTTGTAAAGTCCAGTTGGTACCGAGCCTGGGGTCAACCAGGCTTTTCTGACACGACTCGTCACTGAGAGAGCGGAATTCACAGAAGCTAAGAGCTCAGACTACACTGTTGAGCCACCCCCAGCTGTGTGCCCTGGGGCAGATCTGACCTACCCTGGGCCTCAGTTTCTCATTTGTAACTTGGGGTTAATAAAAGTCCCATCCTGGAGGGGGTTGCTGTGAAGGGTAAGTGAGGTGATGTGAGCGCAGGACGCAGCACACAGCCAGTGCCATGGCCGTGAAAGCCCAGATCACTCAATGAGAAATCTGAGCATCGCACACGCTTCTCGGGACCGAGCGAGTCTGCTCCCTCCTTCCTAGCATCTGCCACGACTCTGCTCCGAGACTGCTCTCTCCCCCCATTGTCATGTCACATCAGTCCATAAATATTTAAACAACATGTCATCAGATTATTATAACATATGATCTATAGCACTGATGTGCTACAGTTCTGCGCATTTGGGCTTCATTTTCAGAATATCGAGACATAAAATATTTATGTATTTAGCCAACCACGAGATCTCACATTCTGTCTCAGAACGCTGGGTGGTGGCAAGACGCTGAACTGAGACTTCACGTGTGAAGGGGATGCCTTGTTCTCACGTCGGTTCCTGGGGCCTCTGGATTGTTTCTGGTTCATTCCGGGGACGTCACTGTGTGGCCTGTGAATGGTGGCTGGCCAGGTTTATAACAGCAAGCGGAGGGCCGGGACTGAAAAAAAGCCTTATGAGATGGGCCTAGAGTTCAAACCCCTTGAATGCTGTCATGTCCCTTTCTGGATCTTCACAGGTCTGCGCATAGTAGGTGCTCTACAAATGTCCACTGGGATGTAAGTTAATTCACCTGCTGCCCACAGCACCGCCCGATGGGCTGGCACCCAGCAGGGATTCAGTTATAACTGCTCCCCTGTTTCATTCCCCACCCCCTGCAAGTGCCCAGCATCAGGCTTGGCCTACAGTAGAATCCACTGAATGTTGCTGGATGAACAGCAATTGAAGGAATAAATGCGTGACCAGATAAATCACTTAATTAGCTAATAAATGAATGAGGGATAATGACTCCCTGTCTGCTGGTCCGAATTATACTGTGTAAGACCCACCTCCTGAGAAATAAAAGCTCTCCAGTAACCCGTAGTGGGTAGGCAAAGGGGTTTTTCTGGGTAATTAAAGATCTCGATTGCTAACATTAGCACATCACAGTGACCATATGTCCCGGAATTTTCAGCGCTGTGCAGTTTCAAAGATGCCACCCCCTAAGCCATGCGAGCATCCAGGAACTTCTCACACACCATCAACCAAACACCTTCTTCCAAACTGCCTCTTTGGTCCCCAAATGTCACTAAAATGCTTTCACAGACCACTGCCATCTTGGGTGTTTGGAAACAGCGGTCATGTGTCCAACCTATAGACGATTGACGCCTGATGTCCCAGGAGATCACAAAAATATTCGCAAATGACAGTTGTTGGCTTAGAGTACAAGCATTTTCTCTGTGTGTTCTCCAAACGTCACGCTGTCACCATCGAGAACGGGCAGGCCCCACCTTTGTCCCCAGCCTCTGGCACAAAAACCCAGTCCTCATTTCCTCTTGGGTTGGCTGAAGAGGTTGGCATTTAAAACAAACACAAAAGGCCACTAAAATTCCTGGGGGAGACGAACAAAGGAAATGCACACATACTGAGTCAGGCACTCCAAGTCCACGCTTGAGATCGCGGTGTAACTAAATCCAGCTAGACTTGGCTGGACCCGCCAAACACATGGGGTGGGCTTCCAGTCTGTCTGCCCTGTGGTGCCCAGTGATCCTGCCATCGGGGCACCCACCCTGGTGGCCCACCAAGGCCACACCAAGCTAGGGAACTGTCTCCTTTTTCAACCCAGGGTTCTTTGCTTTCTGGACGGGGGCAGAATCGGGGCTCCTGTTCCTTTGCTGCACACCAAATGTCTGTGCCCAAGGTGCTTGGGAGAGTTAATCTCTACCCCTTCCCCAAGCAGCCCCCAAAAGGTATGTCTTCTAAAAAAGTAAGTGTGCCTGACAGAAAACACAGCTTTAAGACATGGTATGGTGCCCACCCAATCCTACCCAATGCCCCTCCTCTACAGACTATCTGCAGAATTGGAGCCACCTCTGCAGAAAAGGGGCAGAGGAAGGAGAACAGCCCCCCCACAACTCTGGGCAGGAACCCCTGTGTTTAGGTTCCTCCTTTTTGGAATAATCCAAGGATGAGTCTTTCTGTAAGAAACCTCTGCACAGGGAGGCCCTGTCACACACAACTCAGCCCTTTGCTGCCCACTGGAAGGAATGAAGAGGGGTCCCTAAAGCCAGTCAACTTTGCCACTAGCTCGGTAACTCTATATAAACATTCTTTTTTTTTGGCTGTGTGGGCTCTTCCTTGCGGTACACAAGCTCTCAAGTTGTGGGCTCTCGAGTAGGGGTGTGGGGGCTTAGCTGCCCCATGGCATAAGATCCCACAGAGCCAGGGATCGAACCCATGCCCCCTGCATAGGAAGGCAGATTCTTAAGCTCTGCACCACAAGGGAAGTCCCTAAACATTCTTCGAGGATTCTGCCACTCACACACTTAAAACTCTCCGTGCATTAACAAAAGTTAATTGAGCATCTGCTACTGCTGGGCGCAGTGCCGGACACTGAGGTGCAGCTGCGGCCCACAGACCAAGTCGCACCCGTACAGCGTCACGGTCCATTCTGGGAGGCAGATAAGAAACATGGTGCCAGGGGCGGGTAGGGGCCTTGAAATAAAGCCAGTCCAGGGAATGGGGAGCCATGGACGTGGGATTCATCCTGATAGGGTGGGATGGTGGGTCTCCTTGGAGAAGTGACTTTTTCAGTGCCTGCTGAAGACCAGGAGCAAGTCATGGGAATATTAGGAGGACGAGGGTTTCATGAAGCCAGGACAGCAAGTGCAAAGGCCCTGAGGTAGGAGTTCACTTGGCATGTTTGAGGAAGAGTAGGGAGGCTGTATGGCTGGGGCAGAGTGAATGAGGGGGACATTGGTGAAGAGTAAGGCTGCAGAAGTAGCAGGGACCCCCCTGCTCTTGCAATGAAGACCAAACCTCACAGATGCCGGGGGACTTGGCTCCAGGGGACCTCCTCTCCTACTATTTGCCTCTTGGTTCATACTCTTCCTTCTAGCTGCCCAGAGACCCTCTCCAATGCCCTGGGCCTGGCCAGTAACTCACAGCCCACACAACGGGCACTTCCAGACGGCAGCCTTCAGACCAGGCCACACGACACAGGCTTCTCGCAACACAAAGGCTGATGGTGATTAGAACCACGTAGCCTGGATTCTCTGTTTCTTTGTCCATCAGATGGGCATAACGGTACCTGAGTCACAGAACCGCAGGAGGATGAAGTGAGTTAATCCACATAAAGGGTTACAACAGAATGTAACATGTAGTGAGTGTCTGGGACAAAGGCTCTATTGAAGGACTTACAGGCTGAGGAAGTGGCAGGAAGTTCCTGGCTTTGCACAGCCTGGGGTCTGCCCACAACCCTGGACCCCAGTCAGGCTCCCAGCTCCCCGTCCCACGGCCCCACCCTCAGTTTTACCCGCCCTTTATCTCAGCCTCCTCAGGCCTCCAGGCCTCGACATCCTGCTGGCAAACCTCATGTCTCCCTCAAGGCTGGGGAGCCCCTCCCTCCTGGAAGCTCCCCTCCGCCCATTTCCCCAGATAGTGAGTCCCAAAGGGTGCCTGCTGCAAACTGTTCACAAGCACCCACAGTGGGGTCATGACGCAACTTCTGTCCCTACCAGGTGGCGAGAGGCCCAGGGGTGGGGCTGTTAGAGGGTCTCGATGCCAGCTCCCAGGGTTAACACTTGACCCAGAATGTCAGGACGTATTTCTTCAGTGAATGAGTGGACAGATGACCACACAGCAGCCAGCAAGGGCGTATCTGGCTAACAAAATGGAGTCCACTCAACCCACACAACAGTGAGCGGTCTGTTTCCGTATCGAACTTTTCACCCTAGCCTGGGCCCAGGTGCCATGACCAGAGCCGTGGCCTGAAAGCTTAGAGAGTGATCTGATTTCAGCCACAGAACCACCACAGCCTATGTGGGAGACCTTAGGCTGGTTGTAGCCTCTCTCTGGGCCTCATTCTCCCCATCTGTAAAATGAGAGGCTTTTAAGCTTTTACTTTTAAGCATCAGAAACTTTCCTTATAAAAATGTTTTTCCACATAAAATTAACCATTTGAAAATTAAAACTTAAGGGGCATTTAGTACATTTCTAATGTTGTGTAACCACAATCTCTCCCTAACTCCAAAATACCTTCATCACCCCAAAAGGAAATCCAGTATCCATTAAGCAGTTTCTCCCCATTCTTCCTGGCCCCCCATACCACCAATCTGCTTTCTGTCTCTAAGGATTTATAGATTCTGAATATTTCATATAAGAACCTTCTCTTATTAAAATGATGCCTGAGCAAAACCTCCTTATATCAAACAGGTAAGACGAGTCGGGTTGCCCCCTCCCCCTTCAGGGAGGTGATGTCCCTCATCCTTAGTGGCCTCTCAGGGGAAGCTCTGATCCCAGGACCTTCCTTTTCAGAATTCTAATCCTAAACTTGGATTTCTAAGGCAAATCATCCCAAACAGTGCCCCAGAATCAAGAGCCTGGCTCCTGGTGTTACTGGCCTATTTGCCAGATGAGAAAGTAGAGGCTGGGCCCATGTGAAGCCCTAGCCTGAGGCGACTGCTGGGGAGGGACGGGATTCAGAGATCTCCAGAGCCCGCTGAGGCCCTTCCCTCACCACAAACACCATGGCAGGGTCTTGGATGTGAAGAGCTGGACAAAGGAACACAGAAGCCACCTCAGGAAGGTGGCCAGTCCCGAGGGACAAAATCTCTCCTCTCAGAGAAGACAATCCAGCTTGAGGGAACTCCAGGGGCTTAAATGAAGTGAAGTGAAAATCACTCAGTCATGTCGACTCTTTGTGACCCCATGGACTGTAGAGTCCATGGAATTCTCCAGGCAGAATACTGGAGTGGGTAGCCTTTCCCTTCTCCAGGGGATCTTCCCAACCCAGGGTTCGAACCCAGGTCTCCTGCATTGAGGGCAGATTCTTTACCAGCTGAACCACAAGGGAAGCTTAAGAGAGGGCGCCAAACATGCAGACTCCCTCAGCCCTCGCTGCGCAGACCCTCTGTGAGGACCCTGCTGGCAGAGAGGGCCACCTGCCCACTTCCAGCCGAGAACAACCGGTCCCGGCCCAGGTCTACGACAGCTGCTCTGTCCGCACAGACCTCTGACGGGGCTGACACTGTGTAAATAATCAACAAAACATATGCCTCGCGTAATAACACACCGAGGCTGACACAGCTCTCCGGGCCTCCCAAGACCCTCCAACTCCAAGAGGACACAGCAAAAACTTGTAAGGTTCACTTTCCTCGCCATGGTGCGACAGCGGAGGGGTGGTAGGTAGACAAGAAAGCAAAATACCGATTTCAAAACATTTCCCTGAGATGCCCAGGGCCACCCTGACCTTTAAATCCTGTGTCTTTCCAAATTGTCACTGTCTCCCCCATGATCTATTTTGAGGGTCAGGGTCAGAGAAAAGTGCTTCATCGGCACCTGGAGGGGCCCCCCTGACAACCTCCCTTTCAGCCTTGTTTCAGGCCTCAAGATACAGGGGCACTGAAAATGTTTCTGACAAAGAGATGACCTTCCCGTCCCTGTGACCCTGGGCAGGTCCTTGGTAATTAAATAGTTCCTAGTCTCTCATTAAACACTTACGAGATGTTACCCACATGCCGTGCATATTGTACACATTATTTTAGTTCTTCCCTCACATTTTATGCGGTCATAACACCATCCCTGTTTTTCGGATGAGGAAACTGAGGCCCCCCAGAGGTGACTGACTTCACAAGTGGCAGGTCTGAGCCTCCCACCTTACTTATTGGGTGCCAAAGCTCACATGTGCAATGTGATTGTGAGTGAGTGCCCTCCTCTCCCTGGGCCTCAGTTTCTGTTCTGTAAAATGGGCACACAGGTCTTCTCTGGATGGCAAGCCTACTGAATTCCTCATGTGCAGCCTAAACTGATCAGAGCCAAAGGTGGTTTATAAAGTAACAGTGTGCCCTGGCAGGGCTTCCCTTGTGGCTCAGCTGGTAAAGAATCTGCCTGCAATGCGGGAGACCTGGGTTTGATCCCTGGGTTGGGACGATCCCCTGGAGAAGGGAAAGGCTACCCACTCCAGTATTCTGGCCTGGAGAATTCCATGGACTCTACAGTCCATGGGGTCGCAAAGAGTCAGACACGACTGAGGCAGGTCTCTTCCCAACAATCCCCAGTATCCAAGACTTTGAGGACAACCAGGAACCAGAGGGGGACTAAACACTAGTGGCCTCAACTTCAACTCAGGGGCCTCGAGAAGTTCTCCTTAAATGAGCACTGTCCCTTCCCCCAGCCCAGTTCTGAAGTGTGAGGGTTAAACAACTCCAAGGAAACACAGGGTCTGCAGGCTCTCAATGGCCGCCTCCCTCCCCCTTCCCTTGTCGAATTCCTTCACACTCTATGGAATTCCTACATAAAGCCCCTTTTTCTTTTCTGTGAGGTCACCATCACGCAGATGTCTAAGAAAAAGACCGGCTCCACGCGGATCAAGGCCGTTGGAACTGAATGCCTTTCAGATCCCAGCTGGCCACCTTTCAATTCGTCAGGCGCGTCACTCGCCCCCCACCACACCCCCCACACAGAGCCAGCTACTGCGCCAAGTCGGTTTGGGGTGCAGTGATCCTGCAGCAGACGCCAAGAAGGCGTGGCTCGGAGACCTGGCCTTTGCCACCAGACCACCAGAGAAGCGGTCTGTGGAAAAATCCAGAACTGGAGACAACAGCAGAGGTTGTGTATGAGGGTCTGTTTCCACACAAGCAAGTCTTGTTAGAGGGACAGATGTCAAAACGCTAGATCACTCTGCAAGTCCAAGTTCCCAAATTGAACGTCACAGGAAATTACACCACCAACAGATCTCCCCCAGTGTCAGCTTCTGTCTGGATGTCAAGTCAGAGGAGGCCACTGCCTTAATTCAGTTTGGGCCAAAGGAAGGGACTGTATGGATGTCACCCAGATCAGGCAGGGATGGATGAAGCCATTGGCCTGATTTTTTCCTCTTTAAACTAACATTTTCCCAAAGACTATCTTGTCACTACCCAAGAGTCAGAAGTGAGAAAATGGCCAAGTACCAAAAAGCCACTGAGGGTCTTTGGCCAAGGTGGGCCATCCATCGCCCTGCTCATTTCAAACCAATTTCACAAACACTCAGACAACTCCTCATTCCACGAGCACCCTCTCCCCAGAGCTCCAAGTTCTGACCACCATCCGAAGAGATGGCCAAGGCAAGGCCTGTGGCATGGGCAAAACCGCTTCCTAAGAATGACATCAGCAAAAAAAAAAAAAAAAAAGAGAGAGAGAGAGATAAAAATGTAGAAAGAAGGACTATTTTTACCTCCCTAAATCACAGGCCAGACGGGAGAGAAATCCACCATGCCAGAAATGTGGCTGGGCCTTCGCACAAGATCTATTATTTCACACCTTAAATTAACGCATCTCAAGGCAATTTGCAAATGTTCATCAATTTGCAGAACACACTCAGAAGGGAGAGAGATACCTTTTCTTTTTAGTACCAAAGGACATGCACAGGGGCACCCTACATCCCAAACCACACAGATCTTCGCACACAGCATTCCATTCTAGTACAGTGTCATATAAACCGTGATGTAAATTGGAAATGAACTGGGAAAAGAGACAGGCAAGGGACTGAAATGGCAAGTGACAAGAAGCCTACGTAGAAATGATGCTGTTGTCGGATATTCAGAATTGAGAGTCAGGTCCCACAGAGGTAACTCGCCATCACCAGGGGTCAGCATGCCAGGCTCTTCCTGAGGGCAGTGTCCTAGCTTGCTTCCTCCCCACACAAGACTGGAGGTGCCAACCCATATTTAATCTCGGATGACTCACCAGGGCCCTCCACTCTCCACCCTCCAGCTTGCTGGCTTGGTCCGACCCAAGAAGGGGAAGGGAATACTCTTCTCTTTTTGACAATTGTTTTGACACTTCCCTTCTGAAACCAATTTTTGGCACTTCGAGAGGAAAGAAGAAATGTGAACTGTGGCCCCTTCTATCTGATAGCGCTGGCCCTGGGCGTTGGTCACCTGCACCAGAGGGGCCGGAGGGGAGGAGCAAGGATGGCAGTGGCCTCAGGAAGACCTCTCCCAGGAGTCTGGAGCCCAGCAAGCAACCACAGAAGGACAAAGGCAGACAGACCTGGTTTAAAGTTAAGAACCTCAACTCTGCAATCAGAGATGTGGGTTTGGATCCTGACTTTGCCATTTGCCAGTCAATGACTTTGCCCACGTTACTTATCTTCCTCTCTGTAGGATCAGAATAACAACCCCAAACCTTTACACTGCGCCAGGCACGTGGTACACAGCCACTGTGACTTTCTAGGTTCAGTGAGAAGATGAAGGGCTCTGCTCAGTCAAGCTTGGGTTCAAATTCAAGGTCAACAGCATATCAGCATGGAATCTTCTGTAAGCTGTTTAATCTCTCTGTGCCCTAGTGCCCTCATCTGTAAAATAGGCATCATTGATTGTTCCCATTTCATGGTGTTGGTGAGTGGACTGAATGAAATAAGGCACTTAAGCTTTTAGGCCCATGCTCAGCACATAAAATACCCTTAATAAACGGTGGCCATTAGCCACAGTGCATAACTTTCATAAAATTATGCACAGCATTTCATCACTGAGCCTCAGTTTTCTCATCTGTAAAATGGAGATAATAACCCCTACCTCGCAGTGAATACTAAGTGTATATACATTAAAGCACTCAGTACCTGGTCCAGTGGAAACAGGATGGGCTTGAAGTCAGGCAGGGGACAGGATTCTGCCTCTACCTCCTCTCTGTGGTCCCAGGACATGGCTTGAGCTCTCAGAGCCTTAATTTCCTTGTGCATTAAAGCCAGAATTGTGCTCCACAGCCTAACTTTTGGAAGGATTATGGTGCCCAGAACAGTGTCCAGCACACAGTGGGTGCTTCATAAATGTGACTCCCCTTCCCCTGCTTTCTTGTTCGAAACGTCCAGAAGTGCCATTTGGCAAAGCCAGGAGCTCCGTTTCTTCAAACCTGAGTGGCCCTCTACCCATACCAACCTGGGCTGCTGCTTAAGTCTGAGACTTTATTTTGTGGAGGTAGAAACTACTTTTTAGTCATTTCCGAAGTAGACGGGACGGCAGAGGCTGACAAACCACAGGGACCATTTTAAATCCTGGGCCTTTCTTCTGGGAAGTTAGGCAAGAACCTTCCCAAATGTTTGCCCGTGGGGCTCTCTGCCAGCGAGTGACTCATCCACAGCTCCCCACAGGCATATTTTATTTGGGGGTGGGGGATCAGGGGAGGGCCTGGCCTTGCTGGGGGAAGGGGAGGCCGCTTTTCCAGCACACCCAGAGGTGGGTTTTGTTTTTCATTTTTTAGAACAAAAAAGAAAAAGAATGTGGGTCGTTTTTGTTTCCTTCCAGGTTTTGTTTGCTAAAAGAAGACGTCCAAAGTTCACTCGGTAAGCTGCAGCGTGGGGAACAGGCGCTTTCGGCCGGCTCTGCATCCCTTTCAATGAAATTCTTCTTCCATTAACGCCACGGCTTTTAAATGCGCCTCCAAAGTTCGCCTGCGCACACACTGAGCTCCTAAGACGACATGTTCCCCTCAGAAAGGCAAGCCGAATTTTGACATTCCAGAGGAACTAGGGAGCTCCAGTTTTTAGTTTGCCTTAAAGCAGTTAAGACTTTCGACTGCAGAGATTTCCAACATTTATAAAGCACACACAGAAAACCTGTCAATCAAAACTTCAAGGACAGACCTCAGAAGACTGTGTCCCAAGCCTGCTATGATCAATTTGTCACCATCTGAGGGGCTCCCTCCTGGAGCCCAGGCTCCATACAAATAAATTAGATGAAGATCTATCTACTTAGCAAGGCAGGCAGAGAGAGACCCCCACATACACAGACAAGTATCCCGGGACCCCTGGTCTCCCCACTGGTCTCCCCAGAGTCAGCTGCACCCCAGGCCTGGGGAAAGGGTTAAAATGCACCAGGGCCAGAGAGGAGAGAGAAGCCGGGGACCCAGAACAGTATTTAGGAAAATTGAACACAAGTCCTCCAGTGCCAGGCCAAGAGGCTCCAGCTCCGTCTGGAGCCCCATGGAGGGTCCTGCTAGTGGCCCTGCCCAGGCCGGGCTGGGCTGTGACATCTGACCCCTTCCTCTTATTCACCAGAGATGGCCCAGCACCCACTGGGTGCCCAGGCCAGGCATACTTCTCTCCATGCGTTCCCTGGCATGGGAGCCGGCGGCAGGCACATCAGGGTAGTAGGCCTGGTGGGCGCAAAGGGGGCCCTCGGCCTCTACAGTAAACATACACACTCCTGTACACAAGTTACACCCTCACATCCACATATGTACGCTTTTGTCCTCAAAGGCTCATAAACACGCACACAAATCACTTGCGAACACTCACACGTGTGCGCGCACGCACATACCCCCCAGAATCCACACATTCTCGGTCACAAAAATGAGATCTCATATGAAGCGCCTGGCACATAGTAAACACTCAATAAATGCGTTAAGTGGGAGCCGGGCCCACTTCCCCCGCACTCACTCACACCAAACCCCACGACCCCGACGCTCCGTGGTGCACACGCACCAACTCGGCCACAGGCACGCGCACACTCCCGCGAGCACACCCGGAGTGGCACAGGGACACGCCGCCCACGCGCGCTCGGACGCACGGCCTGGGACACACTCAAGACTCGCACGCTCACGCTCGCCCCGACCTCCCGCGTGCACACCCGCTCGCTCTCCCCCGCGGAGCCTCGGGCGCGCGTGCGGGCACGCGCACCTCCCTCGGCCCGTGTGGGTGACGGCCCCGCGGCCCGGCCCCCGCCCCTTCCCCGGCCCGATCCGGCTGGGCCCCGGGCCCCAGGCCACTCACCGGCTCGCGGGCGGGCTCGGCTGCCGGCGGGAGGACCGGCGCGCGGACCGGCGGGCGGCCGGCGGGAGCGGTGGGTCCCACACGAGTTGGTAACGCCGCGGCCGCACGCTCGTCCGTTGGGTTCCGCCGCCTCCTGCGCGGGCCCGCGCGCGCGCTCCCGCCCCTCCCCGCCGCGGGACCGCGCCGCCCCCTGTGCTCGTGCGCGCTGCCGCCACGCAGGCTTGGGGGCGCGCCGGGCGGCGCCCTCTCCACGGCCGGGGTAGCCTAGGAACCCCTCCCCATTTCAAAGCTGGGGAAACTGAGGCCGAGACTCTCACTGTGAGTCGGGCCCAGCGTCTCCCCTTCTTCTCAGACTCTAGACACTTAGGGTTAGGGTTCGTAGTCAGTCAGCTCCGTGGACCCTCCCATGCATCTTTGGGTACCCACCACTTAACATTGCTCAGTCACAGCCCTGGTCCTATTGAAACTGGCTAATCAACAAGCACTTATTTCACGCCTGCTGAACGCGGGCACTGAAGGAGGCTCCAAGGGTATCTCCATGTGGTGAAAATGCCGCTCTCTGCCCTCAGAGGGCCAAGGTCCCCTCATCTGTAGATCCCCACTTCTGTGGACCCCCCAAACCAGTAAAGGTCAGTGTGCAAAGTTTTCTGGAAGAAGTGAGACGCTATTAATGAATGCCTAACACCCACTCTGAGGAGACAAGAGTCCGCATGGGGGCCCAAGGGCAGCAGCTCAGTTCCCTGCTTCGCTTCCTTGGAGGACCCCACCCCACAAAGTTGGCCTGAACAGTTCCTGTTTCCACACTCTGGGCTTTTCCTCCACATGCAAAACTGTGCTATGTCCCCCAGGAGGGCAGGAACCAAGGCCTGATACTGGCTGCCTGCCAGCTGCCCAGCTTGGTCGCTGTGCTGGGCACCAGGGGATGCCCACTGGGCCTGTTTGCCCAGTGAGCAAGCAGGTTTCACCTGGCTGGAATCTCTGACAACAACTGAACACCCACTGTGCGCTGGACTGAGGGCTGCACACTTCGCCAGCCTGGTGCTCTTCAATCCCACAGCCATTATTTGAAGGAGGCTTTGTGCTGCTTTTGTGCCCATTTTACAGATGGGGTAAATGAGGCCTGGAACTGAAGCTTACGTGTGTGTGTCTAGTTGTGTCCGACTCTGTGACCCCATGGCCTGTAGCCCACCAGGCTCTTCTATCCATGGGATTCTCCAAGCAAGAATACTGGAGTGGGTTGCCTCTTCCTACTCTAGGAGATTTTCCTCACCCAGGGATCAAACCTATGCTTCTTGTGTCTTCTGCATTGGCAGGTGGTTTCTCTGGCACTGAGCCACCTGGGAAATCAGAACTGAAGCTGAGAGAAGCAAATTCCCTTGTCCATAGTCACCCAGCTGATAAGTGGTTGAGCTGGAAACTGGACTGTAGACGGTCTGAGTCCAGTGTCTGCGTGCCCAATCTAGCAGCATACCTTGGTGCTGCTGATACTAGAAGGGACAGCAGTCAGTCGGTCCAGAGGAACCAGCCCTTCCACAAGCCGACAGCAATAAATGGATCATTCTACAGATTGGTTAGCGTTAGCTGGGGATCTGTCTACAGCCTTACCTCACATGATATACTTCACAATAAGTGTCAGGTCGATTAAGGAGTTAAATATAAAAAATAAATGTTGCATAAAACAGTAGAAAGTATTAGAAGTTCTGAGACAATATGCTATGCTATGCTATGCTAAGTCACTTCAGTCGTGTCCGACTCTGTGTGACCCCATAGACGGTAGCCCATCAGGCTCCCCCGTCCCTGGGATTCTCCAGGCAAGAACACTGGAGCGGGTCTGAGACAATATAGGGCAGTCTTACTAGTAGGTGGGTGATATTGGCTATATTTGTGCAGCAAATATTCATTCATTCACAACACATATCGCCCAGTGCCTTCTATGGGTTAGATGCTATTCTAGGCACTGGGATACTGTGATAAAGAAAATATAACCCGGACTGTCATGGGGCTTCAATCTAGGGGTGAAGGGTAGGGAAGAAAGGAAAGTGTCTGGCATGGAAAGGAAAATAGGTTTGGTGGAAAAAATAAAGCAGGGAAGGGGGAGGAGAGCCCCCCAGGGGTGCTTTCTCATAGAGAGTACTGGGAGAAGGCCTCTCTGATGAGGTGACATTTGAATGGAGGTTTGTATGAGGGAGTGAGGAAAACGGTCCTCTGTGTAGGACAGTCCCCATGTTCCAAGGACCATGCTAGTCAGCTACAGAGCAAGACCCTGAAATTCCTCTTTGAAGGAAACTGAGAGCAGCACCAGACCTCTGAGAAAAGAAGCTCTGAGGGGACTTCCCTGGTGGTCCAGTGGTCAAGAATCCACCTTTCAATGCTGGGGACACAGATTTGATCTCTGGTCAGGGAACTGAGATCCTGCATGCAGCTGAGTCCAGGCACAGAAACTACGGAGCCCAGACACCACAAGTGAGGATCCCATGGGCTGCAGCCAAGACCAGATGCAGTAAAAAAAAAAGTCTTATTAAAGAGAAAAAGAAGCACTCCACACGTATCTGTGTAAGAATCTACCATTTGTAAAGTCTGTTCCCATCCTCACAGAGCCCCTGTAACAGATACTCCCAATGTCCTCATTTGCCAGTTAGGAAGCTGAGGCTCAGAGAGGTCAAGACATGGGCCGGAGGTCACACAGCCAGCCGCCAGCAGCAGAGACAGGTCTGGCTGCAGCCAGCTGTTGGCTGCGGCTGAGTGTTAGGGGACTGAAGAAGTCCTTCACTGTCTTCCCTCCCTCTGGGCATATCTTTCAGGAACAGGAGGGGCTGGGGCCTCGCTGTAGGCTTCCAGAGATAGGAGGGTGCAGCAGCAGGACTTGGGGGCGTGGAGGGGAATCATCTCCACCCGGTTTTCCTGGCCTTCCTCTTCCTCACCTCCTACTTCCTTCCCTGTGGCCTGGACCCAGCCCCTGGTGACATGCTGGGGGGGAAATCAGGTTAAGCTCTGCCCAGAGACCCTGCAAATGCCCTGCCTCAGCCTCACTACCCCAGACACGGCAGAGATTGGTAGAGAGAAAGGGTACAGTGCAACCGGAGCCCCACTCGACTTTTGTTTTTAATGCAAAGGATTTTTCTGCGAGTCCCTAGATGAGTCACCGTGAAGAGGTGCTTTGCAAAACGACTCCCAGAATTAGAATCAACGTCTCCCCACACACGGTGCCTGACACTTCCTCCCACAGCATTTGTGAATCCGGCTCTCTGTTCACCCTCAAGGGTTTCAGGATTAAGCCCGTGTCGTTTCATTATCTCTTGGCCTTAGGGGAATAGAAACTTCTCTTGCTGGGCACCTTCTCCATCCTTCTCTGCATCCTCCCTGTATCCCTTGAGGCAAGGTGGGGTGGTGTGGCGGGGGTCAGGATTTGTGTTTTACAGATAAAGGAGCTGAAGCTCAGAGAAGAAAGTCTAAGGTGGTTTGGATCCAGCCCAGATGGATTCTGGGTTTATCCAAAGCTTATACTGTTGTCATTATTTTGGGTGAGTGGTAGTCGGGGAAGAGGGAGCCGTAATGTACTAGATCAGACCACCTTCTTTGAAGGCCCTTTGTCCAAAATGTTCTGTTGCCAACTTCCCAGGGGTGGACATTTGTGGGGGATGGTCTGGGTTTACCTAGAAACTCTTCTTTATATTTGTCGTCCTCTGAGAGTGTGATTATTAATAGCACACCTTTTCACTTCAAAAGTGTCTTGGTTTAGATGATAAACTTCAGGGTCACCGTGGTTACTTGCAAAGGTCACCACATTGCAGGGGTTCAGACTGTACCTTATGAAATTGGGGCAGCTTCTCTACCGGGTTTCTCCTCATCTCCTGACGTCTGTGTGTCTGACCAAGACGTTTCACAAGCATTTACGGGGATTTTTCAAGAGCAGCAAACCCAGCTAACTAGCTGGCGAGGCAGTCGGAACTGCACTCAAGGCTCCGTCCCACCTTAGCCCCGCCCTTCACTCCCTGTGTGACCCAATGTCAGTTTCTTGACTGGCCAAATGCGACCTTGACCTTCTAGGATTTCCCGTTGCTCAGCGCAAGCTGGGAAACCAATCGCACCTTTTGGTAAGGACCGGAATGCAGGAAGCATCACACCCCTCCATGACATTGTATGCCTTATTTTTGAAAATAGCAAACCTTTACAACAATGTTTTGTTGCACAAGTTTTATAAACGTTTACAGTGCAATACACGTTATTTTTCAGAGATGGAGGTTAATTTCTAAGGTTCTTGTTTGCTTTAGCAGCATTTGATGGGGGATCTTTTACATACATTTCTAATAGATGAAAAACAAACCAGATTGCAAATCATGTTTTCTTTCTTTCTTTCTTTCTTTTTTTAAGCAAATCACGTACCAGGTTTTTGGTCTAAATTGTGTAGAATAAGTTAAACTTGAATTGCTTTTATTAACTCATATTAGTGTATTCCTATAAGCATCACTTCCTGGAAAATAGACAGGGAAACAGGGGAAACAGTGTCAGACTTTATTTTGTTGGGCTCCAAAATCACTGCAGATGGTGACTGCAGCCATGAAATTAAAAGACTCTTACTCCTTGGAAGGAAAGTTATGACCAACCTTGATAGCATATTGAAAAGCAGAGACATTACTTTGCCAACAAAGGTCCGTCTAGTCAAGGCTATGGGTTCTCCAGTGGTCATGTATGGATGTGAGAGTTGGACTGTGAAGAAAGCTGAGCACTGAAGAACTGATGCATTTGAACTGTGGTGTTGGAGAAGACTCTTCAGAGTCCCTTGGACTGCAAGGAGATCCAACCAGTTCATTCTGAAGGAGATCAGCCCTGGAATTTCTTTGGAAGGAATGATGCTAAAACTGAAACTCCAGTACTTTGGCCACCTCATGTGAAGAGTTGACTCATTGGAAAAGACTGATGCTGGGAGGGATTGGGAGTGGGAGGAGAAGGGGACGACAGAGGATGATATGGCTGGATGGCATCACCGACTCGATGGACATGAGTTTGAGTGAACTCTGGGAGATGGTGATGGACAGGGACGCCTGGCGTGCTGCGATTCATGGGGTCACAAGAAGTCGGACATGACTGAGCGACTGAACTGAACTGATAAGCATAGTTATGTTGAAATAAAGTTTTAAAAGGCAAAAAAATAACGAAATAACAAACTTTATTTTTAGATCGTTTAATTTTTAAATATTTATTTATTTAGTTTAATATGTAATACTTGCCCACAGTTCAAAGTTCAGAGGTACAGAAAAAAATGGTGGAAAGTCTGCAGCCTAGTCCCCAGTTATCTCCTTTTCCCTGGAGGGAACAAGTGTTGCCAAACACACTCTGTTCCCAGACGCTGTGTTTTGTGTGGGTGTGTATGTATACATGTGTGTCTGTATTTTTTTCTTCTCTTCGTTTTCACACAAGTGATGGCATCTGATCTACAGTGCTATACCCCTTGTATTTCCTTCAGTTTTTGGAGGCTAACTTCCTATCACTCCACAAAGAACTATTTCCTTTTTTATGACTACGTAGTATTTTAAAATATTTTCATTTAATCCACATTTAGCAAGCAGCTGCTCTGTGTACTGTTCTAAACACGGTGGGAGATGACAGACGTTTCAGCCATGGGCCCTGCCCTCATGAATTTACAGTCTGATTTGGGAACAAGAAAAACTGAAAACATCTGGAGGGACTTAGAAGGGCCATTTCTCCAGTGGACCCAAGTTCATTTGTGAGGCTTGGCTTTGGGGGCTAATTTTTTCTGTTGTTATTATTCTCAGCTCCAGGGATATGTTGGGTCAATGAAAGAGCCCAGACATGGGTTCTTCTGAAAGTTGAAAACTCAGTTGTGCAAGTTCAGCCAATCCATGTCTTCATCCTAGGCCTCAGTTTGCTCATCTGTAAAATGGGGACAGTTAGCTTCTCGGGATGACAGTGGTCACATGAAATTGTATTTCTGAAAATGCTTTTTGTAGAATTAAGTGCTATTCCCCCTGGGCTGGAGGATCTTGGGAGGCTAAGATGAGTTTCTAAGGAACCAAACAGTAAGTGTAGGGTGTCAGGACTCTTCTGCGTTTTGCCGTCTTGTAAGCTTTTCCTTCTTTGCTGATCCTGTGATAGGACCTGCTAAACGTTCTCTCCCCCAGCCCTTGGCAGCCTTAGTCACCAAGTTTGAGTCTGCTAGAGGCTTAACATGGTACACCCTACACTCAGGAGGCCCCGGGCTGTGGGAACAATACAAGTTAACTGTCATCCTTAAGATGGGCAGGGGTGGGGGATGTCCTTTGGATAACCCTAACCCTGTCATTTCAACTCTCACTTTACAGATGGGACTGGTTCAAGGCCACGCAGCCAATAAGAGGCAGAGATGTACTCGATGATGTTACTACACCCCTGTACCTCCCTGCAGCTCCCGCCACCGACCTCCAGTGATTGGCATTTCAATGAACAGATTAAAATCCTGACTTGGAATGATCACCGAGAACTGTGCCTTTTGTGTGTGTTCTCTTAATTGACCTCGCCAACTACGCTTTGAGCTAGTGATGCCCATCTGCCCACTTTGCAGATAAGGAAACAGACTCAGAGACTGTTGATATTAATTTAACCAGGGAGTGGATGTTCTGTCAGTCCCTGCCACTGTGCACTTATTTAAAAGGATTGGCATTTATGGCTGCTTTAGAGGCATCAGACATGGAGATGGGGAACCATGGAAATGTCATTTTGGCTTTTGGAGGGCTTTCATAAGCTCACAAAACACTGGGACTTCGCCTTCTGGTTGCTTGTTCCTCCTAATATTGAGCTGAGCGATTCTCTGGCTGTGACTTCTTTTTTCTCTTCCCTGGGGGAGCGGTGGTGATGGATTTGCCTTCAGGTGCCCAGAGCCTGGCACAAGAAAGCCTTAAGGTTTGTGGTGTGACTGGAGGTCCCTGCATGCCCAGGATGGTTCTGGGCTATGCCTACTGTCCTGGCATCAATGGTAGTGCCCCCTTTCACTCTCAGAAGTGTCCCGGATTGGACAATAAATTATATGGTCACCCTGTTGTTCAGCTGAAATAAAACAATAACTTGCCAGGTAAATAAATAACTGATCATCTCAGTCGGGCACTGAGCCACGCCCTTGAGTAGTTCAGGCATTGGCTCTGTGATATTGGTGTCGATGTCCCAGATGAGAAAATTAACATGGGGAGGTTAACCAATTTGTCTAAAACACAGTGTAAGGAGCCATCTAATGGGTCCAGAGTTCTGCTTTGAACTGAGTCAGCAGGGTCTCATGTTGGCTATAATTTCTCCCTGAAGCATCCAAGTGTCCACTTGACTTTGGGGGCCAAGAGAGGGGCCTGGGATATGGGGCTAAGGTAAGTCTCCTCTGGGCCTGAGGGCTCCCCTGACCAGCTCAAGACTGGTTGTTCTCAGAACAGATGGAAGCAAGGGAACCTCTGGATTTAGGGCTGATGACACCGTCTATCCATTGACCCCAGATCCTCCCTGTGAGGGAAGCTTTGAGGGAGGACATGGGCATTTGGTTGCTGGGTTTCCCAGCCCTGCCCCCGGCTTGCTGGGAATGGGTGTAATTTTTCCAGGCATCGGGACCTGCCAGGATTGTCTCAGGGGGCATGGAGAGGAGGGACCAGATGGAGACTGGAGGCTGGCAGAACAGGAGTGGGAGTGAAGAGGCAGAGGGGAGGGGCGGGAATCAGGAAAGGCTGGTTTAAGTTTCTCTGGGGAGAGGCTTACACTGCCACTCCCTACCCCCAGCCCCAAAGCAGACCTCTGAGCCAGGAGTTGGGGCAGAGAAGCTCTAACCCATCCTTAGGAAAGAAAATCCATTTTCCCTCATTCAGGGATTTTCTGAGGGACTTGGTCTGGGGTGGTCATTGCTCTTTTCGGGTGATTTCCCCCGTGCCAGGATGTATGGGTTGAGAGGTACACCACAGGTGAGGCAGTAAGTTCTGGGGGCTCCAGAGCCCCTGAAGAAGGAGGCATGTTTGGGCGCTGCTCGGCTCAAAGCTGTGGACTTTGGGTTCTGAGCCAGAGTTGCTCTGGCCGACCTGAGCTAGGCAGCCATTTTGACCTCACACATTCTGCCTACAGCCAGTTGCCAAATACCACAACCCAACTGTGCAATCAGCCCCCCAGAACTGGGCTGGGGCCAAGACCCTTGGCAGAAACCCAGCCTTGGAGCCAATCAGACCAGGTTTCAGAGTCTAGTTTGCTGCCTCCAAGCAGCGCAGCCCTGAACAAGTCACCTCACCAACCAGAGCCTCAGTTTCCTCATTGAGAAAGTTTCTCACCAGCTTATGATGAGATGAAGAAACCAAGCCAGCTCCTGGCTGAAAAGAATATTAGTATCAGCTGTTTGTCACACTCAGAAACTAGCACTTTACCTTTTACAATTGTCATTTCTTTTAATAATTCCAACAAACCTGCAAGGTGGGTGCCAGGGTTACTTTTCTTTGAAAGTAAGTCGCTCAGTCGTATCCGACTCTTTGTGACCCCATGGACTATACAGTCCATGGAATTCTCCAGGCCAGAATACTGGAGTGGGTAACCTTTCCCTTCTCCAGGGGATCTTCCTAACCCGGTGATTGAACCCAGGTCTCCAAAATTGTAGGCGGATTCTTTACCAGCTGAGTCACAAGGGAAGCCCGAGAATACTGGAGTATGTTGCCTATCCCTTCTCCAGCAGATCTTCCCGACTCGGGAATCAAACTGGGGTCTCCTGCATTGCAGGCGGATTCTTTACCAACTAAGCTACCAGGGAAGCCCATATAAGCCAGCTATTTGCTTTGGTTTCTCTGTCTGACAAAACAGGCCCAGAGAGGTCATTGACTTGCTCAAGGTCACACAGTGGGGAAATAGTGAGACTGTAATTTATAAGTGATAGGCAGAAACACTTTGCTGGCACAGCTATTAATAGCTCCAGGGTCTCATCTGTAACATAAGCATAATGATACCATGAGTCACTTCCTACTTCCGGCAAATCCCATACTTATATGCTTTTACTAGAAAAAAAAAAAAATCCGTAATGTTGCATTTGCCAATTTCAATGGTGTAAAGCACTCCCAGCACGGCTAATTTAAACCTATCAACAACTGCCCTGCAATTCCCAAATATTTAACAACCTGCTCTCATTTAACAGTTAGCTCTCACCAGCCTATGCAAGCTGGCTCTCATACATCACTGGGTTCCATTATCCTGCACTTAGGGCCCGTAACGGAGAAGGCAATGGCACCCCACTCCAGTACTTTTGCCTGGAGAATCCCATGGACGGAGGAGCCTGGTGGGCTGCAGTTCATGGGGTCGCTAGAGTCGGACACGACTGAGCAACTTCACTTTCACTTTTCACTTTCATGCATTGGAAAAGGAAATGGCAACCCACTCCAGTGTTCTTGCCTGGAGAATCCCAGGGACAGAGGAGCCTGGTGGGCTGCCGTCTATGGGGTCGCACCGAGTCAGACACGACTGAAGCGACACAGCAGCAGCAGCAGGGCCCGTAAAGGGTAGCCCTAGTCTCAGTGCTTTAAGGTTCCCTTTTCCTTCTCTGGGAAAGAAGGGCAGCTGCTGGTCTGTACTGAGTGCCTACTGTGTGCCAAGAACTTTGCCACTGCGTCTGAACCTAGAACCCCCTTTAATCTTTACAACAACCTTTCAATAAATGTATTATGATACCCATTTTATAGGTGAGAAAACTGAGGCTCAAAAAGGTAATGTCCACTGGCCAAGGTCACCCAGAGAATAAACGGCAGAGTCAGGATTCAAAGTCAGTCTGCCTGACAAGACTCCACCTAAGCAGACTGTGTCTTGGGAGCTCTGGGTCTGGCATGAGCAAGTCCTGGCCCTTTCTGGGCCTCAGTTTCCCCATCTGTAAGAAGGAGTTGGACAAATCAATTTCTAACGATCCTTTCTGGACTGAGTCGTCATTTTGAGAGCCCAAGACTATAGTGGGATGGAGGTGGGAACTTACATCAATGGAATGAATAAATACCTAAAGTGAAGAGTTTTGCTGGTTGATGGGGGATGGTGTATAGGAAGGGCGTATTTCCAGCTGTGCCTGAAGCACGGGCACTTGGAGTCGGGGCAGTGCTACAGAAGCAGCCTGGTTTTGAACTCCAGCACCTCCACTTCCTGGCCGTGTGACCACAGACTAGTAGCTCCACCTCTCTGGTTGGTCCCACAAGTAGTCTTCCCCGTTGTTCTGGAAGCCTAAGGGACAATGAAGAGTCCCTGATGTGGAAACCTTTGCACCAGGTAGATGTGGCAAAGTCCCTGTACCTTTACAAACTCTCACAACTTCCTTCCTTTTCTGGCCCTCATCTCCCGAAGTGGACTGAGCAAAAGCCAGCCCTCTTTTCTCCCTGGCCTGGAAGCCCAGAGCAGCTGAAAGGGGATGGGAAGGCCTGAGGTTTCTCTTTGCAGTGAAGGCAGAAGCCAAGACCACCACCCCCGCCCCTCCGCAACCCGTCTGGGCCCACCTCCCTCTGGCTTGCACCGGCTGGTTGCTCTTCTCAGATTTCTGAAAGCCTGTGCTCCCAGAGGAGGCATTAAGGATGGTGGAATGCAGACTCGGGTGTGCAGAGAAGCAGTCTGGGGGAGAGCCCCCCCCACCAAGCCCCGCCAGCTGCGTCCCAGCCCAGCCCCCACCAGAGAGGAAGAGAAAGGAAGCGGAAAGGACAGCAATCCAGCCGGCTCTCAGAGCTCAGGATTCTTGTGTGGGGAAAGGTGGGGGAGTCTGGAGGACTCAGACCGCTTGCAGGGCAGGCAGGCATGGGTGAGTCTGGGGGTTTGCAAGGACCGTGGCCAGGGTCCTAGTGCCAGGGCGCTGTTGCTGAAGAGGGAAGGAGAAGGATATGCATTGAGCAATGAGTGTTTTCTGACCACCGTAAAGCTCTTTACCTGCAGAGCCCAGCTGTAACCGGGTTTTCCTGCCCGCAACCCTAGAGCAAGCTCAGCAGGGAGTCATGTCCAAGAAGAAAACGAAGCAATCAACCAGCAAGCAAATGCATGAGATTAAAAAAAAAAAAATCATCCAGCCCAAATCCACCAATTCCCAAACTGCTGCAAAGTGGAGCAGCTCTTTATTGAAGTTCTTCTAGAACACTGGCGAGGGGAGTTAAACATAGGCTAGTCAGCACAGCCTGCAGAAAAATGTCCTAAAGCCAGCTTGAGACCTCACGCCTTCTTCTCACAGTGCCTGTTCCCGCCTCGCCTCCCCTCCCCTCCGTAGCTAGCTCTTGATTTCTGTATCTCGTCTCACCACCCGGGTCATAGATTCCCACTTCCTCTGGACAGACTTGGCTTATATCTATTTAGTACTAATAGTGCCCCCTTCCGTACTCAGACGTGTCCTGGGAGAACAGTGAACAGTGCAGCCCTCCTCTCCAGTCCCCAATGGCCTCCAGCTTCAGCAGACTTGTAAGCAAAGGACACCCATAGAAGTTGCGGGAGGGAGCAAGACTCTTAACACTTTCACTATCTTTCCCAGCCATCCCAAGTGTTCTCATTTATTCTATACAATACTGACCTTGCCAATCAAGTCCACATTCTAGGGAGGAGGAAATGAAGACCCAGAGCTTAACACTTGCTCAAAATTAAAGATCCAGGACATCCCCAAATTGAGACCCACTCTTGGCTCTGCCTGAGTCTGAATCCCTTATGTTTCCCACCAGGCCAGGCAGTGTGGCTGGTTGGAGAGGATCCGCTTGGCACACCCTTAATTTCCAAGGGAGAAATCAACAGGCTTCCTCATGCTGTCTATGGAGACCCCAAGGCCCAGAGAGGGTTTGTGCCTTACTCAAGATCACACAGTACGTAAACAGCAGAGCTTATGCTAGAATGAGGCCCCTTATTCCCCAAGCATCCTTGAGTTTTTCCTGAGTAGATAGGGGGCCTTGTTGATACTCTGGGGCTCTTTGCTGAGCCTTTCTTCCTGGCCCACCCTTGCTGGACCCTCTTCCAGGAGGATGGAGCCAGAAACCCAAGCAACTCCACTGCCTCAGGTAGATGCCATGGGCCTAGGATGCGAGGAGTGTCCAGACCCTGGAAACTCCCACTGCTGTTCCTGTTCATCAGGGTCACTGGGGTGGAATGCCGCATCAGGAGTGTCCTAACTGTGCCGCCCAAACTTAGTGTGGTATTCAGGACACTCTCTTCTTCTTCCCATTCCCCATTTGCGTTTTATGCTGCAGCCATATGGTTCTAGATATTCCCTGCCTTTTCTGGTCACCAAGCCTTAGCACATGCTGTTTCCTCTGCCTGAAGTGCCCTTTTTTCTGTCTGAAGAACTCCTATTCATCCATCAGGACCCAAATCAAATACCCCTTCGCAGGGCATTCATAATCACACTGATGGGTCTTATGTGTTTACAGTCAGTGTCCTTTCTGACTGGTCAGTGACCATGACAAATGGGTTGTTAAATATTTAGACTCTCCCTCTGTGAAGTCTTCCCTGACCCCATACAGTCTCTCCTTCCCACCTCCTGGGCTGTCTTCTGCATCCCTCTGACTCCTCCCTAGACCATGAGCTCCAGAAGGGCCGGGACTGTGACTGGGCCATCAGGGTATCTCCCTAGGGCCACAGCAGTACTCCGGCAGGCGTGCTAGCACTCTGGGCATAGGTTCGGCTCCTTGGTGGTGACGGCCAAGATCTGGAAGAGCACCAGGAAACCTCAAACGGCTCCCATTCCTTGATGGGAAGTGCTTATTCTACAGGCTCACAAACTGCATGTGCTCTCATGACGGCTTGCCCCTTCCATCTGATCTTTACAGATGGATTAGCCAAGGCTCAGAGAGGTGAGGAAACTTAGTCAATTTAGTGATGAAACTGGGATTTGAACCCAGGTCACAACCTATAGTCCCTGCTCTCTCCATGGAGTCTCTGAATCCCAGGCAGCCCTGTGTGGGGAAGGGCAGCCTTAGCGTGGGGACTCTGTCCTACCCTGCCAGACACCTGCTCATGACAGTGAGGGGGTTGCTGACGAATATAGACTTACTCCACCCACCTGCGGGGCCCTGACAAGGAGGGCCATGTGAGACAGACTGACCTTTTGTCCTGGGCCTCCCTTGTCAGGCCTCCAAGGCAAGCCTGGTCTTTGGCTGCCCTTGACATCCATTCCAGATAAGGTTACTAGGAAGTAGTTCTGCAAAAGATGTGGGACTTTCCAGGACAAACCAAAAAGAGAAGACAGAAATGATCCTCCCACAGGGTCACATTAGCCCTGCCCATGTAGGTCCTCTCTGCCCCAGATGTCACCCCATGTCTGACTCTTTGCAGCTCTCAAGGGGACTTGAAGGTTACTTGATGGAACCAGCCCCAAGCCTTAAGCCATGAGATCTGGGTTCAAATCTTGGCCCCAGTGCTGAGCTTGGCAAGCCACTTGACCTTTTTGACCCTTGCTGGCTTTGTAAATGAAGGGATTATTGGAAAAATTAGATGGAATAATAAGTACCGAGTGCCTAGCATGGGGCTGACGTTCTCTCTCTATGTGGGGATTGAATTGGAGTCTAAAATATCCCTGTCCCTCCAGAGAAAGTCCCTTGTTTCCTTCCCTGCCAGTCTTGGTGATCTACAAATTCCCCAGGTAAGATCAGCTCGCCCCCTGCCTTAATATAATCTGGTTTGAGCTTTGTGCACCGGGGGTGGGGAAAGCACAGCACCCCCTTTCCTCTTCTGCCCAGAGCCCTCTCCTCTCAAGACCACGTGGGAGGCCTGGGCCTCCTTTAGATGAGATTATTGCTCTGGAGAAAGTCCCTGTGCTCTGAAAACCATAGACATCCAAGTCCTTCCACCTCCACCTCTGTGTGGTTTGAACTAATTTTTCAGAATTTGGCTGAGGTCAAACCCAATATATGAAAATCCCAATTTGTTGAACACAAACGTCATGCCTGAGGATTCACTCTTGGTTTCCTTTGAGTTGTCAGCTCCCCCCTGTATGTTGTAAATGAGTCTCCCTTGATAGAATTTCAATCTACACATTTCTCAGGTGTTTCTGTGGAGCCAAATAAAGTAGGGTTTAACTGTTCCATGTTCTAGAAGTCACCTGGGCAGGCATTTTGAGTGGAAGCTTCTACCCTGCGCTGCACGGATCATGAAGGCAGCTCACATCCAGACTCTACCTGGAATCAACAACAGAAGCTTATTGTGTCCATTTCCCAGTCTGCGAAACTGAGACCCAAGGAGTGGAAGGGGCTCACCTCAACTCCTGAATGGAGTTAGGGCAGGTCAGTACTAGAATGACCTCCCCCGATGTTTCTGGAAGGTCTTGAATCTTAAGGCAGACTTTGTAGCCTTTCCTCCCCTGATGGCTTCTCTCCTCCTGGCTTCCTGCAGCCAACGATTTGAAGTCGCAGCTTCTGAGGGTGACAGCCTGGTGATCTGGCATCCGGCGACTTCTCCAGCCCCACTGCCACGGTCCATTTGTGTTCTAGCTTCACAGAACATCCTTCTGGCCTCTGCATGTGACTTAGATTTGTTGCCCATGTCAGTCCCTCTGCCTCGTAACTGCTTTTGAGGATGGGGATGGTGGGGACAAGGGGATGAAAGTCATAAATGGGCAAGTGTGTAGGAGGGCTGGACTAGGTTGAAGCAAGCTGGATGCCCAAGGTACACAATGTAAGGAGGTGGTGATGATGGTTTAGTTACTAAGTTGTGTCCATCTCTTGTGACCCCATGGACTGTAGCCTGCCAGGGTCCTCTGTCCATGGAATTCTCCAAGCAAGAATACTGGTGTGGGTTGCTATTTCCTTCTCTAGGAAATCTTTCCGACCCAGGGAACCCAGGTCTCCTGAGCTGCTGGTGGATTCTTTACTGACTGAGCTACCAGGGAAACCCAATGTAAGGAGATGGTTCCTTAAAAAGTTAAACACAGATGAGCACTTGTGTGTGTGTGTGTGTGTGTGTGTGTGTGTACTCAGTCACTCAGTCATGTCCGACTCTTTGTCGGACCCTATGGACTGTAGCCCTCCAGGCTTATCTGTCCATGGGACTTTCTCAGCAAGAGTGCTAGAGTAGGTTGTCATTTCCTCCTCCAGGGGATCTTCCTGACCCAGGGATCAAACCTGTATCTTCTGTGTCTCCTGCATTGGCAGTCGGATTCTTTACCACTGAGGCACCTGGGAAGCCTTCAGCCCAGCAATTCCACTTCTAAACTTAAACCCAAAAGAATTGAAAACAGGGGTTCAAATAAAAACTTGCACATGAATGTTTACAGCAGCATTATTCACAATAGCAAAAAGATGGAAACAAAATGTTCATCATCAGATGAGGGGGGAGGCAAAATGTGATCCATCCATGTAATGGAATATTATGTGGCTACTGAAAGGCATCGGGTCCCATCACTGCATGGCAAATAGTTGGGGAAACAATGGAAATAGTGAGAGACTTTATTTTGGGAGGCTCCAAAATCACTGCAGATGGTGACTGCAGCCATGAAATTAAAAGATGCTTGCTCCTTGGAAGAAGAGCTATGACCAACCTGACAGCATATTAAAAAGCAAAGACATTACTCTGCCAAGGTCCATCCAGTCAAGGCTATGGTTTTTCCAGTGGTCATATATGGATGTGAGAGCTGGACCATAAAGAAAGCTGAGTGCTGAAGAACTGATTCTTTTAAACTGTGGTGTTGGAGAAGACTCTTGAGAGTCCCTTGAGCTGCAAAGAGATCCAACCAGTCCATCCTAAAGGAGATCAGTCCTGAATATTCATTGGAAGGACTGATGCTGAAGCTGAAACTCCAATACTTTGGCCACCTGACGCAAAGAATTGACTCCTTGGGAAAGACCCTGATGCTGGGAAAGATTGAAGGCAGGAGGAGAAGGGGACACAAGAGGATGAGATGGTTGGATGGCATCACCGACTCGATGGACATGAGTTTGAGCAAGCTCTGGGAGCTGGTGATGGACAGGGAGGCCTGGCGTGCTGCAGTCCATGGGGTCGCAAAGAGTCAGACACGACTGAGCGACTGAACTGACCGACTGACTGACTGAAATGAATGGAGTACTGGTGTATGCTACAGTGCGCTTGAACCTTGAAAACATTATGCTAAATAAAAGAAGCCAGTGGCCACATATTGTATGGCTCCATTTATGTAAAATGTCCAGAATAGGCAAATTCGTAGAGACAAAAAACAAATTAATGGTTGCCAGGGACTGCACAAGGGGAAAACAGGGAAGGAGTGCTAATGGATATGGGGCTCCCTTCTGGAGTGATAAGACTGTTCTGGAACTAGATAGTGGCGATGATTCTACAACACTGTGAAGGCACTGAAACCCCCTGGATTTATGCTTTAAAATGGTTTTAGTGGTAAATTGTATGTAAGGAAGCATCAGTGTCAAGTGCCAAGCTGTACTTGCGTGCCTTGAGGGTGACTGTCTTCTCACGTGTTGTGCCCTGGTTGCCTCACTCTAACCCTGGTCCTGGTGTCCACAGCCTCCCCATGGATGAGAGAATTTTGTGTTTGCTTGGTACTTCTCCTCTGCCCACCACCTCCCAGTACCATCCTTTCTTTTGGCAGTTTAGTTCATGTGCTGATCGTAATAAGGACATTTGGTAAAAAAGAGGCAAAAATAGAGAATTTAGAACAAGAATTGCTTGGGAATAGTCAAGAAATATTACTGAAGGCAAAAAAATATAGAGAAAGGAAGTGGAGAGAGGAAATGCACCAGGCTCAATTTTTAAATTTAATTTAATCTCAAATTTATTGAGACATAATTCTCAGACCATACAACTCATCCATTCAAAGGGTACAAGCCAGTGGTTTTGAGTGTTCAAAGGGTACACACTTCCAGTTTTAAGATAAGTAAGTTCTGTGCAACTAAAGTACAGCATGGTGGCTATAGTTAATAATTGTTGTTGTTGAGTTGTGTCCAACTCTTTTGCAACCCCATGGACTGTAGCCATTCAGGATCCTCTGTCCATGGGATTTCCCAGGCAAGGATTCTAGAGTGGATTGCCGTTTATCTTCTTCAGGGGAACTTCCTCACCCAGGGATACAACCAGAATCTCTTGCATTGGCAGACAAATTCTTTTCTGCTGAGCCACCAGGGAAGCCCATAGTTAATAATACTGTGTTGCATACTTAAAGGTTGCTAAGAGAATAGATCTTAAAAGTTTTCACCACAAACACACACAAATGGTAATGGGTGAGGTGGTGGATGTGTTAACTAACCTAATCATGGTAATCATTTCACGACATATACATACATCAAGTCATCTCTTTGTACTTTATACTTACACAGTGTTATATAGTTCATAAGGTTTTTCCAATGGTCATGTATGGATGTGAGAGTGAGACTATAAAGAAAGCTGAGAGCCAAAGAATTGATGCTTTTGAACTGTGGCATTGGATAAGACTCTTGAGAGTCCCTTGGACTGCAAGGAGATCCAACCAGTCCATCCTAAAGGAGATCAGTCCTGGGTGTTCGTTGGAAGGACTGATGTTGAAGCTGAAACTCCAATACTTTGGCCACCTGATGCAAAGAGCTGACTCATTGGAAAAGATCCTGATGTTGGGAAAGATTGAGGGCAGGAGTAGAAGGGGACAACAGAGGATGAGATGGCTGGATGGCATCACCAACTCAATGAACATGGGTTTGGGTGGACTCTGGGAGTTGGTGATGGACAGGGAGGCCTGGCGTGCTGTGGTTCATGGGGTTGCAAAGAGTCGGACACGACTGAGCGACTGAACTGAACTGAAAGGAAATCAACCCTAATATTCATTGGAAGGACTGATACCGGAGCTGAAGCTCCAATACTTTGGCCACCTGATGTGAATGAGCCAACTCATTGGAAAAGACCCTGATGCTGGGAAAGATTGAAGGCAAAAGAAGAAGGGGCAGCCGAAGATGAGATGGTTAGATAGCATCACCAACTCAATGGAAGTGAATTTGAGCAAAGTCTGGGAGATAGTGGATGACAGGGGAGCCAAAAGGACTGCAGTCCGTAGGGTTGCAAAGAGTCGGACACAGCTTGTCTACTGAACAACAAGTATGTCAATACTATTTCAGTAAAGCTGGAAAGGAAACACATTTAAAAATCTAGTTTTTAGTATAGTCACAGATATGTAATGATAAGCACAGTCAATTTTAGCACATTTTTATCACCAAAAGAGAAACCATGAAGCCTCAGTGTTTATGTCTACGGGGATGAAGAATCCCTGCAAGGATGGGATAAGCCTAAACCAGCATGAAGTATGGCAGCCAAAGGCCTTGTGCAGTTCCAGTTGGAGGGTTGTCTGGTTGGCTCCCTGAAGAGAGCAACCTCACATTCCCTAGTAAAGGTAAAAATTCACATGTCTAATGACCCAGCAATTCCACTCCTGGTTTAAACCCTTGAAAGACTTTTGCATTTGTGCACAACAAATCTAAGTAAGGGAGCTGGCTACAGCAGTTTGTACTAGAGGAGAAAAGGACATAACCTAAGTGTCCCTCAACAGGGAAAAGATTAACTATAGTGTGAAACACACACAGTGGGCTATCCTGTGACTGTGAAAATGATGACTACGTATATATGTATCAACACGAATACATTACAAAACCATGATGTGATATGAAAAAGATCAAGTTGTAAAAGCATGGATGTTGCCTAGTGCCATATATGCACATTTTTATCATGCAAAAACAATCATATATAACTTAAAATTTTAATTTACTTTGGTCTTTGTTGCGGCATGTGAATTCTTAGTTGCAGCATGTGGGATCTAGTGCCCTGACCGAGGATCGAACCCATGCACCCTGCACGGGGAGTGTGGAGTCTTAGCCACTGGACCACCAGGGAAGTCTCAAAGATAATTTTTAATGTTTTATTTTGAAATAATTCCAGACTAGAGAGAATTGCAAAATGGAGCAAAGAATTTCTGTATACTTTCAGATTCCCCAAATTTTAGCATTTTACCACATCTGCTTTATCATTCTCTACCACATATAAATATATATATATGTATTTTTATATATATGTGTTATATATAAATATATATATTTATATGTATGTTTGCTTTATCATTCTTCCCCTCTAATCTCAATAAAACCAGATGTTCAAGCTGGTTTTAGAAAAGGCAGAGGAATCAGAGATCAAACTGCCAACATTGCCTGGATCATCGAAAAAGCAAGAGAGTTCCAGAAAAACATCTATTTCTGCTTTATTGACTATGCCAGGGCCTTTGACTGTGTAGATCACAATAAACTGTGGAAAATTCTGAAAGAGATGGAAATACCAGACCACCTGATCTGCCTCTTGAGAAACTTGTATGAAGGTCAGGAAGCAACAGTTAGAACTGGACATGGAACAACAGACTGGTTCCAAATAGGAAAAGGAGTACGTCAAGGCTGTATATTGTCACCCTGCTTATTTAACTTCTATGCAGAGTTCATCAGGAGAAACGCTGGGCTGGAAGAAGCACAAGCTAGAATCAAGATTGCTGGGAGAAATCTCAATAACCTCAGATATGCAGATGACACCACCCTTATGGCAGAAAGTGAAGAAGAACTAAAGAGCCTCTGGATGAAAGTGAAAGAGGAGAGTGAAAAAGTTGGCTTAAAGTTCAACATTCAGAAAACTAAGATCATGGCATCTGGTCCCATCACTTCATGGGAAATAGTTGGGGAAACAGTGGAAACAGTGTCAGAATTTATTTTTTTGGGCTCCAAAATCACAGCTGATGGTGACTGAAGCCATGAAATTAAAAGGCGCTTACTCCTTAGAAGGAAAGTTATGACCAACCTAGACAGCATATTAAAAAGCAGAGACATTACTTTGCCAACAAAGGTCTGTCTAGTCAAGGCTATGGTTTTTCCAGTGGTCATGTATGGATGTGAGAGTTGGACTGTGAATAAGGCTGAGTGCCAAAGAATTGATGCTTTTGAACTGTGGTGTTGGAGAAGACTCTTGAGAGTCCCTTGGACTGCAAGGAGATCCAACCAGTCCATCCTAAAGGAGATCAGTCCTGGGTGTTCATTGGAAGGACTGATGTTGAAGCTGAAACTCCAGTACTTTGGCCACCTCATGCAAAGAGCTGACTCATCTGAAAAGACCCTGATGCTGGGAAAGATTGAGGGCAGGAGGAGAAGGGGACGACAGAGGATGAGATGGCTGGATGGCATCACTGACTCGATGGACATGAGTTTGGGTGAACTCCGGGAGTTGGTGATGGACAGGGAGGCCTGGTGTGCTGCTGGGGTCACAAAGAGTCAGGCAGGACTGAGCGACTGAACTGAACTGAGAAATTGAATACAGTCTTGTAGCCACCACTGCAATTGAGATATGGAACATTTCCAATACCCCAGAAGTTCTTCATGCTCCCTTGTAGTCAATCCTCACCCAAACTCCAAGTTACTGGAAACCACAGATCTGGTTTCAGTTCCTATAGTTTTGTGTTTTCCAGAATGTTATATAAACAGAACCATACAGTGTGAGACTTCAGTGTCTGACTTGTTTAATCATTACAATGCTTTTGAGATTTATCCATGTTGAGTTTGTTCCACGTTTCAGTAGTTTATTGTGTTTAATTGCTGAGTACAACTGAAGTGACTTAGCAGCAGCAGTATTCCAATGTGGAAATGGCCTAATTTTGCTCATCTGTCCACCAGTTGTTGAGCATTTGGGTTCTTTCCAAGTTTTGACTATTGCAATTAAAGTTGCTATAAATATTCATTTACAAGTTCTTTATGGGCATGTGTTTTTGTTGCCTGTGTTCTAAAGTCAGTCGTGTCCAGTTCTTTGCGACCCTTTGGACTGTAATCCACCAGGCTCCTCTGTCCATGGGATTCTCCAGGCAAGAATACTGGAGTGGGTCACCATGCCCTCCTCCAGCGGATCTTTCTGACCCAGGGATCAAACCTGCATTTCTTAAGTCTCCTGCATTGGCAGGCAATTTCTTTACCACTAGCGCTTCTCTTGAGTAATACCCAAGAGTAGGATTATTGAGTCATATAGCTAACTAAATAAGAAACCACAAAACTCTTTTCCAGAGTGACTGTACAATTTTGCATTCCTGCCAGCAGTGTATCTTTTTAGTTGCTCCACATCCTACCAGAAGTTGATGTAGTCAGGATTTAAAATTTTAGCCATTCTATATATGTGTAGTGCTGACTTACCGTGGCTTTAATTTGCATTGATTACTGAATAATGGCGTTGAGTATTTCATGCACTATTTGCCATCCATCCATGTGTCTTCTTTGAAGTGTCTCTTCAAAGCTGTTGCTCATTTTATTATTGGGTCATTTGTTAACTTTAAAGAACTCTAAGGGAATCCTTTGGTGGTCCATGGTTAGGACTCTGTGCGCTCACTGCTCAGGGGCTGGGTTCAATCCCTGGTCAGGGAACTAAGATCCTACAAGCCAGGCTGTGCTGCCAAAAAGTATAAATAAATAAATAACTTAAAAGATTTTAAATTCTGGATCTTAGTTCTTTACCAGACATTTTCTCGCAGTCTTTGGCTTTTCTCTTTGTTTTCTTAACAGTGACTTTCATAAAGCAGAAGTTTTTCATTTTGAGGAAGTCCAGTTTA
This sequence comes from Bubalus kerabau, assembly GCF_029407905.1. Taxonomy (NCBI): domain Eukaryota; kingdom Metazoa; phylum Chordata; class Mammalia; order Artiodactyla; family Bovidae; genus Bubalus; species Bubalus kerabau. Next base: position 98,110,786 of record NC_073634.1, on the reverse strand, counting down.
TCAATTTTTTTGTTTTTTACCATTTATACTATTTGCCTCCTGACAAATCTTTTTCCAACAAGGTCACAGATATATTTTCCTGTATTATTGCCTATAATTTTTGTAGGATTACATTTTACACTAAGTTTATGGTCCATTTTGAGTTAATTTTTACATATTGTGAAAGGCAAAGTTTGAAGTTCTTTTTTAAAAAATAAATATCTGATTGTTTCAACATCATTTCTTGAAAAACAAAAAGACTATTATTTCTCCATTTCATTACCTGGATCCCTTTGCCAAAAGTCAACTGACCACATGAGTAGGGGTCTATTTCAGGACTTTCTATTCTGGTGCACTAATCCATAGATCTAAACCTAGGCCACGTCTACACTGTCATGCTTACTGTTACTTTACACGAAGTAGTGTGAATCCCCCAACTTCACCTTCTTTTTCAAAATTGTTTTGGCAATTCCAAGTCCTTTGTATTTCCATATGTAATTTAGAATCAATTTGTCAGCATGCACCAAAAAAAGCCCACTGGGATTTTGATTGGAACTGTGTTTATTCGTAATTGTGGAAGAACTGATATCTTAAAGTATTGAGTCTTCTGATCCATGAACATGGTATATTTATCCATTTATTTATGTCCCCTTTGATTTCTCTTGACAATGGTTTTCAGTGTACAAATTTCATTTCATTTGGTTTATCCCTTCGTTTTTTCATGTTTTTGGTGCCATTATTGTAAGTGATACTGATTTTTAATTTTCATTTCAAAAATTTTATTCCTAGTACATAGAAATGCAATTGATTTTTGTATATCAGTCCTGTAGCCTGCAATCTTGCTAAATATTCTTATTATTCCTATTAGATTTTTAGTTAATTTGGGGGCAGTTTTCTACATGGGTGATCATGCTGTCAATGGATAGGTTGAGTTTTAGTTATTCTTTTCCAATCTGTTTGCTATTTATTTATTTTTTGCTCTTTTACTGGATGGGCTAAGATATACAATACAATGCTGAATAGAAGTGGTGGCAGTGGATACCCTTGCATTGTTCCCAATCTCAGGAGGAACGCATTCAATCTTTCACCATTAAGTATGGTGTTAGCTGTAGGTCTTATTAGATTGTGGAAGTTCCCTTCTGTTCCTAGTTTGCTGAGAATTTCTTTTTTCTATCATGAGTGTGTTTCAAATTTTGTCAAATGTCTTTCATGCATCTATTAAGATGATATATTTTTTCCTATCTAAATCTGTTGATATAGTGAATTACCTTGATTGATTATTTAATGTTAAACCAACCTTACATTCCTGAGATAAACCCCACTTAGTTTTAATGCATTATTCTTTTTAGATATTGCTGGATTTTATTTTCTAATATTTTGTTAAAGATTTTTGTACCTATTTTCACGAGGGATGTAAGTCTATAGTTATCTTTTCTTATACTGTCTTTGTCATGTTTTGATATTAGTAATTCTGAACTCAGAGAATTAGTTGAGGAGTACCCTCCCCTTCTATTTTCTGAAAGAGTTTATGTATAATGACATTTTTTAAAGTGAATTTAACTTGGAGAATTTACCAGTTAAGCCATCTGGCCCTGGAAATATTTTCATGGGAAACCTTTTATTAGCCATTAGTTCCTGCTCCTTCATAGACATAGAATTCTTTGGGTTGTCTATTTTTTCCTGAGTGAGCTTTGATAGTTTGTGTCCTTCAATGAGTTCACCTGTTTCTTTTTTTTTTTCTTTTTCTTTTATGGCCTCACTGCATGGTTTGTGGGATCTTAGTTCCTTGTAAGTGTAAGTGAAAATTGCTCAGTCATGTCCAACTCTTTGCAACCCATGGACTATACAGTCCATGGAATTCTCCAGGCCAGAATACTGGAGTGGGTAGCCTTTCCCTTCTCCAGGGGATCTTTCCAACCTAGGGATTGAACTCAGGTCTCCCACATTGCAGGCGAACTCTTTATCAGCTGAGTCATGAGGGATGACCAAAAATACTGGAGTGGGTAGCCTATTCCTTCTCCAGTGAATTCTCCCAACCCAGGAATCAAACTGAGCTATCAGGAAAGTCCTTGACCACACCGAGGCCTAGCCAATGGATCAACAGGGAATTCCCTTGCTTGTTTCACTTAGGTTGTCAAATTTATGGTCATAAAGTTGGTCATAAACATTTTCTTACAGCTTTTTAAAGTTCCTAGGATCTGCAGGAATGTTCCTTTTTTTGGGGGGGGCACACCCTCTGGCGTGTGAAACTTCCCTAACCAGGAATTGAACTGGCGCCCCTTGCAGTGGAAGTGTGGCATCTTAACCACTGGACCACCAGGGAACTCCCCTTTTCACTTTTGTATCTTTCTCTTTTTTTTTTTTTCTGTTCAGTCTGGCTAGAGATTTATCAAGTTTGTTGATATTTCCAAAGAGCTAGCTTATGGTTTCATTTATTTTCTCTTTTGTTTTTCTGTTTTCTATTTACTGGTTTCTACTCTTATCTATATTATTTTCAAATTTCTGCTTGCTTTGGGTTTAATTTGCTCTCCTTTGTTTAGTTTCTTAAGCTAGAAGCTTAGATCCTTGGTTTTGGAACATTCATCTTTTTTAAGATATCCATTTAATGCTATAACTTTTCCTCTGTTATACTGTTTTAGCTGCATCACACAGACTTTGATATGTTTTCATTGTCATTCAGTTAAACCTATGCTCTACTTTTCTTTGTGATTTCTTCCCATGTATTATTTACTGATGAGTCTTCCCAGATGGCTCAAATGGTAAAGACTCCATCTGCCAGTGCAGGAGACAGGCAGGAGACACGAGTTTGATCCCTGGGTTGGGAAGATCCCCTGGAGAAGGAAATGGCAGCCCGCTCCAGTATTCTTGCCTGGACAGAGGAGCCTGACTCGGTATAGTCCATGAGGTGGCAAGGAACTGGAGAGGACTAAGCGACCGAGGACATACACACATTGTTGACTGATACATACAGGTATATTAGGGCTTCTCAGGGGGCACTATGGTAAAGAACCAGACACGGCTTCGATCCCTGAGTCGGGAAGATCCCCTGGAGGAAGGCGTGGCAACCCACTCTGGTACCCTTGCCTGGAGAATCCCATGGATGGAGGAGTCTTGTGGGCTATAGTCCATTGAGTCGGACACAACTAAAGCGACTTAGTATGCATACACAGGTGTATTGGAAGTTAAAAGTTCATAAATAAAAATTATACACAACAACTTCCAGATGGGGCTTATACTTGGGAATGAGGGATAGATGGAAATTAGATGGGGAAGGTGGTAGATATTAACAATGCTCACCGATGTGTCGGCTCTTGTCTTCTTCAAAGCACATAAGTGGATTATGTTTGACTGCTCTTTTGAAGTTGGGCATAGACACATGACTTGCTTTAGCCAGGGAAACATGAGCAGAAGTGACATATGCCCCTGCCAATTGTAAGCATTCAAGGGCAAACGTGTGGGTCTTCATACTTCCTTTCTTACATAGTGAATCCTGAAGTCTTCTACTGATATCACAGCACCATAAAATGGGGACCATTCATCAGTCTGGGCTCCTGAATGAATACAGCTCTCTCCAGTCAACTATCTTTGGATACAGAGTATGAGACAGAAATAGATCTTTATTATTTAAAACTTCTGTGATTTTGGGGGTTGTTTGTTATTACCACATACCTAGCTTTTCCTGACTAATATAGGGAGCTTTGATTGCCTTTGTAAGTTTGGTTTTGGTTTTTTACAAATCTAAAGTTTCATTTTTCAAACGTGAGTAGTTGTCATAAATTTTCCATAATTTATGTATATTTAAAATATTTAATTTTCTAAAGAAAAGAAATATTAGAGGAAGAGGCTGAAGAGGAAGAGGCAGCTGCAGTGATGAGCTCCTTTGTTCTACCACCCACGTTTTTCTCCATCTATCCTTTGGGTTTGCCCGGGCAAACCAGGGCAGAGTGCCTTGACTGTTTCTCCAACCAAATCATCATCTATGAATATGTGCTCCTCACTGTCACCCTACTTCTGTATACCACTTGTCACCATCTGGCACTTTACACATTTATTTGTATGCTTATTGTCTCTTATTCCTTAGAAGTAAACCCCTTAAAATCAGGAACTTTACCTCACAACAACAGTACTTAGAACAATGCCTGACCCACAGAAGCAACTCAATACCTGTTTATTCGTGGAACATATGAAAAGGTTGCTTCCACCAGGCATCTCTGCCCAGAGAGGACAAAACCCCATCTTCCTGTTCGACATTCCTTCTCACTTGCCCTTCCCCCAGAGCAAGCACCCAAGGCCATTGATAAATGTGTAACCAGCTCTTTACTCAAAGGTTCAGATAAAAGTTGCAAAACCATGTTTTGATGTAGTGTGTGTGTGTGTGTGTATGTGTGTGTGAGCCTGTATCTGTCTGGGGACAGGATCAGGGGACCTGGGGACTGTTCCCTTTGTGTAGCTCTCTCCTTCTACTCCATTGCCTGCCCAGGTGGGAGTCTGGATAAAAACATCCAGAGAGGCATGAAGGACAGCACCTTCCCACCAAGACCCTCCCCGTAGCCTCAGAAAGAAGGCTTTCTCCAGCAGACGCAGGAAACATGGGCCTTGCTCCCAGGGCTGTAGTAAGGACCTCTAGCAGCCCCTGCCCCAGTACTTGGCTACAGAAATTCCCTGGTCACCTGGACACAGAGACGCTCTGGCTCCACCAGCCCACGCAGAAGCCTCAACTCATGTAATTAAACATAATGACACATGGTGCGAGCTCCCAGCATCTCGTGCTCTAATGACACATCTGCCTCCCAGCCCATCTTGGGGGCCAGCAAGGCTCTAATTAGGTCTGGCGCCAGCAGGTGGGAGAGCCAGGGGCCAGGGAGCAAGAGAAGCCTGGCCTTAGAGTTCATGGACCAATATGACAAGTCCAGTTAAGCTACTTTTTGATTATGAGGCTTCAGGCAAGTCAATTCATTTCTCTAAGCTTTCATTTTCTCATCTGTAAAATAGGGTTATAAGTTTACACTACACAGAGTTGTAGTGTAGAAGAAGAAGGTTGTAGTGTAGAAGAGTGTGAACCTTCTCCTCCAGGGAGACAGACTGCTGATGAGATTGGTGCTGGACCTGGGTGAGAATGGCCTGGGTCTTGGGAAAGGTCTCTGGATGCAGGGTTAACCGCCAAACCTCTGAAGGCCAATCTGACCAATATTAGTTCTCCAAAGTCTCACTGAAGGACCACTAGCCCATATTACTAAATTGACTGATTTTCCAAAAACCTGTTTAAGTAATACTCTTTTTTATGTTCAAGGTATGTTTTTCTAATGGACCTATTTCCTTCCTGGTAGCATTTCAAGGTCTATTCAATGTGGCCAAAGCTAAGGGTCATAAAATATTTACTCTTCTAGTTCATTTATTCTTAAATAATCCCCTATGAATATTTTTTCCATAGTATCACATGGGAAATTTTCATTATTGACTGATTTTTTTTTTTTATCTCTTAAAAAGTAGCTTTATGTTTCATCAGCACTTTAGCATTTGGGGAATTCTTTTGCAGATTTTGCTAAACAGTCAGCTTCACCAGTTGTCCAAATTTACTGCTTTGCTCAAAATGTATTTCTTTTCATTATATTTTTCTATTTTGATTTCAACTTTTATTAAACTTATACATGCACTTTGTTCTGGATGCAGTCTCCTGTCTAATCTGTCTTTGCCCCCAATTCCCAGCCACCAGGGGCAACTGCTTTCAGCAAGACACAGCAGTTTCTTTTTCCTTCCTTTATACTTCTAAATAGCAGACTCATATGGTTCTTTCTTTTTAAAAATTTTATATAAATTTATTTTGACATTTTCTTCATTGAGTTTATATATATATACACACAGAAGGAATTAATGCATAATACACACAATTATCATTAAACAAGGTACAAGTTATAAGAAAAAGTTCTTTTCTATCCCAAATATACTGTTATTTCTTGATTTTCAGCTTTAAATATAATAATCTATCATCTTCCTACTTTGGACAATAAGAATTTCCTTCCCATAGAATCTCCTTCCCTGCTTCTCCTGGTCTATCTTCCTTATATCATAAGTTTTGGTTAGATTAAAAATTCTGGGTTTATCTTGTGACAATGTAAATACAGTTGAGAGCCCAGCCATGTAGAGTACTACGATTACAACAGTTTTCTTTTTTTTTTTTTTTTTTGCTTCCCTGATATCTCAGTTGGTAAAGAATCTGCCTGCAATGCAGGAGATCTGGGTTCGATCCCTAGGTTGGGAAGATCCCCTGGAGAAGGGAAAGGCTACCCACTTCAGTATTCTGGCCTGGAGAATTCCATGGACTGTATAGTCTATGGGGTTGCAAAGAGTCGACATGACTGAATGTTTTCTCTTTTATAATGACTATTTTATTATTTTTCTTTTTGAAAAATATTTCTTTGACTGCATCAGGTCTTAGTTGTGACATGCAGCTGGTCATTATATTATGTGGGATCTTTCCTTACAGCACATGGGCTCTCTAGTTGAGGCTTGTGGGCTCAGTTTCTCCAACGCATGTGGGATTTTAGTTCCCTGACCAGGGATCAAACCCACATCCCCTGCATCGGAAGGTGGATTCTTAACCACTGGACCACCAGGGAAGTCCCTACAACTATTTCTTGAAAGTCTTTCTCTTTCTCCCAGCATTGTGCATTTTCCTGTTTTCTGCTTGCCTGCTTTCTGGGTTCTCATTCCAGGTCATCCTAAATTCTCCCTCAGGAGATGAGGTCATCAGGCAACACTTCCGCTTCCTCTTTTTCTTGGAGACATCCATCCAGGAGCCTCCTTTAACACTTTCATAAAGTTATGCTATATGGGATTAAAAATAATTTTAAGATATTTCACACTGTGGAAAACATGCAAGAATAGTACAAAGAATGGCATGTGCCTTTCATCCAGACACCTCATTCAAGCTTCACCAATTGCCCCCGTGATGCCAGGAGTAGAGGGTGACCCAACCTAACATCCCGTCTATGTGCCTCCAGTCTCCCTCCATTCTTGCCTTGAGTTTCACACTCTTGGTGTTTAAAGATAACAAGGCAATTGTTTTGGAGAATGTTGCTCACTTTGTGTTTGTTTTCTCCTAATTACATATTGTGACTATCACAGGAATAAGCTATGCTTTCTCATTGCCCCCTCTCAAGTGCTGCACAGTCTTGATCTGTTGACACTGGTGATGTTAACTGATTAACTCATCATTTTATCCCGTTTCCCCATTGTAAAGATATTTTGTTACTTTTGTAAGTAATAAGTATCTTGTGTGGGGATACTGTAATAAGATTTAAAAATCCCATTCTTCACTCCATTTACTTCTATTGTTTTAGTAGTCTTTGATGTTTCTGACCTAAAATAACAATCATAATAGTTGCCAAAAGGTGAGTTTCCTTTTTCATTTACTGTTTGGCACTCTGCTATAAGGAAAAGCATTCTCTTCTGTCCATGTACTCATTTGTTTGTTTGTTTAGAAATATGGATTCATGGATTTCTGTTTCATTCGATGGGCTGTGATCCAGCACTACCATTTATTTTGATGCTCAATTTACACCAGATTTGGCCATAAAAAGCCCCTTCCATCTGGCTCTTGTATCTTTTTGACACATCCCCTTATTTTTTACCTTCTGACACAACAACATGTCCAGACTCAACTAGTACTTTCTTTAAATCAGTCTGGCAATCAACTCTTCCTCCAAAGAGCTGAATTCCTTTTTAGGGGAGAATGGTATTCTGAAAATACGATCTTGGAGGTAAGTGTGCTCTTTGCTACTGAAGCATTGCTACTCTCAGACCTTCTCAGTGAACAGAGCCAAGAAAACACAAGCACAAACTCTTTAAAGCATGTCTTTCACTGATAACAGCAGCAGCTCACTGATAGTTTCAACTTCAATCCAACACCACGGGGTTCTTCAGGGTCCTCCTTTCCATATTTGTACCTCCCTTATCCATGTCCTTGCCCCTTGGACTTCGAGGAGATCAAACTAGTCAATCCTAAAGGAAACCAGTCCTGAATATTCATTGGAAGCACTGATATTGAAGCTGAAGCTCCAATACTTTGGCCACCTGATGCGAAGAACTGACTCTGGAAAAGATCCTGATGCTAGGAAGGATTGAAGGCAGGAAGAGAAGGGGACGACAGAGGATGAGATGGCTGGATGGCATCACAGACTCAATGACATGAGTTTGTGTAAGCTCCAGGAATTGGTGATGGATAGGGAAGCCTGGCATGCTGCAGTCCATGGGGTCATAAAGAGTTGGATATGACTGAGTGACTGAACTGAACTGTCCATGAGAAAACTAGCTCCTTTAATCCACGGTGGATTGTTCATCTGCTCCATCCCCTATATAGACCTATCCTCTGACCCACTGGGCTGCTGCCCCACCCAACTTTAACTCTGCCCATAAGGGCTATCATACCAGCCTACTAGGACCTGCCTTGTGAGCTTGAACTAGAGAGATGAGAAAAAACAAAGGCAGAAGGAAAAATGGATAGAGGGAGTGGAAGTGGGAGGAAGGGAAGGAAGGAGAGAAAATAGGGCAGGCATGGGATGGTTTTGAATAGCTGTAGATTTCTGGGATTTTCAGATTGTTTACTTTATCTCTAAGCCACCTCCGTGTTGCTGCGGAAACTGGAAATAAAGACCGAGGGACAGGGAGTTGCACCCTAGCCTGAGCTGTAGCTCCCAGAAGTGAAGAGGGGTCTGGCTTTCCACGGCCCTTGAGGGCCTTCCTGATTCATCTCATATACACTGTTAGAAACTTTACAAATCAAAAAGAGTATTTTAAAGTAGGGGTAAATTTGGTTAGCTCAATGAGTTGGTGATATGGCAAACTGATCTTCTGATGAACTAACTTAGCCATGGTGGGGATTGAGGGTGAAGGGTGGTTCCTACTCACAGACTCCAGGGTCCCCTCCATCTAAATCCAGATGCTCATCTGCATTAGAACTATTGAGCTTCTGCATGATCATTCTTAAACTTAGAGAGAAAATTGAGCCTGGGTGCAAGCCCTGTTGTGCCTCCAGCTTGCTGTGTCACCCTGGGCCAGCCTCCTGCCTGTCCTATGTTTTAGCTCCCCAACTGGTAAGTTCTGTGCATCTCCACCTCCAGTGAGTGGCATATATGGCTGAGGGCCAGTGGAGTGTCCTTTGGCCACTAGTTCCTAAGGCAGGGGAGAGAGGAGCCACCATCCCCATCCTCCCCAGAGAAACAGGTTGGCTGGCTGGGCCTGGGCCTGCGGCCAAGGGGAAGCTGGAGACAATGAGCTGGGTTGCCGGCCACAGGGGCAGGTTGTGCAACTTCCGTCCTGCGCCTGCAAACAAGACTTTGGCCCCAGACTTTGAGCTGGGCAGTCCTCCCCGCCTCCCCCAGGACCCAGGCCACCCAGCTTAGGGGACAGGGCTGGGGAGGGAGCAGGGTGTTTTCTTAGTCCCAAAGGCAGCCAGGTGGCTGCTGATTCCTTGAGAAGGGCTTACCAAGAAGGGTCCGTTCCATGGAGAAGGCAGAGGAGGCTCTGTGTGGCCAGGTGTGTGCACATAGGCAGCATCACTGTGTCTGCACCTGTGGTCATCCCCGGGGTCACCAGCATGGGAGCGATCCTGGAGGGGTGTCTATCTGCTCACGTGGGTGCACAAACAGAAGTTCACCAGCCTGCAGTGTGTGAAGTGTGTCCAGATGTTTGAGGGCACCTTGGCGAGCTAATGAGTGTGTGTGTGTGTGTGTGTGTGAGCTGTTTGCATGCAGTCATGTTATGGGATGTGTAGCAGATTGCATACATGTGATATTGTGCATGTGGGTGTGATTCCCTAGGGACATGTGTACATGAGTGTGGGCTGAGGAGTATGCATATAAATATAAACCCACGTATGGGTACACATCAGGGGTGGGTATGTCTGCCCATTGGAGTGCACATGTTTGCTTGTGTTTATGCAAGTGTGAGCCCCTAAATTGCCGAGACTGTGGTCTCTGTGGGCATATGATGGTTTGTAGATGCGTGTGTCCTCTGGTACTTGTGAGTGACATGAAGTATGGGTGCTTGTCCAAATGCCGATGCAGGACGGGGTATCCCTGGGGCCTTGGTCCAGTTCATCACCTGCTTCACCACTATGGCTCCCCACAACCTGCCAATGACTGCAGGCTTCCAGCAGGTCTCTATTCTGAGCCCTCATTTCCCACTTACCATGGAGGGTAAGGCTGGACAGGAGCAGTTTGGGGGCTCCTCTTACCTTTGTGGGGGCCTTGCATGTGCCCCAAAGAATATGCAGATAGGGAGACTTTGAGATCCCAGAAATCCTCGGATTTGCTTTGGTCCCTGGGTGAGGGGAAGGAGGCTTCAAAGTGATGGATGAAGCCAGGAACTCAGAGCCTGAGATAGAAAACACCTGGAAGGATCTGAGAGACCCGCCAGAGTCTCCCAGCTGATCGGCTTCTGCCATGGGCTAAAGTCAGGGGGCTGACTGAAGTGACCTTTACCCAGTGCTCTGGAAGGGAAGGGAAGGACCTCTGTGAGCAGCCCTCAATGGGAGCCCCAGAGGTACTGGCTGGGAGGCAGGACCACACCCTCAATTCACTCATTAGAGTCTGTGCCTTGGTCCTTTGCTCTTGGTGGAGTGGGCCCCTGGGGCAGCTGCCCTGGCTTGAAGAAAACCTCCATTTCCTCTCGTGCTAAGTTGCTTCAATGTGTCTGACTCTTTGAGACCCCATGGACTGTAGCCTGCCAGGCTCCTTTGTCCATGGGATTCTCCAGGTAAGAATACTGGAGTGGGTTGCCATGCCCTCCTCCAGGGGATCTTCCTGACCCAGAGATAGAACGCACGTCTCTTAAGTCTCCTGCATTGGCAGGCAGGTTCTTTACCACTAGCGTCACCTGGGAAGCCTTCTCCTTAGGGCTGGTTTTAAAATTCAAGGCTTTGGCTTGAGTCCCAGGGACGACTCTGAAGGGGGAAGACGAGACAGGCTTGCTGAATACCTGCTCCATCCAAGTCCCCTGCTAGTGTGGCCCAATGTGGCATTCTTTGCCTCCTTCACTGTTTTCTCCCCTCCCCTGACTTGGTGCTGGAGAACCTCTGGGAAAGGACAGTAAGGAGACAGCCTCGCTGCACATGACACACACCATTTATGCTGCAGGAGACAGCGTTAGTATCGGAAAGCTTTGTCCCCTCAGAGCAGGTTCACTGCAAAGAGCTAGAAGGAGCTAGAGCCCTGTCCACTTCCCCGTCACATGCCCTCAGGGATCTGACTCCAACCCTCCAGGATAAAGACTCCAGGCTTGGAGAAGTGGAGGATATTCTAGGGGAAGGAAAATCCTAGATGCCTGCTGTGAGTGGAGCCAGACAGAAAGACAGATGCCACTCTTGGTATTTCAAACAGAGGAAGTTTAATACAGGGAATTGATTACATGGGAGAGGGAAGAGTCAAATAGCAAATGGTGAGGCAATCCAATTCGGGCAGGGACAGAAGGGACAAGTGGAGAAGGTGATGATACTTTCTGTGCTGTGCTTAGATGCTCAGTTATGTCCGACTCTTTGCAACCCCATGGATTGTAGTCCACCGGGTTCCTCTGTCCATGGGGATTCTCCAGGCAAGAATACTGGAGTGGGTTGCCATGCCTTCTTCCAGGGGATCTTCCCAACCCAGGGATTGAACTCAGGTCTCCCGCATTGCAGGCAGATTCTTCCCTGGTCTGAGACACCAGGGAAGCCGAATGATACTGCCTAATGGTGGTTTGTATCATGGCAGGAACCAAAGGTTCTTTAGGAGCTAAAGACACAAAAGACAGCAGCCAGTGCTGGAAAAATGACGTGCTCCACCACCCCTCCTCCATTTAAGCAGAGAACGCGGGGGTGGAGGCAGTGGGGTGGATATCCTGGCTTCTCCCACTCTCTAATCTCCTCCCAGAACTTCCCATTAGCTCAACCTGGCAAAGGAGCCCAGGAAAAGCAGTTTGCAGGAGATGAGCAGTTGCACTTGAAAGCAAACAAGCAATGCCTAACATGTTTTCCCATGATGCACCTGCAGAGGACTTGTTGGGAAAAGCAAAGAAATACTTGGCCTCGTCCCCAGGACTGCAGATATGATTAACTTCTGATAAGAGTTTGATGGACTGCACCTCCTTCCCGGTGCCCCAGGTGTCCTGAGTGTGGCTTCATGACGTCCCCACCACAGCCCAGCAAACTCAGGACCAAGCTCCCTGGGCCAGAGACAAGGAAACCAAGGCTTTTAGAAGGGAAGTGGCTTCTTCCAGGCTCCCTAGATGGAAAATGGCAGAGCCAGGGCTCATACCCACATCAGTGGGACTCCAGGGGCCCAAGCCTGGGAGGAAAGTGATAAGTCAGATGTTGGGAGCAGATGCTGGTTATCAATCTGAGTTGGGGGCTGTGGTAAAATTCTGAGACGGAGAGAGGCATTGAGTCGGATGAGACCAGCTGGGAAGAGAGCCAGTGATGGTAAAATTGTGAACCGCGGCTAGTGGTTAAGAGTAAGACACAGACTGGGTCACATCTACTCTGCCACTTCCCAGCTGTGTGACGGGATCTCTCTGTGCCTCATTCCCTCATCTGTGAAATGGGTATAATAGTGATATTGATAGTTGTACCTGCTACTCAGGACTGTTGTGAGAACTGAAGTTCATATAAGTGGTTGGTACTATTACGTGCTATTTTATTTCTGTTTTATCAGTGAGGAAGTTAAGGCTCTGAGAAGTAAAATTAAGGCTCTGAACGAAGGTGGTACCACGAGGAAGTAGAACAGGACTGAAATCTATCTACATCTGTAGCACTCTCTTGTATCCCTTTGTTCTTGGCCTGTCCCGCCCCCAGATTCTTTCCTCACCCTCTTTGGCCCATAACCCTTCCCTGCTGTCATGTCTGTTGTCTCTACTAGCTTATGCTCCACTTTGATAAGTCACCTCCTCCTGCTGGCCTCCAGGCTTCCTACCGTCTCTGGTTTCTGGGAGCAGCATCTCTCAGATAGTGTCTCGGCTCTTCAATGCTTGAGTCACCACCCCCTGTATTCAGTTCAGTTCAGTTCATTCGCTCAGTCATGTCCGACTCTTTGCGACCCCATGAATCGTAGCATGCCAGGCCTCCCTGTCCATCACCAACTCCCGGAGTTCACTCAGACTCACGTCCATCAAGTCGGTGATGCCATCCAGCCATCTCATCCTCTGTTGTCCCCTTCTCCTCCTGCCCCCAATCCCTCCCAGCATCAGAGTCTTTTCCAATGAATCAACTCTTTGCATGAGATGGCCAAAGTACTGGAGTTTCAGCTTTAGCATCATTCCTTCCAAAGAAAACCCAGGGCTGATCTCCTTCAGAATGGACTGGTTGGATCTCCTTGCAGTCCAAGGGACTCTCAAGAGTCTTCTCCAACACCACAGTTCAAAAGCATCAATTCTTCGGCACTCAGCCTTCTTCACAGTCCAACTCTCACATCCATATATGACCACTGGAAAAACCATAGCCTTGACTAGACGGACCTTTGTTGGCAAAGTAATGTCTCTGCTTTTCAATATGCTATCTAGGTTGGTCATAACTTTTCTTCCAAGGACTTAGTGTCTTTTAATTTCATGGCTGCAGTCACCATCTGCAATGATCTTCCCTCTATTCAAAATTGAGAGTGTTTCAGTTTTCCTGAGGAGACTGTGCCTGATACAACTGTCGCTGTTCACTGCAAGTTTCCTTGGACCAGGCCCTCTCTGTGCACTTTCCATGTGTTAATGTATTTAATCATGTCACTCTAGGTTAGGGACCATGACCCCACTGTACAGAGGACGAAGTTGAGGGTATGGAGAGAAGCTGTGCGGCTCGTTGAGGGCAGAGGTCCTGGGACTCCAGGTCAGGAGGTCCAAACCCGGAGCCCATGCCTTGACCACTGTCCAGTACCACTGCCAGGGCCGTCAGCCATTGTGTCTGCCGGGAGACCGCTCGGCACCAGAGCGCAGCCCCCGGGGTGGGAATGGCCTCTGTGACTTCCCTGTCTGGCCCCAAATGCCCCCCAACAGCTCTCAGACATGCAACGGGATGGTGTCTCCTGCACATTCTCTTTTCCAAGCTGAAGATCCTGGTGTCTGGTGGGGAGGGAGGCAGGAGGTGATTTCAGGCCCCTCCCCTTGGGGCACCCTCAAAGGTCTTCCTCCAGGGCCCTGGGAAGGCTTCCCACTCTGACGTCTCTTCCAGCCCAGCCTTTCCCTCCACGATGACCCTGGGCCCTCCCAGGACCCCCGATGACTCACCCGCACAGCACTTTCACTTCCTTCTTCTCTCAAGGAGGCTCGGATCTGCTGCAACCGCAGCAAGGAGGCCTTCTCTTTGGAGGCTGGAAAAGCCATGAGGGGCAGCTGTGGACCCAGGCCTGAGGGGCTAGAGTGCAGCCCTGTCTGAGGGCAAGCTCGTGGAAGTCTTCCTGGACCTCCTGGCCAGACACTGACCTGAGCTGGACTCTGTCCAAATGGTCAGCCACCCCTGGCACCTATACAGGCTGGCACGCAGGGAGGTCAACCTAGCATTTTTAAGCTGGAATGATGCCATTCCTATTAATTGATGGCATCGGAGGGACCCATCTTCATTCATTCATTTATTCCCTCATTTAACAAGTCTGTCCTAGCCTCCTGGGTACCAAGCAATCTCCAGTGGACAAATAAACCAAGGCTTGGTCTCTGCCCGCAAGGAGCTCACAGTTGACAGTTTGGTGGGTGGGGTTGAGGGGGGCAGATCTATCAACAGAAAACGCAACTCAATAGAGAAGCCTTGGACCTATTTCTCAGATCTCTTCACAGTTTACCAGAAATGTTTATACCAAAATGCTTCCTGATTACAACCTGGCCTTCTCTCTCCCCTTAGAACAATGATAGGTCCCAGCTACTCCAGAGAGCAGGCAAAGGCGGGGCTGAAACTTATCATTCTTAGCATTTCAGCTCAGACTCCCGCGTGCAGGTGTGTCGCACCACTCTGGGGGCAACCATTCACATCCTAGTCTAAGAGGATGGGACCTGGTGAAATGACCGAGCTGTGGACTCAGACCTGGGTTACACTCTCGGCTCGGCCATCATCTGACTGTGTGGCCTCAAGGAAGTCGCTCATCTTCTCTGACCTTCACTTTACTCCTCTGTAAAATGAAGCTATTGATAGAAACGTAGCATCATGTTTTTTGAGAATTCAGTAGATCATCCAGGCAGAGCACCTGGCGCTCAGTAAACATGAAGCGCTCAGTAAATGCCCGCTGTCACGGTGAATACACCATTTACAGTGAAGGTCTGCGGGTACCTGTTCCTGTGTGTTTGTGTGTGTGTGTGTGTGTGTGTCTATGGGGCAATCAGGGAAGGCTTCCTAAAAGAGGTGACATTCATGTTGGGTCTTAAAGCAAAAGGTGAGGAAGAGCGTTCCAGGTAGAGAAAAGGCCAGACACGGTCAGGGACTGGGGAGGCTTTGGGGGAGGCCAAGATTCGCCTGAGGGCTTCTCTAGTCTGGGCTGTGTTAAGGCTGGGCCTGAGCTCCTCAGGCTCCAAGGCTGCAGCCTGGCCCAGGCCCCCTGTGGTATCTGGGTGGGTGGGGGCTGCCCTAGCTTGGTCTCTGAGGTGCTGGCAGCAGCTTCAGGCCTCTCACCTCTCTGCCTCCTCCTGTTTCCGGGCCTCCACTTCCTTCCCCTGCACAGACCGCAGAGGCGTTTCAGAGGAAGCTGCTACTTATTTTAGCAGCCATCCCTGGACACCCCCACCCACAGCTGCCCCTGTGCCTGGGCCCCTACAGAGGCACCCAGTCACTCTCTGAGCCACAGCTCAGAGCACTCAGGGCTGAGGAACAGCCCACATGCTTCCCCACAGCTGCACCAGCCTGATTCTGGAGCTGCAAGACCGGGGTTCAAGCCCAGCCTGGAGCCTCACTTACTGTACGCTCTCCAGGTTCCTCCTCCAAGGCCACGTGCCCATTTGTGTTACAGGAGAAACACTGGGCAGGAACTGACTTCTGGGGAGAACGGGGTGGGGTGGATGCACTGCCAGCCTTGCTGACATCCAGCTGGAAAGCCCTGAGAGAGTGTCTTGGGGAAGATCAGGTTCGGGCTGGGGGCGTTGCTGAGGCTTGTCCTTTGAAAGTCCATCTTTAAGAACAAAAGAATCACAAATACAAATTTACCTATGAAAGTGAGTTCTTATGTAGAAAGAGCCTGTGCAACTGAGGAGCCATGAAGCTTCAGCTTTTCCAGTTTCGTGGCAAACTTGACCTTGGAGAGGGCCCCCAAAGTCCCCAAGAGATGATGGGGAAACTGAGGAAAAGGGAGGGGGCACCACCAGCACGACAGGGTCACACAGCTGGTGACCCCAGATTTGCTAATGAATCAGTGCCCATGTTTTACTCACACCCCTCGACAGCCCCTCATAGCCCACTGGGATGAGGAGGACACTGGAGAGGAGGAAGAGAGACCAAGAGGATGAAAGACAGGGACACAGGGAGACAGGGCTCTCCAGGGTGAGGAGGACACGGGTTCGGCCTCTTTCTAGCTGTGCGGCTCTTCCTGAGCCTCGGTGTCCTCATCTGTATAATGGGGTGATGGAAGGCAGTTGTGAGCACTGGCCATTCTGTTTCCCCTTCCATTCAGGCCTTGTAAATTCATTCCAAAGCACATTGATGATAGCAACACTTACCTAGTGCTTACCTCATGCCAGGGACTGTTCTAAGCACAGCATTTTAAAATTTCAGTCATCTAATCTTCACAATAATATGATCAGGTAAGTGTGATTATCACCCCATTATCACCATGATAATATCACCATGATAATATCACCATTATCACCCTCAATCCCAGATGAGGCAACTGAGGCCCCGGAGGCCAGCCAGGCTCCGGGTTGGGTTCCGGGAATGCAGCTGTAACACATACATGGTTTTTGATCTTGAGGATCCCAAAGCTGGTGGGGACAGGGGTGCCAGCAAGTGCATTATTAGAACCCCAGAGGCATCCTGGTTTGGGGACCAAGGAAAGTCCTCAGAGAGCAGAGGGGAGGGAGGGCTTCTTTGGGCCAGATGGCTTAGTGCAGAAGATGGCATTTGAAGTGAGCCCTGATGGATTCCTAGAGGAATTTTCCAGGGTGACCATGGGAGAAAGGCATTCCAGGCAGAGGGAAGAGCATATGCGAAGTCAAGGAGGCAGAAGAGTGTTTGCGGGGAAGCGAAAGCAGCCAGGAGGTTGCGGATCTGGTGGGTGTGGCCAGGAATAGCACAGATGAGGCGGTAGAATTAGCTTTCTGATTCCTGCTTTTCTTCTTGGGTTCCAATCCCGAGCAGGGGCTTCAGTCCTGCAGGAGAAGTGTCTGTGAGGGGCAGGCCTGCTGTGTGACAGTCAAGAGTGGACCAGGAACATCTGCCAGAGGCAGTCTCCGACACCAGCCTCTTGGCTGCCTCCCCTCCTGCGTTTCTAGCTTTGACAATTTGGGAGCCTTCATCTGTCCTGGAGGGGAGGATGTGGGCCTCAAGGGCACCCCACCAACCAGCTTCTCTCCTCCTTGTTCAGAGAAAGCTTGCCAACCTTCACATGGGCATCCATGTCTGTCCACCCTCACATCCATCTGTGAGTCTGTACATGCAATGCTGACCCAGACCAGAAGCTCTGCATGCACTGCCTGTATCCCTCTGATCCATTTCTGAAGTCCCTGCCAAGCAGGGACCATCCTAACCGCAGAGGGCATCTTCCCACCCCAGCTCCCACATCTCCACTTCCCCATCTGGAACTTTCTCTGGTACCACAGGAGCTGGATAGCTTTTCACAGGGCACCCAGAAGTGCCAGGGCTGGAAGTGTCCCCAGGAGAGCCCTTACCCAGGGAGGAATGGAAGACAAAGTGCCCCAGCTTGCCAGTCACCAGGTGGACAACTCCAGGCACATTTCATACAGCCACTTGGGTACTGAGTCCCAAGTTCCCGCTGAGTCATCAGTTCATTTGCACACTCCTACTTCCCAAGATCACTGCCTCCCAACTAAACTGCCTACACCCATCCCTCACCCAGTTCATCCATTCATGCATTTGCCCACACAGCACATGCTCACAGGGCCTGCTCCACTGGACTCTTCTTGAGATGAAATGGGCACAGCCTTGTCCTTTGGGACCCACAAGCTTGTGGAGATAGGCACAGGCTCCCAAGGGGCACTCCTGAGGCCCTACTCCTACCAGGCAAACTGGAGCAAGGGCTGAGCTAAGCCACTCCCTCATCAACTCTTGGTTTCCATCCTTGGCTTTCTTCTGGAGGTAACTTTCCAAGGATGGTTCCAGCAGCCTGTGCCATGGCCGTCAGGAAGAACGACAGTTACTGCTTGCGCTCCCTGCACATGAGCTGCTTGGCACATATTAGATGCATTCATCTTCCCAGCGGTCCTAGGAGGTAGGTACTCTTAATCCAAGCTCCATTTTACAAATGGGGCAAGTGAGGTACCGAGAGTTTCGCCCACAGTGCCGCAGTTAGTAAGGAACGTTTCAATCCAGGCAGTCTGACCTCAGAGCCCATGGCTTGGTGTCTGTGCTTTACAGTTTGAGGAAGGAGGGGAACTGATTTGATGCAGAAGAAATGATTCAAATGCACAAGAAGGTCTGGGAGGAGAAGGCAGGGCAGCTTAGAATAACACACCTGAACCCACACTTCCACACCAGCGTGCTGTGTATACACAAAGAAAAGTACACAAACGTGTGCGTTTAGCCAACGCAGACATATCCACATAAGTGTGCCAATACACACATGCCTTATGCCCTCAGAGCTGTGTCTATACACAGGTATGTGCACCGGGGCACCCAGCTGCCGCCACACACACATTTGCAGGTGTGAAAACAGGCATCAGCACATGTGCATATTCACAGACAGATGCACACGTATGCCCCACACACATTTATTTTCACCCATGCATGCCTCACTACCCATGGGCACACACTCAGGAACCCGCATCGGTGTGCCCCTCTGCACAAGGACACACACAAATACAAATGAGTGGGCAGTTTGAATTCTTTGCCTAAAGAAAAGTTGTGACTGTATTAAAAATGTAGGATACATTGGCCAAATAATTAAAGTGTGAAGCGAGGCAGTGGGACATCCCACTGCTCTCTCGGGGCTACCCATGCTGGGCTGTGCTCAGCGTGGCCGCGTCCTATATATTTGAGGAAGAGGCACTTTATTACAGTAATTTATCACCCCCATAAATGTGGCTCCTCTGTAACGTGGAATAATTTGGAAAGAAATATGTTTTAAAAATTAAAAATGCAGTCGGCATGCACCCCGTCAGGTCTGCAGGGAGACATGGAGGCAACTCCAGTAACTGCCCGTGTAGCTCTAATACCTACAACTTCCATTATTTAAAGTGTGATTATATTTTTCCTGCTTGGAGCTTTGTCAGCTATAAATAAAATATAAGGGTGAATTGTTGTGAGGCCTAGTAAGCACTTCCATTATTGGTACTTAAGGGGGCTTGGGGATGGCGTGAATAAGCAGGGTGTGGGGAAGAGAAGGAAGGCCAGTTGGGGGTTACCGACCAGGCCCAGGGGCCGAGCTGTGGGTGTGGATTGGTACAGTCCTTTTGATGGTTGAGAATCCTTTGAATCCAGAGTGATATGACCCCATGAATTTCAGCTCTGTTGCGGAGTCCACCATTGACCATAGGGAAAACCACCCACAGCAGTTGATGCCTGCAACATCTCCCTACAGGCCTGCCCCTCTTGGTCTTCCCAGGGAGTCCATAGTCACAGGACACCAAGGGGAGAAGAGACCTGTAAGAGAAAGGGATTCATCAACTTGAAGATGTTTTTGGTTCTAAGTGAGTCCAGAGCTGTAGCTGGGCGAGGAAGGGGGATTTGCAGTGAAGTGTGTAGGTGGATGGGGATGTGGGTTTTTGGCTTTGAGTCAGCAAGCTATCCCCATGACAGAGTGACGGGGAAGGGAAGGACTCTCCTCCAAGAATGATCAGGTCAGAAAACAAATGTATTTGTTTCGTCAAAAAGAGAAAAGGAGCAAATCAGAGCGGGATGAAAACCTGGACATCATCTCTTTGCCCTCCCCCTGCATCTTGCGTGTTTCTCAAAACCTGAAAGCTTGGCTTGGTGTCCTGGCTCTGCCAATTCATAGAGTCATGACCACAGGCAAGCGTTCTTTTTTCACTTCATTGAGCCTCAGTTTGCTCATCTGTAAACTGGGGATAGGGCTCCCCTGGTGGCTCAGTGCTAAAGAACCTGCCTGCCAATACAGGAGATGCAAGGGACGTGGGTTCCATCCCTGGGTCAGGAAGATCCCCTGGAGAAGGAAAATGGCAATCCACTCCAGTATTCTGGCCTGGGAAATCCCATGGACAGAGGAGCCTGGCAGGCTACAGTCCATGGCATCACAAAAGAGTTGACATGATTTAACTACTAAACCCCAACAACAAACGGGGTGTGTGTGTGCTCAGGCGCTCAGTCGTGTGCAGCTCTTGGCATATGAATTGTAGCCTGCCAGGCTTCTCTGTCCATGGAATTCTCCCAGGCAAGAATACTGGAGCGGGTTGCCATTTTCTATTCCAGGGGATCTTCCTGACCCAGGGATCATACCTGTGTCTCTTGCGTCTCCTGAATTGGCAGGAAGATTCTATACCACTGTGCCACCTGGGAAATCCCCAATGCAGATGTGTACTGCCACTTTATTCATCATTGTCAAAACTTGGTAGCCATCAAGATGTCTTTCAATAAGTAAATGGATAAATAAACTGAAATGAACTAGGAACGGGGAGTTATTGTTTATGGTGAGTGGAATTTCAGTTTGGGAAAAGGAAAAAAGTTCTGGAGAGGGGTAGTTCTGGTGATGGCTATACATCATTATGAATGTACTAAAGGTCATGGAACTATACACTTGAAAGTGGTTAAAATGGAAAATTTTATGTTATGTATATTTTACTACCAAAAAAAAAGAAAAGAGCTATTAAGCCATGACAAGACATGGAGGAACATTAAATGTATATTGCTAAATGAAAGAAGCCAGTCTGAAAAGGCTACATACTGTATTATTCCAACTGTATGACCTTCTATGACCTTCTGGAAAAGGCAAAACTATGGAGACAGTAACTGCAGCCATGAAATTAAAAGAGGCTTTCTCCTTGGAAAGAAAGCTATGACAACCCTAAACAGCATATTAAAAAGCAGACATCACTTTGCCGACAAAAGTCTGTATAGTCAAAGCTAGAAAGCTGAGCGCTGAAGAATTGATGCTTTTGAACTGTGGTGTTGGAGAAGACTCTTGAGAGTCCCTTGGGCTGCAAGGAGATCCAACCAGTCCATTCTGAAGGAGATCAGCCTTGGGATTTCTTTGGAGGGAATGATGCTAAAGCTGAAACTCCAGTACTTTGGCCACCTCATGCGAAGAGTTGACTCATTGGAAAAGACTCTGATGCTGGGAGGGATTGGGGGCAGGAGGAGAAGGGGACGACAGAGGATGAAACGGCTGGATGGCATCACCGACTCGATGGACGTGAGTTTGAGTGAACTCCGGGATGGTGATGGACAGGAAGGCCTGGCGTGCTGCGATTCATGGGGTTGCAAAGAGTCGGACACGACTGAGTGACTGAACTGAACTGAACGGAACTGATGGTTTTTCCAGTAGTCATGTATAGATGTGAGAGTTGGACCATAAAGAAGGCTGAGTGCTGAAGAATTGATGCTTTCGAATTGTGGTACTGGAGAAGACTCTTAACCTTGGGCTGCAAGGAGATCAAACCAGTCAACCCTAAAGGAAATCAACCCTGAATATCTATTGGAGGAACTGGTGCTAAAGCTGAAGTTCCAATACGTTGGCCACTTGATGTGAAGAGCTCACTCACTGGAAAAGACTCTCGTGCTGGGAAAGACTGAGAGCAGGAGAAGAGGGCGACAGTGGGTGATAGGGTTATATTGCCTCACCGACTCAATGGACACGAGTTTGAGCAAATTCTAGGAGATAGTGAAGGACAGAGAAGCCTGGTGTGCTGTGGGGTTGGAAAGAATTGGACATGACTTAGTGACTGAAGAACACAAATGGAGACAGTAAACAGATCAGTGGGTTGGAGGAGGGATAAGTAGATAAAATACAGATGATTTTTAGGGCAGTGAAATTATTCCACGTGGTACTATAATGGTGACTACGTGTCATATCATGTTTTCAGAGCCCACAGAATGCACAACACACAGAGTGAACCCTAATGTGAACTATGGACTTTAGTTGTTAATAATAACGAACTGATATTAGTTCATCAGTTGTAATAAACATACCATAGAAATACAAGATGTCAATAATAGGGACAGTGGGTGATTATATAAGAATTCTGTGTATTTTCCATTTTGTTTTAAACCTAAAACTGCTCCAAAAATCAAAGGCTCTAAAAATAAGAAATTAAAACAAAAGATTTAAAAATAAAACAGCCTAGGCAGAAGTCAGTACTGGCCTTTTCCTTGGCACTTGATGCCATTAAGAGCAGGGCTAAAAAAGAGTGGATACATGTATGTGTATAACTCATTCACTTTGCCGTACACCTGAATCTAACACAACATTGTAAATCAACTATACTCCAATAAAAATTATTTTTTAAAAAAGAACAGTGCTGGAAGGCATCTTAAGCAATCGTTCCCCTGGTGGTTTCCAAATGCTTTTTTTTTTTTTTCAAGCAAAATTGTATGGGGCCCCAATCCTCTTAAAAAGCTCACTATGACCAGAGCAAACTGGATGGGATCAGCAAACAGGTTTGGACTGGCTCAAGCTACATGCTGTGGGCTGGGGCTCCATGACCCTACCTGTCCACAGCTACGCTGGTTGGCCTGTTTTAGCCCTGCTGGATCAGCAGAATTTTTCTGAGCTACATAAACCGGTGCAGTTGATTTAAATCTTTTGGAATTGGTCCTAGTTGAATGCATTCATCTTGAACCAGCTCAAACCTCTCTGAACTGGCTGAAATTGGGCCCAGATCTAGAGTTGAGGGGTGTGTCCCCGAACGGAGCCCCAAATGGAAGAGAAGCTGAGATTCCATTTGGGTGATCAAACAGGGAGTTTGGGTGGCTCAAGCTGGATCAGACCAGGGCAGACAGATAAGCACGTTGCCACAGAGGCTGGAGAGAGAGCGGTGGATGCAGGCTCCCCGCCTCCTGCCTCTCCCCCTGGAGCACTTCCCTGGAGGCCATTTGGGTTGGGTGACAGAGAGGATGATGGCAGGTGGGGGAGGGGGGGAGGAGGAGGAGACTCTCCTGAGAAGATGGGAGGAGGGAGGGATGGCACCTAGGGCATCATGGGATAGTCTCCTAGGGCATGACTAGGAGACTGTCATGGCTCCTGGCACCTGCTCTTTGAACTGATGTCTGGGGTGAGGTCATCTACTGAGAGCCAGAGGGGTGACCAGGGGCTGATAAGTGTGACAGAGAGAAGAAAGGGAAAAAGCCAGAAGCAGTCACTCCAAAGAAGAGAAACAGAGGGCTCCATGGGGCAACTTGAAGTGCCCATTTGAAGCCTGTGGTCATGAATTTAGAATGGAACCTGGTAATGTGGTTGTGTGATTTTCTCCAGCCATATTCAGTGGTGTGAGATGGCATTGGTGTCCAGTGTCACCAGGCAAATATGATGATATGATGGCGGGGCTGATCAAGATGAGAAATGGAGCCAGGATGGGGTCATTGGAGGAGAGCAGTGAGAAGGCTAACGGAGTGTTAGGCTCCAAGAGAATCCAGAAACTTCTGTAAGGATGGCTCTGGAGCAAGGGGCTGGATGGCTAGGAGGCAAGGGTTAGTGTGGGGTGTTTATAGAGTGGGAAACTGAGGCCACACAAGGAAGGAGACTTATCCAAAATCACACAGTTAGCAGTAGCTGAGGAAGAAACTGCTAGTTCTTGATCTCTTCTTGAGTCATTCACTCATTTACTCAATAAGTTCCTGTCAAATGGCAGCTAGGGGCTTTTGCTGCTGCTGCTAAGTCACTTCAGTCGTGTCCAACTCTGTGCAACCCCAGAGATGGCAGCCCACCAGGCTCCCCCATACCTGGGATTCTCCAGGCAAGAACTCTGGAGTGGGTTCCCATTTCCTTCTCCAATGCGTGAAAGTGAAAAGTGAAAGTGAAGTCGCTCAGTCGTGTCTGACTCTTAGCGACCCCATGGACTGCAGCCTACCAGGCTCCTCCATCCATGTGATTTTCCAGGCAAGAGTACTGGAGTGGGGTGCCATTGCCTTCTCCCAGCTAGGGGCTAGGTACTCTGAATACTGAAGCCAAAAAATCTTATTCCTGCCCTCAGAGAATTTACTGCACACAGATATTAAATTAATTTATCAGTCATGTAATATATTAAGTATGTATTCATATGCATTATTAAAGAAAACCAGACACAGTTAGAGCCTGGGTGGAGCTTGGAGTACAGTAATTTACAGCTCTGCCATCTGGGGCCAGTGGCTCAATATCTGTGTCTCGGTTCCTCATCTGTAAAATGGGGATCCTAAAAACAGTCATCTAGCAGTGCTATTGAGATGAGTAACACTGTGCCCAGGGCTTAAGTATAGTACGCTGTCAGTAATTCAGCTCTTTGTATGCTGACTTTGGCAGTTGGTGATGGACAGGGAGGCCTGGCATGCTGCGGTTCATGGGGTCGCAAAGAGTCGGACACGACTGAGAGACTGAACTGAACTGAACTGAATCGTTTCAATGCCTGTGGTGTACATTGATTCTCAACGGATAGGTGTCAGCAGCCTTTGTGAGTGCCCCACCTGTATCCCTTCTGCACTTGCTGATGGTGTCAGATGCAGGCACCTGTGCTCGCCCGCTCTGGTGCTTCCTCCTCACCTTGTTGCAGAGTTGGTTATCAGAGGCCAGAATCACTAGGCTGTTAACACCCCCAGGGGCAACACTCAGCCATGGGTACACAGCAGCAGGAGGATACATACCCCAGCTTCCTTGCCCTTCGGGCAGGATAATCTAGGGCATGTTCTGCTTTGTCAGTGTCCCAGGGACCTGAGCCTCGGCTGCTCACAACGGGAACCTGCTTCTTAATACACATATTATTGCCTTTCCTTCTATGGGAGGAACTGTAAAATAAACTAGCTGCTTATACTCCATCCTTGCCTCAGGATCTGCTTCTGGGGGCACCCAACCAAAGACAGTTGGTAATGCAAATGGTCGTAGGAATAGACTCTCAGGGTGGGCTTCTGGAATGGAATCCGTCACTAGCCAGACAGCAGCCAGTACCACACTGCTGGTGTTGAGTGCAGTGGGATGACACCGTTAGCAAGTACCTGGGATGCTGTAGCCTCATCTTTGCTGAGACTCTCTTCTTACTGGATTAGAGGTGCAGGTGGAAGGGAAAGCACTGGTTTATCCAGTAGCTCTAGCCCTTGAGAGATGGGGCACAATGGTAACTTGAAGGATTGTAGACTGTTTGGCTGAGGTCAACTGCCATGACAGCCCTGAAGGAAGAAAATGACAGGCTCAGGTCAGCCCACTATCATCGTAGGGTTCAGCTGGAAAGCCAGAAGTTTGCCAGGGCCGTGCTTTGATCGCCCCTTAATTCCTGAAGCTGGAGGGGGCAGACTGTACTGAAAATCAGACCCAAGAGTTAACTGAAAGAGTAGTGGAGGAACAGGGGCTGAATTCACAGCCCCTGTGGATCTTCCAGGCTGATAGAAGAGCTGCCAGAGAAAGCTGGGGCCCTGAGAACTGGGATGGGAACATCTGTATGGATTTGCTTGATAAACCTGAGCCTCAAAGTCCCCTGAACCTCTGAAAAGTAGAAATGGTCTCTCTTCTTTGCTAGAGTCTCCTGGTGGTGGGAGACAATGCAAAGGTCTGCCCTGGGGTGCCTGCCTCTCCGAATGACGTGGATTCCTCCATGGCATCCCCCACTTCTCCTACTGCTCTGCAGAAAATTTTAACTTTAGTTGCTAAGTCATGTCTGACTCTTTGTGACTGTAACTTGGCAGGCTCCTCTGTCTATAGGATTTCCCAGGCAAGAATACTGGAGTGGGTTGCCATTTCCTTCTCCAGAGGATCTTCCTGACCCAGAGATAGAGCCTGCGTCTCCTGCATTGCAGGCAGATTCTTTACCACTGAGCCACCTGGGAAGCCCCTTGTTATGCAGACCAGTAACTAAAATCAGTTCTCAACGTGGTCTGAGGGAGTTCACATTTCCTCTTTAATAGGAAGAAACAAATTATCTACTGAAAGAACTGAAGGAGCCAGAACACCCCTGGGAGGAAGTCTTAAAGGTCTTCTATCAGGGCAAGGAGAATAGAGGGCTAGATTGACAAGGAGCACTGTCCAATGTCCAATCCTAAAGGAAATCAACCCTGAATATTCATTGGAAGGACTGATGCTGAAGCTCCAATACTTTGGCTACCCGATTCAAAGAGTCGATTCATGGAAAAGACCCTGATGCTGGGGAAGATTGAGGACAGGAGGAGAAGGGGACAACAGAGGATGAGATGGTTGGATGGCATCACCAACTCAATGAACGTGAGTTTGAGCAAACTCCGGGAGATAGTGAAGGACAGGGAAGCCTGGCGTGCTGCAGCTCGTGGGGTCACAAAAAGTAGGACATGACTGAGCGACTGAACAACTCTCCAATGACTCAGGAGCCCTGAGACACTCCTAACACTGCTGAGACATGTAGACATGAGGCATAGTTGGTCTACAGGGAGCTGGAGATAACAAAACTGCCTTGGCTGAGTGCAGAGAAGGGATCAAAAGTTCAGAGGGTGAACATATGAGAATGGATGCGTCATGTAAGACCAGAGAACCACCTGCGTGCCATCGTGGGGTGGACGGAGGCCACAGATGAGCGCTGGCTTTTGTCCATCTCGCAGTGGGTCTGTTGGGTCATAGACTCACCCACGGTCATCTCTCCAGTCCCTGAGTGTGTGACTGGGTTGGATATACTTAATAGCTGGCAGAATTCTCATTGGTTCCCTGCCCTATGGTATAAAAGACTTTATAGTATGAGAGGAGGGCTCTAGATTGCACCTCCCCTTTCTAGACAAAATAGTAAACCAGAGGTAGGCCACATGCTGGGAGAAATGGCAGAGATTAGTACTACCCTCAAAGACGGGAAGGATACAGGAGTGGTGGCTCCTATTATATCCCCATTCGGTTCAGCAGTGGAGCCCCTGTAAGAACCCAGTAGATCAGAGATGATGGGGAAGCACCATAGACTCAAGTATGTGGTAGCCCCCATCACCAATACTGCATCAGAACGCCATAGATGCTGGCACCTAGTGTGACTATCGATCTGTAGAATGATCTTTTCCATCCTCCTCAGAAGAGTCAGGGCAGTTCACACTCACCTGGGCAGAGGGCCAGACACTTTCACTGATGTACCCGAGATGACCTCACTCTCCTGCTCTCTGTCACAGTGTCCTCCCAGGGGATCTTGAGCATCTGGAGGGGGGTGGTTTTGCTTTGTGTCAACTTAACGAAACTATGTTTCCCAGAATCTCACTGTGTAACTCAGGGGTGGTGTGTCCTTCTCAGGACTTGGAGAAGGAGATTTGGAAGGTGGAAGTGAACAGCAGCCATGGAAGGTGGGTGCAGGGGATGAGACGCGGTGGCAGCCCCTGAACGTTGCTGCGGCTCCTCTGCCTCCCACCTCTCTTGGCACCACTCCGGGTGCTGGGATGTGACAAGAAAGGCCAAGTTCCTGCTTCTGGTCGTGCCTGTGATTCTCTTGGAGGTTGGTGAGGGAGACAGAAAAACGCTCCCCAAAGCAGGTCTTCATAGCATGCTCATATCCTCGCCGCTTCCTTGTCCAGTGTGATCCCATTGTTGTGGTTACAATGGTTGAGGCCACTCTAATCTTCTCATCTCTATTTCCATCTTTCCCTCTCTCCCTCTCCTGGCTTTGTGTCTGCAAAGAGAAGAGTCCAGAAGAACACATTCTGAGCTATTAGCCTTGGTTATCTCTGAGAAGTAAAACTGGGAAGGAGAGTCGTCCTGTTTATTTTACACACAACTGAGGCAGAGAAATGACATACTGCATCTGAGGTCACACGGCTGGTGAGTGCAGAGTCTTGTGTCCCCTCCTGCTTACAGATCCTATTTCCTCCCCAGCGAGGATGGTTCTCGGCCTCTCTCACCCCTTCCAGCATGGCCTGACCTCTAGATTTCCAACCCAGACTTTCCCCTGAAAGCCCCTTACACTGTCACCGCCTGCGTCCTGGCTCTGTGGTGAAGGGACAGAATTAGAGCTCGCCTCGTGGGGGAGGTGGAGGCGCTGGTAGCGGCAGAGGAGAAGTGACTTTCAACTTCTAGGAATCGACTTTGACAATCAGATAGAGCAAGGGACTGAGTCACCGGCAGGCCCCACCGGCTGGGTTTTAATCAGGTCAGATGGTGGCAGTGTGTGGGGGCGGGTGGAGGTGCAGAGGTTCCAGATCCACTTCCTCTCTCAGGGGCCCAAGCCCTTCAAGGTTGCTTCTGCCTCCTCGGCAGGGAGGACTTGCCTAGCACGTGTCAATTCAGGCTAGCGGAGGTGGCCTCAATGTAGGTCCTGGGGCATCAGAGCATGAGAACCCAATATGTCATGGTGCAGATAAGGGTACAGAGAGCAACAGAGGTTAAGAGGCTTGCTCGAGGACACACGGCAAGTCAAAGTCATAGCTGGAACTCGAACCCAGGCCTCCTGAAAGCCACCACTGGCTTCCAGAATGAATGTTCTTCCCAAACACGTCACTGCCAGCTTGGGGCATGGTCCTGAGGCCAGTTCCATTTGGAGGGAGGGAATGGAGCCCTGCATAAAGGATATTGTCAGATTAAAGGTGCAAATGTATGCACAATTGCCTAGAACATGGTAACTACTCAATAAATGAGGCTTTTGTTTTTGCTATACAACGATTTCCTAACTGACTTAGGCAGAATCCTAGGTTCTCTGGCAATATCTCAGTGGTCCTGGGTGGGAAGGGCTGAAGAGGGAAGCCAAGCAAATGTGGGTCAGGTCTCCCTTCATCCTTCTCCCTGGCCCCCGCTGTCACACACGCGTATCGCCTATAAACCAGAGTGTTCTGTCCTTATCTGTCTTATGTTTTGGAGGTCTGCCTAATGTTTTATTTAATGGTTCTGCAAAAAATCTGGCAGTCCACCTCTGCCTTAAGGTAGCAAATAGAGAGAGGACCTGCTGGAAACACAGAGAAATAAGGATCAGGGTGCTGTTTTAACACATGCATTTGTTCATTAGGTGTTTGACATATGCATTAAGAAATAGTACTCTTGATTGTCGGTTTCCTGGGGCCACAAGAGTCTGTGGCCGCATCTGTGGGTTCCCACTCACTTGCCGTGGCCCACTTCCTTCCTGGCTAATGGAACCCGCTCAGTCTGGTTGACCGCCAGGCATCACTATGATTTATGGAGTCCCTTGCCCCACCACAAGGTAAGAGGAGATGTTCCCTAACGTGACCCAATCTCGGTGAGCCCATTTTTCTTGTCAGTGATGGCTCAGAACGCAGGTGACAGGCACTAGACACGAGTGTTTCTGCCCATTAGACAGGAGGAGATGTCGAGGGGGGAATGTGTCCCTTTCGATGAAAACCAAGAGACACATGCAGAAAAGCTCCCTTCTCCTGCCTTTCCACGTAGCTGTCTGAGAACGTAACTGCTGGCCCTGCAGCAGCCATCTGAGACCTGTGGGGACAGGCCTGTAGGAAGTGACCCCCAACCCAGACTGCCCGAGCTGTTGCTGGATAATGCCACAAGACAAACATCCCCAAAACTCAGCAAGTGACACGGGGCTTTCTTGAGAGTGCTTGAGGTCACAGGTCAGCAGGTTCACTGTGGTTCAGCTACTCCAGGCGGGGCTGGGCACCACACTGCAGGCTGTGGGTTGGGTTCCGGTCTGTTCCACACGTATTTATTCTGGGGCCAGGGTTGAAGAAGCTGCAGTGAGTGGAAGAAAGCTCCTCTCCTGGGAGATCACGGGGGCTTGAAGACAGTCTCTTACACAAGCACTTTTAGGGACTTGGCTCACATTCCAAAGGCCAAAGAAAGCCCCACGGCCACCGCCAGCATGGCAGGTTGGGATGTACACCCACCCCCCTAGGGGAGGGGGTGGCCAGTGAATACCTGCTGAGCTACACACCTGACCCAGCACAGAGCCGTGGACCTGGGAGAAGCCCTGCCTCCCGGCAGGGTTCTCCTCTGTGAGACGGCACGTTCTGCCAGTGGGGTTGGGGTTTCTGCTGCTTGCAGCTGAGGATGGCCAAAGAAAGTCAGGGCACAGGGAGAGGCTGCATGGCCCTGAAGGGAGAATTAATCTTTAGAAAACATGGATTCTGCAGTATGCAACAGGGCCTGAGCAAAAAGGAGCATTCCAGATTTGAAGCCCCCCTACTGCTACTATCCCAGTGAGGTTGGTGCCACACCCAAGGGAGAGAGCTGTTGTGCAGTTTAAACTGAAAAAGCAGTTTCTAATGAAGCTGCATCACTGTGGGGCCCCTCTGCTGTAGGGGCCTCCTGACTAAGCATAAAGCGATTTGTCACAGACCCAGGAGCTGCCTGGACCTCGGGCATGGAAATCTTCAAGAGGGCTGAGGCTGGGCCGAGGCCGAGGCAGGGTCTGGGTGGAGCAGAGCCTGGTGCTGCAGACTGAATGTCTCAGGGGCCAGCCTAAGTGCCCACACGGCCAGAGAGGGCCACGGCCCAGTGAGAGAGGCAGAGGAAACAGAGAGCAGCACAACCCAGTCGGGTTCGTGGGCTCATGCAAGACTCCACTGGGGACAACCAGAACTATCTCATGGGGGTGGCAGGTGGAGGGTTTGAGGTAGACTGGAGTTCTGGGGCAAGGAGGTGGGTTGGGGGACTGAGTATGTATCTGCAGGTGATTTTTTTTTGCATCCATAGGCTGGTGAGACCTGGCCAGCCTTAGATCATGGGCTGAGGTTCCCAAGTTCAGCACCTGTTTGACTGCATCTCCTAGTCTCCAGTGACCAGCCCCCTACCCAAACGATGATGGGGGACATTTGCTCAATGGATGAGAAAATAATACCAACAACAAGAAACATAAAGCAATGGGCCCTCAGAGGCACCTGGAATGTTTGGTGTCCTATAGACACTGGGGTTTCCTGCCTCCCTTTTTCACCATCTGGTAGCCCCCACCTGATTTCAGGTAGGGGGGCTGGGTGGCAATGGCTGGTCTGCAAGGAGCCCAGCCAGGCTAGCCATGAGGCTCAGTTGACTGAAAAGATGATCAGAGCTTGTGGTTTCAATAGCTAAGTGAGGACACCCTGGTGTGTGTTCCAAATTAGTGATACATATGTGGTGAGGAGGATGGTGTGTCTCACCGACTGTGACCACAAGGCATCCGGGGACCACACTGGCAGTGGGGGAGCATGGTGATGGCAGGAGAGGAAGAAGGAGGAGGGGGTGGGCAGATGAAGACGAGGGGAACTTTTGGGACTTTAGGGAACTTGAATGTGTCATGGTACCTTGACCAACAGGGCCCTGGGCACTCTGCCCACATGATGGCATGTGGGATCTTGCAACTGCCTTGCTGGGAGGGGCTGTTGTCACCATTTCATAGATGAGGAAGCTGAGGTTCCAAGACCAGAAGTAGCCTGTGCTGGAATGAAGACAATGGGGACCCACCGGAAGTTCAGATAACAGTGGCCAAAGGGATGGGCAAGTCAAGCTTGATTCAAGCCAAAACTAATCACCAAGAGGGTCCACCTGGGCAGGCAGGTGTGGTGAGCATCCTTTGTGCTCCTCCAGCCCCCCACCTCCCTCCTTGGAGACCAGCCCCTCTCCCAGAGCAGAGTTCCACAGACCCTGTTAGTACCCCCATCTCTCTGCTCCCCTCATCACAGCTGGCTGGACCAGGGCTGGATGCTGACTCAAGTGGAGCCAATCAGCTTCTCTCTTGTGACTTTGGTATTGAGATTCAGAAATGCTTGGCTGCCTTTTTGGCTGCTTGTTTGAAACGAGTCATAAAACTGGGTCAGGGGGCCATACTTGGCTGCCTATTCCTAAAGTAGCAGAAAAAAGACTGGATAGAGAGACTGAAATGTGCTTATAGGAGAGGCAAGAAAGATGAGAGAGAGAGAGACAGTCATACAGAAGGAGGGACAGTGAGACAAGGGAAGTGACAGAGGAGAGGGAATGAGACAGAGACAGTGAGAGGAAGAGCAAGGCAGACAGAGATGTGTTTGTGAGGGAAAAGATGAGAAGCCAAAAATGTGGAAAACCAGAAGTGTGTGGTATGATAGAAGATGATGGGGGAGAGGGGTTTTCAAGACGGAATATCAGAGCTTCCCTGGTGGCTCAGAGTGGTGGAGAGTCTGCCTGCCGATACAGAAGATATGGGTTCGATCCCTGATTCAGGAAGATCCCATGCGGCAGGAAGCAACTAAGCCCATGCACCACAGCTATTGAGCTAGCGCTCTAGAGCCCACACAGTGCGACTACTGAAGGCTGTGCCCCTAGAACCCGGCTCCACAGGAAGCGAAGCCACCAAAATAAGACGCCCGTGCCCTGCAATGAAGAGTGGTCCCCACTCACGGCAACTAGAGAAAAGCCTGCTCAGTAGTGAAGATCCAACACAGCCAAAAACAAAAAAATTAATTAAATTAAAAATTAAAAAGATGGAACATCAGCCTTGAATGTTACCGAGAGGATGAAGGATGCAACCACTGGGCCAGAAGTGGGGCAGGGGGTGGGGAATGAGGTCCTTGGAGACAGCGCTTCTCAAATTTTGCAAGTGCAAAATCACCTAGGAGTCTTGTCAAACTTTGAATTCTGATTCTTCAGGTTCAAAGTGGTACCTGAGATTCCACATTTCTAACAAGCTCCCAGGGGATGCTGATGCTGCTGGTCCTTGGACCACACTTTGAGTAGCAAGACCCTAGGGCAGTGGTTTTCACATTTGGCTGCATAGTAGCAACACCTGGGGAGCTTGACCAGCGTGGAGCACCCCTGGGACTAATAAAATCATAATCTCCAGGGATAAGGTCAAGGCACTGGGATGTTTTAAAGTTCCACGGGTGATTCGAATGTGTAGCTGGGGTCAAGGACTGTTACCAAAAAGTTCAGAGCAAAAGCCAATGGTTGTAGATAGCTCTTCCTGTTGAATTCTTACCTGTACATTATTATTATATTTATATTATTATATTTATTATTAGCATTATCATTATTTAATACTATTGTTCTTGGAGTTACTATTTATTGCAATGTATTGATTATCATCATTATTATTGTTATTTTTTAAATAGGAAATGCTAATGTTTATTGAAGGATTGCCCTGTACCACACTGTGCTATATGGTTTGCACATGTTATCACAAATGAAGAGGTTCAGAGGTTAAGAATCTTTCCCATGATGACGCAGCTAATACATGGTGGAGACAATTTGCAATCTCAGATCTCTCTGAATCAAAGTTTTTATCCATTATTCCATAAATCTATGTTTCTCAAATGTTCTTCATGATAAAGATGATCTGAGATACATTAAAATACATATTCCTAGGACCTTCCTCCAGAGAATTTGATTTAGTAGCTCTGAATTGGGACTCGGGTCTCTCTATTTTGATCCCAAGGAGATTTTTATTGCAAGGCAAACTTGAGAAACACTGCTATAATCACTAGTGATAGGATTGTGGCATATTATTTTATTGTTGACAATTATTCATTCCTTTCCTGTAGGAAGATTATAAACCCCGCCCTTGCCCTGTCTCCTGGTAAGTGGGTAGTGTTCTCAGCACAAGGGCCACACTCAAATGAGTGAATTTCTCTGACCGTTGGAAAGTAAGTGACATGACACCCAAATGTGTAGCACAAGCCTTGAACACAGGTGCATAGTTCAGCTTGCTCTCTTGCCCTTTGCCCTCTGCCATGAGAATGACATATCCCAGGGAGGGGCTGATCCTTCTGCCTGGGTTGCAGAACAAGAAGACACAAGGGGCAGGGCTAACCTGCAGTCCTTCTTTTGAGAGATAAAGATTTGTTGTTGTAAGCCTTTGAGATGGGAGGAGGGGTTGTTTGTTACTCAGCACGGCTGACTAATACAATATTTATTTATAATGTTATATAATAGTAACATTTATTGAGTACTTTTTTCTGTGTGAAGCACTATATATATATGATCTTTATTCCAGTCAAAAATAAACTGAAAGCTTAGGAATTATTATCTCCTTTTTAAATATGAGGAAACTGAAGCTCAAAGAGGTAAGGTGGCTGCCTAAAGTCACAACGCCAGTAGCTTCGCCACTGTCTGATTCCAAACTCTTCTCCCCACAACTGAACTTTCTTGCCCCTTCTCATCCTCTCTCTTTCACATCTCTCCCCTCAGTTTCCTGCCAGCATTGGTCCCAAGTGCAACCTGTTGGTAGAAGCAGTCATATGCAATATCCAATTCACTTTAATTAAAATATATTTTAGTGGATTTTTTTCTTGGAACATAACTCATTTTGATGGGAACCCATTGGATTTTAATGGGAAACGTATTAGAGGAACATATTGTGATCCTTAATGAAGCTGGGCTGTGTGGAGAAGCACCTACAGGTAATTAGAAGCCCTCCAGGCCTTTAGGGAATAAGGTGAAATGAACTTCGGTTTGTTTAAGACAATTAGTGCAGACAATGATCTGGGAACGAATTAAATGGTCCTTGATTAGGAGCAGCTGTGCAGGTGGCGTCTTCAGGAAAATGGGACATGCAAGTGGGGCTTTTAAGAAAGAGTGATTATTAGTGCTTATCTGTTTATATTGGCAGCCGGCACTTCCGCCAGGCTGTCGGTTTGATCAAGTGGCTCCCTCTCCCCACCCTGCCTTTCCAGCTGCCCTCCCTCGCGGATACACACTCCTTCAGTGTCTGCCAGGTGCCTGCCTCCAGTGGCAGAGGAGTATCTCCACATTGGCAGCGCTGGGAGCCTCTACACTCCCACCGGGAGATGCTTCCATACCGATGGGCACTTTTGCCCAGATAGGAGCGGGAACCTCTGTGTTCTCAATAATCACTATTTCTATACTAGTTAGAATGGGTACTGCTACGCTTACACGCGGCCTTCTCAAGTGGCGCTAATGGTAAGAAGCCGGCCTGCCGATGGAGGAGACATAAAAGACATGGGTTGGATCCCTGGGTTAGAAAGATCCCTGAGGGAGGGCAGGGCCACCCACTCCAGTATTCTTGCCTGGAGAATCCCATGGACAGAGGAGCCTGGCAGGCTATAGTCCATAGGGTTGCAAAGAGTTGGACACGACTAAAGTGACTTAGCACACATGCGTGCTTAATTTTATATTTGAAGCTCTAAGGACCACTGTACTCTTAAAAGGAGGATTTGACACTGATGAACCTATCTGCAGGAATAGAGACACAGACAGAGTGGACTTGTGGACACAGAGTGGAGAAGGAGAGGGTGGGATGAAGTGAGAGAACGGCATTGACATATATGCGCTGCTGCTGCTGCTGCGTCGCTTCAGTCGTGTCCGACCCTGTGTGACCCCATAGATGGCAGCCCACCAGGCTCCGCTGTCTCTGGGATTCTCCGGGCAAGAACACTGGAGTGGGTTGCCACTTCCTTCCCCAATGCATGAACGTGAAAAGGGAAAGTGAAGTCGCTCAGTCGTGGCCGACTCTTCGCGACCCCATGGACTGCAGCCTACCAGGCTCCTCCGTCCATGGGATTTTCCAGGCAAGAGTACTGCAGTGGTGTGCCATCGCCTTCTCTGCATATGTGCACTATCATGTGTAAACCCGACAGCTAGTGGGACGCTGCTGCATAGCACAGGAAGCTCAGTTTGGTGCTCTGTGATGACCTAGAGGACTGGGATGGCAGGGAAGCTCAAGAGAAAAGGGGTACTGTATACAGATAGCTGATTCACATTGTTGTACAGCAGCAACTGACCCAACACTGTAAAGGAACTATGTGCGCATGTGTGCTAAGTTGCTTCAGTCATGTCCAGCTCTTTGCAATCCTATGGACCGTAGCCCACCAGGCTCCTCTGTCCATGAGATTCTCCAGGCAAGAATACTGGAGTGGGTTGCCATGCCCTCTTCCAGGGGATCTTCCCAACCCAGGGATCCAACCCATGTCTCTTATGTCTCCTGGCATTGGCAGGCCAGTTCTTTACCACTAGCGCCACCTGTGAAGTCCAAAGCAACTACACTCCAATTTTGCAAATGATAGTGAAAAATAAATAAAAGGCATCATGCCTGGGTCTGGGATGGGCTCATCCCTGCTGGAACACTGGACTAAGTCACATTAGGAGGAATACTAAATAGTGCACTGACTGTGCCAGGAACTTCTACATTGTAGAAATGAGCATGTTTCTCCCTTGCCCTGACTGAGAACTTCTGCACATGCAGGAAAGAAGGAGAAGGCTGCCTGGAAGAAGAGACATGTAAATTGAGTTCTGGCAGGAGTCAGCAAGAGGGCGCTTCTGTATTGGCAAGGATAGCGAGCACAGCTGTGGATGTTTCTACACCGATCAGAACAGAAGCATCTGAAGTGGTTGAACTGGGAATGATTCTCGTGAAAGAAACAGAAGCATCTGAAGTGGTTGAACTGGGAATGATTCTCGTGAAAGAAAGAACAGGTGAGTCTATACTAGAGGGGAAGGGTGCGTCTCATAAGCAGAGAGATGTGCTTCTACACTGATATGAATAGGAATCCTTATGTTTGCTAGAATTGATGGGCATGTCTGTACTAGCAAGGATGGGCACTTCTAGGTTGGCAGGGGTACACTTCTAGAAAAGAAAAAACTTTTGCACTGAGAGGGAAGGGAATGTCTTCATTGGTGAGAATGAACGCTTCTTCATTGATAAGAACGAAATGTTAGGAAATGCTGACATTTCCTAACTCTTGACCAGTAAAACCAGAGTGATTCCACTGACTTCCTCAGTTCCAGACCATTCCCTGAGCTCACAGTGTCTCAGTTCACAGCACAGAGCTACTCTGCCCAGAGATGGATGAGGTGACCACACTGTGGGTGGCACAGGACAGGAGAGAAAGCAGGATCACGAGGTGTCTACCTGCCCAGGTGAGAACTAAGCCCAGGAAGAACCCCCATCCTGGGAGACACTCAAAGTACATTCCAAGCAAACTTACTGATATTCAGTGTGAGTGAGATGGGAGAGAGTGGCAGCCAGGACCCCCCACCAACACTGAGCAGCCCCAAGCCCCTTCCCCAGTCCCCTCACAGCTCTAACTTCTGGCAGGGCCTGCGGTGAGATCCCCCATGCAACCCTGACACGGGGCTGTAGCTAAAACATTGGTCTGGCAGTTTTCCCTCTTTAAGTTGAAGTGTGATGTTGGCAGGCAGTGAGCTGTGGTGGCAGGCTGCCAGAGGGAGCATGTGTTGGAAATCCTTGTTCCACGTTGCAGCAATCTGGGGCTCCCCCACCCACAAACTGCTCCAGAGCCAGCCAGCCGTGGGGGCCAGAGCCTCCCACTGATGCAGACCAGCCACCGAGATTAGGGGATGGTGAGGCAGAAAGGCTTAGAGAAGCCA
Organism: Bubalus kerabau; assembly: GCF_029407905.1. Taxonomy (NCBI): domain Eukaryota; kingdom Metazoa; phylum Chordata; class Mammalia; order Artiodactyla; family Bovidae; genus Bubalus; species Bubalus kerabau. The sequence continues at coordinate 98,073,386 of NC_073634.1, read as the reverse complement.
AGGAGAAAGATGTAAATAGAATCAGAACTGGAGTCAGAGAAAGACAAAGAAATGGAACCACTGCCAGAGACAGAGACACAAAGAGAGACAGAGAGACCCAAGGACCAAGAGTTCCAAGGAAGACAGAGAAGGTGGAACTTAAAGAAAAGAAGCATGAGAGACTGGATTAAAATGACAGACTGGGTCCAGTCCTAGCTCCTCAAATCTCTAGTTATAACAGAAAAAAAAATATGTATTAATGTAAATGTATTCTATTGTAACAGTTGTATAAATCAAGAAAGAAAGTCCTCAGTGGACCAGAAACTTTGTGGAATTCCTGAAAGATGGAAAGTAGGTAGGCTTGGATTGACAGAGGAGCCCATAGCCCAAAACACATAAGGAGAGCATCACTGTGCAAGGAGTCGGGGTGGCTCCAGGAATGCTCCCAGCTCAGAGTCAACAGGATCAGGGGGTACCCAGAGCAGCACTGGGGACCTGGGGCAATCATGAGACCGAGCAATCGAGAAGCTGCGTTTAGAGCAGCCAGGCTGACCCATCTCTGCCCAGCTGCCCTCCACCACTCCCCTTGTGCTGAGCCAGCATAGGGAGTGAACACGTTTAGGTCTGAGAGTGAGGAATGTGCTCTGAGGAATCCAGTGATACCCTAGGAAATAGGAAGAAGACCAACTTCTATCACACACCATTCATAGGCAGAACTCCTTCACAATGATGATCAGAGGCAAGATCTTGTGGTTAAAATCATCCTTCAGAAACAGGCAAAAAAAGGAATTCTTAAAGCAAAGGTGAGCAGAAAACCAAGAACATCCAAGCATTTGAGGAAAATCAACACTGTGCAAGAGAGACATAAAATTTAACACAGAGAAGACATAAGACTAAAGAGAATATAACTTAAGAGAGACCGCACACAAAAAAGAAGTCTTTAAAGTAGTGTGATTACCATCCCTAGGGAGACTGGAGACGCTAACATATCCATAAATTGAGAACAGGCTGTTACTAAAATGAGTCACTAAGAGATCTTGAAATTTTTAAATAATTGTTCAAATTTAAAACTCAGTAGGTTGGCTGAATAGTAGAATGAATATAGCCAAAGAGAAATTTGAATAAATTTAAAGATATGCAGCTCCCATGCCACTTCTAGGTATGTGCTCAGAGAAACTCTTATGTTTGTGTGTAAGGAAACATGTATAAGAGCGTTCATTGCGAAACTGTTTGTAATAGCAAAAAATTGGAAACAGCCTATAATCCAACAGATTGGATAAACACATTGTGGTTTGGTCACATTATAGAATCCTATACAACAGACAAAATGAATCATCTAGAGCTACACGTATCCAAAGGGATAAATTTCAAAAATATAATGCCGAGTGAAACAAAAAGAGGCTATGCAGAATGATAAATTGGTATAATGCCTACTATATATAGTTAAAACATGAAAATAATAGATATACTTTTGATGCATTCACTGTAACATGGATGATTATACTCCAATAAAATTTACATGAAAAACATACATAAAAAGTGCATATTCAAAATATATAAAGAACTCTTGTGATGTGATAAACAACACAGAACAAATGGGCAAAAGATTTGAACACATGAAAGCACATATATGAACAGAAATAGTTACATGAAAAAATGCTCAGCTTCACTAGTCATTAGAGAAATACAAACTAAAATAATTATGAGGTACCATTACATACTAAAGTTAAAAAGACTGGCAATACCAAGTGTTGGCAAGGATATAGAGCAACTGGAATTCTCATAGATTTTTGGCAGGAGTGCAAAATGGCAGAGTCACTTCGGAGAACAGTACGTTAGAATCATAAAGTTAAACACACACAACGCATAACACAGCAATTCAACTTCCAGTTATTTACTCGAAAGAAATTAAAGCATATGTCCACACAAAGATCTATACATAAATGTTCATAGTTTTATTACACAGAAGAGACTCAAACTGGAAGTAATCTAAATGTTTATCAACTGGCGAACAGATAAATGAATTATTGTATAGCCACACTTGGAAATACTATCCAGCTATAAAAAGTACTAAACCATGAAGTAATGCATGCAAAAACATGACCGAATCTCAAAAATATTATGATAAGTAAAATAGACCAAACTCAAAAGACCATACACTATACAATTACATTTATTTGAAGTTATTGAAAGGCAAAGCTATGATGACAGAAAGCAATTGTCTAGGGCCAGGATCAGAGCAGAGGATCAACTGCAAAGGGGTACAAGGATACCTTTCTGAGTGATGGAATTATTTTATGTATTGATTGCGATGTGGTTACACAATTTTACGCAAATGCTAAAATTTATGAAATAGTGCCCTTAAATGAACTATATAGTATAGAAACACTTTTGTAAAAGGTATTTTTAAGGTTATAAAGACCAAATTTGATATAACTGTTATCCCTGAAGTGAGAAGGAAGGGAATGGAATTGGTAAGAGAATAAAAAGAGCTTCAATTATATTGGTAATGTTTTATTTCTTAAAAATAAAAATATGAAGAAAATAAGGAAAATGGTAATAGTTGACAAAATTGGGTGATGTGTGCCAGCATGTTTTTGTATTATTAATTCTTTATACTTTTGTGTATCATTGAAATATTTCAAAATTTATTTTGAAAGAACAAATTAGTGGGAATTTCCTGGTGGTCTAGTGGTTAGGATTCACATTTTTACTGCCAAGATCCAGGTTCAATCCTTTGTTGGGGAACTGAGATCCTGGAAAATGTGCAGTGTGGCCAAAAAAAGAATAGAGAAAGAAAGAACAAATTAGTGAGTTAAAAATAAGCTAAAGGATTATCTCAACTGTTGGGTAAAATGACTGAGATGAAGAGAATGGAAAAAAAAAAACAACAGTTAAATAACAAAGAGGCTAGATATGGAAGTTTCAACACTCATCTAGTGTTTAGTAGGTGTTCCAAAAGCAGAAAGACAGAGGAAAGAAGATAATTAATCAGTGAGAACATTTCCATTGAAGAAAGGCAAGAGTCTTCAGATTCAAAGGATCAATCAAGTGCTAAACATATAAATGGAAGGAGGGAGATTCACCCCTTGGACACATAGTGGTAAAATATCAGGGAGAAAGGTCTTAAAAGATAAAGTTAGAGAAAGGGAGAGAGAACTGCTTATCCTCAGAGGAGTAAGAATCAGGTTGGCAAATAATTTCTCTTTGAAAGACAATGGAATTCTCCAGATTTTTGGAGAAAATTGTTTTGATCCCAAGATCCTATACCCAACCCACCTAGCCTTCAAGAGAGCAAAATGAAAACTTTGGGACAGACTCTCTGAAAAAATTATTATTCACAGACTCTCTGAAGGAACTACTCAAGAATTACTGTCATCAAAGAAAACAAAAATTTTAACACAAGGCTAAAAAAGACATGGGATACAGGAAACACTTATGAAAAAAATAGTAAAATGTTGTGGCTAAGTCTAACAGCCGCTGAAGCAATGACAACCACCACCCAGGAACTAAACCCCAGATGACCTCAATGTGGGATGTATTCAGAGGTGGGAAAGGGGAGTGAAAGTGTCCTTAACATGTTCAAAGAGAGAATATAGATGCTGAGAAATTCTAGACATATAAAGAAAAATGTAAGTTTAAATATGCCTTGAACATTTAAGGGAAGGAGAATTTTCTCTCTGAGTAGGATGTAGTAGGCTGTGGCAGGCCAGATTACATTAAATAGGAATAAAAGAGATAAATTGTAAAATCATATTATTAAAAATGTCACAGAGCTGTAGTAATGAGGTCTAGATGAAATAAAATGCAGAGGAGGAAGAGCCGTTCCCAGATGAGTTGGTAATCAGCCTTGAGAGCATTTTCCAATTCTAGGCTGAGTGTGAGGATCTTGCTTGGCTTAGGCTGAGGATCTATATCAAGAAGACAGCAAAGCTTTTGGTGACCTTGTAGAGCCAGTGAGGAGGTTGGAATCTATAGGCGTACACAATGCAATGTGCCCACAGAACATTTTTTGAGTTCTGGGTCTGTGTGGTAGACTGAGTGGCTAGTCCAAAAACTTCCAAAAAGTGAAGTGAAATCTGCTTTAACAGTACTTTATCAAGCTAGAGGGAGGAGGTTGCCACAAACATTGGTGCTCTCATCATCAAGAGGCTCAAAACTGCAAAGGAAAAACTGAATTTCTCATAATTACTTAGAGCTGAGGAGTCAAAGACTTTCCAGTCTCTCAACCAAAAGCTTGGGGGTGGAGGGAAGGGAGAGCATGTCCGAAGAACAAGAACAAATCAGAAATAGGCTGAGACTTACTAAAAGTGCAAGTCAGCCCTGACCCAGCTCAGTCCCTCATTGTATTGACGTGATCAGTTCCCTCGTTCAATGTGTATAACAAAGAGTCAGAAAAAACCTTCGTCTGGAGCTTCTGTAATTCTTTTGTATACAACGTGTGGCATATTTTTTTTAAAATTACTAAACATGTATAAGGGCAGGCAAGTGTGACCAATAACCAATTTAAAAGTGGAAGCAAACAAGCAGATGAATGAAATACTAGAATTACCAGACAAGGACTTAATAGCTATGAGTAATATGTTAAATTGAATCACAGAAAAGATGGACAAGATGAATGAAAAGATGGAGAATTTCAAGTTATTTTAAATTTATAAAAACACAATCAAATAAGCATCCTAAAACAAAATCATGAAAACTAAAATTAAAATCCATTAAATTGGTTTAACAGCAGTTTAGACACAGCTTAAGAAGTAATTAGTGAAGTAGAGGACACAACTAGGCGACTTCACTTTCACTTTTCACTTTCATGCATTGGAGAAGGACATGGCAACCCACTCCAGTGTTCTTGCCTGAAGAATCCCAGGGACGGGGGAGCCTGGTAGGCTACCGTCTATGGGGTCACACAGAGTCGGACATGACTGAAGTGACTTAGCATAGCATAGCATAGCATAGTGAAGTAGAGTGAACTCCGGGAGATGGTGATGGACAGGGAGGCCTGGCATGCTGCGATTCATGGGGTCGCAAAGAGTTGGACATGACTGAGCGACTGAACTCAACTGAACTGAACTGAGTGAAGTAGAAAATATGTCAGAAGAAAATGTCCAGATAGGTCAGCAGCATAGAAAGAGGTAAAGACTACAATATATAGAACAGAGACAAAGACATGTGAGATACAATGAAAATAAGGAGTCTTCCTCTCTTTATTAAAATTGTGTAATTGTAGTTCAAGAAGGGGAGAAGAGAGGAAATGGGGTAGTTCTGATATTTGGAGAGAAAATACCTGAGAATTTTTCAAAGTTAGAAGGGCAGTAACCCCAAAACACAAGGAGTTCAGCATACTGCAAGCAGATAGAACCGAAGAAAACCACATGAGACGGCTTTATAGGCAAAGTGCTGAAAACAAAAGACATCATCTTAAAAGGGGAAAGAGACATAGAAGAGGAAGAGACACATTACCACATTATCTTCAAAGAATTACAATAAAACTTACAGCTGACTTTTCAATGGAAACCATAGAAGCCAGAAGACACTGGAATGAAATCCTTAGTGTAGAAAGAAAAAATGTGGCAAAATAGAATGCTATACATAACAAAAATAGCCTTCAAAAATGAAAGTGAGATCATGACATTTCTTATAAATATAGGTTAAAAATTTATTGCCAGCACATTTGTGCTGTAAGAAATACTAAAGAAAAAATTTTCAAACCACAGAAAGCCTTTTCAGATTAGGAAAATGAGCTGATTACATGGAACTGAAAAAAAGAATGGAAAATGAAGAAAAACGGATAAATATAAAGATAAAAGCTGTTTATAACAGCAATAATGCAAATGTGTTATGGAGCTTACAAAATATGTTAAAGTAAAATATATGGCATCAATATTACAAAGGTCTAGAAGTGATATATGCATGCTAAGTAGCTTCAGTCTCATCTGACTCTTTGTGACCCTATGGACTATAGCCCGCCAGGCTCCTCGGTCCGTAGGATTCTCCAGGCAAGAGTACTGGAGTGGGTTGCTAGGTTCTCCTCCAGGGGATCTTCCCGACCCAGGGATTGAACCCATGTCTCTTCCATGTCCTGCATTGGCAGGTGGATTCTTTACACTAGCATCACCTGGGAAGACCCTAGAAGTGATAAATAGGGTTAAAATTCTATAAGATGCTTGCATCTTTTAGAAAATGGTAAAAGGACTGATTTAAGACTTGCAGCTGTGGGACAGTATCAAATGGCCTAATACACACGTAACTGGAATATTTCATGCAAGGATGGGCACAATGAAAGACAGAAACAATAATGACCTAACAGAAGCAGAAGAAATTAAGAAGAGGTGGCAAAAATACACAGAAGAACTGTACCAAAAAAAATCTTAATGACCCATATAATCACGGTGGTGTGGTCACTCACCTAGAGCCAATCATTGTGGAGTCTGAAGTCAAGTGAGCCTTAGGAAGCATTACTACAAACAAAGCTTATGGGAGTGATGGAATTCCAGCTGAGCTATTTCAAATCCTAAAAGATGATGCTGTTAAAGAGCTGCACTCAATATGTCAGCAAATTTGGAAAACTTAGCAATGACCACAGGACTGGAAAATGTCACTTTTCATTTCATTCCCAAAGAAGGGCAATGCCAAAGAATGTTCAAACTACCATACAACTGTGCTCATTTTACATGTTACCCTCTTCCAACAACACAAGAGAAGACTCTATACATGGACATCACCAGATGGTAAACACCAAAATCAGATTTATTATATTCTTTGCAGCCAAAGATGGAGAAGCTCTATACAGTCAGCAAAAACAAGACCAGGAGCTGACTGTGGCTCAGACCATGAACTCCTTATTGGAAATTCAGTCTTAAATTGAAGAAAGTAGGGAAAACCACTAGACCATTCAGGTATGACCTAAATCAAATCCCTTATGATTATACAGTGGAAGTGAGAAATAGATTTAAGGGCCTAGATCTGGTAGATAGAGTGCCTGATGAACTATGGAATGAGGTTCGTGACATTGTACAGGAGACAGGGATCAAGACCATCCCCATGGAAAAGAAATGCAAAAAAGCAAAATGGCTGTCTGGGGAGGCCTTAGAAATAGCTGTGAAAAGAAGAGAAGCAAAAAGCAAAGGAGAAAAGGAAAGATATAAGCATCTGAATGCAGAGTTCCAAAGAATAGCAAGAAGATAAGAAAGCCTTCTTCAGTGATCAATGCAAAGAAATAGAGGAAAATAACAGAATGCGAAAGACTAGGTATCTTAGATTTCTTGAATCTCTTCAAGAAAATCAGAGATACCAAAGGAATATTTCATGCAAAGATGGGCTCGATAAAGGACAGAAATGGTATGGACCTAACAGAAGCAGAAGATATTAAGAAGAGATGGCAAGAATACACAGAAGAACTGTACAAAAAAGATCTTCACGACCCAGATAATAAGGATGGTGTGATCACTGACCTAGAGCCAGACATCCTGGAATGTGAAGTCAAGTGGGCCTTAGAAAGCATCACTATAAACAAAGCTAGTGGAGGTGATGGAATTCTAGTTGAGCTATTCCAAATCCTGAAAGATGATGCTGTGAAAGGGCTGCACTCTATATGCCAGCAAATTTGGAAAACTCAGCAGTGGCCACAGGACTGGAAAAGGGCAGTTTTCATTCCAATCCCAAAGAAAGGCAATGCCAAAGAATGCTCAAACTACCGCACAATTGCACTCATCTCACACGCTAGTAAAGTAATGCTCAAAATTCTCCAAGCTAGGCTTCAGCAATATGTGAACCATGAACTTCCTGATGTTCAAGCTGGTTTTAGAAAAGGCAGAGGAACCAGAGATCAAATTGCCAACATCCCCTGGATCATGGAAAGAGCAAGAGAGTTCCAGAAAAGCATCTATTTCTTCTTTATTGACTATGCCAAAGCCTTTGACTGTGTGGATCACCAAAAACCGTGGACAATTCTGAAAGAGATGGGAATACCAGACCACCTGATCTGCCTCTTGAGAAATTTGTATGCAGGTCAGGAAGCAACAGTTAGAACTGGACATGGACCAACAGACTGGTTCCAAATAGGAAAAGGAGTTCGTCAAGGCTGTATATTGTCACCCTGTTTATTTAACTTATATGCAGAGTACATCATGAGAAACAATGGGCTGGAAGAAGCACAAGCTGGAATCAAGATTGCCTGGAGAAATATCAATAACCTCAGATATGCAGGTGACACCACCCTTATGGCAGAAAGTGAAGAGGAACTCCAAAGCCTCTTGATGAAAGTGAAAGTGGAGAGTGAAAAAGTTGGCTAAAAGCTCAACATTCAGAAAACGAAGATCATGGCATCTGGTCCTACCACTTCATGGGAAATAGATGGGGAAACAGTGGAAACAGTGTCAGACTTTATTTTTCTGGGCTCCAAAATCACTACAGATGGTGACTGCAGCCATAAAATTAAAAGACACTTACTCCTTGGAAGGAAAGTTGTGACCAACCTAGATAGCATATTCAAAAGCAGAGACATTACTTTGCCAACAAAGGTCCGTCTAGTCAAGGCTATGGTTTTTCCTGTGGTCATGTATGGATGTGAGAGTTGGACTGTGAAGAAGGCTGAGTGTCGAAGACTTGATGCTTTTGAACTGTGATGTTGGAGAAGACTCTTAAGAGTCCCTTGGACTGCAAGGAGATCCAGCCAGTCCATTCTGAAGGAGATCAGCCCTGGGATTTCTTTGGAAGGAATGATGCTAAAGCTGAAACTCCAGTACTTTGGCCACCTCATGCAGAGTTGACTCATTGGAAAAGACTCTGATGCTGGGAGGGATTGGGGGCAAGAGGAGAAGGGGATGACAGAGGATGAGACGGCTGGATGGCATCACTGACTCAATGGACGTGAGTCTCAGTGAACTCTGGGAGTTAGTGATGGACAGGGAGGCCAGGCATGCTGCGATTCATGGGGTCACAAAGAGTCGGACACAACTGAGCGACTGATCTGATCTGATGGTTATGCTCAAAATCCTTCAAGCTAGGCTTCAGCAGTATGTGAACCAAGAACTTCAAGATGTACAAGCTAGATTTAGAAAAGGCAGAGGAACCAGAGATCAAATTGCCAACATTTGCTGGATCATGGAGAAAGCAAGGGACTTCCAGAAAAACATCTGCTTCTACTTCATTGACTGTGCTAAAGAATTTGACTGTGTGGATCACAACAAACTGTGGAAAATTCTTCAAGGGATGGGAATACCAGATCATCTTACCTGTCTCTTGAGAAACTTGTATGCAGGACAAGAAGCAACAGTTAGAAGCAGCCATGGAACATGGACTGGCTCAAAATTGGGAAAGGAGTACAACAAGGCTGTATATTATAACCCTGCTTATTTAAACTTATATTCAGAGTACATCATGCAAAATGCTGGGCTGGATGAATCAAAAGCTGGAATCAAGATGGCATGGAGAAATATCAACAACCTCAGATATGCAGATGACACCACTCTAATGGCAGAAAGTGAAGAGAAACTAGAGACTCTTGATGAGGGTGAGAAAGGAGAGTGGAAAAACAGGTTTCAAACTCAACATTCAAAAAAAAATTAAGAGCATGACATTGAGTCCCATCACTTCATGACAAATAGAAGGGGGAAAAGTGGAAGCAGTGATAAATTTTATTTTCTTGAGTTCCAAAATCACTGCTGATGGTGATTGCAGCCACAAAGTTAAAAGACGCTTGCTCCTTGGAGGGAAAGCTATGATAAATCTAGACTATCTATTAAAAAGCAAAGATGTCATTTGCAGACAAAGGTCCATATAGTCAAAGCCTTGGTTTTTCCAGTAGTCATGTATGGATGTGAGAGTTGGACCGTAAAGAATGCTTACCACCAAAAAATTGATGCTTTTTAATTGTGGTGCTGGAGAAGACTTTTGAGAGCCCCTTGGACTGCCAGGAGATCAAATCAGTCAATCCTGAAGGAAATCAACCCTGAATATTCATTGGAAGGACTGATGCTGAGTCTCTAATACTTTGGCCACCTGATGCAAAGAACCAACTCACTGGAAAAGACCCTGATGCTGGAAAAGATCAAAGGCAAAAGGACACTAGAGCAGCAGAGGATGAGATGGTTAGATAGCATCACTGACTTAGCGGACACGAATCTGAGCTAAGTCTGGGAGACAGTGAAGGACAGGGAAACCTGGTGTACTGTGGTCCATGGGGTCGCAAAGAGTTGGACATAATTTAGTGACTGAATAACAATAAAAACATGTAACTGGAATTCCAAAAGTTGAAAAGAGGAAAAATCAGGTCAGAAGAAATATTTGAAGAGATAACTACTGAGAATTTCCCCAAATTAATGAAAGACAACAAATCACAGATCCAATAAGCTCAGAGCACACCAAGGAGGAAACTTTAAAAAAAAAAAAAAAAAAGAGTTACAACATACTCAAACTGCTAAAAATTAAAGATAAAGAAAAAAATCTTAAATCTTATAGTTGCCAGAGATAAAAGACACAAGAAGAACCAAGATGGGAATTATAGCAGACTTGTCACAGAAACCACATAAGCAAAAGCCCTTATAGTAACATGATTAAGGTTTTAAAAGAAAAAAAAAAAAATCAACTAAGAATAATCTACCTAATGAGAATACCCTTCAAAAATTTAGAAGAAAAATTTTTAGACAAATAAAAACTGAGAAAATTCATAATCAGCCAATCTACACTAAAAACATTAGAAGATTTTTTTTAAGTAGAAGGAATAAAATACCAGACAACAACTTGGACCTACACTCATATATGAAAAAAAAATAGAAAATAGCATAAATCAAATATAAAATTTAATGTATTTTATGTTCATAACATATAAAAAGTAAAATGTATGCCTAATACCACAATGGATGGGAGAGAAAAATTAGAAATATGCTGTTGTATGATCTTCTATGCATGAAGCAGTATAAACTCGAGAAAAAAAAGAATCATAAACAAGTATTGAATACTAATTAAAAATATGCATGCTAAAGTGCTTAAGGATGATGTGTACTGATGCCTGAAACTTACCTTTAAAGGCATAAAATATAAGATATATTGATGATTTAGTGTTAATGTTGAAAAACAAAGAGAAACTATCACTGTTTGAAGGAAATAGGTGCAGAAAATCCAAAAAGAAAATAATGAAAAGCTGTTATAAACTAGTAGAATTTAGTAAAGCGTTTGGATATAAGAACAACATACAAAATTCAGTAGCTTTCTGAACCTTTGCTGCTGTGCTCAGTTGCTCAGTTGTGTCCGATGCTTTGCCACCCCCATGGACTGTAGCCCGCCCAGCTCCTCTGTCCATGGGGATTCTCCAGGCAAGAATACTGGAGTGGGTTGCCACGCCCCCATCCAGGGAATCCTCCCAACCCAGGGATCGAACCCAGATCTCCCACATTGTGGGCAGATTCTTTACCATCTGAGCCACCAGGAAAGCCCAAGAATACTGGAGTGGGTAGCCTATCCCTTCTCCAGTGGATCTTCCTGACCCAGAAATTGAACCAAGGTCTCTCTCACTGAAGGTAGATTTTTTACCAGTTGCGCTACCAGGGAAGCCCTTTTAAATCACTAGTACTAACCAGTTATAACATTTTACATGGAAAATGGCACTCACAATAGTATCAAAAAGTGTAAAGTATTCAGGAATAGACTTAACAAGAAATGAATATAGCCTCTATAAAGAAAAGTACACAACATTTTTGATATATGTAAAGAAAGACTTAAAAAAAGATGTACAGTGTTCCTGAAGAAGATTTTAAATCACAAAAATTCTGTTCTCCTTAAATTAATTTATAAATTCAATGCAATCATAATTAAAATTCTAATGGAAATTTTCAAACTGATTCTAAAGTTCATTGAAGGAGACAATATACATAAGGATAGCCAAGAAACCTTAAAAAAGACATCTTAAAGAGATTTCCACTTCACTATAAGCTATCCAAATGCAAAGTTATAGTTGTTAAAACTTTATGTTATAGATAAGGAAGATATGAGTGGACCAACAAAATGTATGAGATTTAAAATATAAATATGAAAGCTTTAGAAAAAAATAAAAGAATATTTTTATAATCTCATGGCAAGAAAACCTTCATTAAAAACAAACAAACAAAAAACAGCACACAGAACCTAAAAGGAAAATATAGACAGATATAGCAAAACATACATAGAATTTCTATATGTACCTTAAGAGCTAGACTAGATTTGGCAAACAAGTAACAAACAGTTCCTGACTTACTAATTTTCCACCTGTGGCAGACATCATTAATCAATCTTAGAACAATTTCCTACTGAACGCAAACAAGGTTTTAAATTTCTCTCCAGTAGAGCACTTTGGGTAACCACTATCAGTCCATTATACTTAGCATAATAAGTGAAATGTTTTGTCACCCCAGGGACAAACAACTATTTCCAGTGGGTGTGACCTATAGGGGTATTCATGAGCTTCCCAGGATAAAAAGCTTTTGTCAGTATGAGATCATCCGGCTCCCTCAGAGCTCTCCTTGGTGCTGAAACGTGGTCTGCATTTTCCTACAGTGCATCCTGCCACTTCCCACACTGCTGCCACAGTTCATGAGGACCAAATTTCCTGAAGCTACCAGAGATGCATCTTATAAATAAATAGGACCCAGACTATGCTAAGAGGTGAGAAAAGGACTATTTGAGAGTAAACAATTCTGAAAGGGAAGTGTTAGAATTTGTTATTTATGTAGGATCTAACAAGATAGACAACTGTGGGAGTCAGATCAAAGAAGCTGTGGTCAAATCATGAATGAAAGTGTATATAGTGGATGAGAATCCAATGTTATCAATCTAAAACACAGCTGGACAGAGTGCAGATGGGGCAGGTCTCAGAGACAGGAAATCAGACCCAAATTAAAGCAATGGGAAAAGGGAGTGAGATATAATTATATGGACATTGATTGAGTTCAAGTGAACAGACTCTTGTTGGCTAACTGATACTTACTTCTTCATGAATACTTGCTTTATCATGTTGCTCAAAGCCTTAACCCTCTAATCACACGGCTGGACTTCTGGTATGGTCATCCTCCATCCTGAGTCATCTCATTAGCATTAACTTTCTAAGAGCCTACCACAAGTCGCCTTAAAAGCATAAACTATCCTATGTGACCTGAGGAGCCCATCATGAATAACAAACACACGCCTATCACTCAGGAAATACCAAGGATTTGGTGGTTACCTCCCAGGAACCAGAGACAAAGGCCAGCAAAATTCTTTATTACAAACAGCCCATTCCTTCATAAATTGTCCCTATGATTAGCTCTCCCCAGTTTAGCCAATTTGAGGCTGCTGTCTCTTCCCTGCTAGAACACTGACTAGTACAACAGTTCAGTTCAGTTCATTTCAGTCGCTCAGTTGTGTCTGACTCTTTGTGACCCCAGGGACTGCAGCACGCCAGGCCTCCCTGTCCATCACCAACACCCAAAGTTTACTCAAACTCATGTCCATTGAGCTGGTGATGCCATCCAACCATCTCATCCTCTGTTGTCCCCTTCTCCTCTTGCCTTCAATCTTTACCAGCATTAGGGTCTTTCAAATGAGTCAGTTCTTCCTATCAGGTGGCCAAAGTATTGGAGTTTCAGCATCAGCATCAGTCCTTCCAATGAATATTCAGGACTGATTTCCTTTAGGATGGACTGGCTGAATCTACTTGCAGTCCAAGGGACTCTCAAGAGTCTTCTCCAACACCACAGTTCAAAAGCATCAATTCTTCGGCGCTCAGCTTTCTTTATAGTCCAATTCCCACATCCATACATGACTACTGGAAAAACCATAGCTTTAACTAGACAGACCTTTGTTGGCAAAGTAATGTCTCTGCTTTTTAATATGCTGTCTAGGTTGCTCATAACTTTTCTTCCAAGGAGTAAGTGCCTTTTAATATCATGGCTGTAATCACTATCTGCAGTGATTTTGGAGCCCAAAAAAATAAAATCTGCCACTGTTTCCCCATCTATTTCCCATGAAGTGATGGGACCAGATGTCACGATCTTCGTTTTCTGAATGTTGAACTTTAAGCCAACTTTTTCACTCTCCACTTTCACTTCCATCAAGAGGCTCTTTAGTTCTTCACTTTCTGCCATAAGGGTGGTGTCATCTGCATATCTGAGGTTATTCATATTTCTCCTGGCAATCTTGATTCCAGCTTGTGCTTCATCCAGCCCAGCGTTTCTCATGATTATGTACTCTGCTTATAAGTTAAATAAGCAGGGTGACAATATACAGCCTTGACGTACTCCTTTTCCTATTTGGATCCAGTCTGTTGGTCCATGTCCAGTTCTAACTGTTGCTTCCTGACCTGCATACAGATTTCTCAAGAAGCAGTTCAGGTGGTCTGGTATTCCCATCTCTTTCAGAATTTTCCACAGTTTTTGGTGATCCACACAGTCAAAGGCCTTGGCATAGTCGACAAAGAAGAAATAGATGTTTTTCTGGAACTCTCTTGCTTTTTCTATGATCCAATGGATGTTGGCAATTTGATCTCTGGTTCCTCTGCCTTTTCTAAAACCAGCTTGAACATCTGGAAGTTCACAGTTCATGTACTGTTGAAGCCTGACTTGGAGAATTTTGAGCATTACTTTACTAGCGTGTGAGATGAGTGCAATTGTGAGGTAGTTTGAGCATTCTTTGGCATTGCCTTTCTTTGGGATTGGAATGAAAACTGCCCTTTTCCAGTCCTGTGGCCACTGCTGAGTTTTCCAAATTTGCTGGCATATAGAGTGCAGCCCTTTCACAGCATCATCTTTCAGGATTTGGAATAGCTCAACTGGAATTCCATCACCTCCACTAACTTTGTTCATAGTGATGCTCCCTAAGGCTCACTTGACTTCACATTCCACAAGTGAAACTAAAATTAAAAACATCACTTCTAGCACTTCTGTTGACAAGAATTTATTCACATGGTCATACCTAGCTGCAAAGGAGCCTGGGAATATAGTTTCTAGCTGGGTGTGTTGCAGAAAAGAGGACTCTTTCCAGGGCCCAAAAGAGGGGCTTATCTAGCATTTGGAAATTAATTGTCCAAGGAGACACACATGCTCACAAAGCAAGAGACTTTATTGGGAAGGGGCACTAGGGCAGAGAGCAGGAAGGTAAGAGAACCCAGGAGGACTGCTCTGCCATGTGGCTTGCAGTCTTGAGTTTTATGGTGATGGGATTAGTTTCCAGGTTTTCACTGGCCAATCACTCTGACTCAGGGTCCTTCCTAGTGTACACCCATTGCTCAGCCAAGGTGGATGCCAGAGAGAATAATTCTGGGAAGTGGTAGGACACATACCTTTTCTGAACTCTTCCAGCTGGTGGTGGCTTATCAGTTCCATGTTCCTCACTAGGACCTCCTGCTTTAAAATAATTCATGCAAATGAGTGCCTGGCCAGGGTGGGCAGTTTCAGTTCATGTGTTTCGCCTAACAGGGGTTCATATGCCCACCTATGACTCAGCTGTAGTAGAAGAGAGGTTGTGTTTGGGGGAATAAATGGCAGCCTGTCACACTGTCTAGGCATTTTAAACATCTTAAAATCATTGCCAGCTTGATAGACAAAAGAGGGCATCTTGCCATTTTAATTTGCATTTATTTTGCTCACTAGAATAGACGGTCATGTTTTTACTTTTTACTGGCCATTTGTCTTTTTTATGTGATTTATTTTTATTTTAATATGTCTTTGGTCTTCTTGTCTGACTTTTTAGAGACTCTTATTGATCAAATGAGCTCTTCCAAGTTTAAAAATAATAATTCTTTTTTGTCAAAGGGACTTAAAAAAACAATGAACCTAATTTAAAACTGAAATGAAGAAAGTAATTATAAAACTCACAAAATAGACAAACTTCACTGAACCTCATGGTGGTCATGTCTGGTCCCTGACTCCTGGTGACTCACAGGCACTTTGCCTTTGTCTCTCTCCTCTAGTTCAGGTCTCCACATGGCAATTTTATGTGCCATTACTTGGAAACAGGCAAATGAAACATACTACTATGCTCTCGGAGAAATGACAAGGGTTTTTTGCCACGAGGTTCAAATCTCCTATTCAGGCGGGCAGAAGGTGGGCACCTAATTTGCAGCCTGTTTCTCAAGCACAGGAGATAGCATCACTGTAGAGATCAGTGAGTGTCAGCCCCCTTGGTGTGGATTCTCAAGCTGCCTACTTCTGGAGGACTCTGGTTAGCCCAGTCACCAGACTATGAATGTCTTAACTAGAGTTCCCCTCAAAACAGAGCCTGAGACAAGGTCTTGGGGGACTGAAAGTTTAATCGTGAGGTCATACCACGAGACTGAAGCAAGAAAAGGAGGAATGATACAGGGGAGGAGAGAACACCAGAAAAAGGTGCACTTTGGAATGGGCAAGTGATGGTCAGTCTGCCGTGGAATTCCTAAGAAAGGGTGTAGAATACATTTGAAAATTGTCTCTCTGAAGGACAGAAAACAGGGGCATTTGTTCACTGGCTCCCCAAACATATCCACTGATTGAAAGTTGACAACAAGGGCTTTCCTGGTGGTCTAGTGGTTAAGAATTCGCCTGCGATTGCAAGGGACACAGGTTCAATCCCTGATCCGGGAAGATCCCATATGCTGCAGAGCAACTAAACGCATGCGCCACATCTACAGAGCCTATGCTTTAGAGCCCGTGAACCACAACTACTGAAGCTTGCACACCTAGAGCCTGCGTTCTGCTACAAGAGAAGCCACGGCAATAAGAAGCCCGAGCACTGCAACGAAGAGTACCCCCGTTCACTGCAACTGGAGAAAGTCCATGTGCAGCAACAAAGACCCAGTGCAGCCAAAAATAAATCAATCAATCTTAAAACAAAAAGAAAGAAAGAAAACTGACAACAAGACTGTCAACTCCCCTAGATGACTTTCCAGCTGTCTTGGAAAAACCCTAGGTGGCCACCGCAGCTGCAGGTGATATTGGAGGTGGCCCCAGCGGATATGGTGTGGGCCACAAATAGCATAGGCTGGGGTGCATTTTTTTCAATATGTAAATACTTCAACCACATACAAAGAAAAAAAAATACAAGCTGTATTTTGGGTGGGATCATTCCCAACGCTACTGGGACCTCAGAAATATGGGTTGTGGGGAAGGACTAGAGACTGGACCAAGTGGGAAGGGGTCTCTGAGTGGGAAAGTGAACCAAACTCAGATGGGGGGATGGGGTGGGGTGGGACCCAGAGTGTCATGGGGCTCTGGGAAGCAGCTTGATGGGCTGCAGCCCTGCCTGCAGGTGGGCTGAGGCTGCTGTTCAGGCTGACCCAAAGATGAGACCACATTGTTCCCGACTGAGGGGAGGAGAGGGTGGCTAGGGGAGGGGAGGGTGACAGGCCCCAGCAGAACAAGGTAGCCACAAGTACACAAAGGTGCATAGATGAGCATGTTCATCTTAGTGGTGTTTGTTATAGCAATTCAAAAAAATAAGCTGGGCAATCCAAAGGCATTGGTTACAAATCATGGCAGGACCATTAAAAATGAGAGTTTGCAAGAAGTACAACGGATAGGCTTCCCCAGTGGCACAGTGGTAAAGAATTATCCTGCAATGCAGGAGACATAGAGATGTGGGTTCTATCCCTGGGTCAGGAAGATTCCCTGGAGAAGGAAATGGCAAGCCACTCCAGTAATCTTGCCTGGAGAATCCCATGGACAGAGGAGCCTAATAGGCTATATAGTCCTTGGGTTTGCAAAAGAGTTGGACACGGCTGACTGACTAAACAACAGCAGCAGCAGACAGAGGACACAATGAATTGCCCTGGACAGAATTCAGACTGTGGAACTCCTACAGGCCAAATGGGCAGCTTTCCTCAAGATACAGATTTTAAGGAAAAGAACAGAATGAAGGGGGAATCTATAGATTAAAAGAACTTAAAAGGCATATTGAATTTTTTTAAATGTCCAACTAAACTATAGTCTCTAAGTATATCCACTAGCGTGATGAAACTACAAAGAAATGCAAAAGAGTTACATACATAAAAACCAGGGTGGTGGTTCTTTTAGAGAGAAGGAAGCAATTGAGACTGGGCCAAGCATCAAGAGGCATTTGGGCAGCTGGCTGAATTCTCTTTCTTGAACCAGGTAGTGGTCACAAGAGTGTCTGTTTATTATAATTCATTAAGGTATATAATTCATTAAGGTATACACTGTGTTTTGAGATTTCTATCTCTCTATTTTATAATAAAAAGTTAAAAAACAAGAAGCCATATTTCCCTAAAATAGGGAATGGTATCATAGGAGAATGTTAAATAACATAGAAATGCTCACACATAGCATGTAAAGACAGACTGAAAATCATCAAGAATATTATGACACCATTTTGTAGATAGATGGGTGATGGATGGATGGATAAATGATAGATGGATAGATAGGTAGGTTGATAGATAAGACAGATAGATGCTAGATCAGTTCAGTTCAGTTGCTCAGTCGTGTCTGACTCTTTGCGACCCCATGAATCGCAGCACGCCAGGCCTCCCTGTCCATCACCAACTCCCAGAGTTCACGCAAACTCACGTTCATCAAGTCGGTGATGCCATCCAGCCATCTCATCCTCTGTCGTCCCCTTCTCCTCCTGCCCCCAATCCCTCCCAGCATCAGAGTCTTTTCCAATGAGTCAACTCTTCACATGAGGTGGCCAAAGTACTGGAGTTTCAGCTTTAGCATCATTCCTTCCAAAGAACACCCAGGACCGATCTCCTTTAGAATGGACTGGTTGGATCTCCTTGCAGTCCAAGGGACTCTCAAGAGTCTTCTCCAACACCACAGTTCAAAAGCATCAATTCTTCGGTGCTCAGCTTTCTTTACAGTCCAACTCTCACATCCATACATGACCACTGGAAAAACCATAGCCTTGACTATATGGACCTTTGTTGGCAAAGTAATGTCTCTGCTTTTCAATATGCTGTCTAGGTTGGTCATAACTTTCCTTCCAAGGAGTAAGTGTCTTTTAATTTCATGGCTGCAATCACCATCTGCAGTGATTTTGGAGCCCCCAAAAATAAAGTCTGACACTGTTTCCAATATTTCCCCATTTATTTCCCATGAAGTAATGGGACCAGATGCCATGATCTTCGTTTTCTGAATGTTGAGCTAATGGATAAATAGATGGATGGCTGGATGGATAGATACAGTAAAAGAAATGATTATGGGGAAAAAAAGAAATGACTATGGGAGGAAAATAAACCAAATAATTTTATTAGTTAATGTTTGGCCATGGACTTCTTCTGACTTTTGTTTTCTTTCACCTTTCTATACAGATCCAGTGAATGTTTCCAAGGGATCTTTTAAATAAATACTGCGAGTGTGTGTGCTCAGTCACTTCATTTGTGTCTGACTCTTTGCGACTCTATGGGCTGTAGCCCACTAGGCTCCTGTGTCCATGGGACTCTCCAGGCAAGGATATTGGAGTGAGTTGCCATGCCCTCCTCCAGTACCACTTTTATTTAAAGACAATTTAAAGAAGAGAAGAAGCCACAAACAGGTCACCAGGCCAGCCCCTTGCCACCTGGCCCCGGCCAGCCCTGTTGTCCTGCCCTTCCCTCTACTGACCTGTGGCTCCTGCAGGCACATCCCACCCCCAGCATTTCACAGTGGCTCAGGTTCCTCAAACCCTCAGTCTGGGCTCACCCTCTGGCATTGGCTTCTTTACTCCTCTTGTCTACACTGTCAGGAATGTCAAGGTATTGAGAGGTGGCATACCTGGAGAAGGAAAGGAAACTCTGGGCCTATGCATCGCTTCCATTTAGCTGGTATGGAGTTACAGCCTTTATGATAAACCAGCAAATGCAAGTCTTCTCCCTTGAGTTCTGGGAGCTGTTCTAGCAAATTATTGAACTTGAAGTAGGGGTCCTGGGACCCCAATTTACAGTCAGTTGGTCAGATGCAACTGGCATCTGAGGTGGGGGCTATCTTGTCAGACCTGCAACTTGTGGGATACGACGCTAATTCTAGGTAGGTAATGTCAGAATTGCTTTGAATTATTGGATGCCAGCGGGTGTCTGGAGAACTGGCTGTTGGAGTCAGAAAATACTGCAGAAATTCCATGCCCATTTAGAAGATGAACAAACTGAGGCCCCAACGGATGAAAATAACTTGCCTGCTGTTCAAGATGTGGAAGGACCGAAGAGGAATTCATACGTGGGGCTGTCTGAACTCAAAAGCAGTCCTTCATCCCTAATTTGGAGAAGGCAATGGCAACCCACTCCAGTACTCTTGCCTGGAAAATCCCATGGACGGAGGAGCCTGGTAGGCTGCAGTCCATGGGGTCGCAAAGAGTCAGACACGACTGAAGCGACTTAGCAGCAGCAGCAGCATCCCTAATTTACACAGTCCTCCCACAGGGACTGCTGTTTGGTACATTTTGCCTTATTTTTTTCCTTTAATTTTTTTTAAATGGCATTTATAATAGAGGGCTCAGAAGAAAGAATATGTATGGCCAGTATTTTTCACAAATATATCCATTCTTTCTAAAACACTGAAAAGGCCTTGGCATCCTAAATAGTCCCCAAATGACATATTAGGAGAAAATCCTACATTTTTAAAGAAGCTTTTACTTTCCTGGCAGTGGTATCATGTTGACTCACACGAGAAAATCGCACAAGAAAAAGATCCCATTTCTCTTGGTACACCTGCCCTGCAGAGGCTCCAGGTCCGCTCAGCATGGACTGCTGCCAGGAGTCCAGCAGGGGCCTGGGAGTGTCTCTGAGGCTGGATGGGGGTCCCAGATCTGGTGAGGAGACGGCCTCTGGCTAGCCTTGGTGAACCCTGGTCCATCCATAGACTCTGCCAAGGTCATAAGGCTTCCCTGGGAGAGTCAGCTGAGCACAGGTCTTTGTCTGAGTGAGGGTCAGGGCTGAGAGGCAGCTCACAGTTCTTCTCCAGACTGCAGAGGCAGCTGGGGACTGGCTGATGCTCATAGAAGCTGGAGACACAGTATCCCTCAGTAACCCCATCCCCTGAACCTGCTCAGCCTCCAGTCCCCCAGAGAAGTGAAGAGCCCTGCCGACCCCCAGAGCCGCCCAGAACAGCCAGTGACTTTCCCAAGGTCACACAGCTTGCAAACCAAACCCGTCTGATGCCACAGTCCTCTGTCTCCAAGCCTGGGGTGAAGTACATAAGGTCTGGGTCCAGGCTGCCTGGGCTCGAGTCTTCACCTGAGGATCCTCCCTCCTTGTCCTCCCACCATATCCTTCCCATCCCACTCCTTACGTCTTTCAAGTCCTCCCCCTTCTCCCAGCCCAGAGCTGCTTTCCCTGTATTTTCAGGCTGAATGGTTCATGGCTGTGGCTCCGTGATGGCAGCACGTGACAGCGGTCCATCACTGCCTGCCAGGTCGTGTGCACGGATCAACTCACTTGATTCTCTCACCCCCATGAGCTGGATGCTTTTATTAACCCCATTGTACAGATGAGGAGACTGAGGCCCAGAGCCCTGCGTCAGTCACCAAGACGATGTCAGAGTCACACATTCCATTGAAGACTCGAACCCAGACCCCATGCACTTCACCCCAGACTCATGACTCAGACTGAGGGCTGTGGCATCAGATTGGTCCCACCTGCAACCTTAGGAAATCCACTTCATCTCTCAAGTCCGTTTCTTCATCTGTAAAAACAGAATGCTGATCTTGCCTTGGGTTGTGAAAAAGATAAGATGAAATAACACACATAAAGCTCCGTGTGTTTGCCATTATTTCACACTGACTGCCTTCCTGCCTCCCCTCTCCTCTCCTGGGTCCCACCTGGCAGGCTGAGTAATCTCTCTCAAATGCCATTTCGATCCCGTTACTCCCTGATTAAAACCTTCCACATCTCTAAAGCTCCTCATTGTTTCAAGATACAATCCTCTCCCTTTACTCCGAAATTCAAGTGCTCCCTGATATGGTCTCTGAAGTTCCTTCCCCCATTCATCTCCTCCCCCTGCCCCTCCTGCTCTGGATTCTCCCTCTCACGGCCCACGCTTCATCCTCCCAGTTTTTCTCTTACATACCAGGCTTCTCACAGCCTCCCTCTGCACAGGCTATTCCTGCCTCCCTGGAACACATTCCCTCCATGACCTCTTGGCTCTCTCTGGCTCAGACCTCAAGACTCAAGTTGAAGGTCACCACCTCTGTGGCTCCCTTTCTCTGCATGGGTGAACTGGCCAACACTTTCCCCTATGCTCTGCCTTGTAATGCCTTTATTGTTGCTCTTATCTTGTCCTATAGAAATATGGTTTCTGTCTCTTCTTCTATAATACAAGCTCTTTGGGGCAGAGAGTATATACAGATGAACCAGCCCTGGCTGGAGGTTGGGAGTCCCAAGCTGCCCTAACCCCAGGACCCTGAGGTCCTCTCCAGCCTTTCCACCTGTTTGCCTGGTTGGGACCGAGAAGCACCTGCCTGGGGAGGATGCCTCTGGCACCAAGGATCAAAAGTGCCCTTCATTGGAAGAGGCCTTTGGAGGGATCTGCCTAGCTCACCATCATCTCCTTCTCCCCAAACTGCTGTCCCACCCAGAGGCAGACCAGTTTCCTTAGACAAAGCTGATTAGTGAAAGTCGATCAGTCATGTCAGACTCTTTGCAACCCCGTGGACTATACAGTCCCTGGAGTTCTCCAGGCCAGAATACTGGAGTGAGTGGCCTTTCCCTTTCTCCAGGGGATCTTCCCAACCCAGGGATTGAACCTGGGTGTCCTGCATTACATACAGATTCTTTACCAGATGAGCTACCAGGGAAGCCAAAGAATACTGAAGTGGGTAGCCTAAACCATCTCCAGCGGATCTTCCCGACCCAGGAATTGAACCAGGGTCTCCTTCATTGCAGGTGGATTCTTTACCATCTGAGCTACCAGGGTAGCTGATTAGACTATAGACCATTTGGTGGTCCTAAATGGTCCAGTCTCAGCCCAGAATCACGTTTGAAGTCACAAGATACCGCCATCCAATAGGATATTAAGAATTTCAGCCTGTACATGGATTTCAAGAACATTAAAGGGATCCAGGTCAGAACTCACAGCTTCTCCCCAGCCCCTCGGTGCTCCCCAGTCTCACATCTGCACCTGCTCTACGGCCTTTCACACATCCAGTCCCCACGATCCCCTCTCTGTTTTCCTTTCCTTCTTCTCCTCCCTTCCTCCGAGTTCTTTATCATTTGCATCATCTCAGCCTCTAGTCTCTCCTTCCATCTCTCTGTTCCTATCTCCTATATCCATTCTTCTGACTCTTTAGGACTCAAGATCTGGGAACAGGCTGGCAAACAGTGGATGGAGGGTGGGGGAGGGGTGGGAATGCACTGACATTGGCACATGGATAAATATTGTCCCCAGCATGCGCACTTCCCCCTATTAGGGCCTGACACTTCCTTCTATTGCTCTCTTATTCCCGCTACAATTCTCACACGTGATTTGCATAGTATTACTGTGTTTCTCCTCAGGACTCACCACAAGCCATATTACCCATCTTTTCCCACCCCTTGTCAGCCTTTTACAGTTCACAGATCCCTTTTACATTCACTGTCTCCCTTGAACTTCATGATAACCCTATGGGGGTGCTGCTAGTATTGTCCCTGTTTTACAGAGGGAAAACTAAAATTCACAGATGCCAAATCACCTGCCCAAGGTGCCACCAGCAGGCTTTGAACTCAGATCTTCCTGAGTCCAGGGTAGAGCTCTTCAACACTGCTCTCCACTGTCTTTAAACTAAATTCTCTGATGGCTGCTGCTAAGGCCATTTTTATTTTGATACACATGTGCACAATCACATCCATCCCCATGGAAACACATCCAGGTTTACACACATATACTCCAACATGCAGAATGACCTGCAGACACCCATCAGTGTATATATACACAGCACCCCACCAGGGTGAGGACACACTCAGGTATATGTGCTCACATGCAGACGTATAGTCTCCAAAACACATGTGCCTGGTGGAGCTAGTGGTAAAGAACCTGCCTGCCAGTGCAGAAGGCCTGAGACGCGGGTTCAATCCCTGGGTCGGGAAGATCCCCTGGAGAAGGAAATGGCAACCCACTCCAATATTCTCGCCTGGAGAATCCCATTGACAGAGGAACCTGGTGGGCTACAGTCCACAGGGTTTCAAAAAATAGGACATGACTGAAGTGACTTTGCACACATACACTTGCACTGCTAGAAAGCTTCATTAACATGGACAAGAGCGGGCCAATCCCACAGCTCCTCCCGTGGTCCTACACAGCCCTTGGTCACCCGCAGGCCCCCCAGTGCCACGGCCTTCTCTGCCTGAGTTCCTCTCTCCTCAGCTCCTCCTGCACATTCTTCGTGCCCCTTCCTGAACTCAGCTCTGCCACCAGGCTCTGCTGGGACCTTGTTATTTTTACAGCTGCAGGGAGCCAACTCTTTGAGAGAAGGGAAGGCTTTGCTAAGAGGGCGGGTGCCTAAGGGTCTAAGTCATTGCTGGCCCAGCCCCGGGGGGCAAAAGCCCCTCCCTCTGCCCACCCCCAGCTCAGCTAGATGGTGTCTGTGGTCAGCCTGGGCCAGCTCCAGTGTCTGCCAGAGGGACCTTCCCTGGCGAGCTGGCTCAGTGCCACTACCAACTCTCCCCTCGGGGCGGGGGGGCACCCTGGATTGGCTCTGGGCCTGGAAAGGTCCCTAGACTAGCAGTCAGGGGAAGGGGACTCCATGTTGGTAGGGATGGAACAGAGCCCTGGGAGTCTCCCCAATTCACTTCCCCTCGCAGGGCAGAGAGCTTTGGGGCTATGCCCATTGGTGTGCATCAAGGAAACTTCAGGATGGTTCTAGAACCAAGGGGCCCGCTCAGGACCCTGGAGGGGGGACAAGCTATTTCTGGGTGGGGATCTTTACAAGAGGGAAGGAAAGAGTGGGGGAGGAGAGGGAGAGATTTGGGGTTTGGGGACAGGAGGAGGAAAGTAGAGCATGTCTGATTACAGGGGGAGTCTCCTGCTAGATGCAGAGACCAGGGAAGACCATCTCCTGAAGACACTTGCATCTGGCACCCGCCTCCATGACTCCTCATCCATCCACCTGCCAAGACAGTGGGACTCTTTGGATTCCTATTGCTGACTTCCATTCCCCTCAGGGCAGTCGGTTCAGCCAAAGTGATATCCTTCCTGCCTGCCTGACATCCGGCTGGAAAGACCCTTCCAGGGTCCCTCCCTTGCTTCCCCACCTCTGAGACCCACACCCAGCCTCCTGGGCCCCAGGGCCTCTGCCAAGATTTGTCTACAAAGTTGGGCACCTCTGAGTCCCTGGCTGTCAAGGAGCGGCTGCCAGGACAGCCCAGGGGCACCTTTTCTGGCCCAGGGCCTGGAGAGGTCTCTGAGGACTCCCCCAACATACCCACCCTCTTTCCACTGAAGAGAAGGAATGTTGTTGATTTCAGTGTAAAGACCTCATTATTTCGCTTTCCAGACCAGAAAGCCCCACACGTGGAGTTAATTCCCCATTCTGACATAGGGCTAGTGCCAGCCAGAATTGGGAATTTTGCTGAATACCCACTGGGCACCACTGTTTCCATCACAGGGTTAATTAGTCCCCAGGAGCGTCAGCCAAGGGAGGCTGCTTGGGCTGGGAGTCCAGAGCACCAGATGCTGAATGTACATCTGCCAGTGACTATCTGGGTGAGCTTCGTTAGGCAAGCCCCTTTTCCTCTCTGGGCTTCAGTTTTCCCATCTGCAAAACGAGCAGGTAAACCTGGAACCCAAAGTCTTTTCCAACTGACTGGAACTTTCCATGACATTCTGTGATGCCGACATTCTGTAACAGCCTACAACGGTCTAGGAGATCTAGGATGACGTTCTAAGTCATTCCATGACATTTACAGCCATCTACAGCATTCTATGATGACACTGGAAGGTGGTCCTTGACATCCAATGACATTTACAACCATCTACAGCATTCTGTGACA
This sequence comes from Bubalus kerabau, assembly GCF_029407905.1. NCBI lineage: Eukaryota > Metazoa > Chordata > Mammalia > Artiodactyla > Bovidae > Bubalus > Bubalus kerabau. Next base: position 98,047,537 of record NC_073634.1, on the reverse strand, counting down.
TCTTTTGACATTTACAACAATTTATGACATTTACAAGAATTCACGATATCCTGTGACATTCTTTGACATTCCAGAGCATTTTACGACATTCCTTGACATTCAACAGCACTCTATGGCATTCTTGCCACGATATTCTGTGGCATTATGTGACATCCTAAATTTATATCATGTAGGTTTGTCTCTCTTCCAAGGGGCCTCCCTGACATAGCCAGAGAGGCCACATCTCCCCTCAAGACCCTCCTCCAATTCTCCTCCTGCCCAAGATGCAGGACCCCTCTGTGGTCAGAAGTTCATGAACTGGAGCCTCTAGAGCCAACAGCCATTCCAGGAATCTTATCTGTGCTTTGGGGGGCAGGGAATAATCTCTCCCGCAATAGTCATCTCCTCAGGGTGTTTTACTCTTAAAGAAATCTTCCCCTCACCTTCCCACCCCCGCTGCCACCAGAATATTCCAATTAATGGCCCCTTCCTCTAAGATAAGAGAGTCCCTTTGGCATAGTATTAAACTTAAACATATAACACCAAGTATTTTAAAAACTTTGACCTCTGGGAATGGCAATTTTATACAGTTCAACCTAATGGAACAGAAAGAATGTGGATTTGAGAATCAGACAGCTCCAGGGGCAAATATGAGTGCTGCTATTTCTTTGCAGTGAAACTTCAGGCAACCTCACCAGACCTCACTTTCCTCATTCATCAATGGAGATAACTCCTTATTCAAAGGGTTGGTAGAGGATTCAACCAAATAATGCAGGTACAGATCTAGGCAAAGATCTAGAACAGAATATAAGAAGTCCTTGAAAATATTCTTTCCCCTTTTATCCTTCCCCTAGAATAACAGTGGGACTTCCCAGGTGGCTCGGTGGTAAAGAATCCACCTGCCAAAGCAGGACACAAGGGTTTGATCCCTAGGTTGAGAAGATTCCCTGAAGAAGGAAATGGCAGCCCATTCCAGTATTCTTGCCTGGAAAATTCCATGGACAGAGGAGCCTGGCAGGCTATATAGTCCACAGAGTCATAAGAGAGTTGGACACGACTTAGCAATTAAAGAACAACAGAACAACAGTGAAACAGCTCATGCATGAGACAGCACAAGTTGAAAAAGAGAACCCAGGTTTGGGTCTTGGTCCAGTTACCTCCTCACTGTGTATTCCTGAGGTCTGTTCTGTGGACCTTAGTTTTCCCGTCTGTAAAATGGGGCAGGAGACACTCAAATCAGCTTGAGGACTTTCTGGCTCTGACGGTCTGGGCTCCTCTGGCTGGGGAGGGGAGGGTACAGAACAGGGAATCCTGAAGTCTGGTGGGGTAAGCCTGGGGCAGCAATGGGTCACCATAATCTGTGAGGGCAGGACATTGCAATGCGGGAGAAGCAGGTCAGACTTGAACAGTGCTTCTTTCTAACCATTGCAAGATGACAGTCTTGGTTGTAATGCTGTTCCTCCACAGCGTTTTAGGAGCATGGCCCCAAGATCTCTGGCTGAGTAGGTGGACAGATACCCTCTTCGGTGAGAGGTACCATCTCCAGCGCTCCAGGCTGAGTGGTGGTGGGAAGGACTCAAGCTGGTGTGGAAACGTTAAGAGACTGCGCCCCCTGGTGGCCAGGCTCTGTCATTGCAATATAGGGCTCCCAGCCCGGAGAGGTGACACCCGCTGACCGGGACTTGGTCTTAGAGGGCAAATTTCTTTCCAAGAGGAAGGACCCTGCGGGCAAGTCTTGGAAAGAGGGCGACCCAAGTTGGGGCAAGCCTGTAGAGCGGAAGGCTATTAAGGACGCTTCAGTCACCTCTTCAACAAAGTTTCCTGATCACCTACTGTGTGTCAGGTAGTGTCTTGGGCTCTCTAGCCGTGTTGTAGATGAGGCCCTTGCTCTGCGAGGAGCTCACAGCTCAGCCTGCTGAGGACCTACTTATGCGTCATGGGCTCCTCATAACACTCCTGGGAGGTGAGAATGATCGTTCCCATTTTACAGGTGAGGAAATTGAGGCCCAAAGCCACACAGCTCTAAGGGTTCGGAGCTGGGATTCTTTCTTAGCTGGATGACCCCAAAACTGCCCATCACATGACGTCTGTGTAGTAGCAAGAGCCCAGGCGCTGTCAGGCACAAGACCCCCTCGTCCCAGGTAGCCTCCTCAGGGAAACGGGGCCTGTGAGGTGCCCCGTGCGTTCAACCAGGGAAGGAGCGCCCCCCATGCCCACGCGCTGTGCCCAATGGGACCTCCTCGCACAAGTAGGGGGGTGCTCCCCGACAGGCAGGCACCTGGGAGCCCGGGCATTGTTCTCATTGTCTCGGGCCTCCCTTTGTCTCAGGAACATCCGGGGCTGGCTCCTCCCCTGGCGGAGATGGGGGCCAGCTGCCTGGAGAGTCGGCCCCGTACTGCTGCTGCCGCTCATTAGAGCCCTCACAAATGCCTCTCTCACGGGACTCCCCACCCCAGGGTCTGAGGGAGTTTGACACGAATCTAAAAATAGCTGCTGTTTTGTTCCTTTGTGGGAGGGGAGGGGCTGGCAGAGGGGCTCCAGCTCCCCTTAATGACCTGCCCACAAAGAACAAAGCCTTTTCTCTGCATTCGCTCTCGCTTCCGCAGCGGCCCGGGCCTCCTCAGCTCACTGAGATGGAGCCCCTGAATGGTGGTCCTGCTGGTGGAGGCAGGGCCTGGGTCCAGGCCTCCAAGCCGGGCAATCCAGGCCCCACGCTGGCCGGCGGCCGCGCCCAGGGTGTAGTGAGTCCTGTGGGCGGGGCTCCGCGGGGGGCGGGGCCCGCCCGTGTCCTGTGACATTGTGTGTGATGTCATACCACATGGCGCAGTGGATGGAGTGTGGTAGTCGCTCGGTCCTGTCCGACTGTTGGCGACCTCGAGGACTGAAGCCCGCCAGGCTCCTCTGTCCATGGAATGCTCCAGCAAGAATGCTGGAGTGGGTTGCCATTCCCTTCTCCAGCGCATCTTCTCCACCCAGAGATTGAACCCAGGTCTCCCGCATTGCAGGCAAATTCTTAACCGCCTGAGCTACCAGGGAAGCCCCAATGGATGGAGTCTGGGACCGCAAATGGCTGTTTGTGGCTGATTGTGGGCAGGTGACTCTGGGCTTATGCGTCACTGAGCCTGGCTGTGCACAGATGACATCATAAATGAGTGAACCTCGCTACACACAGGTGACACACAGTTGGTGTGTGTTGGTTTGACATGGGGCGATGGGGCAGACTCTGCAGGTGACGCTGGAGGTGGGGCTAACTATGCAGTGACATCATTAAGTGGCATTGGGAGAAAAACGGCCATCAGAGGTAACAGAGCACACTCCTACTGTGTCCAGGGGAGGGAGGGAAGAGTGGGACTTGGGGAGTGGTCAAGAGGGTCCCAGCTTCATCCTAATATTTGGGTCAGTTGCTCAAAGGGAGAACATATTTATATATTGCTGTCAAATTTTTAAAAGATTTCAAGCCCTGGTGGTCCAGTGGCTAAGACTCACTCCCATAGCAGGGGGCCTGGGTTCAATCCCTGGTCAGGGAGTTAGATGCCACAGGCTAAAGATCCCACATGCCGCAACCAAGACCTGGCACAGCCAAATAAATAAATAAAAATTTTAAAAAAGATTTATCCAGATGCGACAAAAAGCTATTTGTTGTTAATCTAGGCTGTGTGATTATGAGTGATTATTGTACTACTCTTTGGGTTTTTCTGAATTTTTAACCTCTCAGAAAAATCATTAAAAGCAGTGCATGCTCGTGATGGAGTTTGTTATACACCAAAGTTAACAGTAACTTCATGTCTCCATGTACACTGTGCTACATGCTTTACATGGATACCACAACCCTAGGAAGGGAGAACTCTCAGCATCCTCCCATTATACAGATGGGAAAAGTGAGGCTCAGAAGCCCTCAGGCAGGTCTGCAGTTCTCACCTCATCTTCCATACCACGTGGGATTTCAGGAAAACTCAAAATCTCCCTCTGCTGGATAACCCTGCCACTAAAGGATGGAACCTGTGTCCCATGTATTAGTTACCTGTGCTGCGTTAAAACACCATCCCCAGATGCAATGACTTAAAATAACAGTCATCATTTAATATTTGTCATTGATTTCTCTGAGTGAGTAATTTAGGGGTGGCTTTGATGGGGCAGTTCTGGCTGAATGACTCCTGAGATTCCAGTAAGATGCTGGAGAGCTGCAGAATGTTGACTGGGACTGAGGATCCACTTCCAGGTTGGCTCGCTCACATTTCTAACAAGACAGTGAGGGCTGTGTTGTCTGCATGGGCAGCTGGAGTTTCCTCAGCACACTGTGCCTGGGATCCAAGGGTGAGCTTCCCAGGAGAGCCAGGCAGAAGCTGTATCAGCTCCTGTGACCTGGTCTTGAAGTCCAGGCATCACATAGCATCACTTCCACAGTATTCTATTGGCCATAGCGGTCAGGTCTGATTCAGTGTAGGGGTGAATTGTCAGGGACTATGAGGGGGCTGCCATTTTTACCCTACTTACAAGCTAAGAAGTTAGGCTTCTTAGATGCTCTCACTTCTTGGATGCTGACAGAAGACATGTGGCTCCAGGGTCAGACACAGAGGACAGTTTACTACTCACAATGATAGCAACAGCCAGAGAATCAGCATTTTTTTTTCACCCAGTGCCCAGTTCCCACAGATCAGCATAAAGAGAGCTAGAAGTCATCTGCTCACTCAGTGGGCTGTATTAGAGGAGAGAGCTCTGAGCTGAGGGAAACCACAGCTTCTATAATGGGTAGGAGCATGCCTGCCCTTTGCCACAGAGGGAGACATTTCTTTCTCTGCCTGTCTTCTGAGGGTTTGCCACACACACATCCTTGATGAGAGCCCAGAACAAACGACAGTCATGCCTTGCTCACAAGTCCTACCAAAATTCGAGAGCTCTGTCTTAGTCAGCTTGGACCGCCAGAACACAGTTCCATGGACTGAGAGGCTTAAACAACAGAAGTTTGGTTTTCACAGTTGCAGAGACCAGAGAGTCCACAGTCAAGATGCCAGCCAATTTGGTTCCTTATGAGAGATCTCTTCTTGGTTTGTAGATGGCCACTTCTTACTGTGTCCTCACATGGCAGAGAGACAGAGACTGAGAAACTCTCTTAGGAGAGAGCTCTATAAAGCCACCAGTCCTGTGGGATTAGGATCCCATCCTTATGACTTTATTTAACCTTAATCACCTCCCCAAGGGCTTACCTGGTGGCTCAGAGGTAAAGAATCCTCCTACCAGTGCAGGAGACACGAGTTCAATCCCTGGCCTGGGAAGATCCCCTGGAGAAGGGAATGGCTACCCGCTCCAGTATTCCTGCCTGGGAAATCCCATGGACAGAGTCTACAGTCCACAGGGTCGCAAAGAGTCAGACATGACTTAGCTACTAAACAACAAAGACACCTCCAAAGTCCTGTCTCCAAATACAGTCACATTGAGGGTTAGGGTGCTAACATATGGATTTTGAAGACACACAATTCAGTCCATAGCAAACTCCAGCAGAACTGGCCCCAATAGGGACTAGCCAAGAAGGTGACCATGAGGGTCATCTCGGAAGCCGGGCACCACAGCCCAGGTTTTGCGGTGGTGTCCTCAGACGATCTCTTTCTAAGGTGAAAATGGAGAGTGGAGGCCATGGCCTCTTTGTCATTAATGATAACATCCCTTCACTATGGGCTTCCCTGGTGGCGCAGATGGTGAAGAATCTGCCTGCAATATGGGAGCCCTGGGTGCGATCCCTGGGTAGGGAAGATACTCTGGGGAAGGGAATGGCTACCCACTCCAGTATTCTAACCTGGAGAGGTTAGAATGGGCAGAGGAGCCTAGTGGGTACCCACAGGGATGCAAAGAGTTGGACATGACTGAGCAACTAACACTTTCACTTTCCCTTCACTAACGCCCTTAACCAGCTGCCATCCCTAAGCCAAGGCTCAAAGGGTAGGAACTGGGGCCCTCCTGTCTCCCTCTGTCACTGCTTTCCCCACCCTTCTCTCCCCACTCTGTCTTTGGGGTAGGCTTTCCCCAAGGTCACATCTTTCCTCCCAAAGCTAACCACATGGCCAAATTTTTAATTGATAAATAGAAACTCTACGAAGTTGACTGTTGTCAAGCTACAAAATCCTACTTTTGAATGCCTGAAGCTGAATTTGCTGTTGTCTTTTTCCTTCTTCTAGATGTTCCCAATTCCCCCCAGATTGATGGACGATCCCTGACCAACTACTGCAAAGATCAAAAACTTTTTTAAAGCACATTAACAATTTTCACACTATTAAGTCTTTTTACACACCAAATTGTTCAGAAGCACAAGGAGAACTGTCTAACATGCATTGTTGTAAATTTTGCTTTTCATAATAAGAAACATATTCAAGGGACTTTCCTGGTACTCCAGTGGTTGCCAATGCAAGGGATGTGGGTTTGATCTGGGGTCAGGGAATTAAGATGCCACATGCTTTGGGGCAAGTAAGCCCATATGCCACAACTACTGAGTCTGTGCTCTAGAGCCTGTGCTCGGCAGCTAGAGAGAAGCCCAAGTGCCGTAACAGCCTGCAAGCTACCACGAAACATTCCACATGCCACACGGCCAAACAAATAAATATTTTGAAAAAACATGTAGGAGTAAACTAGTTTTAAAAAAAAATTCGAGGACCTCCCTGGTGGTACAGTGGCTAAGAATCTGCCTGCCTACTCTGGGGACACGGGTTCGATCCCTGGTCTGGAAAGATTCCACAAGCTTCAGGGCAGCTAAAGCCCATGAGCTGAAACCACTGAAGCCCATACACCTAGAGCCTGTGCTCTGCAACGAGAGGCCGCTGCAACAAGAGGCCCGAGCACCGCAACGAAGAGTTGTCCCCACTCACCACAGTAACAACAGAGCCAGCGCAGAGCAATGAAGACCCAGCACAACCACAAATCAACAAAATAAAATTGTAAATAAATAAATAAATATTCGAGATTCTGTCAGTAAGATAGATCTACTTCATTCTTTTTGGATAGTGCTATAGTATTCCAGAGTTATAGATATACCACAAGGTATTCAATCCTGATTCTCCTGAAGGACATTTAAGTTGTCTCTAATATTTTTGCATTACTGGCAATGCTGCAGGGAGTAACCTTATTTTTGCATGCATATGCTAGTAATTTTGTAGGAGAAATTTTTACAGGGGAATTGCTGGCACATAGAATACACACTCCCATCATTTCATGACAAAATAGGGGAAAAGTGGAAACAGCGACAGATTTTATTTTCTCAGGCTCCCAAATCACTGTGGATGGTGATTGCAGCCATGAAATTAAGAAACGCTTGCTCCTTGGGAGAAAAGCTATGACAAACCTAGACAGAGACATCACTTTGCCAACAAAGATTTGTATAGTCAAAGCTATGTTTTTTCCAGTAGTCATATATGGATATGAGAGTTGGACCATAAAGAAGGCTGAATACCAGACAATTGATACCTTTGAATTGTGGTACTGGAGAAGACTCTTGAGAATCCCTTGGGCAGCAAGGAGATCAAACCAGTCAATGTCAGTCCTAAAGGAAATCAGTCCGGAATATTCACTGGAAGGGATGATGCTGAAGCTGAAGCTCCAGTACTTTGGCCACCTGATGTGAAGAGCTGACTGATTTGAAAAGACCCTGATGCTGGGAAAGATTGAAGGCAAAAGAAGAAGGGGGAAGCCGAGGATGAGATGGTTAGATAGCATCATTGACTCAATGGACATGAATCTGAGCAAACTCTGGGAGACAGTAAAGTATAGGGAAGCCTGGCATGCTGCCAGTCCATGGAGTCACTGAGAATCAGATGTGACTTAGCAACAGAACAACAACAGAATACACATACTTTATTTTTTGATAAATATTACTAAATTTCTCCCTAAATTAATTAGAATTAATGGTGTGATCACTCACCTAGAACCAGACATCCTGGAATGTGAAGTCAAGTGGGCCTTAGGAAGCATCACTACAAACAAAGCTAGTGGAGGTGACGAAATTCCAGTTGAGCTATTTCAAGTCCTAAAAGATGATGCTATGAAAGTGCTGCACTCAATATGCCAGCAAATTTGGAAAACTCAGCAGTGGCCACAGGACTAGAAAAGGTCAGTTTTCATTCCAATCCCAAAGAAAGGCAATGCCAAAGAATGCTCAAACTGCCACACAATTGCACTCACCTCACACGCTAGTAAAGTAATGCTCAAAATTCTCCAAGCCAGGCTTCAACAATACGTGAACCGTGAACTTCCAGACATTCAAGGTGGTTTTAGAAAAGGCAGAGGAACCAGACTTCAAATTGCCAACATCTGTTGGATCATTGAAAAAGCAAGAGAGTTCCAGAAAAACATCTATTTCTGCTTTATTGACTATGCCAAAGATTTTGACTGTGTGGATCACCACAAACTGTGGAAAATTCTGAAAAAGATGGGAATACCAGACCACTTGACCTGCCTCTTGAGAAATCTGTATGCAGGTCAGGAAGCAACAGTTAGAACTGGACATGGACCAACAGACTGGTTCCAAATAGGAAAAGGAGTATGTCAAGGCTGTATATTGCCACCCTGCTAATTTAACTTATATGCAGAGTACATCATGAGAAACGCTGGGCTGGATGAAGCATAAGCTGGAATCAAGATTGCCAGGAGAAATATCAATAACCTCAGATATGCAGATGACATCACTCTTATGGGAGAAAGCAAAGAACAAAAGAGCCTCTTAATGAAAGTGAAAGTGGAGAGTGAAAAAGTTGGCTTAAAGCTCAACATTCAGAAAACTAAGATCATGGCATCCAGTCCCATCACTTCATGGCAAATGGGGAAACAGTAGAAACAGTGGCAGACTATCTTTTTGGGCTCAAAAATCACTGCAGATGGTGACTGCAGCCATGAAATTAAAAGACGCTTACTCTTTGGAAGAAAATTATGACCAACCTAGACAGCATATTAAAAAGCAGAAACATCACTTTGCCAACAAATGTTCATCTAGTCAAGGCTATGGTCTTTCCAGTAGTCATGTATGGATGTGAGAGTTGGAATATAAAGAAAGCTGAGCACCAAAGAATTAATGCTTTTGAACTGTGGTGTTGGAGAAGACTCTTGGGAGTCCCTTGGATTGCAAGGAGATCCAACTAGTCCATCCTAAAGGAAATCAGTCCTGAATATTCATTGGAAGGACTGATGTTGAAGCTGAAATTCCAATACTTTGGCCACCTGATGCGAAGAGCTGATTCATTTGAAAAGACCCTGATGCTGGTAAAGATTGAAGGCAGGAGGAGAAGGGGATGACAGAGGATGAGATGGTTGGATGGCATCACCAACTCAATGGACATGGGTTTGAGTAAACTCTGGGAGTTGGTGATGGACAGGGAGGCCAGGCATGCTGCAGCCTATAGGGTCGTAAAGAGTTGGATACGACTGAGCAATTGAAGTGACCTGAATTGTAAAATTAATTTATATTTTCTCTAACAGCATGGGGCTTCCCAGGTGGCACAGTGGTAAAGGATCTGCCTACCAATGCAGGAGACATGGGAGACATGGGTTTGATCCCTGGGTGGGGAAGATCCCCTGGAGAAGGAAACAACAACCCACTCCAGTATTCTTGCCTGGAAAACTCCATGGACAGAGGAGCCTGGTGAGCTACAGTCCATGGAGTCAGACATGACTGAGCACACACACACACACTAACAGCATATGAGTGTGCTCATTTCCCCATACCCACTTCATCACTGAATATCACCAGTGTTTTAGTTTAGTAAGACTGTTGGGCAAAAAGTGGTTTCCTCACATGTTTCAATTTTCATTGTTACTAATGAGCTCCTTTTCTTCGTCTACTTACTAACCATTTGTAATATTTCTTTCTGAAATACTTGGCCTCATATCTAGCCCACTTTACTATTGGATAACTGTTATTTTCTTATTTGTTTGTGGGAACTCTTTATATATTGTAGATGTTACTCTTTTCCACAATATAAATTACAGATACTTATTCCCAGTTTGTCTTTTAAATTTCTTTGATTCTTTTTACTGCATAAAATATTTTATTTTTGGAGAGTTCTTTATAACTCCTGGGTTTCCTGTCTTTCTTAGCCTTTTATGGAGTAAAGATATTAACCCTAAAAAAAAAAAAAAAAAAAGATATTAACCCTTTCAGTAAGAAGGGGTTTTGCTCTCTGAACATTGTCTGATGTTGCACCTGATTTGAGATCCTAAAACTGCCATTAAAGGAAGTTACCTCCCCCTAGCCTGGAACAGGGGAGGGGGCATCCCAGAGGGTAGTTATAGAGGCAGTGAGGGTCCCCAGTGATCTTTGTTGGACAAAACAAGCTGAACTCCTGGGATCAGGTCTCTTTGGAAGGGCATGGCTTCTTAAGAGGCCCCAAGGGGGAGCCTGGGAGGAGCCACTCTGTGATCCTCAGCTGCCTGGGAGCCTGTAGGAGGAGACTGCGGCTGCCACTATCAGGCCTCCTTCCCATTGTGACCCTGCCAGCCCACATTCATAGCCACTCACAATCATCCTACTCCAAAACACCAAACACAGCTGACATACACACCCACGGACATACAGAAACACAATTTTTAAAAATGCACATGTGCATACCCACATAGGCATCTGTGTCATTTGCCCCGATTCACAAATGGTCACATGGGCACACAGAAGGATGCCCACGTGTACATAGCCCATGCATATTTGTACATGTGCACAATACGCACTGGGGCTTCCCTGGTGGCTCAGAAGGTAAAGAATCTGCCTGCAGTGTGGGAGACCTGGGTTTGAACCCTGGGTCAGGACGATCCCCTGGAAAAGGAAATGGCAGCCCACTCCAGTATTCTTGCCTGGAGAATTCCGTGGACGGAGGAGCCTGGTGGGCTACAGTTCATGGGGTTGCAGAGTCAAGCTGCTCTGCAGCCTCATTCATACCTCCTATTGTCAGTTTGTGTATTTCCTTTTCTCCTCTATTTCACTTGCTTTCCTCGCTCCCTCTCTCCCCTTTCCTTCCTTCCTTCCTTTTTTACCTCCCTTCTCTTTTTAAGCCATTTAATAGCTGCGTAGTGATAATGTTTTGTGCGTTGAATTTCCATTTCTGGTGTGCTGCAGTCCGTGAAGTCACAAAGAGTCAGACACAACTGAGCAACTGAGCAACAGCAGCAACAATACACACTGATGTGCATGCAGGTCTCTCCAGGCACAGCCCTGCCAAGAGAGGTACTATCCACACGTGGTCACTTACTCAACGTCTGCACCTGCTGTCTCAGTCAGGAGCCTAGCAAGAAACACTCAAACCAGGTGAGAAAAATTTAACAAAGAGGCTATTTATAAGAGTGAAGAAAGGGTGAAGGGCAAATGAAAAGCCACAGTGACCGCCTGGGAGCTAGCTGTAGCAGGGAACCAGGTCACCATCCCAGGGCCTGAAGGGTCAGGAAAGGGAGGGACTGTGGGAGTTGGCGAGAGCTGAAGCTTGTCAGGGGACCGCCCAACAGAAACTGTGGTGGTCAGACGGGACCACAGCCACTGTTGATCCACAGCCTGATGGGGAAGGAGCCAACCTGTCCAGCCCCCTGCCCTATCTGCTGGCTGGGCCTGCTGTTGGCCGAAAGTGAAAAATGAAAGTGAAAGTCGTTCGGTCGTGTCCAACTCTTTGTGACCCCATGGACTATACAGTCCACGGAATTCTCCAGGCCAGAATACTGGAGTGGGTAGCCTTTCCCCTTCTCCAGGGGATCTTCCCAACCCAGAGATTGAACCTAGGTCTGCATGGCAGGCGGTTTCTTCACCAGCTGAGCCACAGTTGGCTGAACTCAACTATTAATAGGAGCCAGCGGGAGTCTGGTTGATGTGTGCCTGGGTCGGCCTCCTTAGGGGACACAGAGCAGAGTGGAGAGAGGATCTGAAGGGTCAGACAGCGAATATCACACAGAGCTCTAGATACACGCACACAGATGCAAGACGCAGATACTCACGTGTGCACTTCTGCACCTCCACACAGTGTAGGACTATGTGCATAGAGGCTCCAACACCCACAGACTCACACATGCCTGCGGAGAAGGCTAAAAGCCACCCCTTCCTTCCGCCTTGCCTGGTCCTGAGGTGAGCACCGCCCCTTCCCCCCTCCCCCTCCTCCTGCACCAAGCCCAGAGCCAGCTCTTTGCTGAGTTCTTTGTTACTCTTGGCAAAGACCGAATCCCAGTGGGACAGTGGGCTGGCCAGGCCCGCGCAAATCACCCGCTCTCTGGGGGCCTTTCAGAGGCCTGGCCTGCTGAGTGACAGCTGAATTGGGTCCAGATTGGGCTGGGGAGGCACTCCTGGAGGCAGCACTGGGAGGTCTCCAAGCCCCTGTCTGACTGCCACCCTCCACAAGCATCCGCCCATTGACGCCCCTGCAGGGGCACCTGGCCCAAGGGAGGGAAGTTGGGGGCCCCCCAACCCCCTTAAAGCCTTACTCCCCACCGACATCTAGCTCACCCCCAAATCCAAATCACACTATGCCTCACTGCTCCAACACCCTAGGTCTCCTTATCTTTGGCCTGGGAACTGCCAGAGGAACTTTTTTGAAATGTAAATCAAATCATTTTCCTCTTCTGTTTAAGATCCTTCAATGGTTCTCCTCACCCACTCCAGATAAAGTCTCAATTCAGTCCTATCCTGCACCAGCTGGTCGCTGACCCCATTCTTAGTCCCAGGGCTCACCAGCTGCCCCTGACCCTCCCAGGCTCCCAGTTCTCTAGGTGTGCCAAGCCCTCTCCTTCCCCTGGGCCTTAGCACCTGCTATTCTCTCTGCTGAAAAGTCTTCACCTCAGTACTTCATCTATTGATCCCTTCCAAACTAGAGCTTCTCAAACTAACACTGGGATAGAATCAAGCCAGAGTTTTCCCCCACTTCCATCATGGAGAGATGTTTTTGTAAAAACACGATGAAATAAGCTACTAGAAAAAAAATAAAAACAAAGAGAGGTATAACTATCTTGGAAAATAGTAGTTTCACATAAAGTTAAATATTCATTTACTGTATGACTCAGCAATCTCACTCCTGGGTATGTGCCCAAAAGAAGTGAAAACATTCATCCATGTAAAACCTATTTGAGAATGTTCACAGCATTTTTATTTATAATCATCCTAAACTGGAAATAACTTGATGGTGAATGGATAAACTGTGGTACATCTATGCACTGGAATACTACTCAGCAATAGAAAGGAAAGAACTGTCAAGACCCACAGTATGGGGAATTTCAGATGCATTATGCTACGTGACAGAAGCTAGACTCAAAAGACTGCATTCTGTACGATTCCATCCATATGACGTTAAAGAAAAGCAAAGCTACAGTGACAGAAAAGAGATCATTGTTTGCCACGGGCTGGGTTTGGGCTGGGGGTTGGGGGTCGCTGATGACAGAGGAGCGTGAAGGAACATCTGAATGATGGAAATGTTCCATATATTGATTGTGGCACTGTTTGTCAAAATTCGTAGAACTACACATTCAAAAGGGTGAATTTTACTGTGTAAATTTTACCCCAATAAATCTGACTTTTAAAAATGTAAATACAAATACCATTTTTTGTTGTGGTAAAATCTACATAATGTGAAATCTATCATCTGAACCCCATCACGTAGCATTAAGTATGTTCACATGTACACATGTACACATGTACAACATGTGCCATGTTGCACAACCGTCATCAACCTATGTCTCTAGAATGTTTGTTAACTTATTTTTAATTGAAGGATAATTGCTTTACAATATTGTGTTGGTTTCTGCTGTACTCTAGAACATTTTCCATCTTGCAAAACTGAAACTCTGTACCCATTAAACAACAACTCCCCCTTCCCCCTCCCTCCATTTCCCAGTGAGCACCATTCTACTACTTTCTATAAGGTGAAAGTTGTTCAGTCATGTTCGACTCTTTGCGACCCCATGGACCATACAGTCCATGGAATTCTCCAGGCCAGAATACTGGAGTGGGTAGCCTATCTCTTCTCCAGGGGATCTTCCCAACCCAGGAATCGAACCGGGGTCTCCTGCATTGCAGGTGGATGCTTTACCAACTGAGCTATCAGGGAAGCCCAATTTTAATTATTCTAGGTACCTCACATAAGCAGAATCAGGCCGTGTTGTCCTTTTGTATCTGGTTTATTTCCTTTAACATAACATCCTCAAGGTTCATTCATGTTGTAGCCTGTGTCGGAATTTCCTTCCTTGTAAGGCTGAATGATATTTCATGCCCACAAAATGATCACATTTTGTTTACCCATTCATCCACTAATGGATGTTTGGGTGCTTTCCACCTTTTGGCTACTGTGAATAGTCAAAATGTTAAAAACAACAACAACTGGGGTATGAATATAACCTCCATTTTAGAATGTATTAGATTCAACCGACCTGAAATTACTCTGTACATTTGCTAAGCACTTACTCGCAATTTCATTATCCATTTCCCTAGTCTGCCTTTCAAGTAGCAAAGCTGCCTGGTCCCTGGACTGGCTGGACACTACCTTCCATGAGCACCCAGTCATCCCCCACAATTCCTTGGGTGTGTCACACCTGCTGGGGTGGTCTGTGGGGGAACGGAACTTCCTGAGGAAAGACTAGGTCTGAGTCTCTTCAATCTGCAGCAACCAGGGTTGGGGTTGGGTCCAGGCAAAGGGCTCAGAGAAATTGCGCCAAGTGAATCTTCCTATTTCTCGGGCAATGTGGGAGCAGGGCTTGAACCCACATCTGACTTCAGATCTGTGCTCTTTGTTGTAAGGTACATGCGGTGACAATGGCCCTGAATTGGAGGCAGGGTTCAAGGCCCACCCTTCTCTAGCTGTCATGCTCAGGACTCTTTCTGCTTGCAAGAACTTCTGCTCGCTTCCAAGGTCAAGATGGAATCACTCAGTTAAGAAGTACTAGTTGTTGCCTGCTAGTTGTGTTGGCTCCTGAGCTGCGGACGGGCTACACGGGTGAGCCGTGGACACTCACGGACATTAATGTGTATGTACAGGGCTTCTCTGGTGGCTCAGTGGTAAAGAATCCCCCTGCCGGTGCAGGAGACACAGGTTTGACCCCTGGGCTGGGGAAGATCCCCTGGAGAAGGAAATGGCAACCCACTCCAGGATTCTTGCCTGGAGAATCCCATGAACAGAGGAGCCTGGCAGGCTGGAGGCCATGGGATCACAAAAGAGTCAGACACGACGCAGTGACTAAATAACAACACAGCAATATGTATGTACACGTGTGTGCATACATGTTACCTAGGTACAGGGGCTTGATATGTGTGTGAGTTCCAGAGAACTCAGATTTTTATTTTTTGAAATAACAATCATCTCTTTTCAAAGACTAAGGGTCAGGGAAGGAGGTTTTAAGATGTGTTAGGAGCGTAAATCTCAGGACTTTCAAGGTGGCTCAGTGGTAAAGAACCTGCCTGCATTGTGGCAGACACAGAAGACGCAGGCTCAATCCCTGGGTTGGGAAGATCCCCTAGTGAAGAAAATGACAACCCACTCCAGTATTCTTGTTGGGAAAATCCCATGGACAGAGGAGCCTAGTGGGCTCCAATCCATAGGGTCACAAAGAGTCGGACACAACCGAATCGACAGAGAACATAGGCACAAGAGCATAAGTCTCATTCCTAGTGGCTGCCCTGGCACCTGAGCTTCCAGGGAATCATAGAAAGTTTTATTTAAAAGGTGAAATATAGGCACATACCCACACATACATATGTGTTTACACATAAACACAGGATAATGTATGCCTAATCCCAGACTGACCCATAAACACATGCATAAATTCATAGACACATAAGAGATATACACATAAATTCATAGACAACCACATATAACACAAATGTTAATTGCCAATATTTATTGTTTCCAGTTAACAAAGCACTGTGCTAAGTAATTAACATATACTGCTTTACTGAATCCCTTTGCAAAAATCAGGATGCACGCGGTAATTTTCGCCCCCATTTTACGGATGAGGAAAACAAGGCTCAGAGAAGCGAAGTGACTTGCTTGAGGTCACAGAGCTCAGAAGTGGTTGAACTGGGCTTTGAGTCCCAGTGGGTAAAAGTCTGAAGCCACGTGCCCGATCACTAGACTGTTTGCTAACACACAGCTGCATATGTCACATACCCATGAGTTCACACACAGATTACAGGTGTTGACACACTGGTGCACACCTCCAGGCACACATATGTGCATGGGCCCCCACATATGGCACGCTTGTGTACAAAGATACATACAGACACATAAACACATAGTCGGTTCCCAGCAGACTTACAGTCACACATTTTAATGTTGGCCATGTCCAGGGTCACACACCAAGTGTATTGACTTGAGTTTGTGCAGAGCTGAGTCTAGACTTAGATCTGGGTCCTGGCATAGACTTCCTCCTTGCCTGCCCTGGCCCCTCTTGGCAGGTAAGAGCTTGGGGGTTGGGCATACTGCACCAAATCCTGCCAGCTGGTGGCCTGGATCCTCTGAGGACCGGCTGCTACCTCCCACTCCAACCCGCCCAGTAAGCAGAGCCACCCTCGGGGCCAGCTTCACAAAGCGCCACACCTGGGCCCCTCCCAGGAGAGGCTGAGCTCAGGAAACCTTCCAGGTGGCTGCCACAGTGGCGTGCCGCAGCCCCAGCCCACACCTCCTGCTGCTTGCTGCTCCCTCTCCAGCAATAGGTGTCGATTATGGAGGCAGTGACCCTCGCCTCTCCTGCCTCATTTTCCATTCAGCCCCCAAGTCACCCCACAGCCCAGTGCACATGCACCCTGGGAACACAGAGCAGTGATACCTGCCCAGGCAGGGAGTCAAGGAAAGCTCCCTCAGGGAAGCGGTGTCTAAGCTGAGGTCTTTACCTGAAGGTGTAGCAGGAACTAGCTGGTGAATCAGAGTGGAGGAGAGCTTCAGCCAGAGGGCGGCATTGGCAATGTCCCAGAAGTGAGAGAAAATCACACCTTTGGGGACTTACAATTGATTCATCATGACTGAAGGGGAACAAAAAGGAATGCAGAGTGATCAAAAGCCTGGGTTAAGGGGTGCTTTGGGGTGAGCTCAGAATTGCAAAGGCCTTGGACAGCTTCCAGAGTGGCCATTAATTTAAGCCTTCCTTCTGTGGCTGCCAGACCACTGATGCTCTCAGACCCAGAGTCCTGGCTCACTGTCCTGGGATCACCTGGTGGCCCAGGGCTTGCCCAGGCAACCCAGTGACCATGTCTCATCCTCACAACTAGTGATACTTCTGGGTGGATATTATTATTCCCTCTTTACAAGTGACGAAAACTTGTCTTGCAGAGGCATCTTTTTAGAATGAGAATGATCTGTCTAGAGGTGACCATGAGGAGAAGGATTCCTCTGGGTGTGGCCTGGGAGAACTGTGCTGGATCTGGGAGGAAGGGGAAAGAATCTGTGGGGCTGAGAGGCCTGGGAACAGAGACTCAAAGATTGAGGCTGGATTGCCTCTGGTGGGAGTGGCTTTCTGGTCTTTGGAGTAACCTCTAAGGCACTCCTTTAGCATGAGCCACTCCTAGCTTCAGCCCCGTTCTTGACAGTCCAGAGACCACCACCCCCATGCCCATGTAGACAGCCCCAAATAAACCTTTCTTCCTAGAAAGTACCATTAATTTGTATGGCTCCCATGTAATCCCCCTATAAGACGGGTTAATGGCTGCAACAGTGGGGACCCCATCCCTAATGAGGCAGATCCTTAAGCCCCCTCGGCCCCAGCCTCCATCTCAGGCCTTCTCCTGAGCGCTAGGTCTTTGGCCTTCAGGGGGCCAATGTTCTCTGGCCGCATGAGAGTGAGTGCAGAACTAGGAGATACACAGGCCAGAGTTTTCATCCTGATTCTGCCCCCAGAATCAGCTCTGTGACATCAGACAAGTCCCCCCGCCACCGGACCTCAGTTTCATCACCTGTAAAAATGGGATGATTGTAACTATCTCACGGTAGTCTATTACAAGATTGTGGTGGTGGTTTAGTCACCAAGTTGTGTCCAACTCTTGTGACCCCATGACTTTAGCCCGCCAGGCTCCCCTGTCCATGGAATTCACCAGGCAAGAATACTGGAGTGGGTTGCCATTTCCTTCTCCAGGGGGTCTTTCTGACTGAGGGATCAAATCCCCATCTCCTGCATTGCAGGCAGATTCTTTACTGACTGAGCCACCAGGGATATAAGATTGTAGTGAAGATTTTATGACAAAATATATGGGAATGGCCAAGTACCATGCCCAGGTTTTCATATAGACTTAAAAAAACTGGATGGTGATTTTTTTGGAGGCTCCACATTTTCTGTGTCAAAGAATCTAAATTCTGTAGCTCAGAATTCAAAGTTCTTCTAAATAGCTCAGCCCAGCCCTTCAGCCTTATCTTTCCCATGGAAAGCAGTAGGGCTCAGACTGGGGCTCAGGGAGCAGGAGGTGCTGGATGTCAGTTGGGCAGCACCCCCTGGGGAGAGGGGCTGAGACTGCTGATGCAGTGTTATAACCTCTGCTAATCTGAAAGGGTTCTGAAATGGGAAACCTGAACCTGTGGTGAAGATCTCTGTGCCTTCATCTCAGGTGGCGTGCATGACACCTCGTCCCCTTTATCAGCCAGGGCTGCCACTGTCTTCCCCTGATCAAAGTTTTGGGCATGGTTGAAAGACAGGTGGATGGCTGAGAGTGAATAAGACACTCCATTTCCCAGGGGTTCTGCTCCCAGTACCAAAAGACTCACAAATCAGGCCCTCACCAGCCTGGGCCCAAGATCACTTGTTTTTGATGATTGCCCTAGAGAGATATGAGGTAGAGTCCCCACTCTGGTGAGAATGGGGGTTGGGGGTCTTAAGGGTGGGAGATAGCAGGGAAGAGGGATTAGATCAATAGCCAGATATTTATAGGTTCATAAAAGCAGAGACATTACTTTGCCAACAAAGGTTCGTCTAGTCAAGGCTATGGTTTTTCCTGTGGTCATATATGGATGTCAGAGTTGGGCTGTGAAGCAGGCTGAGCACTAAAGAATTGATGCTTTTGAACTGTGGTGTTGGAGAAGACTCTTGAGAGTTCCTTGGACTGCAAGGAGATCCAACCAGTCCATTCTGAAGGAGATCAGCCCTGGGATTTCTTTGGAAGGAATGATGCTAAAGCTGAAACTCCAGTACTTTGGCCACCTCATGCAAAGAGTTAACTCATTGGAAAAGACTCTGATGCTGGGAGGGATTGGGGGCAGGAGGAGAAGGGGACGACAGAGGATGAGATGGCTGGATGGCATCACTGACTCGATGCACGTGAGACTCAGTGAACTCCGGGAGTTGGTGATGGACAGGGAGGCCTGGCGTGCTGCGATTCATGGGGTCGCAAAGAGTCGGACACGACTGAGTGACTGATCTGATCTGATCTGATCCCAGCTCTATTGTTTACTGTGAGTATGTGGACAAGATGCTCTCTTTCATTGATCTTCAATATTTGCATCTGTAAAATGGGAGAAATGACATCTACATTGAAGCCCCATTGGATATATTACATGAGATGCCATTTGTACAGCATTGGAATGGTGCCTGGCACATAGCCGACTTGATAAATGTCTTCTCCCAGCTGTTAGCACTAGTACCCAGGACAGCTCCCCATCCTTGCCTGCTTGGCTGCTGTCCACGGTGCTGATAAAAGATTGCCATCTCTTCCATTCTCTCCCCCTTGCTCCTCATTCGTTGACCTCTAACATTCTCACAGGTCTTCGAGATCAAAGGGAGTGTTTTCATGACTTTCTCTCCAACCATTATCACCATGTTCAAAATACAGTTGAAGAATGAAAGCTATCTTTCCCACGGTGAGCAGATGTGTGTGTTCTTCCTCCTGTACATTTCACTGAATGTCTGTTGGGTTGGTTCCAAGAGCTCCAGCTTAATAAGTAAAATAAAAACAAGAACAAAGCGCAATAATGTTTGTTGACTACTGATTGTTAACCAAGACTTCTCATTACTCCAATCTCTTAAACCAGTATCCAGAAATTCAAACATTTTCAAGAACACCTAATAATTCTTGCCTCCTCTTCTTCCTTTCCAATTTCAGTAATCTGTAGGAAAAAGTGCCAAGACTCCAGAATCTCTGTTAGTGCCCATTTCTCCATTCAGGGATGTGGTCAAAGCCATGATGATTCTTAGAACATCTTCCAGCAAGATGAGTCAGGTACAGGCAATGAAAGAAAAGAGCATGGGATTTGAAGTAAACCAGACCTGGGTTTGAATCCCAGCTCTGTTACTCACTAGCTTCCTGCCTTGGTAACTTCTCTGAACCTGTTTTCTCACCTATAAAGCCAAGTTAGTAATTCTACCTCTTTTGTAGGATTATTGAGTGAGTCAAAGGATATGTTGTTTCTAAAGGGTTTAGCAGTTTCTCCATAAATGCTCCATAAATTGGTGACTAAAATTACTTCAGGTATCTGACTCTGAGACTCTCAGTGCAGAGACACAAATCACCATGTGTCCTTTCCAGTGAAGTCAGCTTCAGATTCCTTAATGTTGGAGGTTGTCCCAGGGGCTTGGCTTTCCTCCTACTCCCATAGGCTGTTGTATCTCCCAGAGCACCAGTTCCTCTCTCCTTCTTTGCCTATTCAGTGTAAACCCCTGAACACACACACACACACACACACACACACACACACACACACACACACTGTCTTGTCAATTTTTATTTGGCTGGGTCCATCTGTTCTGAATTTCATACAGAGTTTGGGTAATATCTATTGGAGATAGGCAAACCTGGGCTTGACTCTTAGCTCAGCACATGCTAACTATGGTACTTTAGACAAGTCACTTAGCCCTTTAGCCTCAGTTTCCTCATCTGTAAAATGGTGATGATAATATCCCCTTCCTCATGAGATTCTCACAAGAAGCAGGGGAGAAATGCATTAAAATTCTTAGCACAGGTGCATATGGCGAGTGCCCAATATCTTTTCACCATTATTGTTGTTCTTAGTTTCCTGATTTTTGTTTCTGTCATTCTTTTCTAGGGATGCTCTGCTTTCTCCCTGACAAGCTGGAGAGTAAAGAGTCCTACCTCATGCTTTTTAGAAGCAGAGTGAGCCCATCTTGTGTACTATCATCTCTGGAAGAAAGACATGCATGGAGTCCCCTGAGACCCTTTCTCTCTTACCCAGGATTGGGATCCTAAGTGGCATGCTTAACCTTTGTGATTGTCTTTGTTGTGTTGTGTGTACACATAAGGTTGGGTGTGTGCATATCTGTGAGTGTAGGAATAGCTGTGTTATGTGATTGTGTGTGACTTTTATGTAAGTGCACATGTAATTAGGTATGCAAGAACACACACAAATGAGAAATGGCTGTGTGTATAAGGCCACGTGCATGTGTGTGATGGGGGTGTAGCTGTTGAATGTATTGCCAGCTCTTCAGCCATCTGCAGGCTTGAGGGGTCCTGGGCAATTCACAAGGTTGCTGGTTGCCAGCACCTGCCACTCTGAGCACCATCCCCAGCCTGTCATTTGGGGAATAGCCACGCTTCAGTGACTCACCATCCTGCTTACTCAGAATTTTTCACAATCTGACCTAAGTGGGGTATCATGAAAATATTTGCCAAGTACACCAAGGGTACTTGAAGAATGGTTAGCTTTCATAAGAAAAAGTTTCCCAGTGCTTTAAAAATTACTCAGTTTGCACCCTCTTATTTATAGTGAATGCTTAATTACCCATGATGCTTATCTGTTCATTAAAGCAATGCTCCCAAGGGATCATGTCTTGACAATAAAGGGTTAGTCATTAATTCGCATTAATTTGAAAGTAATAAAAATTTTGCAGTGTCCCATAATTCAGACATATCTCTAATTCACAAACACCCTCTCCCCCCAATTATTCCAAATCAGGAAAGTTCTATTATTTAACAGAAATACATACAATACTCAAGGGAAATAATTTCTATGTCACCATTTAGGATTCAATAACATAACATCTTTATCTGAACAAAGCTGAATTTTTTCAAA
Source organism: Bubalus kerabau (assembly GCF_029407905.1). Taxonomy (NCBI): domain Eukaryota; kingdom Metazoa; phylum Chordata; class Mammalia; order Artiodactyla; family Bovidae; genus Bubalus; species Bubalus kerabau. Next base: position 98,025,632 of record NC_073634.1, on the reverse strand, counting down.
GCACTCAGCCTCCTATTGTTTTCTCTGATGCTCATAACAGGTCAGGGTTGATGATGCCCGTTTGTCAGAGGGAAACAGGTTCTCACAGTGGTTAAGTGAACTGCAAACCAAGCTCACAAAGTCAACTAGTGAAAGCAGTCAGAATTAAATGCAAGGAGTCTCAGTGGCCTCAGTTTCTCAAAACACAGTGAGTTGACCCCAGAAAAAGTCAGAAGGAACTCTTACTCTTGACCATGGGAGTAGGAAAGATGTTGTTCTTGTTGTTCAGTCACCAAGTCACGTCTGACTCTTTGCGACCCCATGAACTGCAGCTTCCCTGTCCTTCACTGTCTCCCGGAGTTTGCTGTAGTTCTTGGCAATTTGTTATTTTGTCTGCTCCAGGGCATTGTTTCAGGAGATAGTAAGCAGCAAGACATTCTAACAACAGGAAGAAATGCTTCAAAACCTGTCCATTCTGTGCCTCCTGCCATTTGTCTCTGCCTGTGCTCAGTCATCTCCAAAACACCTACTGTGTGCGGGCCTTGTGCTGAGGCCAAAAGCAGGCTCCCAAGTGAGTCTTTCAGATGGCCTCAAGGACTTCATAGTCGAATGAAGGGAGAAAAATACATAAAAAGCAGTTATTCCAACCTAGCATGCCCTGTGGAGGTAGGAAAGGCAGTTCAAGGGAGTGCAGAAAAAGAAAGAAGATGCCCCCTTTGGGGTGTGGAGTCAGAGAAGGGGAGGGCTAGGGAATCGAGTTAGCCTGGCCAGATGTTAGGGGCAGGAATTCATATTTAAGTCCTACCCCCAGCACCTCACAGTGTGACTGTATTTGGAGACAGGGCCTTTGAAGAGGTAATGAAGGTTGAATGAGGTCGTATGGAAGGACCCTAGTCCAATATGACTGGTGTCCTTATAGGAAGAGGAAATCAGGACACAGACACGTACAGAGGGATGACAACGTGAAGCCACAGGGGAAGACGGCTGCTCACAGCCAAGGAGAGAGGCCTGGAGCAGATCCTCCTGAGCCCTCCCGTACTCTACCCTGGACTTCTTGCTGCTGGAACCAATCACTGCATCTCGATTGACTAAGTCACCCAGTCTGTGGCACTGTGTTATGGCAGCAAATGAACACACAGGACAGAATCTGGGGTGGATGGGAGCTGCAAGTCCTCACCTGGCTGTGGGGCACCCCTGCCAGGCTCAGGAGGGCAGACTAGAGAAGGATGTCAGGATCAGGAGATGGGGAGGCTGTGTATGCCAGGCTCAGGATTTTAGATTTTTCCGAAAGGCCATGTGGTACCACGAAAAATTAAGCTAGAAGTGGGCCTCTAACTACGGTGCCCAAAAGGGGGGAAACCAGCAAGACCACGACAGAACAAACAAATCTTAGGAGTGAGAAGTAGCTCCTGGAGGCTTTTAGCTCATAGAAATAACTCCAAAGAAGGCTGGGTGGCAGAGAGGAAAGCCTACAGTCTTTGAAGTCAAACAGACCTGGATCTGAATTTTAGTTCCACTATTTTGTCCGTGCATTCATTAATCTGCTTGGCTCACAAATATTTTTACTGAGCACCTGCTATGTGTTCTAAGAGCTGGGAATACATCAGTGACCAAAACAGGAAGCCCTTGCTTTCAGAGAGCTTATATTCTGCCATTCACAATGAGCAAATTCATCAATAAATATGTAACAGGTCAAGTGATGATGAGAGCTGTGGGGAGAATAAAGCAGGGAAATGGACACAGAGGGGAAGACGGACACTTTTTTCAACCAGGTGGTCAGGGAAACAACACTGAAGCAGAAACCTGGAGGAAGTGCGGGATTGCATCACGTAGAAATCTGGGTCAAGAGTATTCTGGGTGGGGGGGAATGGCAGGAACAAAAGTCTCAACAGGTGTGGCAGAGAGACTCGTAGCTGCTGCCAACCCCTCCAGAACGCAGAGGCCAAAGAGCCAAAGACCACAGCACTTATACTGCAGGGACTTGGCCAGAGCATACTCAGGAGTGATAGGGATGAAGGCCAAACCAGGTAGGCTGAGGAGTGAATGGAAGAGGAAGGGGTGGAGATGGCAGCTCCAGACGCTCTTGCAAGACTTTTGCTCCAAAGGAGATCAGCCAGATGGGGCGGTGCCTGGAGGAGGATGTAGGGTCATGGGAAGCTTTTCTTCCAGGAGACATCACAATGTGCTTGTGTGATGATAGATGGATCGAATGCAGCAGGAAATGGCTGCCTCAGGAGGGAGAGGCAGTATTTGCAAGGGTCCAATCCTTGCTGGCAGAGAAGGCAATGGCAGCCCACTCCAGTACTCTTGCCTGGAAAATCCCATGGACAGAGGAGCCTGGTAGCCTGCAGTCCAAGGGGTCGCTGAGAGTTGGACACGACCAAGTGACTTCCTACTTTCACTTTTCACTTTCGTGCATTGGAGAAGGCAATGGCAACCCACTCCAGTGTTCTTGCCTGGAGGATCCCAGGGACGAGGGAGCCTGGTGGGCTGCCGTCTATGGGGTCGCACAGAGTCGGACACGACTGAAGCGACTTAGCAGCAGCAGCAGCAATCCTTGCTGGGTGATAGGGGAGGGTTCTGGGGCATTCCCCTGCAGGCACCAGCCTCACGAAGAGGCAGGGGCAGTGGGGAGCACTTTGTGAGAGCAGGAAAAGTGGAGAAGGAGCAAATACACTGGTGCAAGAGGGCCTGGGGCAGGTGGATTCAGCCTGGTAGCGCCCCGGGGTTGGCTCAGAAGAACTGATGGTTAAATTTACAGGAACCTTTGGTGAATCGGTTAGTAAACCATTGGCAGCTTGAAATAGGCTACAGTGGGAAGATTTAAATCATGGAAATTGGCAAGTGCTACAGATCAATGTCTTCTTTTTTAAACTTTTTCGTGGCCGCATGGGGTCTTCGTTGCTGTGTGCGGGATTCCTCTCGTTGCCACCAGCAGCGGCTACTCTCTGGTTGTGGACCATGGGCTTCTCATTGCAGTGCCTTCTCTTGTCGGGGCACACAGGCTTAGTTTCTCTGTGGAAAGTGGAATCTTCCTGGACCTGGGATCGAATCCGTGTCACCTACATTGGCAGGCAGATTCTTAACCCCTGGACCACCAGGGAAGACCAATGTCTTCTTAACCAGAGAACCATTAGGTAATATTTCCCAACATCTCCAATCCAAAGAGATAGTTCTCTTCAGATTGTTTCATATCCTCAGGGAGACAGGAAGGCAAAGTGATGAACTGAGCATGAGGAGGGGGGAAGAGCATTAGAGAAATGAGGAGAAAGGCAAAGATATGTGACAGTCATCTTGGAGTCATGAAATAGTCCTCTTGACCAGAAACGCTCTTGCTTGCACAGCAGTGCTGGGCTTGCTCATTCTCCTGGGCAATTTGCTTGGCCACTTTGAGTCTCACTTTGCACATCTGTTAAACTGGAGTCCTGATTCCAAGGTTATCGGGAGCATGAAGTGAGGTCAGGCACGTAAAGAATCCAGTCAGAGAAGGGGGCAGTGGCTGCATGGGTTGTGTTCTGAATCTTGGGTTTGCAGAGGAAGGAAAAGCTGAGGACAAGTCTTGCTTTTGGGTGTTCAAGGAGAGTGCCTGGTGCCCCTTCCCTCCACTGACCTCCTCCATGGATTGGGATGGATGGAGTCCAGCTGCAGGCTCAGAACATATTGCCCCAACTCCCCCCGATCTACATATTTATCACAATATTGCAACTGCATAATTTAAAGTGGGTGTTAAAAAATATTCCAATGTGTTATGTGATTTTTGTGTTCCTGGGTGAAGAAAAATTGCTGCAAGAAGGTGGTTAATTATTTCAAAAGATGAATTCCATGAAATAAAATAAAAATAGACTCCCTGTCCAGAAGGAAAGTGAGAAAAAAAGGGGGAGACATGAGGAATGGTCCCCTCTAAATAGGATGTGGATGTTTCAAGTAGTGAGTGAGGACTTGGGATGGAGACAGATGCTGGGCACCTGTCACATGGCCAGGAGAGAAGAAGACAGCAGGTAGGGAGGGTGCCAGAAGGGAGGCCAGTGAGGGAGCTGTGATTGCTCGGGACACGGTGGCACCTTAGACAAGGGAGGAGGTTGGTAATCAAGTGACGTGATTGAGTCTGAAAGTGTCTAGTAAGCATTGCATTGACAAGCGTTAGTTAAACTTGAGGCATGGAGATGAGGGAAGAGGCAAGGTGGGATTTTTATTTAAGGGACAGCTGGACAGGGGTGCCTTTTGCTGAAGTTCTTGATGAAGTTCAATAAAGAACCACTTTCTTCCCCATCTGAGTTCTGATCAGTTTAAGAAATAAGGCCAAGGCTGGCGAAGGCCAGATGCCTCCTTGGTTCCTGATGAAAGCCAGGTGAGGGAGTATATTTATGTGAAAGTCAAACAGATCTGCAAGCCAAACCCCAGAAGAAGGTCCATGCACCCCTGGGAAGTGCTGACATGGGCAGCTGGCCCAGGAAGCAGGGCAGAGAAGAGCATCAGAGAAGTCTTACTCTCTGTTGGCAGCTTGCTCACAGAGGATTAAAGGGCAGACTGAGCCCAGTTGATTCTTCCCCAAACCATCAGTCAGAAAAGTCACTCTGCCTCCTCTGGGGTAGGAGAGGGAAGGGAGGGAGGGAGCCAGGAGGTAGACTCACTAAAGCATGAGGAAGGCAGCATTTGGCATCACCCCCAAAACACCTTGCACAGAAATGTGGCAGCCAGGGTGACAAGCAGGCTTTGGGGAGGGCGACAGACTCAGTGTTGGCTGTGGGAGACCCAGGTGGGTGGAGAAGTTTGCTTTGCCATAGGATACCGGAGTGCCTGAATTGAAGCTTCCCTCTCACTTGCTTCTAAATGGTTTCTTGAGCAAAAGAGAAAGAAGCAGGACTTCTCTGATGGTCCAGTAGTTAGGACCTGGCACTTACACTGCAGGGGGCCCAGGTTTGACTGCTGGCCCAGGTGCTAAGATCCTGCAGACCACACAGTGGGACCAAAAGGAGGAGGTGTGGGGAGGAAAGAGCGGGAGGGAGGGAGGGGGAGGAGAGGCTTTAGGAAAATTTTGTGGCAGGAACTTTGCATAAAGCCTCTTTGCTCATCTCTCTCCCTCACTGCACTGTGTTGCTAACTCACCATTTCCCTGCTTCTGATTCTTCTCTACCCTCTTCTTCCAGTCCAGAGGAGCCTCTGGGAGGTCTGCTGAATGAATCAATCACTGATGGAGAGGAGGAGGCGAGTCCTCTCCTCAGCAGTGTGAATTACGCTCCGCAATCAGATGAGTCTCTCACTGAACACAGAGCTGCTTGCCCCACCGCAGATAGGGGGTGTGGGTTCACGCCTCCATTTCTTCTCCAACTCAGGCATGGCCTCAGCCAGGGGAGTTAGATCAGCATTGTTGTGTGGCGGGTGGCAAGTCCTGTGTCCTGGTGTGGTGAAATGGTAGAAACTGTTTTCATGAAGGTGGCAGGAGCTGTGAGCCTGTTGGCCTGGGAGGGTGCAGGCGTCCTTCTTGGGGAACTCTGCTCCTTTGTTAAGGCAGCATCCTATGGGCCAGTTTGGTCAAGGAAGGCCTCTGGGCAGGGCCCTGGGGGAAGGAGGTCAGACAGTGAAGTGCCTCAAAAGGAATTTAGAATGGCTCAGGGGTGCTGAGAAGGAGGGGCTAGAAGAGTCTAGAGAGGGGCCCCCCTGTGATGGAGAAGATGGCATAGAACGGCGGGAGGGCCAGCAGGGACCACAACCAACTTTCATGAGAAACTGCTTCCTGTGCACTCAATGGCCTTGTGTGGGCCATTCTTCGGGGAATGAAGGAAGAAGGTTGGCAATGCCAGGGCACGTTGCTGTGCCCAGCAGCCTGGGGAGCCGTGGCCTATGAGGGAGCTGGGCACGAAGACATGGAGCCATTGGAGAAACAGGCTGCAGTATGGGCTTGAGACAAGCCGTATCGCCAAACAGAGTGAAGGAAAGCGACAAGGTGGCTGTGACCGGGCAGAGGCAGGAGGGGGACTCGGTTCTGCTCTTCATGGAGTGGGGGTGGTCGTTTTGTTTAGATATTAAAGTTAAAGCTGACCCCAGGGCCCTAAAGGCCTCAGAGGCCAACAGATGGCAATAATCATGAGTCACATGCCTGACTGTTTAGGGTCATGGCTATGATGACATCATTTCCCCTCGCTGGCCTCCTGTCATGACTTCTTGAGTGCGAGAGGAAGGGTGGGCATTTCAACCAGTGCCTGCAAGTGCCAGGGTGGGAGTGACTGGCTCACGCAAATGTCACATATCATGTTTGTGACAGCGGAGAAAAGGTTGTGTCTCACTGGCGTGGACAATAGACAAGGAGCCGGGTTGGTGGTGAAGTGGGCAGGTTTGCCCATCTCAGGGGCCCTGAGAGGCACCGCCTCCTCCAGTCCCTGCAGATGGGCAGTTGTGAGAACCCATGAGTTCACCAGCCCCACCGCAGGCCCACCAAGAAGCCATCCCAGCCCTGCCCTCAGGGAGTGGGTTGGGGGTTCAGCTCTGCAAGGAACGTAACTGGCCTGCGTTAACAACTGGAGGAGCCTGGGAGGAGTTCTGAGGCTGAGATCATGTTCAACCATGCCTGAGGTCAGTGTGAGTGGCTGTTTAAGGGGGGAGGTGTTGTATCTGCATCCGAGGGAGAAGACATGTAGGTGGTGAACACACCTGTGTGCGTGAGGGTCCGAATTTGCATGTGTGATCACATGTGTGTGCGTGTGACTGTCAGCTGAGAAGGCAGGCAAGTATTTGGATGTCTTCATCAAATGTGTGTGAGTATCAGTAAGTGTGAGCATGTGGGATGTAATTGGACGGGGGCAGGCGTGTGGACGTGTGTGTGTGTGTGTGTGCTTGTGTGCGGGTCAGTGCAGTGGTGACCATGCATTACTCGTGAACCCTCTGTGCCTTAGTCTCCTGGGTGAAATGGGATGGTGAGTACCCCCTCCCAGTTTGTTTCAAGGATCTAACGTACGTAGAGGTGTAGCAGAGGGCCTGGCACACAGCGGGGGCTCTACCAGCCCTCGCCACTGTCGCTGCAAGTGTGGCTTGCATTCGCAGATGAGCATTTGTCTATGTGAGCGGGTGTGTGGATGCGAAGGGGCGGGGGTGCCCAGGTCTCAGGTGGTGGTTCCTGGCACAGGGAAACAGGAGACAGATGGATAGGAGCCCTGAGACCTGGGTGAGGCACCAGCGAGACCTAGGCTCAGCCCATGTCCCCAGAGCACTGAGCCCTTATCCACTGCCTCCTGGAGGACTGAGAGTCTGGCCAGACAAGGGTTGCAGGGGCCCTCTTGCCCTCCTGCTTCTGTACCTACCCAAAGATCTGACAGGAGATGGGGGCTGGGGACAGACCGTCCAAGGGCCCTCTCCCTCCCCTTGCAACCTGACGGCTGTGGCCCAATTAAAATCAACAGTTCACAGGTGTTCCTGGTAATGACTCATGCACGGAAAGCTCCACTCCCTTTAGGGCTCTTCTAAAAATTTTTAGAGCTCTTTAAATTTTATTCACCCCCAACATCAAACCCAGGGAGGAAGTAATAAAAAGAGTCTGGGGGGAGGAGGCACAGCACACATATGTGTGACGCACACACTTGCTCACTCATAGACACATACATATACTAGCACACACACACATCCCTTTGCCACTCCCACACACAGAACCATTCACACACCTAGATGCACACTCAAACACCACAAACACACATTCCAACACATGCCATCCGAATCCACACCCACTCTCACAAACGCCCAGAGTGGCCCACAGCTTGCACCACTCAGATACACACAACCATACTGGTGTTCTCTCCCTGTATAACAAATGCCCACACACAGCGGCCTAAAACTGCGCATATTCATTATCTTGCAGTTTCTGTGGGTCAGGAGTCCAACGTGCCTTAGCTGGGTCCTCTGCTCCAAACCTCTGAAGGCAGCAGAGAAGGTGGCCACTGGGCTGCATTCTCATCTGGAGGCTCAAGTGGGGGGAAGTCCTTCTCCGAACTCATTCAGGTTGTTGGCAGAATGTGTTTCTCTGCAGCCCATGACAGAGGGCCCCAGCTGTTTGCAGGACATTGGTTGAAGGCTGCTTGCAGCTCCTTGTCTCAAGGGACTTACTTCAACCCACCAACATGGAGGATTTCTCTAGCTCATGCTAGCAAGATGGAGCTGTCTGCGTGTGTGTGTGTGTGTGTGTGTGTGGTGTGTGTGTTGGTGTATGTACCTAATCACAGGAGTGACAGCCCATCGCCTTTGCCATGTTCTGTTGGTTAGGAGAAAGTCAGAAGTCCCACCTCACCTGCTCACACACACTTATTCACCCTGGATGTACGCACTCAGGGATCACACACCACATAAGACCATCCATCAACCCCCTTACCAACCCCTGTAAACACTCGGCCATCTCCAGGCCACCCTGGAAGCTTCCACTTTGCCTGGTCAGACAGATGAACACTTGACACTAAAGCCACCCTGGTAGCCAGACACCCTCAGAAACTAGAAGCAAACCCACTGCCCAGCACCTGCTCCCCATGTCGCTGCCTCGTGTGGCCTTTTCTGGCTTCCTGGCTTCTGGTCCCACCTCTTCTCCACCTTCTGTTTACACTCTCAGCATCCATACAGACCTGGTCCCTGAACTCCACCTCTGGGTAGATATTCATGACTCCTCCCCCCAGCCTTAGTCTTGCCGCAACCTGCGTGACTGGCAACTTCTTTATAAGTAAAATCAAAGACACTTTTTAAAGTCCCAGCACTTGCATTATCCCTTCCGGCTTCACATAAGCACAGATCCATTTTGGGGGGCATCTTTGACAAGTCTTTTCAATTGTCTGAAAATGATGATTTAAATGCAGAGCCGGGACTTCCCTAGTGGCCTAGTGGTTAATACTCCACACTTCCAAAGCAGGGGCACGGGTTTCATCCCTGGCTGGGGAACTAAGATCCCACATGTCATACAGCAAAAAAAAAAAACAACAAAAAAACCCCAAAAACCAAAAACAAACCACTCCCTCCCCCAAAACACAATGCAAGCCCTATAGCCCATCACCAGGGACCTCTCCAAAGGCTGATGCTTTGGGAGGAAATGACAGAGATTTTAGACCCCAGGAACCTGGACATCTTAGGGAGAATCACTTCTCACTGAGCCTTAGCCCCCTTGTTTATAAAATGTGAATAAGAATTTTTCCTAATCAGTATCAGCTAAAACTAAATCTACATCTATTCCATGTCCAGAAACTCTACTTCTAAGTATATCCCACAGAAATGTGTGCATGTTTCCATCAAAGCATGATTACAGGCTGTCCACAGCAGAGCTATTCATAACAGTCCACACTGGAAACCACACAAATGTCCATCAGAATAGAACGAGTTCCCTCTCTCTCTCCCTTTTCTCCTTCTCTTTCTCGACTCACACACACACTTTTCTGAACTAATATAAGGATATTATTTTTCATACCTTTTTCTTATGTAAAAAAACCCAATCCTGATTGAACGTGGACTGTAGAATAGAGGGAGATAAAGACTAGAATGGATACACACACCGTGCTGCATTCATACGATATAGCAATGGAAAAGAACCATCTAGAACTGCAGGCACCGGTGTGTGTGAGTCTCATAATACCGAGTGAAAGAAGCCTAACACAAAAGTGAACATACTTTATAATTTCATTTACAGGAAGTTCAAAAAGGAGCAGAACCAATCTAGGGCATCAGAGGTCAGGGTAGTGACCACCCTTGGAGGAGACAGTGGCTGGAAAGGAGACACGGGGTGGGAGGTCACATGGGTGTGTTCAATTTGTGACAAGCTGCTGAGCGGTACACTTATTATTTGTGCAGTTTTCTGTATGGATGTGTTACAGCCACAAAAAAACCCTAAAATAACAATAGACTGAAGCTGGATGCCTGGTACATAAGAGCCACTCCTGTTAGGACTAGCTCTTCCTTCTCCTTGAATACCATTCTCCTTCATGAGGGGCAGGAAGAAACCAAAATGTTCTGTCTCTCTTAGCATTGTATGAGCACTAAACAGTGTCTCTATCTCGAATCTCTCTCCCCAGACCACCCTAAAGCACCTTTGGTTTTGTGTTAAACATTTTTCACAAGCTCAGACTCCCCCCAACCCAACCTTCAAACCTGGAAACCCTCATTCTTACCCTGTCGAGCGCCTCCAGTTCCTTCTTAATTACCCTCCTCCTTCCATCCTGGCTGGGCTGGGGAGTGCATCCGGGGTGTTCGCACTGATGTCTCTGGCTGCCCCTCCCCGCCTCGCCCGGCCCTCACAGTCAGATTGTCAGGATTTCCTCTCTGCTGTTTCATTCCGCAGCTTCATAATCAGCCTCAGCCTTCCTGCTAATGCTTTGACATCCACTCTCCAGGGGAAGAGAAGGCCCAGGGAGCAGTCTAATCCAGGTGCTGCCAGGATGCTGGCACAGCTGGGGACACCCAGGCATTCTATTTGCGTAAGGACTCACCAGGCCTCCGGGGATACAACCTGGTAATGACTTCAGAACTGACAGGTAGGCCCTGGTAAACCGGGACTCACACTTTTGAATTAAAAACAGAGATTTCAATCTGTGCATCCCGGAGGCTGTCTGGGTCTTACTCTGCGGAAGAAGAGACTTGTGGTCCTTGGTCTCTGGAGCTGGGTGACAGTTGCAATGAGGGATAGCTGGGGCAACGGAGATGGAACAGGAGTCAGGCAACTTTCAGTGTCACGGGCAGATAGTAAACATTTGGGGCTTTGCAGGCAAAATAACCTGTAAATCAATGAGTGGGGCTGTGTTCAAACAAAACTGTATTTTCAAGACAAGTGTAGTTTGCTGACTCTTGATAAGGATGTTCAACCTTTGAGAAATTCCTTGAGCCTCCTAGCTGTGAAAATGCCAGGCCCATATTCCTATATTTGCAAGATTAACAAGATCATAGCAATCTCTTTCTCCTGATATTGAGGATTAATCTCAGCTCTCCTCTCTTCAGCCACCCGGGGAAGGGATTCAGGTGGATTCCAAGTGTGAAATGTTGGCCTTCTCCAGGGTTCTGACCCATCACCCTCCACAGGAATGACTCCCAAATTATGACTGGGGCCCTAAGTCACCAAGACCACAGCTGAGATTCACCCTGACCCCTCCCTGTCACGTTCCCCTGTTGATTTCCTACATCCCCACCCCTCTTCTGCCTGCTTTGTAACCCTTAATACATCCTCATCACTTCTGTCCTGGAAATAATAATAATAGCATCCTCGTCACGTCTGTCCTGGAAAACTGTAGTGACCTACACTGGTCCCTGTCTATTCCTTCATCTTCTTCTACACACCTACTGGAATAATCTTTCCTCATTCAGATCGGCCTATGCCTCCAAAACCTCCCGTGGCTTCCCACGGCCTATTTACAAAGCCCACATTCCTCAGCTTAGGCTAGTGGATGCTTATTATTTGGCTGCCCAGCCTCTTCTCATTTCTGGGACTTTTGTCCTCTTTTGGAAACTACCTCTTAATCTCCGACTCCTAACACAAGCACATTTCTCCCGCAGCATTAGGGTACTGGCAACCTTATTGGGGGGAGAAGGCAATGGCACCCCACTCCAGTACTCTTGCCTGGAAAATCCCATGGACGGAGGAACCTGGGTGGGCTGCAGTCCATGGGGTCGCTAAGAGTCGGGCACGACTGAGCGACTTCACTTTCACTTTTCACTTTCATGCATTGGAGAAGGAAATGGCACCCCACTCCAGTGTTCTTGCCTGGAGAGTTCCAGGGCCGGGGGAGCCTGGTGGGCTGCCGTCTATGGGGTCGCACAGTCGGAAGTGACTTGGCCGCAGCAACCTTATTGGGAAGCATGACCCCGCCCCAAGCTGCAGTTGATTGGTCCAGCCTGGGCACGTGACTCAAGCTGGCTCAATCAGAAGCTGTCCCTGGCTCAATCAGACCTGAAAACTGACAAGAGGTCAGGCTCTTTGGATGGCTAGACCGTAGGACACCTAAATTTAGGACAACTTATTGGCCATGCCCTGCCATGAGGACCCAGGAGAAGGAAGTCAGGTGCCAGAGAGGGAGAGGAGCAGACAGGCAGTGCAGAGAGAAACACGGCATGAGATAAAGCTCGTTTCCTGGGCTGGATACTAAGGGTTTCATGCCCCAGTTTTGTCTGCATCCAACCCCTGCCTCAGGGAGCCAGCCCGGTCCTCCAGCTCACCTGCATTTGGACTTGAGTCTCCCAGAGGTGCCTTCTGTTCCTAGCAGCCAAAAGTGACATTCCAAATCCTTAACAACTGGACCATGTGGCCCTATCAGTGACAGTAGCCCTGGAGCAGGGTCCCCAAGGTCACCTGGTAGTCAGGACATTAATTCTTCAGTTGCTTGAGGATGAAACGATCCAGCAGTCTGAGGGAGAGCCAGGATGGCCTGGTGTCAGGGCTGGGTGGCCTGGTATCAGGTGGCAGCGGTTGCTGTCCAGGATTGGGGATTTGGGCCAGCAACTGTTTACCAACCACGCAGAAGTGTTACAGTATCTGAAGAATTTGGCAGCAGAACCAATGGAATCAATGCAGCCAGACCCTTCACACTCAGACTGCACCAGCCTTAGTCAGCTTGGGGGGCCCATAACAAAAGACTATAAATCATTTTCTCACTCCTCCGGAGGCTGGGAAGCCTAAGATCAAGGTGTCATTTGATTTGGGTCCTTGTGAAAATTCTCCTCCCGGCTTACAGATGGCCTTCTCACTGTGCCCTTGCAGACCCAAGGGAGAGGGAGAGAAAAAAAAAAAGGGAGAGAGAGAGAGACATGGGAGGGTTGGGGTGGGTAGGGGGACAGGGACAGCGAGCCCTCTGGTGTCTCTTCTTATAAAGACACTAATCCCGTCATGAGAGCCCCACCCTCATGACCTGGTGTGCATGCTGCTTGCTAAGTCGCTTTAGTAGCAGCCGACTATTCGACCTATGGACTGTAGCCTGCCACATTCCTCTGTCCATGGGGTTCTCCAGCAAGAATACTGGAGTGGGTTGCCATTTCCTTCTCCAGGGGATCTGCCCGACTCAGAGATCAAACCCACATCTCTTATGTCTCTTGCATTGGCAGGTGGGTTCTTTTGCCTCTAGCGCCACCTGGGAAACCCTCATGACCTCAACTAACTCCAGTTGCCTCCCAAAAGCCCCATCTCCAAATACACTGGGGTCAGTATTTCAACATGTGAATATTGGGGAGACACAAATATTCAGTCCATAACCCACACTACCTTCAATATTCACTCAACAAACATTTATTGAGTGCCAGGTGTTGGGAATCATTAGCTGGGCCCTGGCCCCTTACTCCTTATTGAGGCTCTGCTGGTCTGGTCAGCATGTCCCATGGCAGTCCCTCCAGAATGCCCTCTCCTTTCTTCCCTGACCTTGTATCAGCCTCCAAAAGTCCTCCTCCTCTCAGAAGCCTTATCAGAACCCCTCTCTGCCCCTTTCATTCCCATCACACATCACACTCCTCTCCCCAGATCTACTGGACTCCATCTCCTATTCATGTTCTCTGGGTGTCTGTCTCCCGGCACCCCTCACTCCAAACACACACAGGTCAAGAACTTTAGAGGATGGGGACAAGGTCAATGTTATCTCCACCTCGCCCAGCAGCAGCTAGCTCTGAGCTCTGAGCATGGTTGGGACTTGATTGACCTCCTCATTGATTGCTGGTATTGAATTGTATTCTGCAGAGATGCTTTGCTGACGGGGTTTGGTGAGAAGATGGGGCAAGGGGGATGACTGATAATTTTATCAGGCAAACCTGATTGCTCTCTCCCCACTGTAAGCTTTTCACTGCTTTCCCTACCCTTTCTTTTTGGATAAATGTCAGTCCCTTGAACCTTAAGGACCAGTAAGCTGCTTTGTAATCTAGGTCCTGCTTACAGATCCAGCTTCACTTGGAAACTCCAGTCACCCTAAACTCCTCGCCCTTGCTTCCTTCTCTTGCCTCTGACCCTTTGCACATGCTATTCCATCTGCCAGCATCAGTCTCCCCAGCATCTCTCCTCTTTCTTCTGGCCAAAACTTAGCTTGCTCCAGGAAGTTATTCCTGACACCCTCCCACCACCACTCCCAAAGCCTGATTTGATGGTACCCTATGCACTCCCATAGGGCACTGTACTTCTCTTGTTGTAACCTTTATCATGGTCATCGCCTGTTTAATTGTAAGATCTTTGTAGGCAGTAACTACCTCTGCCCAGCCTAACTTGGTACCCATGGGAACCAACAGTGCCTAGAACCTTGCCTTTCAAGTTGGCAGCATCAACATCACCCATGCGCTCCTTGGAGAAGCAGCTCTCACTGGCCCTTCCCCAACCCCTAACCTACTCTACCACCATCTGTACTTTAACAAATCCTGGGGAACTTGTGTGCACATGAAAGTCTGGGAAGCACTTATCTAGGTCAGTGATTCTCAAACACTAGGGAATTTTAAGAGCTGATGCCTGGGTCTCCCTGGCCCTGAGATTCTGACATACATGTTTGATCTGAGGGGAGGGCTTACATTTCTGCAGTGTTTAAAGCTTTTCACATGATCTAATATAGCACAGGGCTTAATAACCCTGGTCTACTCAGTAAATACCCCTCGAATGAATGAACTAACATCTATTGAGCATTTCATAGAATCCTCACAACTCTGTGGATAGGAGATTATACTGTCCCCATTTCATGGATGAGGAAGTTAAGGTCAGGCAGGGGGAAGAATTGCCCCCAAGTAGTGGCTGAATCTGAAGCCCATGATCTTTGCTTTGCTCTGAGCTGCCTCCCAGGACAAAGATGAGGACAGTCCTCAGGAAGGAGACTCAGCTCCATCCTGCCTTGTTCTCCCCATACAGGCAGCAGCCCCTGTAGGCACATGGGAAAACAAGCCCCTGGAGGCACCAGGAGGCAAAAACACACATAAATAAAACTTGAACCCCAGTGCCTGCCGTGAAGATTAGGCATATATTTATAAAAACCACCAGAGCCACTGTTCCTCGGTTTCGTGTTTCATTTACGGCGAACACAAATAGCTTCAGCACGAATATCTGGGATCAAAACAGAGCTGAGGTTCCGGAGCATCTGTGCTATAGGAGGTGCAGTATGCACTGAGATAATTTTAGCCGAATGTGTTATAAACAAGATCTGCAGAACCGCGCGGCGGGCTGAGTTTTGAAAACTTAGGATTCTAAATGTATAAATTGTTTGGAACATTTAACATCTAGTCATTAAGCAGTCACCCCCTTGCCCTTCGTTTTCAGCAAGAAGCTTGCAGCACGGCAGCCTCCAGCTGACACCGCCTTCCCAAGTATTAAATAGGGACCACTAGGCTGTGATACACACACACACACACACACACACACACACACACACAGGCACATGCACACGCCAGCTGGTCCAGACCATTCCTTGGAAGGCAGAAACAGCACCAAGGCAAAACATCCGTTCACCGCTGTGCAGCAAAGACTGTTTCTTAGGGACTGAGGCCTTTTTTTTTTTCGATTGAATTTTTAAAACAGTCTTACACCTCAGGTTCCAAAAAGCCTCCCTAGGATGTCAGAGGGAAAGCAGGGAGCTGGGGAGGGAAGAAGGACACTGGGATGTTTATACATTGTGATGTAGTCTATACTGCCTGACTAGGCAAGGATATTGTTCCCTTTTTACAGGAGAGAAAGCTGAGGCTGGAAGAAGTGGCATGCCCAAATCAAAGACCTGTCAGGAAGCAAAGCTGGGATTTAAACAGGAGGGGAAATTATTTAAATGGCAGCCAGATGGCAGACAGGGAGTCTTGTACCCACTTGAGCTGTTCCTTTTAGAATGCCTGGAACCCTTCTTTTTGTCTATTAAACAATCCCTTTTGAATCACAGCACTATGCCTACGTAGTAACAAATGGTACAGAAGAGGTTGTGATAAAAAACAAGTCTTCTACCCTTTTCCCTCCCACCCTCAACCACCCGTCTCACCTGGGAAAAGCAACTTTTGGAAACAAACAAAAAAAATAGTTTGTCTTTCTGACTCTCTAGTGGGTAACTCAGTATCTCTAGCTAACTTGCGTTTTTCCCCTCTATTTCTTGGTTTATCATCTTTATACCATGATCAACCCCATGATCTAAAAGATGGGAATTTAGCTCTCTTAGTCTACCTCTTTTCTTCTTTTTCTTCCAGTGTTTGAAACTTAAGTAATTATTTTAAGTCTTCCAGTTGTTACCTTTGACACTTTCAATGGTATGTAAATAATTTACTTTAAACCATTTCTTGCTTACTACTCTTAAACCAGTTTTTAAATGAGTATTTCTTGACTCCCCACTTTGAAAGTAAGAACTTTGCACCCCTACTTTGTCCCTCCTTTCTGCCAGCTACACCCTTATTTTCACGTTGTCAAGGTTGCTAGTACTTATATTCTTCACATGTAGTACTTATATCCTTCAACCACAGCCTGCTGCTGCTGCTAAGTCACTTCAGTCGTGTCCAACTCTGTGTGACCCCATAGACGGCAGCCCACCAGGCTCCCCTGGGATTCTCCAGGCAAGAACACTGGAGTGGGTTGCCATTTCCTTCTCCAGTGCATGAAAGTGAAAAGTGAAAGTGAAGTCGCTCAGTCGTGTCCGACTCTGTGCGATCCCATGGACTGCGGCCCACCAGGCTCCTCCGTCCATGGGATTCTCCAGGCAAGAATACTGGAGTGGGTTGCCATTGCCTTCTCCATCAGCCACAGCCTATACCTCTGTATTTCATCCACAGTTTTACTCTAAATACTGAAATTCAAAAAGAGCATTTATATTATTGTAAGTATGTAAACATTATTCACTGATGAGTCAAGTAATATCTTAGGATTCCACTTCTTGTCTTAAAACCCAGTGTCAGGACCGCAGGTCACTGGTAGGAGACTTGTCCTAATATCACAGTCAAATGGATTCTTTTTGCTAAGCTCTCTCAAACACTCAAAATACTGCCATATTTTAGTTTGCTTTGTATTTGGAATGTGACTTTCTTACAAATATTTGCTTTTCCTGGAGTTTTGAATTGCTTTTTCCCCCCTTTTTTACACTGTATTATATCTTCCTTTTTAAAAAAAATTTTTTTCTATTATTCTACCAGTCTATCAAATTCCCCATTTCCTCTTCCTGACACAACCAATCTCCTCTCCCTTCTGTTCAAGTGTTTTCTAACCCTGCAACCTCATGGTCATCCTTCCACCTTGGGTTGGCCCACTGTTCCTGAACCCCATGTCTCTCTCTTCCTGGGTCGGTTTCCTTTTTATTGCTAGTGAAATTTATAGTCACTCAGTCGTGTCCGACTCTTTGTGATCCCGTGGACATGGGATTTCCGAGGCAAGAATACTGGAGTGGGTAGCCATTTCCTTCTTAAGAGGATCCTCCCAACCCAGGGATTGAACCCGGGTCTCCTGCATTGCAGGCAGATTCTTTACCGTCTAAGCCACCAGGGAAGCCTTTTGTCTCTAGAATATTTCCTAAAAGAGGGTACATGGAACTATGAGTCATTGCTTGTCTAAAAAATTCTCTCCCTCATGTTTGACTGATAATAAGAAGGGGTTTAGATCTAAAGTTGAAAATAATTTTCTTTCAGAATGTTAAAAGTATTTCTCCTTTGTCTTAGAACCCAGTGTTGCTGATGGAATGGCTAGTGGTAGTCTGATTCCATTCTTACATTGGTGGACTGCTTTTTCTCTCTGAAATTTTTTAGGATTTCTTCTCTACCTTGATAATTCACGAAGATGTGCATTAGATATGGGAATTTTCTCATTCACCATGCTGGGTACCTTTTAGGTCCTTTCATTGTAAAGATTTTCTCTGGGAAATTCTCTGCTATTTCTTATTTTACTTTAATTATCTTTTATTTGGGTATTAGTTGTGGCACACAGGCTTAATTGCCCTGTGGCATGTGGGATCTTAGTTCCCCAAACAAGGATCAAACTCACGTCCTCTGCATTGGGAGGCAGATTCTGAACCACTGGACCACCTGGGAGGTTCCTCTGCTGCTATTTCCTTGGCTATTTCCTCTCCTCTGTTTTCTGTGGTCCATACAGCACTTGTCTTTATAATATACATTTATAATATATACATTAAACTCTGACTTTTTGCTCTATAGTCTGGAATGTGTCTTCAGCCTTACATTCCAGGCTTTTTGATGAAGTTTTCTCTGCAATTGTAATTTTAATCCTTCAGTTATTTCTTGTCACCTGATTGCTCATTTTTTCATGACAACCTGACTTTGTTTTATGGCTATATTTTCTAACTGAATATATGAATTAAGGGATCTTGTAAAGTTCTCTCCATTCTCTGAATTAGTTTTGTTTCCTCCAGGTCAGTTTCACTGTTTAGCTTCATCTTTCTCTTTCATGACGCTGGTTCTCTTCACATGCTTGCTGCTCCTTGGGTGTCTGTTCATATTTATAAATGGAATGGGTGGCTCGTGTGGGTTTCCTCTGCTATTTTGTAAAGAGATTAGTTTTCTCTGAGGCCTCTCACCAACAGAAGATTTTGACTGTGTGGTCTGGTGGGAAGAGGTGGGTTATGTGACTGGTGGGCTTGGTTTTTAAGGCCAGTATGTTGAGAGCCAACTGGAGGCCCCCCACCCAAATGTCAGAATGGGGAGATGTTCACTGTAGGTCACCAAAATGCATAGGAGGAGCTTCAGCTTTCCCAGACAGTATGCTTACTCTCTTTACAAAAGAGCTTTCTGCTTTTCAGCCTGGGTAGATGCTGCAGACTGCTTTCTACAGAAGATAAAGTGCAGGGCTGGAGAGGCCATCAGACGTGATCCCATGTGCAGACCCGCAGGTAAGGTATTGCCTTCAGCCCCCCTCTCCTGCCTTGACCTGAGGGTAGAATCTCTCCCTGGCCCTCCACTGCCACCTCCTCCGGGACCCTCTCGGAGTGTATTCTAGGCTGTGCCCATTCCATCCGTCGGCCCACTCCCATCTGTTTTCTACCTTTCACACATTTGTTGAAATTCCTGGTTTCCAGAGAAAGATGGTGAACCCTCCCCCTCTCAACAGTTGCTCTTGTGGACTTATTCTCTGTTTAACTTAACTTTTCTCCTTCTATTTTTATTTTGTCAGGAAAGAAGTTGGGGGACAAAGGCATGGACCCAGTACATCTTGGACTGGAAGAGCTGAATGCCTGGATTCTACCAGGAGTGACTGATGAGTGCTATACTTTACAGGTTCTAAATAGTAATAACTTTATATTAAATAATTTTGTATAGCAACTTTGTATAATTTAATATCATACAATTTACATTAAGTAAATGACTCTCCCTCAAATAATGATGCCTTTAGGCATCTGAAGTAGATTTCAGGTAGATTCCAGTTGTAAGGGCTGTGGGAACTACATTTACCATGTGGCTTTTATTTCCTCACCACGTTGTTTGTCACAGTGACCCTGTGAAGCAGGCATCATGGCCCACTCTCTGCAGATGAGGGAACTGAAGCTCAGAGAGGTTACTTGCTCATGGTCACACAGTCAGCAAGCAGCATTCCCCAGGGAAATTTCCAGGATTTAGCAAAGCTGAGATCAGGTGGCATCTGGAAGGAGAGACTCCAACTTAAGAGAGAATGAACTCACAAATGGGAGAAAATATTTGCAAATCATATATCAGATAAGGGATTTATATTCAGAAGATATAAAAAATGCTTACAACTCAATAATTAAAAGAGACAAAAAATTACAAACTGAGCATAGACTTTTCTTCAAAGAAGATATACAGTGACTGATATGTGAATGGTATCTCAATAGAGCTGTTTTTAAAAAGAGAAAAAACAGATGGGGAAAAAGAGGGAATGAAACCAGAATATCATCATTTCATTTGTGGTGCAGTGCCAGGACGGAGCAGGCAGGATCTAGGCCAGCTGAGGAGGGGGGACAATGGGGCCTTATTATGAGTGGGGAGGTAAGTAGAACAGGAGAAAACTAGATAAACAGGGCAGGTCAGTGAATTCTTTTAACAGTTACTCCTGACCCTTTGGGTGGCTGCACCTGTTTTCAGGTGAGAGTAATCCTGTGTTATAGGGTGTAGCCCCATCCTAGGAAAGCCCCCCCTACCCACTCCCACCCTACCCCTCCTCTTATATTAACAGTTAACATTAGTGGCAGGCACTGAGATAAACTCTTTCAAAACCTTTTTATCATAGAAAATTTCAAACATACACAAAAATAGAATGAACTCCCACATATTCATGTACTCACTTCAACAGCTATTGATGTTTTGCTATTCTCACTCCATTTAGGCACCTCTCCCCAGCATGTTCTAAACTCTGTACTTACACATATAGTATTTACCTTGTTGAATTCTCACAACAAACCCATGAGGTAGGTACTCTGATCATCCCCATTTTTTAGATGAGGAAACTGAGGCTCAGAGAGGTGCCGTCACTTGCCTAGGGAAGTGGCAATGCTAGAATTTGAATCCAGGACCATCTGATTCCAGATGCTGTGTTTTATATTAGCCGCAGCTGTGTGTAAAATAAGGGTAGAGAAGGATGTCTCCATCCCCCGACAAGCAACCCCCAATCTCAGTACTGCTTCCTGCCATCTTGCACCCATCTTGGAATGAGTGTTGATTCAGGGAAGCTAAGTGCTGCCAGTGCCAGGGTGGAAATAGCAGCGTCAGGAGCAGGAGATGTGCTAAAACTGACTCTGTGACCTTGGGTAAGTCACTGTCCCTCTCTTGACCTCAAGTTTCTCACGTGCCAAATGGGAATAAGACTCCCTGCTTCACAGAATTGTTGTCAGATTTCAATGACACAAATAATTAAAGTGCCCGGCACATAGCAGGTGTTCTACTGTTGGTAGCTGTTCAGTTTTTCTGTTTTTATTTTATTTTTTTTAGCAACAGGGAAGTCATATGGAAAGGAGGGTAGGCAATAGAATCTACAAGTTAATCTAATCCAGGGGCTGTGGTGTTGGGTAAGCAAAGGAAGCAGGGACAAAATCTGTGGGGAGCCCTTTATAGTTGGAGTGGAGCTTCTGTAGAAATCAAGGAGCTTTTTCTCTATGTTTTCTTCTTGGAGTTTGACGGTTTCAGGTCTTAAATGTATTTTGAGTTAATTTTGTGATTGGTGGAAGGTAGGGGTACAGTTTCTTTCTTTTAAAAAAAAAATTTTTTTTTTAATTTATTTGTGACTTTACTGGGTCTTTATGCTTCCCTGATAGCTCAGTTGGTAAAGAATCCACCTGCAATGCGGGAAACCTGGGTTGGGAAGATCCCCTGGAGAAGAGAAAGGCTACCCACTCCAGTATTCTGGCCTGGAGAATTGCATGGACTGTATAGTCCATGGGGTCGCAAAGAGTCAGACACGACCGAGTGACTTTCACTTTCACTTTATTGGGTCTTTGGTTGCAGCAAGCAGGGGCTACTCTTCACTGCAGTGTGCAGACTTCTTATCGCCGTGGCTCCCCTTGATGTAGAGCACGGGCTCTAGGGTACACAGGCTCGGTAGTCGCAGCACATGGGCCCTGGAGCATTCCGGCTTTAGTAGCTGCAGCTCATAGGCTTAGTTGCCCTGAGGCATGTGGACTCTCCCAGACCAGGGACCAAACCCATGTCCCTGCATTTGCAGGTGAATTCTTAACCATTGGAATACCAGGGAAGTCCCTAGTTTCAATCTTTTGCATGTGAATATCCCCAACATCTTTTATTGAAGAGACTATCTTTTCCCCATTGAAAAGTATTATTCTTGGCTCCTTTGTCAAATAGTAGCTGACCATATATGAGTGGGTGTGTTTCTGGGCTTTTGATTCTGTTACATTGGCCAATGTGCCTGTTTTTGTGTCAGTACCATACTGTTTTGATTATAGCTTTGTAATATAGTTTGAAATCAGGAAGAATAATGCCTCTAGCTTTGTTCTTCTTTCTCAGGATTGCTTTTGGCTATTTGGGATCTTTTATGGTTCCATACAAATTTTAAGATTTTTTTTTCTATTTTTATGAAAAATACCATTGGAATCTTGATAGAGATTGCATTGCATCTCTAAATTGTCTTGGATAGTATGAACATTTTAACGATATTTATTCTTCCAATTGATGAACATAGGATATCTTTCCATTGGTGTTTTCCATTTCTTTCATCAACATCTTATAGCTTTTATTTTCACCTTCTTGGTTAAATTTATTCCTAGGTATTTTAAAGTATTTTATTGTTTTTAATGTTATTGTGACTGGGATTGTTTTCTTTATTTTTCTGATAACTCATTGTTAGTGTGTTGATATTTTGATTTTGTATCCTGAAACTTTACTGAATTTGTTTATTCTATATTTTTGGTGGCACCTTTAGGGCTTTCTACACATCCTGATTATTTTAAACATCCCATTTCAGTGATGTATAAGCTGAGGCTCAGAGTGATTAAAGATCACACCCAGTGTCATAGTTAGAACTCATGTTGTTGTTGCTCAGTTGCTAACTCGTGTCCGACTCTTTGCAACCCCATGAACTGCAACACACCAGGCTTCGCTGTCCTTCACTATCTCCTGGAGTTTGTGCAAACTCATGTCTACTGAGTTGGTGATGCTATCTAATCATCTCATCCTCTGCCACCCCCTTCTCCTTTTGCCTTCAATCTTTCCCAGCATCAGGGTCTTTTCCAATGAGTCAGCTCTTCTCATCAGGTAGCCAAAGTACTGGAGCTTCAGCTTCAGCATCAGAACTCATGGTCCCGACTAAATTCAAAGTCTGCCTAACTCCAAAGTCTTCTTGGCACAAGATATTGCCTCTGCTGTTCAGTCCTTGAAATAGTATGAAGGACTAGATGGTACCCATTGTCGAGAAGCAACAGAGAAGCAAGTTCAGATTATACACTAGCACCTGGGGCTTCTTCTCCGTCCCAGCTGCCCTGCCCCTACCTGAATGTATATGTGAGGAGTGGTTGTCTGCATCGAGATTGGGAGTGACCATGTGCATCTGTGTATGCCTTTGGGTGTTTGAGTATCCGTGAACACATGGTACATATGTGTGTGTTGCCACTGTGGCATGTGTTGATATGTGTCTGGTGATGTGTGAGGGGAAGCGTGCGTGGTGGGTGTTTTTGTGTCGGGGTGTGTGGTATGTGTGGAGATGTGTTTGTGTGGGGTGGTGTGGGTCTGCAGGGCACGGGGTACAGTGCCTCTGTGAGGCGAGGTGGGGGTGGGGGGGAGTGTAGTGCAGGGTGTGCTCCAGGAAAAGAGATCCAGTGACTGGTCTCGGGCATGTTTTCCATCCTCGAGCATCCCGGCATCTTGCTGACACTGATCTGGGTCTGGGAACATCTTTCCTGAATAAACATGATGTCATTTCCATTCCATTCAGCCTGCGCTGGGACAGCTGCTGTCAGCATCACTGAGGGAAATGCCACCTCGGCCCTGACAGCTGCCACTTGGCACACTTTGTAGAGAGCTTCTCTGAGAAGAAAAAAAACCAGCCAGTCATGCAGATGCTATTTAAAGTATGTTGCATCTTGATGAGAAATGTAGAGGAAGCTAAAGTGTGCTGGAGGGATGGCTCAGGACCCTGGGCTGGGAGAAGGGGGAGACTTGGGTGTCCTTTGCCCTGGATCTGTGTATCTTGAGCTAAGTCTAGGCCTGCCTCCCATTTTACAGATGAGGAAATTGAGGCCTAGAACGGGGAAAGGGCTTGCCCAAGATCAGAGAGCAAGTCAGAGTCACAGAATGGAAGAGCTAGAAGTCATGGCCAGAATTCTCAAATCTAAGTCCCACATTAGACCATTGGGGAAACTTTGGCCCAGAAAGGAGAAGCAGTTTGCCCAAGTTCATTCAGCAAATCAGTGGCAGAGCTGAGGTTGGAACCAAGCTCTCAGGCATGGGTATTTGACCTTAGGCTTGATGCTGATCAGGCTTCCCCAGTGGCTCAGACAGTAAAGAATCTGCTGCAATGTAGGAGACTTGGATTCAATCCCTGGATTGGGAGGATCCCCTGGAGAAGGAAATGGCTATCCACACTAGTATTCTTGCCTGGAGAATTCCAGGGACAGAGGAGACTGGCAGGGTACAGTCCATGGGGTCACAAAGAATCGGACAGGGCTGAATAACTAACACCCTTTTTTGATGCTGATCATCTCATACAGCATACATATGCATCTCATTGCATACAGTAGGAGTTAAACAAATACATGTTAATGAGATTTACATTGCTTTCAATGGCTCAGAAATACATTGAATGATTCTTTTCTCATCCCTGCCTTTCACAGCCAGGAATATTGTATGCCTGCCTTATCTAGCTTCCTTGGAGCCTCTGACATCCTGGAATTAGTTTCTACTGCAGCAGGAAGTAGATAAGATCCTCCTGGTCAGGCTGGGAACTTCTCACTCCTCTAAGGTGGTGCTTGAGTGTTCAGCAAGCCCAGGCTTGAGTCTGACACTTCCCTGATTCTCCTCCCTGTCCAAACTCCTAACAGTGACATTCAAGGTATTTCACCAACTGACCTGTTTCCACCTTCCCATGTTCATCCCCATCTCTTCCCACTAAGCAGTGATACTGTAGTTTCTCATTCTCCCTGAGAAAGCCATGTTCTTTCACACCCCTGTATGTTTTTGCACATGCTTTAGTATAGAAAGACCTTTCTCCGCCCGCCAAACTTCTACTCATCCTTCGGGACCCTACTCTGATACCATGGAATAGGTGGAGTAGCTAATCTTGGACTCACTGCCTCTTGGAAATCCCTGGGTCATAAATCTTACCACAATGAGTTGAATGTGGTGGTCTGACTCCCCTACAAGATCAAGAGCAATCAAGGACAGGAATAGAGGCTGAGCAATGTCTAACACCAACATCCAACTCAGAGCCTGAAATTAAAAGTGTTCTGAGGAAACATTTATTGAATGAATGCCCCACACAGTGACTTGCTGATGGGCCATGGCAGAAACCCTGGTCCAGAAGGCTAGGGAGAAGTGAAAGAATGGCACCAGCATGGCATTGAATTCCAGGCCAGATGAAGAAGTTATCCATGAGCAGTTCATACAGTTCAGCCAAGTGTGTCTTTAAGATTTTACCTCTACCCTTTCTGGGCCACCCCTCCCACTGTCTGACAGCTCCACTCACACCCAGTCCTGCTACCTCACTGAGACCTGAAGTGTCCACCAGGCTTGCTCTTTCTTGGTGCCCCAAGATTCTTAAATAACTTATTTCTCCTGTAACCTCCAGAAAAATGCCATTATTCTCATTGGGATGGATTGTCTTGGATGCTGGGAAAGCAACCTGACTCATAATGATACGTGAAGAAGTAGGACTTTGTCCATCCTTCTTAGAAATCTTCTGCAAGGAAAAAAGGAGTGAGAAATATTAGTAATAAAGGGATTTAACAATAAAACAGAATTGGAAGTGAACTCAGACAAGGAGGACTTTCCTGTTTACAAATGCTTTGAATGGCCAGAAATTTACACAATAGATTCTCTATAGTTCCTTTGCTCTTTCTATCATCTCATCTGACTGCTTTAGAATATCACTGACATTGGCATCTTTCTGACAGAAACCAGTCTCTTTGATATGTAAAGTTCATATAATCCTTGGAATCTTCAACAGTGCTTACTTTTAACTTATGGAAAACTTATTATCTTACTAATTTTTCTTTTAACTTATTGAGAGTATAGCATAGGCAATGCCCTTGGACAAGATAGGAATAGAAAGCTCTCCTCCTGCCTCTTTTGAGTTTCTTTCTCTCTCCCTTTTTAATTTTCATTTTTAAAGCATGTGAAATCCCAATTCTTCAACCAGAGATCAAACCCATGACCCCTGAGAAATCTTAACCACTGGACCACCAGCGAATCTTAACCACTGGACCACCAGAGAAGTTCCTCCTTTTGCCTCTTTTGAAGTAGATTATCATGGTCATAAAAAGGCAGAATTGGGAGAAGACTAAAGAATATAAGACTGAGACTTACAAAATATTTGTCAAAGTATTAGGTTAGGACTCAGAATCAGGTTAGGACTTGGACATTGACCAGCTCCAATTACATGGATCACTATGTGATCGATGAATTCTCTGTATATCTATGAGTTAAACAGTCTCAGACTTAGGTCTTCCCAGGTTTCCCTGGGTCTCACACATGTGGGAGAGTGAATGACAGAGAGGACTGATCTCATTATTTCTAAGTAACAGAGTAAAGGAAAGCGTTGATGAACAGCCTTCTTAAAGAAGGGGTCATTGGGCCATAGCTGGAGAAGAAGAGGAAACAGTTTGAGTTGAGAACCTATATGATGCCATTTATATATATGTATATATTCACAGTTATTACAACATCTCACTAAATAGGGTCAGCAATTTTCAAGGTATGATTTGCAAATCCCAGACATCCCCAGGACTGCTTCAGAGATTTTGCAAGTCAAATATTTTAACAGCAGTACTTAGAAGTTATTTGCCTTTCTTTCCCACAGTTTGATGTTAGCACTGACATTGAACAAGCAAAGGTAAACCAAGGTCGTGTCAAAAACTGCACTAATGATCATTATATTCTTTATTACCAAATACCGCAGTTTAAAAAATGAACATGATGAATCAGTAAAAGTTACTAATATTATTAAGTTTCAACCCTGGAGTTCAGTTCAGTTCAGTTCAGTCGCTCAGTCATGTCCGACTCTTTGTAACCCCATGAATCGCAGCACGCCAGGCTTCCCTGTCCATCACCAACTCCCGGAGTTCACTCAGACTGACGTCCATCGAGTCAGTGATGCCATCCAGCCATCTCATCCTCTGTTGTCCCCTTCTCCTTCTGCCCCCAATCCCTCCCAGCATCAGAGTCTAATATCTTTTTAATATGCTGTGTAGAAAATGGGATGGTCTTCCCTGGTGGCTCAGTCAGTAAAGAATCTTTGCCTGCAATGCAGGAGACCTGGGTTCGATCCCTTGGTTAGGAAGATCCCCTGGAGGAGGGCATGGCAACATACTCCAGCACTCTTGCCTAGAGAATCCCTATGGACAGAGAAGCCTGACGGGCTACAGTCTGTGGGGTCGCAAAGAGTCGGACACTACTGAGTGACTAAGCACTAAAAATGGGGAGTACACAGGAAACCCTTCTGCTACATGTTTCTTTTTTTTTTAAATATTTATTTATTTAGCTACACCAGATCTTAGTTGCAGCATGCAGGATCTTTTAGTGCAGCATACAAACTCTTAGTTGTGGCATGGGCGGGGGTTGGGGGGGGGTCTAGTTCCCTGACCAGGGATTGAACCTGGGGCCCCTGCATTGGGAGTGCAGAGTTTTAGCCACTGGACCACCAGGGAATTCCCTCTGATACATGCTTCAGTACAAGGAAAAGGAATGTATGACTCTTTGAGTTGCAAGCTCAACTACCCACTTTTTTCACAGAATACCATTTTCACTTGAAAGTTCTTTCACAGGATATATAAATTTTATTTAATCAGACTTGGGCATTTGACAGACATTTCTTCAAAAATGAAAGAAATGAGCCTGTCACTTCCAGGACAACAATTCTTGGCATTTGTTGCCAATGATAAAATTGAGCTTTCAACAGAAAACTGAGTTTGATAGCTTCCTTACAATTATAGACTAATGAGATGTTGTTAAGTATAACTTTTTGATATTGTATATTGAGCTATGTCACTATTTGGAAGATATGCCTAATACAGTCAACCAATATTTTCCAAGTGATGATGCATGATATTACAAAGTCATGTGTAGGTAATAGATCCATTTAAAATGCAAGACCAGCCAACAGATTTTTATAAAACAGAATATAAAATGTTTATCAATATGATTCAGAGTTTACATTGCAACTAACCTTTTGAAAATGACTGCTTGTCAAGTTTTGGTGTAGTAACAAAGAAGAATATCCATAATTATCTGAAAAAGCTATTAAAATACTCCTCTCTTCAACTACGTATTTGCATGAGGTCAGATTTTTGTATATAATTCAACCAAAACAGCATATCACAACACATTGACTACCAAAGCAAATATGAATCTAGTTTTTTCCTATTAAGCCAGACATTAAAGTGATTTGCAAAATGTAAAAGAATGCCATATTTTCAACATATTTTTGTTTTGGAAAACATATTTTTCATCAAAATTATGCTATTTATGTTAATAGATAATGGATTTAGTGCTGTTTTTTTCAGTAAATCAATATTCTTAAATTTTTACTTTTAATGTTATTAATAATATAGTAAATATCAATACATATAACTAACATGGCTTCACTGGTGGCTCAGCAGTAAAGAATGCACCCTGCAAAGTAGGAGAAATAAGTTCAGTCCCTGGCTTGGGAAGATGCCCTGGAGAAGGAAATGGCAACCCATTCTAGTGTTTTTCCACGGGAAATCCCATGGGCAGAGATGCCTGGCAGGCTACAGTCCATGGGGTCGCAAAAGAGTCAGACACGACTTAGCGACTGAACAGCAACAACAAATAACTAACATAAATTAAAACTCTTAAAAAAAAAAAAAACTCTTTTTGCTTGTAAAGCAATAATTTTAATATAACAATAGAAGATGATCAATAAATATTTGTTAATTGAATGAAAGTGTTAGAAACAGTTGGCTGTGAAATTTCCAAATCTTGGGAAGAACAGTAATTTTTAAGAGTGTAAAGGAATCCAAAGACCAAAATGAGATCCACTGCATAGAGTTATTATCTCCACTTTACAGAAGAGGAAACTGAGGTTTAGGAAGGCAGAGGGAGTTTTCATCAGTCATCCAACTACTCAGTGATAAACCAAGATTTCCACTCATCTGATTCAAAGCCCACATTCTTCACCATTGCTCTCTACATTATTGTCTTCACATTCAACAAACATAGAATCCTCTTTTGTAGCTTTCAAAGAGTATTTACTGGGACTTCTCTGGCTGCCCAGTGATTAAGACCCTGTGCTTCTACCGCAGAGGGCACAGATTCGAACCCTGGTTGGGAAACTTAAGATCCCACACGCTGTGCAGTGCAGCCAATTAGTTAATTAATTAAAAGACAGGCTAAAACACCATAACTATTTTTGTTCTCCAGAATAATGAGTTGATTCGTAACTACTCAAATAAATTAGCTTTCCTACACTGAATGATTCATGTGCCGAAAGACAAAATTTTCATATCGTTTGTCTTAGTTTGGATTCCTCAAGACAATGAGTTGGGCACAAATAGTTTATCTGGGACACGATCCCAGGAAAGATGGTGAGGGAGTAGGGAAGTGACATAGGGAAAATAAAAAGCTGATAAATTGTCTGTCAATGCAAGGGTGATCTGGAGAAGGCAATGGCACCCCACTCCAGTACTCTTGCCTGGAGAATCCCATGGACGGAAGAGCCTTGTAGGCTACACTCCGTGGGGTCACTAAGAGTCGGACACGACTGAGAGACTTCACTTCCACTTTTCACTTTCATGCATTGGAGAAGGAAATGGCAACCCACTCCAGTGTTCTTGCCTGGAGAATCCCAGGGACAGAGGAGCCTGTTGGGCTGCCGTCTATGGGGTTGCACAGAGTCGGACACGACTGAAGCGACTTAGCAGCAGCAGCAGCAGGGGTGCTGACTGTGGGCAACTGGAGCTTAATCCCATTGAGGATCCTCAAGAGGATATGCCTTAAAAGTTTCCAGCTGATGGGGCTCTAGTTCCCTGCCCTCCTTGTTGAGGATTTCTGCTAGGGCACTTTTGACTGCCCACAGGTGGGCTGAGCATGACCAGAGGACACCCTCAGGTAGAGAGAGTAGGCCCTCAACTTATAGGGAATTGTCTGCAGGTGACCTTAGCTGAAGGGACATGGGTAAGGCACTGGGAACATGTGCCCAACAGCCACACCGTTCATTCCCTTATTCAACAAATCCTTATAGGAGCTTCCTCTGTGGCAGGTCCTGTCCTGCGCACCCGAGCTACAGAGATGAATGACCGACTCAAGCCCCAGCCTCGTGAAATTACACTTGGGCAGGCTCTCATGACTGTACTTCACGTAGAAGAGGAGATCACTGGTTGAGTGAATGGATAACAAACACTTAGGCACAGACTTTATTTAATCAATTCACTTATTTAAATGATACCTCTGTGAGCCTGTGCCTGGGTATTTTATTTAAAAGACACAGTTGTGAAAGATTAAAGGCTCAATTTACAAAAAAGAGTTCCAGGTAAAGGGTAGAGAGAATGCAATAGATGGATGTTTAGTGTGTCATGGTATATAAATGACAGGTCTTTTTTTTTGGTGGTGGTGGTGGTAGTCGGTGGTTTAGTTGCTAAGTCATGTCCGACTCCTCTGACCCCCATGGACTGTAGCCCGCCAGACTCTTCTGTCAATGGGATTCTCTAGGCAAGAATACTGGAGTGGGTTGCCATTTCCTTCTCCAGGGGATCTTCCCAACCTAGGAATGGAACCCAGGTCTCCAGTATGATATTTTTATATATGTAAGAGAGGCTGATGATGATCATATTGATAAAAGCAATGACTACCATTTTTCTGTCCCTGTTATGGGATACTCTGCACACATTATGTCATTTAACTCACACAACCCTGATGGTTGGGAACTGTTAGCTCTGTTTTACAGATGGGGAAACTGAGGCTCAGAAAGGTGCAGTAACTCAATCAAAAATATAGCAGCTTAAAACCAAAGTTGATCTAGATTCCCAGTCCTGGCTCTTTTCCCCAGCCACGTGGTAGAAGGAAAGAGTGAAGAAGGGAGAATAAATGGGTGGGAGTTGGGGGAAGAGGGTGGAGGGAGAAGAGCAAGACAAAAGAAAGAGAAATAAGACAGAAGAGTGAGAACCAGTGGGGAGACAGAGCCACCTGTTACCTAACAGTTGTCTTCATCTAAATGAGGAAAAGGCACCCCTCTGAGCCATCACAGCCCTTCAAACTTGGCTGGGAGAAACACATTGTGTGTAAAGAAAATGCCTCTTCCTTCTGATGGATGAAGCTCTTATCAAGGCATGCAACTTGGCAGGCAGAATGAAGGCTGGATTTCAGGCATTCCTTGCCCCTTGCTTGACGACTTTGAGGGAGGTGAATCAGAAGAGAAAAAAGGCCCAGGTGAATGGGTTCAGGAGAAATAAGAGAGCTCCCAAGGGGGAGCTTGTCTTTGGAGGTCTCTGGAGTAGAGTCATGAAAATGCTCAGTGTCTAGAAGTGACAGGAAAGCATTTGACAGAGAGAAATCCAACATCCTTCTCTCACCCACACTTCCATCTCCCGGTCGTGTAACTTATCTACCCACCATCACACACTCACTCGTGCTTCCGTCTCCTTCCCATCATCCGCACACCCATCCATTCATTGTTCAGTCACTCCCAAATCCCTGTGTATCTGCTCTGTGAACACGTCCCAGTTCTGGGAGCCCAGAGGTGGCTCAGTCAAGGTCCCTGCACACCCTACAGGAGCGGGAGACAGAGGTAGTCAAGAGTTCAAGGCCTCAGGGCCTTCCAAGAGATACAAACAACAGACATTAAGAGTCAAAGGAGGAAAACAGAGAGAAGGGATGGGGAGGAAGGGAGGGAGAAAAAGAGGGAGGGGCAGAGCGAGAGTGGAGATACCACAGTCCAGAGCTGTGTGGGGACAGGGAGGTGCGGGAAAAATGACACAGAGGCGGCAACATCGGATCTAAACACTGAAGAATGGGTAGGATATACTAGGGCAATGTATCTCAAAACCACAGTGAGGTGCCACCTCACACCTATTATGATAGCTACTACTAAAAAAAGCTTAAAATAACAAGTGCTGGAGATGATGTGGAGAAATTGGAACTCCTGTGCATTGTTTGTGAAGATGTAAAATGGCACAGTTGCTGTGGAAAACAGTAGGAGGAACCTCAAAATATTAAAAATAGAGTTACCACATGATCCAGCAATTTCACACACATTCATTGAAAGCAGGGTTTCAGAAAGATATTTTTTACACTCATGTTTATAGCAGAATTATTGACAAAAGCCAAAAGGTGGAAGCAACCCAAGTGTCCACTGATGAATGAATGAATTTTTAAAACACAACATATACATAAAATGAAATATTATTTAGGGCTTCCCTGACATCCCAGTTGGTAAAGAATCCACCTGCAATGCAGGAGACCCTGGTTCGATTCCTGGGTCGAGAAGATCCTCTTGAGAAGGCATAGGCTACCCACTCCAGTATTCCTGGGCTTCCCTTGAGGCTCAGCTGGTAAAGAATCTGCCTGCGATGAGGGAGACCTGGATTAGATGCCTGGATTGGGAAGATCCCCTGGAGAAGGGAAAGGCTACCCACTCCAGTATTCTGGCCTGGAGAATTCCATGGACAGAATAGTCCATGGGGTCACAAAGAAATATTATTTAGCCTTAGAAAGAAAGAAAATTCTGATGCATGCTACATGAGAGAATCTTAAAGACATTGTGCTAAGTGAAATAAGCCAGCTACTAAAGGGCAAATGCTGTATGATTTCACTTATCTGAAGTACCTAGAGCAGTTAAATTCTTAGAGACAGAAAGTAGAGTGGTGGTTGCCAGGGTCTGGGTGGGGGAGATGGGAACAGTGAGTTGTTGCTTAATGGGTGTAGAGTTTCAGATGTTCAAGATGAAAAGAATTCTGGAAGTTGGTTGTACAGCAATGTGAATGCATGTAACACTATTGGGCTGTAGACTTAAAACAGTAAGGTAGTGAATTTTATGGAGAAGGAAATGGCAACCCATTCCAGTGTTCTTGCCTGGAGAATCCCAGGGACGGTGGAGCCTGGTGGGCTGCCATCTACGGGGTCGCACAGAGTCGGACACGACTGAAGCGACTTAGCAGCGGTAGCAGCAGTGAATTTTATGTTATGAATATTTAACCACAATGTGTAGGATTTAGACATATGGAGATGGGGAAGAAGGAAATTCTAGGTGGAGGCAATGTTGAGAAAGTCCTGAAGGTGCAAGATGTAACCTGAAGGCAGAGAGATACTCACTTTGGCCTTCAGCATAGACAAGAAGAGAGAGGCATGACGCAGACACAAGCTTCCTCCAGGACCTGGGCAGGTGGCAGGAAGAAGGCTTGGATGGGACTGACAAGGATGCAGGCGCAGGACCATGTCTGGATAGAGAGGGCACAGGAACCATCGCTCCCCAGAGACCTCACAAGGCCTGGGAATCTTGACCAAGTCATCTCAGTTCTTTCCTGTAAGATGGGGGTGGGGACACCTGCTTCATGAGTCTGTTTGTGACTATCGATAAGATCAGGACTGGGAAAGGGTTTTTTATGCCAGAAATTCCAGAAGAAGAATAACTATTGCTATTATTATATAGCAGATAAGCCCAAGCCAGGAATGAGTCTGATTGGTTATGGAACTTCTAAACTAGCCGTCCTTAGCATGGGTTGACATCATGGAAGTTTTAGTATTGTGGTTGTTGAATAAGAATAAATTATTTGGGGACTTCTTTGGTGGTGTAGTAGATGACAATCCCCCTGCCAATGCAGGGAACATGGGTCCTATCCCTGGTCCAGGAAAATTTCACATGCCGAGGAGCAACTTAGCCCGTGTGCCATAGCTACTAAGTCCGCAAACCACAACTACTGAAACCCTGCACCTAGAGCCTGTGCTCTGCAACAAGAGAAGCCGCTGCAGTGAGAGCCAGCGCACTGCAGTGAGAGTAGCCCCCGCTCTCTGCAACTGGAGAAAGCCCGAGGGCAGCAACAAAGACCCAGTGCAATATTTTATTTATAAATAAATAAATAAGAAGCAGTATGTACATGTCAAATTATTTTGGATGCAGAAGATCCTAGAAAAGAAAGTGGATGTTCTAAAGACCTTGTAGCAAAGGGTTGTTTTTCAGTCCTGTATTAGTCAGTTATTGTTATAATAAAGCTGCATAACAAACAGCCCCCAAACTAGAAAGTAACAATAAGTATTTACTTTTTACTCATGAGTCAGTGACTGTGCTAGCCCTGCTGGGCTCTCCTGCTGTAGGCTGGGCTTAGCTGCAGGCTGTAGGTCAAGTTTAAGTCTGCTCTGTGTGTCTCTCATTCTGGGAGAAGCGGCCAGCTACCCCAGGTGTGCTCCTCTCATGACGGATGGCTAAGCCCGAACAACAGGGGTACTTTTAAAGCTCTGCTGGCATCATGACTGCTAACTCTTCATTGGCTGAAACCAATTGGTTTCCAGGAAGAAACCAAACTCATTGGTTACCAGGAGGCCCAACCTCACAGCAAGCTGGAATATGCACCACTTGCTCTCCTGGGAGGCACTGCAAAGTTGGGTGGCAAAGGATTTGCCTGGGTATTTCACAGAAACGGTGAAGAGCTAGGAACAATAATCCAGTCTTCTCTAGGCCTTTGTGCCGAAAGGATCAGCCCAAGAGACTGAAGGAACTGGGTTTAGGATAGATCCAATGAGGCCTTGGCCAGGTAGTGCTGCTTCTGGGCCCAGCAGACAAAAAGTGACCCAGAGGTAGAGAAAGGGGAATCCTGCTCCCCTGCCCACAGCCCCCATTTGTCCTCCATAAACCAGAATGCAACTTGGCTACCTTGAGGGGTCCTGGCAGCAATGGACATCAAAAAACATCTTGCTGCTGTGTCTGGCAAGTAAGGGATGATCCTCCCATCACTGGGGATGAACCAAACAGCTGGAGAGTCCAACGGCATGGCTGAAGCCTTGAAGGCGACTAGGCAAAGACCAGGACCACTGGGACTTGGGGGCTAATGTCAGTGGGATAGCATGTTTATGTACAGGCTGGTGAAGTCTGGGATGGCCAGGCTGCCACTACAGTTCTCCTCCTAAAATAGCTACTCAAGTGAAAAAATGCATATGTTCTTTGACCCAGCAGCGCCACTTTTCAATTTAAACTATAGAAATACAACAATGGAGAAGGAAGTGGCAACCCACTCCAGTATTCTTGCCTGGAAAATTCCATGGACAGAGGAGCCTGGCGGGCTATAGTCCATGGGGTCACAAAGAGTCGGACACAACTGAGCTTTGAGCTTTATTTTTAATACAACAAAGACTAAAAATATGTGTAAATAAGGATGTTCATTGCACTATGGCTTGTAACTTGATAAGGCTAGAGACAACTTAAACATCCCTCATCAGGAGGTTAAATTCATTCTGGGAATTTATCTAGTGACTTGGAAGGTCACAGTAAGGTCACAAACCCTAGGGACTGCTGTGGGGTACCCAGATGGAGTGTTTATCCCAACTGCTTCCTTTCTTCTGCTCAGGGCCTGGGACCATGGCTCCAAACAGGAGGTCAGCTGCAGGACCCTCCATGGGGCACTCACAAGGGACCTAGAAACTGGTTGTTAAAGGCAGAGTCTTTTTCTGGTTTCTAGAAGAATGTTTGGCAACTGGCAGTGCCGCTGTGCCCGCAGTATTTAGGCATGTGTATTCAGTGATTAAGAGCACAATATGATATGGTGTCTGGTCTGTGGAACCAGACACCATATCAAACCCTGGCACTGTGCTCTGAAGAGCCAGAGAAGGGGACCATGCCCTCAAGAAGCCTCACAGTGCAGGGAGTCAGACACTGACCCTCACAAGTCAGGGTGACAAGTGCTATGATGAGCTATAGAAGGGTAGCAGCCAGAGCCACAGGTCTGAGGGCCCCCGTGGGCTGGACCAGAGGCCTAAATTGTTTCTCATGCTCCCAACAGTCCTGACACGTGTTCCAGAGACGTTATCTTAACTGAACTGCATTTAACCAACAAACCGGGTTATTGGCGGCCCTCCAGTCCCTGGTCAGAAGTCACTGATGCTGCCTACCAGTGCTGATGGCTCAGACTTCTGCAGCATTCTTCACCCTGACCAAGCTCTGTTCCCACCGGCTGAATCAGGAGAGTTTGTTCCCCAAAGTTTGGGGTTATTTGCGGGGGGACGTTTGGTGTGTGTATGGCATGTGGGATCTTAGTTCCCCAACCAGGGATCAAACCCATGCTCCCTGCAGTGGAAGGGCAGAGTCTTAACCACTTGACAGCTGGGAAAGTGCCGGTTCCCCAAAAGTTTGGGCCAATTTGTATTTATTGTTGTAATCATACAATTTATCTGAATAAAACAAAACTCATGAAATCTGATTGCAAAAAAGAGAAAGTAATGTTTTGAGAAAAACTAAGTCCAGTGCTTCGGAAATATGCAATAAAGATGAATTGCTAAAAATAAATCTGTTGATTTCCTTATGGCAGAGATTCTGAGTGGGAGGGGATAATAACAATGTGGAATTCCAAGTTCAAATTGCTTCACAAGTGTCCTTGCCTTCCACTTAAAAACAAGAAAAAACAGAACTGGAAATCTTCAGCGATGTTCTGTGTGTACAGGTGAAACAAAGCAGAACTCCAGCCAGAGAACTTGAACTCAAAGCAGCAGCTTTGGCCCCGACTGATTTTTTTATGTTAGAACATATTTAAGGTATTTATGAATTCACTTTTAACAACTGCTTTTCTTAGCCAACCTTTTGATTACCTAAACAACTGCTTGAACCAATCAGGTTAGCCACGAGGTTTCTACTAGACTGTCGTGCCCATTTTACAGATGAGGAAAGTAAGGCTGGGAGAGGCAAAGTGTCTTGTTCAAGGCCATACAACAAAGAGGTCCTAAGTGGCTGGTGAGCCAGGATCCTCCCTCTTCACTCATGACCTCCAGGGGGTGGGTCTATTGAGTGTGAACTGGAGATTGTATGTGCGAGTATGAGTGGGACAATGAGTGTGTGTGTGTGTGTGTGTGTGTGTGCGTGCACACACACATGTTTCTGACACAGGCTCAGGGCCAGCTTGGCTCACCCCCTCAAGTTTCCTCTAACAATGATGCTCAGACACCAGCTTCGGTCCCACCAGTATGGCTTCCATGCAGAGACAGGTCTAAATAACCTGGAGGAAGAGCCTAAGGAATCTGGGCTCCAAGAAGCAATCTTGTACATAAACCATCATGACACAGCCTAGAAAGGCCCTGGCTCCCGTGTCCTCCTGGCCCGAAGAGGGTGGTCAGCCCTGCTGAGTCCTACACCCTAAGGAGGGGCCCAACCACAACGGCAATCCCAAACTCTGCCCCCTCCTCAGCCTCAGTGAGGCTGCCTACAAGGGTCCACAGCACCTTCCCACGTGGCAGTCTCACCCTTTCCTGAGGGCAGCGGCATACCTTCTGTATGGACTTCCTGCAGGCTCAAACGGCCCCAATTTGGAGCCCCTACGCTCTGCTATTCTTCCTGAGAGCGTGCAGGTCCCAGGACAAACTGGGATGGGCAGGAAAAAAGCCAGACAGACGGGGTTAAACTCTCGTCTGTCCACTCAGGGAGGCCTGGGCAACTTGGGCACTTGTCTTCTCCAAGGCTCAGTCTCCTCATCTGTTAAATGGGGGTGGTAGCCCACACCTTACGAATGGCAGGAAAACCTCACACTTGGGACTCCCCGGGTCCAAATTCTTGTTCTGACACTTGCCAGCTGGGTAAGCTTGGGCAGGTGACTCAACCAGCCTGTTCTGCAGTTTTTCTCATCTGTAAAGTAGGGATGATAACAGTACCCATTTACTGGGCAGCTGTGGACATGAATTAACTAATTATGTGAAATGAATTAATATGTGAAATGAATTAATATGTGTAAAAAACTTAGAATAAGCAGACAAGACACATAAAGCTATATCTGTTTGCTACTCTCATCATTATAATAATTATTTTTAACCTTATGAGTAAGAAGGAAATGAAATGGATCCAACACAGTGCCCACGTGAGCCCAGGACATCTTGGCTGCTCCTCACAGCCAAGGCAGAAGTGGGGAAGACAGTGACGATAGACCTGGGAGCTAACTGCCTCCTCCTGAATCAGCCTCTACTGTACTTTCTACATGTCCTTCCCATGCTCGGTACTGTCTGCTGTGAGCACATTCCACGTCTTCTCCCTCAATCAGTTTAATAGCAGACCTCAGAGGGATTCTCATCCCATTTTCCGGACTAGGTAACTGAGAAAGTTTCCAGGGTGTTTTACCACCACCCAGAGGTTGGGAACCCAGAACATCTGAGTCAGAAAGACCCTGAAGACTCATCCACACCAAGGGTGGTTTCATCTCCCATGCAACTGGGGCAGACTGGTCTCAGAGGTTTGCTTGAGAAGGATTTGGAAGCTAGGTGGGACCTAAGACAGAAAATATGCTGATTGATTACTGATGTCTTCCACAGATGCAGACGTGTGACGTGGAGATGGCATCATTGGTCATCCTGTTCTCAACCATCCCCTTGACTTAGTGTATGGCTGAGAGACGGAAGCCACTTTCCCGTGGTCTCAAAGAAGACAGTGCACAGAGGAGACAGACCCTGCCCAGCCAAGGCTCCAACCCCCATCTGGCGCTGGGTCATTTCTTCTTTCTTGGGGAGGCATTCATTCAGTACTTCTGTTGTCTGTGGTTCTGGCTTCCAGGAATCAAGGCATTCAGAGTGGACTGAGGAGCCTGTGGGAGGCAGCCCCTGCCTCTGCCATTGCTCCTGCTAAGTCCAGAGGAATCTTATGCGTCTCCGTGGGCTCCCACCCTGGAGGCGTTTGTTATCCAGAAGATTCAGGAGCTGCCTCCAGGGAGAGGTATGAAGACAGCAGGTTTCTGACACACCATGCAGCTGTGCTCATCACTCAGGGTCACCGGGTGCCCAACAGGGCTGCTCCTCCCATGTTACAGGCCAAAGTGAGCAGAAGATGCTGGCAAGGCAGCCAGAAGAAGCAGGAACATGGGAAGTACCATAAATGCACACACCTTTAAGTGAAGGCTTGAAATTCACTTATGTACACAGATACATATATAGTCACAGATGTACACTCAATATGCCAAAGCCTTTGACTGTGTGGATCACAATAAACTGTGGAAAATTCTGAAAGAGATGGGAATACCTTGAGAGACCTCTTGAGAAACCTATATGGAGGTCAGGAGGCAACAGTTAGAACTGGACATGGAACAACAGACTGGTTCCAAATAGGAAAAGGAGTATGTCAAGGCTGTATATTGTCACCCCACTTATTTAACTTACATGTAGAGACGGAAAATCCCACGGACGGAGGAGCCTGGTGGGCTGCAGTCCATGGGGTCTCTAGGAGTCGGACACGACTGAGCGACTTCACTTTCACTTTTCACTTTCATGCATTGGAGAAGGAAATGGCAACCCACTCCAGTGTTCTTGCCTGGAGAATCCCAGGGACAGGGGAGCCTGGTGGGCTGCTGTCTATGGGGTCGCACAGAGTCAGACATGACTGAAGCGACTTAACAGAGTACATCGTGAGAAACGCTGGGCTGGAAGAAGCACAAGCTGGAATCAAGATTGCCAGGAGAAATATTAATAACCTCAGATATGCAGATGATACCGCCCTTATGGCAGAAAGTGAAGAGGAACTGAAGAGCCTCTTGATGAAAGTGAAAGGGGAGAGTGAGAGAGTTGGCTTAAAGCTCAGCATTCAGAAAACGAAGATCATGGCATCTGGTCCCATCAATTCATGGGAAATAGATGGGGAAACAGTGGAAACAGTGTCAGACTTTATTTTTTGGGGCTCCAAAATCACTGCAGATGGTGACTGCAGTCATGAAATTAAAAGATGCTTACTCTTTGGAAGGAAAGTTATGACCAACCTAGATAGCATATTCAAAAGCAGAGATATTACTTTGCCAACAAAGGTCCGTCTAGTCAAGGCTATGGTTTTCTCAGTGGTCATGTATGGATGTGAGAGTTGGACTGTGAAGAAGGCTGAGCGCTGAAGAACTGATGCTTTTGAACTGTGGTGTTGGAGAAGACTCTTGCGAGTCCCTTGGACTGCAAGGAGATCGAACCAGTCCATTCTAAAGGAGATCAGTCCTGGGTGTTCATTGGAAGGAATGATGCTAAAGCTGAAACTCCAGTACTTTGGCCACCTCATGTGAAGAGTTGACTCATTGGAAAAGACTCTGATGCTAGGAGGGATTGGGGGCAGGAGGAGAAGGGGACGACAGAGGATGAGATGGCTGGATGGCATCACCGACTCGATGGACGTGAGTTTGAGTGAACTCCAGGAGTTGGTGATGGACAGGGAGGCCTGGCGTGCTGTGATTCATGGGGTCGCAAAGAGTCAGACACGACTGAGCGACTGAAGTGAACTGACACACTCAATAACTAGAACCCAGTGAATATAAAGTAACAAATACCCACACACACCTCCCACCCTGAGTTAATAAATGTAGATGATTCATCATTTTTGCTTTAGACATTTTTAATAAAAGAACCAATGTTAAAGATTTTCAAATTGAAGTCCTTTTTTATACCCCTTCCCAGTACCATCCCCTTCCTTACACAGAAGCAAACTACCATCAGGAATTTGGTATGCACCCACCCAGTCCATTTTTTAAATCCCCCCAATAATACATAATATTATTGTGCTTTAAATTTTATATAAATGATGTCATGTGTATTAGTAATTTATTAATTCATCTCATTTATTTTTCTGTATGGTGTGAGACAGGGTTTAATTTAATTTTTTTTTTCCATTTGGAAAGCTTCTCCAAACCCTAATTTTGAATAGTCCATCCGTTCCCTCAATGCTTTTTGATCATACACCAAGGTCCCATATAACTTGGGTCTGTTTCTGTGTTCTCTTCTCAGTTTCATAGATTTATTTGTCTACCACTGTGCTAGTAACCAGGATGTGTTCATTATCAAAGCTTCATAATAAATCAGGACTTTTAAAGATTGATCATTATTGAAGAAACATTGGTTTATAAATCAGGATTTTTAAAGATTTTTTTTACTGAAGTAACATTGGTTTATAGTGTTTTATGTTTCGTGTGTATAATGTTATTAATATATTGCATATCTGTTTCTGTGGGCTTCCCAGGTGGCTCAGTGGTAAAGAATTTGCCTGCAGTGCAGGAGATCCAGGTTCGATCCCCGGATCAGGAAGATCCCCTGGAGAAGGAAATGGCAACCCATTCCAGTACTCTTTCCTGTAAATCCTATGGACAGAGGAGCCTGGTGGGCTATAGTTCACAGTGTCACAAAGAGCTGGACATAACTGAGTGACTGAGCACATATGCGTATCTGTTTCTGTATATCCAAGACTGTGCTCACCCCCTAAAATTTAGTTTTCATCATCACAGTTGATCTCCTTTACTCATTTTATCCTCCCCCAACACCTCTTCCCCTCTAACAACTACTACTCTGCTCTCTAAATCCCTATGTTTGTTTTTATTTGGTTAGGCTTGTTCATTTATCTTTGGTTTTTGCTTAGTTGTTTTATTCCACATATGAGTGAAATCATATGGTATTTGTCTTTCTCCAACTAACTTATTTCACTTAGTATAATACCCTAAAGGGCCATCCATTTTGTCACAAATGACAAGATTTCTTCCTTTTTATGACTGAGTAGTATTCCATTATATAGACATACCACATCTACTTTCTCCATTCACCCATTGATGGAAACTTGGCTCGCTTCCATATCTTGACTATTGTAAATACTAGCATAGTGAAATATAGGATGCATATATCTTTTCATATTAGTGTTTTCTTATTCTTTAGATAAATGCCCAGCAGTGAGAAAGCTCAGTCATATGGTAGTTCTGCTGTTAATTTTTTGAGGCACACTCATACAATGTTCCATAGTGGCTGTACTAATTTACATTTCCACCAACAGTTTGTGAGGGTTCTCATTTGTCCACATCCTTGGCAACTCTTCTTGCTTCTTGTCTTTTTTATAATAGCCATTCTAACAGGCATGAGGTGATGCCTCACTGTGGTTTTGACTTGTGTTTCCTTAATAACTTGTGATGCTGAGCACATTTTCATGTGTCTATTGGCCATCTCTGTGTCTTTGGGAAAATGTCTATCCAGTTCCCTCTGCCTGTTTTTCAATTGGATTGTTAATTTGTTGTTGAGTTGTGTAAGTTCTTCATATATTTTGGATACTAACGCCTGGTTAAATATATCATTTGCAAATATTTTCTTTCATTCAATAAGTTGTCTTTTCTTTATTGATAGATCCCTTTGCTGTGCAGAAGCTTTTTCGTTTCTATGAAGACTCATTTGTTTATTTTTGTTTTGGTTTCCCTTGCCTGAGGAGACATATTTAGAGAGATATTGCTAAGACTGATGTCAAAGAGCATACTGTCTGTTTTCTTCTAGGAGTCTTATGGTTTTAGGTCTTACGTTCAAGTCTTTATCCATTTTAAGTTTATTTTTGTATGTGGAATGAGATAGTGGTCAAGTTTCATTTTTTTGCATGTGGCTGTCCAGTTTTCCCTATACCACTCGTTGAAGAGACTGTCCTTTCTTCACTGTGTGTTTTTTGCTCCTTTGTCATGAATTAATTGGCCATATATGCATGGGCTTGTCTCAGGGTTCTTGATTCTGTTCCATTGGCCTATGTATCTGTTCTTCTGCCAATACCATGCTGTTTTGTCAGTCAGGGTATTTGTTACTCTATCTCAGATTTGTCTTAGCTATCTGTGCACCTTTCTGTGTGAATTTTAGGATCAGTTTAACAAGTTTAATGAGAAGTCTTATTAAAATTTTAATTGAAATTACATAGACCTTATCAATTCATTTGAAAATTAAAGTATTTATGATAGTGAGTCTTCCTTTTCATGAACATGATTGCTGTTCAGTTGCTCAGTCGTGTCCTACTCTTTGCAACTCCATGGACTGCAGCACACCAGGCTTCCCTGTCTTTCACTATCTCCTGGAGTTTGCTCAAACTCATGTCCATTGAGTTGATGATGCCATCCAACTGTCTCACCCTCTGTTGCCCCCTTCTCCTCCTGTCCTCAATCTTTCCCAGTATCAGGGTCTTTCCCAATGAGTCTTCTCATCAGGTGGCCAAAGTATTGGAGCTTCAGCTTTAGCATCAGTTCTTCCAATGAGTATCCAGGGTTGATTTCCTTTAGGATTGACTGGCTTGCTCTTCTTGCTGTCCAAGGGACTCTCAAGCGTCTTCTCCAGCACCACAGTTCAAAAGGGTCAATTCTTTGGTGCTCAATCTTCTATATGGTCCAAATCTCACATCCATACATGACTACTGGAAAAACCATAGCTTTGACTAGGCTGATCTTTGTTAGCAAAGTGATGTCTCTGCTTTTTAATATGCTGTCTAGGTTTGTCATAGCTTTTCTTCCAAGGAGCAAGCATCTTTTAATTTCATGGCTGCAGTCACCATCCACAGTGATTTTGGATTCCAAGAAAATAAAGTCTGTCACTGTTTCCATTTTTTCCCTCATCTATTTGCGATGAAGTGATGAGACTGGATACAATGATCTTAGTTTTCTGAATTATTCTTATGTGCATGTGTGTATTCTTCAATAATACTTTTTATTTCTTCATTGAGAAACATCTTTAGTTGATTACTAGAGTTTATAGTTTAAAACCTATCCTTTTCCTGTTACATTTACATTTTCTAATTGGTTATTTCTGATAGATAGCACACTATGGATTTTCTATGTTGATCTCATATCCAGCAACATCAATTCCTTTCCAGTTCCAGCCAGAAAGACCAGGAGCTTTGGACTTGGTAAAATGCAGGTCCCAAGGCAGGATGCAGTATAGGCTAAGTTCAGTTCAGTTGTTCAGTCTTGTCTGACTCTATGACCCCAGGGACTGCAGCATGCCAGGCTTCCCTGTCCATCACCAATTCCCAGAGCTTGCTCAAACTCATGTCCATTAAGATGGTGATGACATCCAACCATCTCATCCTCTGTCATCCCCTTCTCCTCCTGCCTTCAATATTTCCTAGCATCAGGGCCTTTTCCAATGAGTCAGTGCTTCGCATCAGGTGGCCAAAGTATCAGAGTTTCAGCTTCAGCATCAGTCCTTCAAATGAATATTCAGGACTGATTTCCTTTAAGATTGACCTGATAGTTCAGTTGGTAAAGAATCCGCCTGCAATTCAGGAGATCCTGGTTTGATTCCTGGGTTAGGAAGATCCCCTGGAGAAGGAAAGTGCTACCCACTCCAGTATTCTGACCTGGAGAATTCCATGGACTAGATAGTCCTTGGAGTCGCAAAGAGTCAGACAAGACTGAATGACTTTCACTTTCACTTTCATGGCAGTATAGGCTAGATGTTTAGAATATGGCCTTGGCCATCAGACAGGTGAACCTGGGTTTGAATCCTAGATCTGCCACTTACTACCTGGGTAAGTTATTTAATCTCTCTGGGCTAATGATCACATCCATTCCCTGAGTTATTTCAAGTAATAAGGCAGATAAAATGCATAAACGTGCCTAGCACAGAGAAAGAATGGATACCAGTTCTTGTTATTATTATTAAGTGGCTTCTCCTGTGTAACCAGGGAGATAATTACCCACAGTAAAATAAATCAATTCCTGCTTCTACTAATCATGGAGAAGCTACACAGAGATGCCAGTGTTTGAAGCAACTTGATCACAAATTAACTCCCATGTTCAATGACTGATTTGGAGCTCATATTTGAAGCCCATTCCTTTTCTCTGTCTGTGCCATTTTAATACAAAGCCCCCCAACCAGACAGCAAATGGCCCGCCATTGACCATCAGTCTGAGAAACTTGGAGCACACCTGCCC
Organism: Bubalus kerabau; assembly: GCF_029407905.1. Lineage (NCBI taxonomy): Eukaryota > Metazoa > Chordata > Mammalia > Artiodactyla > Bovidae > Bubalus > Bubalus kerabau. The sequence goes on along the minus strand of NC_073634.1, from coordinate 97,981,305 downwards.
ATCTTTCTGACCCTGCTCCATGCCCCTATACCCTGAGCCACTCTGAGTAATGTGGTGAACATCAAGTGCTATGGACTGAATGTGTTCCTCCCAAATCCATATGCTGAAATCCTAACCCCAATGTGATGGTATTTGGAAGTGGGACCTTTGGGAGGTGATTAGATTAAGAGGGGCTTCCATGATAGCTCAGTTGGTAAAGAATCTGCCTGCAATGCAGGAGACCCAGGTTCAGTTCTTCGGTCGGGAAGATCTGCTGGAGAAGGGATAGGCTACCTACTCCAGTATTCTTGGGCTCCCTTTGTGGCTCAGCTGGTAAAGAATCCACCTGCAATGTGGGAGACGTGGGTGTGATCCCTGGGTTAGAAAGACCCCTGGAGAAGGGAATGGCTCCAGTATTCTGGCCTGGAGAATTCCATGGGCTGTATTGTCCATGGGGTTGCAAAGAGTCGGACACAACTGAGTGACTTTCACGTCACTTCATTTCACTTCACTGGATCAAGAGGGCAAAGCCTTCATGAATGGGGTTAGTGCCCTTATAAAAGAGCTTTCCCGAGAGCACCTTATCCTTCTGCCACATGATGACACAGTGAGAAGATGGCTGTCTTTGACTCAGGAAGAGGTCTTCACCCAACACCAATCTTCTAGATCTTTGATCTTGGACTTACAAACTGTGAGAAATAAATTTCTGCTGTTTATTAACCTAGTATGTATTATTTTTGTTATGACAGCTTGAGCGAACTAACAGAACAAGTCTGACCGTCCTAAATATACCCTTCAAACGATTCATGTGGCTATTTCTTCATAATGCAGATACAAATATCCAGACATGCAATAATATCAATTGTATTGCTATTATTGTTTTGTTTTCTTTTTAGTTGCTAAATTGTGTCCGACTGTTTTGTAACCCCATGGACTGTAGCCCACCAGACTCCTCTGTCCCTAGGCAAGAATACTGGAGTAGGTTGTCATTTCCTTCTCCAGAGAATCTTGGAATCTTCCCAACCCAGGGATCAAATGGGTTTTTTACCACTGAGTCACCAGGGAAGCCCCTTTGTTATGATACTATTGTTATTATTAGTAAGTATCAATACTACTCCTGATACACTCTAATCAGCTATTTACACAGGGCTCAGGTCCAACAGTTCTGAAACCCAGTGCCCAGAAGAACTGGACAGTGGGTGTGGTTGACAAAGGAAAGCCCTGTGAGGCAGGACTTTGTAGACACATTCAAAGGAGAGCTGGAGAATATACCTAAAAAGGACTCTGAAGGGTCCCATATGCTTTCAAGCTGTAGATAACACTCACGTGCCTTGTGTATAGAAGGCTTCCCTGGTCAAAGCCCCGGCTCCCAGGACTGCCTCCCAAGGCCTACGTGATCCTACCGCAACAATACAATCTGGTGTATCACTGCTGATGGCACAGAGAGAAGCACTTTGTAGACATCATCTCATTTAATCCTCCCAGCAAACCACCAAGGGAGTGAATACCCCCACAGAAGAACCGTCGTTCAAGGAGGGGCGGGGAGAGGATGTTGATCCAGAGCCATTCTGAGATTTTCAGTTCAGTTTTCTTTTTTTTTTCCAAACGAGTGAATGCTACCGTGGACTGCTAAGCACTATTCCCAGGTTAGTGTGTGTCTTCGGCTGGCACCTGTGGGTGGTGATGCTAGGCTGTGGAGTCACTTAAATGCCCTGCTGACAGTTTTCACCAGACCAAAGAATATCTGATTGGGCTGATGAGGGCTTCTGCTCAGCCACTAGGTATGGGGGCAAGTCCTGAGCTCATCTGGGGGTGATCTGATCGCCCAGATGTGGCCAGGGCCCTGCTTCTAGCATCTCCCTTGGCGTGCCCCCCTGGCAGAACAACAACTTCCCAGACTCTGCACAGCAGCTGTTCTGACTTCATGGAAATAGCTGAGGCTGGCACGCCTCACCCCTTCTTCCCTTGGATACCCAGGGAGCCTGAGGCACAGCTGAGGCCTGGGTAGAGGGGGAGGAGGTCTCTGGGGCCCTGATCACAGAGTTCACCCTGGCAGAAGCTGTAGTGCTCAGGGACCTTCCCCCTACCCCTTTAAAACCTGCCAGAGTCAATACTGCCTCAGACAGCAGGCTAGGGGGCAGAGGAAAGGGGCTGAAAGAAAAAACTGTCAGGCAGATGCTCAAAGACCCCAAAGCCTCAGAAATGCACTGAGTCGACTCCCCAGCCCATTGCACAGGTGGGGAGAGTAAGGCCCCAAATCAGACTCTTTACAGGAATCTCATAGTGTCTGCCCTTAGAGACAGTGTGTTGGGCGACCTTGTCCTCTCCTCCCTGGGAGGGGCCTGAAAGGTCCCGACACAGCTCGTGTCCTCCATGCCTCATCCTCCATGCCTGTCTTGACTTTTCCCTCTGGAATCCAACCACACAGTCTGGACACTAGAACTGGGGGGCCAGAGAGCTCTGAATTCACCTCCCATACAACACTCTCTACATGCTCCTTTTAAAGCGACAACAAGTCATTTGTCAATCTTTCCAAACCTGTTTTGTAACAAAGGTAATAGCAATACATTCCTTTCCACTCCTGGGTGTATGCTCAAGACTTGAGTGCATACGTCAACCAGAATACCTGATACACGTGTTCATAGCTGCCGGGTTCATAACGGACCCAGACCTGGAAAGGACTAAGTGCCATCAACAGGAAACTGGATCGCTGAGCTGTCGTGTATTTCTGTGACAGGGCACGACACAGCCATGAGAAGGGAATGAACCGCCGGCAGGTGCAACGTGGATGAATCACATCTTTACTGTGTTGTATCGAGGAAGCCAGACGCAAGAGAGTCCTTACCGTATTACGCCATGGATATGGAGTTCAAGAACAGACGAAACTATCCAAGATGATAGAAGGCAGTGGTTACATTTGTCACAGACTAAGTTCCCCTAGGCATTTGGCTACGATATCAGTTTCCCAAGGGCTGCTATAGCAAATTAGCACAAACTGGGTAACTTTAAGTAGCAGAAAGTTTTTCTCTCAAAGTTCTGGGGCCTAGAAGTCTGAAATCAAGATGTCAGCTGGGCCAGGCTCCCTCTGGTGACTCTGGTGGAACAAATCACCCAATTAGCCTGTCGTACCTTCTGGTAGTTGCCTTGGTATTCCTAGGGTTGTGGCAGCAGAATGCCAATCTCTGCCTTGGCCTACATGACCTCTCCTCCCAATTACCCTCTTCTTACCAGGACACCAGCTACTGGGTTAAAACCTAATCCAAAATGACCCTAATTCAGTATGATCTCATTTTAACTTGATTACATCTGCAAAGACTCTATTTCCAATAAGATCATACTTTTGAGTCCTAGGGCTTAGGACTTGAACATATCTTTGCAGGAGATACAGTTTTACCCACTGCAAATATGGTTTCACATTTCCTATTCTGTTCTATTGATCCATCTGTCTAAAATGCACCAGTAGCAGACTGTTTAAAATATTGTAAGCTTGTTGCAGTTGTTTAGTCGCTCAGTCATGTCCATCTCTTTTGAGACCCCATGAACCGTAGCACGCCAGGCCCCTCTGTCCATGGGGTTTCCCAGGCAAGAATACTGGAATGGGTTGCCATTTCCTTCTCCAGGGGATCTTCCTGACCCAGGGATCAAACCCAGGTCTCCTGCATTGGCAGGTGGATTCTTTACCACTGAGCCACCAGGGAAGCCCATTGTAGATTTATGCTGTGCTCTGATATCTGTCAAAACCAGTACCCTCCATTACTCTTCTTTTTCAGGTTCTCAGAATTCCCTTACTTATTTTGCCATAAGGACTTTAGAGTCAGCTTGCTTCTTTTAAAACTCCTATTGATATTTTGCAAAGATTCATACATATATATGTAACATTACTCACCAATAACAAAAAGGTGAATTATTCAATCAATAGCAGTGGGACAGCAAAACAGACATCCGAAGAAACAGCTGAACCCCTACCTCACACTGCATGCCAAAGCAAATTCTAGAACAAAACTGGGGAATAATTGCAAAAGGATTCTCAGAGTAAGGAAGGCCTTTAAAAGTATAATTAAAAAAAAAAATCTAGGGACTTCCCTGGTGGTTTAGTGGTGAAGACCCAGTGCTTCCACCACAGGGGGACACAGGGTCAATCCCTGGTAGGGGAACTAAGATCCCACATGCCACGAAGTATGGCAAAAAAAAAGAAAAAAAGAACCCACAAATGAAAAGATTTATAAATTTGGCCACAAAAAATTATTTTAATTCTTCATGAAAAGTAACATAAACAAAGTTAAAAGGCATATATATTATAGACATATCATATGTTATTGAGAAAGGGCTAATATTCTTGCTATTTTCAGAACTCTTACATATCAGGAAGGGGAAAAAAAACCAACCTAATTAAAAGATAGGCAAAGTATATAAACAAACAGTTCCCAGGAAAGGAAATGTAAATGATTCTTAGTCATATGAAAACACGGTCAACCTCCCTTGTAGCAGGAGAAATGAAATTACAGCTACGAGATATCATTTTATATCTAACAGATTGACAAAGATCAAAAAGTTTGATAACATGCTGTGTTGGCAAGGGTGTGGGAAACAGGCATTCTCATTCATTGCAAGTGGGAGGGCAAATTGGTACAACCTCCCTGAAGAAAGATTTGGCAATATCTAAGTAAATTAAAAATCTACATACCCTTTAGCCCAGTCAGTCTATTTCTAGGAATCTGCCATACAAATACACTTGTACACATGCAAGTTGATGTATGGATGTGGCTACTTGTTGCAGCTTTGCTTATAATAACAATAGATTAGAAACAGCCTAACTTGCCATCAGCAGAGCAACAGTGAAATGAATTGTGGAACATCTATTTGGTGTAATACTATGGACTATTTTTTTATGGGGGTTTTGTTGTTGTTTGCTTTTTTCCAAGGCCGTACAGAGGCTTACAGGATCTTAGTCCTCCAAACAGGGATTGAACCCAGGACCTGGCAGTGAAAGCACCGGGTCTTTACCACTGGACCACCAGGGGATTCCCTGGACTGTTTTAAAAGAATGGAACAGTTTTATATTTACAGTGTGGAAAAATCTATGTAGCTAAGGGCAGGGAGGAAGCAAGGAGCAGAACAACATGAACAGAACAACACCATTCGTGGGGAAACTAGGCCATCAGTGCAGTTCAGTTCAATTCAGCCGCTCAATCGTGTCCACTCTTTGCGACCCCATGAATCGCAGCACGCCAGGCCTCCCTGTCCATCACCATCTCCTGGAGTTCACTCAGACTCACGCCCATCAAGTCGGTGATGCCATCCAGCCATCTCATCCTCTGTCGTCCCCTTCTCCTCCTGCCCCCAATCACTCCCAGCATCAGAGTCTTTTCCAATGAGTCAACTCTTCACATGAGGGGGCCAAAGTACTGGAGTTTCAGCCTCAGCATCATTCCCTCCAAAGAACACCCAGGGCTGATCTCCTTTAGGATGGACTGGTTGGATTTCCTGGCAGTCCAAGGGACTCTCAAGAGTCTTCTCCAGCACCACAGCTCAAAAGCATCAATTCTTTGGCGCTCAGCCTTCTTTATGGTCCAACTCTCACATCCATACATGACCACTAGAAAAACCATAGCCTTGATTAGATGGATCTTTGTTGGCAAAGTAATGTCTCTGCCTTTCAATATGCTATCTAGGTTGGTCATAATTTTTCTTCCAAGGAGTAACCGTCTTTTAATTTCATGACTGCAGTCACCATCTGCAGTGATTTTGGAGCCCCCAAAAATAAAGTCTGACACTGTTTCCACTGTTTCCCCATCTATTTCCCATGAATTGATGGGAACAGATGCCATGATCTTTGTTTTCTCAATGTTGAGCTTTACGCCAACTCTCTCACTCTCTTCTTTCACCTTCATCAAGAGGCTTTTGAGTTCCTCTTCACTTTCTGCCATAAGGGTGGTGTCATCTGCATATCTGAGGTTATTAATATTTCTCCTGGCAATCTTGATTCCAGCTTGTGCTTCTTCCAGCCCAGCGTTTCTCATGATGTACTCTGCATATAAGTTAAATAAGCAGGGTGAAATATACAGCCTTGACGTACTCCTTTTCCTATTTGGAACCAGTCTGTTGTTCCATGTCCAGTTCTAACTGCTGCTTCCTGACCTGCATACAGATTTCTCAGGAGGCAGGTCAGGTGGTCTGGTATTCCTATCTCTTTCAGAATTTTACACAGTTTATTGTGATCCACACAGTCAAAGGCTTTGGCATAGTCAATAAAGCAGAAATAGATGTTTTTCTGGAACTCTCTTGTTTTTTCCATGATCCAGTGGATGTTGGTAATTTGGTCTCTGGTTCCTCTGCCTTTTCTAAAACCAGCTTGAACATCTGGAAGTTCACGGTTCACGTATTGCTGAAACCTGGCTTGGAGAATTTTGAGCATTACTTTACTAGCGTGTGAGATGAGTGCAATTGTGCGGTAGTTTGAGCATTCTTTGGCATTGCCTTTCTTTGGGATTGGAATGAAAACTGACCTTTTCCAGTTCTGTGGCCACTGTTGAGTTTTCCAAATTTGCTGGCATATTGAGTGAAGCACTTTCACAGCATCATCTTTCAGGAATTGAAATAGCTCAACTGGAATTCCATCACCTCCACTAGCTTTGTTCGTATTAGAGTATTTCTGAACAGATACACATGAAACCAGTAACAAACCCTGCCTTTAAGTAAGGAGCTAAGATACTAAAGTGAGGAAACAGCATACATAATACCTTCCAATACTATGTGTAAGTGTGAATAACGCCAAAAAATCCAAAGTATTAAACACAAGAAAATCATAAAGAAGGAAAAACGGTGAAAGTTTGCATCTGAGATCTGCGTTTACATGTCAGCTCCACCACTTTCTTGGACAAGTTATTTCAGCTCTTAAACCTTAGTTTTCCCCATCTGTAAAGTGGGAATAATACATAATATCCATGTCAAGAATTGGAAGGGGAGAGTATGGAGAGCGAGACAGCGAAAGCAAAGGTGGCAAAAGACTAACAATTGTGACTCTACAGGGAATTCCTCGGAGGTCCAGTGGTTAAGGCTTCAAGCTTCCATTGCAGGGGCCACAAGTTCCACCCCTGGTCAGGGAACCCCACGTACCACACAGTGTGGCCAAAAATAAATAAATAAACAAACAACAACTACACACACAAAAGAACAACTGGTAACTCTAAGAATGTTGTATGGGAATTTACTGTATTAAAATTCCTACTTTTCCTGTAATTTTGAAGTGTTTTCTAACTAAAAAGTTTTTATTTTTTTTTGTTGATAGTGTGTCCCACCCCAGACCTATTAAATCAGAAATCTCTAAAGGTAAGGCTTGTGAACCAACCTCTTCTCCCAAGCAAGCTGTATTCTGAGAACCACTGGGTCAGCACAAACCTGGGGTGACTGGGCAACCCCAACACCTCACTGCAGTCCGCTTGACTCCCTTCGTGGGGCACAGGTACAGCGGGTACTGTACCTGATGGGCATATGCAGGACTGGGAACATGGAACTGGAGTCTGGGGCAGAGATTGGCTACCCCTGGTAATCTTGGGGGACAAATGGGCCCGGTGCCAAGCCCCACCCCCCCACCCACTGTGGGGCTCTCTCCATGGGGCCTGTGCCGGGACATGCAGGGAACCCCGGCCCTGGCAGAGCCCCCATCAGATAAGGCCGCCTCCCCAGTGCTGGCAGCCTTCAGAGCCGGCGAGGAGTTTACGTAAGCCTGTTGTTGATGGAAAAACAAATGCACCAGCAGGCGTTTCCTGGCCTGCTCAGAGCCGTGGGCCCCAGACGCTGGCTCACCCCGGAGAGGCTCCGTCCTGACAGCTCCCCTGGGGGCTCCAGCGAAACTCTGGGGGTCCCATGTGCTAGAAGCCCAGCTCTTCGGAGGCCACCCAGAGCCCCTACCCTCAAGCCCAAGCCACCCTGCACGTGAGCCCAGCATGCAGGAGGCATTTAATTAATGCTCATTCTTAACCACTCTCCCATGGCCCTAGCACCAGCCTGGGCCTCCAACTCTGGTCCTGTCCTCGCCCAAGCCTGGAGCCCAGGAGGGGCTGGTCCAGGCATCCATCAGCAGCACTCCACTGAGTGCTTGGTGCATGCCTGGCCCTGCTCTGGGGCAACGCGGTGATGGAGGTATGGGAACCAGGGAAGAATTGAAGATGGGCAGAAAGAAAGTGAAGTCACTCAGTCGTGTCCGATTCTTTGCAGCCCCATGGACTATAGCCCACCAGACTCCTCCATCCATGGAATTTTCCAGGCAAGAGTACTGGAGTGGATTGCCATTTCCTTCTCCAGGGGATCTTCCTGACCCAGGGATCGAACCTGGGTCTCCTGCAATGCAGGCAGACGCTTTACCATCTGAGCCACCAGGGAAGCAGAGCTAGCAAGAAATTAGGGGGGAAACCTCTTCACATGGCACCTCCTTCTTGCTTCTAAAACTAAGGAGCGCTAAGGCACCTTCACAGAGGTGTTGGACAGAAAGAAATGAGACAGCTGAGGGTTTTCTTACCCACTCCCTATCCCCTTTCCATCTTTGCCTGGAGGGAGGGAGACGACCAAGGTTGCAATTCCAGCTCCAGCAGCTCCAGAACCTCATCAGCTTATGCCCAAGTCTCTTTATAAAATAGGGCTATTTTATTTTTTATTATTATTTTTTCTGGCCCCACTGCATGGCATGTAGGATCTTAGTCCCCCAACCAGGGATCAAACCCAGGTCCCCTGCATTGGAAGGGCAGAATCTTAACCACTGGATCACTAGGGAAGTCCCTAAGATAGGGCTAATTCTTGTAGCAACCTCAAGTACTGAGAATTAAATGAGACATTTTGAGGATTAAATGTGATAATGTCTATAAACCTTTTTTTTTTATATTGCACCATGCAGCTTGTAAATATCTCAGTTCCCCGACCAGGGATTAAACCTGTGTCGCAACACTGGAAGCCCAGAATCCTAACCACTAGGCCACCAGGGAACTCCTTAAAACTTTTAAATCACACTTATCATTGTTATGTCAGGCACACAGCATCACACAGAAACAAGTCACCACAGATGTAAATATATTATGCCTACCTGCCCTTTCCATCTCGACACAAATATCTGCTTTTCGAGGTACCCTTTCCTGACCCCCAGGAAGGGCTAGGTAGGTGCCCCACTTACATTCCCTCCCAAGTCCCCCTTCATCTGCTCCTTCTAGCAGCCCTCCTCACCCACGTTACCACCCCAGGCTATGCACTCCCTGCGTGCCAGGCTTCACGCTGGCCTTGGGCACCCAGAGATAAATCACATTCTGGCTCTGTCCTCTAAGGGGACCCAGCTTAGAGGGTAGAGATAGAGGATTACAGAGAGCAAGGAATCACTAACCAACACAGCACTGTAATTATCCTCCAATTAAAAATAAATAAATTTTTAAAAAGAGAATATTATATGAATCACAAAAGCTAAAGTGGGCACACTGCTGGCATGACACCTGGCACACAGTAGGAACACCCTGAAACCCTAATTACATAAAATGATGCTATTTAGGGCTTCCCTGGTGGCTCAGGTGGTAAAGAATCTGCCTGCATTGCAGAAGACCTGGGTTTGATTCCTGGGTCAGGAAGATCCCCTGGAGAAGGACTTGGCTGCCTACTCCAGTACTCTTGCCTGGAGAATTCCATGCACAGAGGAGCCTGGCAGGTTACAGTCCATGGGGTTGCAAAGAGTCAGACATGACTGAGCAACTAACACATACTATGCTATTTAACAGTGGAACGACCTGGAGTCAAGTGTTGGCTCTGCCACCCGCTTGCTGTGTAACCTTGGGCCAGGCACGTTCTGTGGACTGCGATTTCTCCATTCATCCGGGGAGGTGCTAACATTAAATACCCATCTTCAGGCTCTGGTAAGATTCTAACAAGCTGATGCACCTTCTGGACTATCAGAGAACTGAGCTTATCCGCTACGGACTATCCTATCAAGGCCTGTGTGGGGAACACAGCCTCGGACACAGGCTTTGGTATCAGGCCTGCTCCCAGGACCCAGCCTGGATGCCCCCTTGTTTTGCAATGTATGGCTAATGGCTCAGCCTCAGTTTCCTCATCTGTAAAGTGAGGACAATAGTATGTACTTCCTAGGATGTCGTGAGGCACCAAGGAGATCACAGTGGTGAGAGGTAGTATTTGTTGCACACTTAGTCATTGCCAGCAGGATTCTTAAGTGATTTTTGTATGTTAACCCATCTCCGGTCATTTTACAGCTGGAAAAATTGAGGCAGGGAGATTGTAAGACCTTGCCCAAGGGAACTGTTGGCAAGGGACTCATCCTAGCAGTCTGGTTGGCGCCAGAACCCAAGGTCCTAATCACCCTGCACCACTGCCACCCTTGAACCTGCTTCAAAAGCTTAGACATGGCACATAGTGAGGCCTCAGCAAACAGTAGCCACTATTATGATTCTATTAATATATGTGTTGGTATCATCACGATCCTAATTACTCATCAATCCCTCCTCTAAGCAGGGCAAGCTGAAGCACTTTGGGCCTGAATGGGTGCCAGCTGAGAGCTGGCACGATGAGCCCCAAATGTGGGCAAAGCGTTAGTTCCTGGTCACACCCAGTGAGAGTCAGCACACGGGGTGGTGGGGCAGGTGGGTCCAGCACTGGGGCCAGGCCCCAGGTGAGCATGGATGTCACAGGTGGCCCTCTTCGCCCAGCCTGGCGCTGGACACCCAACCAGCTCCCTGAACAGGGCAGGGCCAGGCTGGAGAGGCCAGGGCAGACACTGGGCCTTTGTGCCCTACTCCCCACGCAGCCCAGCCCAGAAACCCATCCCCACCCCTGCCCCAGGCTGGGCGCAAGGTGTGCAGTGCCCTCCTGGAGAAGAAAGAATTCAGGCCGGAGCTGGGAGTCTGGCCAGGACCCTGGCTCCACTGCCCTCTGGCTGAGAGTCCTGGGCCAGTCTCTCCCTGCTCGAGGCCTGGTTTCTTCATCTCCAAGATGAGCATAGAAAGCTAGACTCAGTATGGGTAGGGCTTAGGGAAGAAGGAGGAAAGGAAAGCACTGGTCCTGAAGGGCTGCAGTAAGGGAACAGGGTAGGGGCCTGGCCACCTCTCTGTTGGGTACAAACATGGTTAGGGCTTTTCACCCCCTCCTCAGACAGGCCCAGATCACCCTCAGCCCCATAACACAAACCCCCAAACTGCAGCATTCCTACCCCCACCTACAGTACACAGACACCCCCTTGAACACCTGTGTTCATCTGAACTCTTATCCCTGTGTGAACACACAGATTTAAACACACCCTTGAACAAAGACACACATGCCTAATCACAAACACACACACTCTGGATCACAGACACAGACACACACTCCTAGTCATAGACGCACATGGACAAACATCCCTGAACAAAGATGCACACACCTGATCACAGACACACATATCTCAACAAAGACATGTGTGCACGCATACATGGTCAGTCATGTCTGACTCTTTGCGATCCCATAGACTGTACTCCACCAGGTTCCTCTGTCAATGGAATTTTCCAGGTAAGAATACTGGAGTGGGCTATCATTTCCTACTCCAGGAGATATTCCCCACCCAAGGATCAAACCTGAGTGTCTTGCATCTCCTGCATTGGCAGGCGGGTTCTTTACCACTGCACCTCCTGGGAAACCCCCAACAAAGACATGCTGCTGCTGCTGCTAAGTCGCTTCAGTCGTGTCCGACTCTGTGCGACCCCATAGACAGCAGCCCATCAGGCTCCCCCGTCCCTGGGATACTCCAGGCAAGAACACTGGAGAGGGTTGCCATTTCCTTCTCCAATGAATGAAAGTGAAAAGTGAAAGTGAAGTCGCTCAGTCGTGTCCGACTCTTAGCAACCCCACGGACTGCAGCCTACCAGGCTCCTCCATCCATGGGATTTTCCAGGCAAGAGTACTGGAGTGGGGTGCCATTGCCTTTAGACACCCCCAAATTAACATACACACCAAAATGACACAAACAGAAACTGACATCAAAACACACCTCCCCCCAATCTATACCCAGCACACCCCACACCTGCCCATCCATCACACACCAGGCAGATGGGCTTCAGTCCTCATTCATGGAGGCCACTGGGAAGGGAAGTGCAGAGTGGGCCCCCAGAGGAGCCCAGGATGGGTGCCTGGAATTGGAATCGCACTTCCTCTTCTATTTCCATACTTGGGGAACACCTCAGGCTTAAGCCCAACATCTCTGCCCAGAGCCTTGCAGGACTGAGCCTAAAGGAAAAGAGGACATTTGGTGGGACCTCCTGGGTGCCAATCCCTGAGCTGTGTGAGTCCATGCCGTCACAGCCCTGGACACTGCCTAATGCAGTACCTGGCACACCTTAGGCACTCCAAAGCAGAAGCTGAGGAAAGCGTCCAGAGCCCCAAATAGAATAGCTCTCAGGTCTCTCAGCTGAGGCTCCCCAGGTGGCTCAGTGGCAAAGAAAATGCCTGCCAATGCAGGAGATGAGGGCTCAAGCCCTGAGTCGGGAGGATCCCTGGAAGAGGAAATGGCAACCCACTCCAGTATTCTTGCCTGGGAAATTCCATGGCCGGAGGAGCCTGGTGGGCCACAGTCTATGGGGTCGCAAAACTTAGCGACTAAAACAACAGATCTCTGACCTCCCTGCAGGGCATTTCAACAGTGCGGACCCCACCAGAGCAATGCCGCGGTGCACCGCCAGGGGGCGTCCTTCGCCCGGTCGCTGCGGGGGCTCTGTTGCCCCACCCCTGGCGTCCCTCTTCCAGTCCCCACCGTGCCGGCGCGGCTCCCCCCGGAGCTTCGGTTAGGTCTCCGCGGGCGCCCCCGCAGGATATCTCGGCTCCTCACCCTGCCGGATCCGACCTCAGCTCCGGCTTCCGCCTCCTCCCCAGTCCCCAGAGGCCTCCTCGAGCAGCTCCAGGCTCCGCAGCCACCCCCTCTGCCCGGAACCGCCCCGAAGCTCACCCCCACCCCAGCCTCTGGCTGAGAAATTCTGAGGCCGTCCCACAGTGGAGCCCCCTCCCTCGCCTCTTCTGTTGGAGCAAAGACTCATAAAGGTGCCTGAAGTGAAAGACTGAATTGAATTGAATGAATAGCAACACCTTCCCCCGACCCCCCACCCCCACCCCAGCAGAGCATCCTACGTACCAGGCACTCTGAGTTACATCCTTCAGTGTTCACGAAACTCTGTGAAGTAGGTGTTAACCACTACCTCCGTTTTACAGATTTAAGATGCTAGAAGTTCAGAGAGGTAAAGTAATTCGCCCAGGATCTCAGAAGTAGGTAGCAGCACAGCGTCTAGGGCCAAAGGTATAAGGGCCATGCTGACACTTAATCTCTCCAGGATCTAGGAGGTGTTTTTTTTTAAGGACCCACCACCTGCCAGGCACCGGGCTGGGTGTGATATAAAGAACACAGGGACACTGAGTCATAGAGCTTACAGTGGTGAGAGAGCAAAATAGTCCTTAAGCATGCACCTACATATCCATCATGACTTTGCTCACTTGCTCTAGATATGCTACTAGGAACCCCGTGTCCAGCGGCGTGCTGGCTGTGCTGACCTAGGCAGGAAGGGGCCAGCCCCAGGGAGCCTGCGGCAGGGTGTGAATGGGGACAGACACACGTCACTGCTTGTGTGGTGAGTTAACTCTGAGGGCCCGAGTTACAGCAGGGTCAGGAGGGAAGAAGGCTAAGCAAGCAAGCGTCCATAAAGGAGGGAGCAACTGAGCAGGAGTTTTTGAAGGGAGAAGGGGGAAGGACCCCCAGAGGGCTCACCCAGCGTATAAAGCATGGGTGAGTTTGGTGTGTACTTGGCTGGCTTTAAATCCAGAGATGGACAGGGCCCGAGTCCTGCACCAGAGAGGTGGGCAGAGGCCAGCTTGTGACTTAAGTCTCACACACCAGCTTAAGGACCCACTTGCTCAGGAAGGATGGGAAACTCAAAGAAGAGAAGCAATGTAAATGTCCCAAGTGCCTTTCACACCTCCCTCCCGCGACTCAGGGCCCCTTGATGGGAAGAATGGGTCAGCACTTCAATGTCTTAAAGGCATCATAAACTCCAAGTCCCTGGTCATTTCCCCCACCCCCCGACCTCTTCCCAACAAATTTTCCCATTGCCTCGAAAGGCACCACCATCCACCCAGTTGTGGCTCTGTCCCCTTTTTCCCTCCCCATAGCCAGCCCATCTCCTCTGCCTCCATGCATTCGGGTGCCCCATCATCTGACTGCACCTTTATCTTTGTTCCCAACTGCCCGGACATCTTTTCCAGTTTCCTGGTGCTCTTGGAATAAAGATACAGGCAAGTTGCCTGGAAAGCAAATGGCCATGTCTCCAGCCCCAAATTCCCACCATTCAGACTTACTCTGAAAGCTCCAGGCATTCTAGCTACCTCTGAGTGCCTCGGACCTGCTCGACTCAGGACCTTTGTACATGCTGCTACTCCTTTTTCTCCCCCTCCCCCTCCCACTTGCTGAGTTAATTCCCACTCACGAATCTGGTCTCTGTGACACCTTCCTCCAGGAAGCTGTTCTTTCCCTCACCTATGTGTATGGTCTCACATACACCTTGTCACAGACATCCATAGTCACTTTGAGGTTATTTGACATTAGTATCCTTCACAAGACTCTGAGTTCTACAAGGGCAGGGGCTGTCTTATCACTGGTATCCTCAGTGACCAGCACAGGACATGCCTGAAGAAACTATGACCAACCTAGACAGCGTATTAAAAAGCAGAGACATTACTTTGCCCACAAAGGTCCATCTAGTCAAAGCTATGGTTTTTCCAGTGGCCATGTATGGATGTGAGAGCTGGACAATAAAAAGGGTGAGCACCGAAGAACTGATGCCTTCAAACTGTGGTGCTGGAGAAGACTCTTGAGAGTCCCTTGGACAACAAGGAGATGAAACCAGTCAATCCTAAAGGAAATCAACCCTGAATATTCATTGGAAGAACTAATGCTGAAGCTGAAACTCCAATACTTTGGCCACCTGATGCGAAGAGCTGACTCATTGGAAAAGACCCTGATGCTGGGAAAAATTGAAGGCAGGAAGAGAAGGGGATGACAGAGGATGAGATGGTTGGTTGGGGTCATCAATTCAATGGACATGAGTTTGAGCAAACTCCGGGAGACAGTGAAGGATGGGAAAGCCTGGTGTGCTGCAGTCCATGGGGTCTCAAACAGTAGGACACGACTGGGCAACTGAACAACAATAACAACAAGTGTCCTTGAGCAAGATGAACCTAGTTCTGATGCTCACTGGCTGGGTACCTTTAGGCTACAGTCCATCAGGTCGTAGAGTCAGACATGACTGAGCCACTGGGCACTGCAGACCTCAATGCCCAGCACCGGGCCATGGAGAAGGGAGGAAGAGAGGAAGGGAAAGGTGGAAAGGATGGTACGAAGGACCTGCTGGAACTCCTAGAGTTTCCAGGGGCTGGACGATCCAGGATAGCCCCTCCCTGGGGCTTCAGCTGGCACATGAAGCCTGGAGTTGTCCACTCTTGCCAGCAGGACTCACCAGCCACAGTGGCCAACTCTTCCTCTCCAGGAAGCTGGTTCTGCCACGTGGGACTCCGACCTGAGTACACCTGGGGAAGGCGGTCTGCTCAGGAAAGAGCACGGGGATCAAAGGTATCTCCCCAAGCCCCCAGGGCCAAGCCCCAGCTGGTATCCAAGGTGTCTGTGAGCTGAAGCTGACCCACCTCCCAGAGCACCCGCAGCCATCAAATTACTCCCCACTCCCCAGGGTGCTCTGAATCCCCTTGCCTGTCCTGCTGTGTTCTCACCAGGAATGCTCACCTTCTCCCCTTCTCCACCAGGTCACTTTTGGTTTGTCCAAGATCCCAACTCACACAACACCTTCTTGGAGTCTCTCCCAACTTCTTCAAACAATTTCTCACCTCTCTCCTGTAGCTCCCTTAATATTTAGTCAGACCACGAATATAGCATTGTGTACACTCATTTATGGAATCCTAACAATACCTCTATATAAGGTGGATACTATTGGTCCCATTTTACAGATTAAGATACTGAGGTCTAGAGTGACTAAGTACCTTGCCAGAATTCTTGCAAGGCAAAGAAGACTGTGGAAGGTCTTTTCCATCTGCCCCCAATGTCCCTGCTCCAGGGGAAAGGAAACTTCATAGGATGGGACAGGACGGAGCACATTCATAGTCAAAACCTCAGCCCCTGCAAACTGCCTAATTTGCAGTTTGGAAATGGAAATGCCTGTTCCTGGGTGTAGGTCTCAGGAACCAGGAGGCTCTCTGTGTTCACAGCAGGTTGGAGCCCAAAAGGCTTTGGTGATGGTCTCTTGGTCCCCTCTGGAGGAGCATATAGGGAGGTGGGAACCTGCCTCAGAGTCTCATGTGGCAATGATGACAACATCTCCTCCCTCCCATCACCAGGGGACAGAGCTGGGCTGGCAGCCTGAGCCCAGACTCAGCCCCTGCCCCACCAAGTGCCTGCCCTCCAACCTGAGTCTCTATTTCTGCTGTCCTTCCGGTGCCACCTTCTCCCTCTCTGTCACTTTTCACCAGCCTCAAAGCGACCATCCCTGTTTCCTTTGCTCTGTCTCAGTCTCTCTTGGCTCTCCCTTTATCTCTCAGGACCTCCCTTTATCTCTGATTCTTCTCTTCTCAGCCTCCACCTCCTTTGTCTCCATCACGCCGTCCGTCCACCCGTGACTCTGTCTCTTAACCTGGGTCCCTGTCTGTGTCTCTCTGCCTCTTCACTACTCTGTGGCTCTTCCCTCTCTTTCTATCTCTCTCGCTACTCTGTGGCTGTTCTCTCTTTCCATCTCCCTTTCCCTGTCTGTTAGGGATCTGTCCTTCTGCCTCTCTGCCCTTATCTTTGTCCCTGTTGTCCTCTCTGTCTCTGCCTGTGTGTCTTCGTCACCGTCCCTTTCTCTTTGTGTCCCACTCTTTGCCTCCCTCCCCACCTCCCTGTCCCTGTCACTCTCTGAGTGTCGCACTCCGTGTATGTTATTCTCAGTCTGGACTCTGGGGAGAGCAGAGCCTCCTCTGCAGCACCCCCTTCCCTGGCCCAACAGCGGGCGCTGCTACAGAAGTTGCTCCCAAGTAGGGGGCGGGGGACCCCCGGGCATCATTCCAGGGCCTGCTCTGTCTGGGTGGCAGTGCTGACAGAGATATGGATCAGACTCGGCTCTGTCCGGGCCTGAGCAGGGGGCACAGCCTGGTTCTGCGGGGGCGTCTGGGTGCCTGCAAATGTTTGCGTATGTACACATCTGGGTTTGTGTGCGGGTCTCCCTGTGTGGGGTGGTCTAGGTGTTTGTCTCCATGTATCTGTGAGCGTCTGGGCCTGTTTATGTCTGTCTGCAAGATATGTGGGGCTGTCTGGGAGTGAGCATCTTAGCCTGTGGGTCTATCCATCCTTTTAATGCCTCAAGAGCATACGTGTGCATGTCTGTGGAGTCAGGGTATATATGTGTGGCTGTCCATGGGCCAGGTCCTCTGCTTGCATTCTCTTACCCAGTCATCAACGAGGTGTAGACTCTATTATTCTATTTGACAGGCAGAAAAGTTGAGGCTCTTAACCTCCATGCTTGGGTGTGTGAGTATGAATGTATCTGTTTGAGGTTGAGAGCTTGGCATCTGGAGACAGATCTGGTTCAAATCCTGGCTCCTCTACCACTAGCTGCCTGACCCCAGGCAAGTTGGTTAGTCTTGGGCAATCCTGAATTCATTCAACAAAAATGTATCGATCAAAACCAGATAAAACTAATCCCTGGTGCTACAAGTCAGAATAGGAGCCACCTTGGGAGGGGCTGACAGGGAGGGGGCCGAAGGGAGACTTCTGGGTGCTGTCAATGTCCTGTGTCTTGATCTGGGTGGTGGTTACATAGGTGTGTCCATTTGGAAACAGCAATCAAGCTGTTCATTTTCAGAAATGCACCCTTTATGCACATTATACATCAGTATAAAAGTTTTCAAAAAATTGATTGATCTCTATTTACCAGGCATTAAATAGAAACAATAGTGTTTTGTGAGTGTGGGTGTGTTTAACATTTCAGAAAGTGAGGCACTTCAGGCTTTACATTTCTTCCCTATTCCCTTGCTCAGCCAGCTCCCCATCATGATGGCAGGAGGCGGAAGGGAGACAGATCACCGTCCTGGGCTGGATTGCTCCCCTGCCCAATCTTGCCTGGCTGTTGTCTCTTCAAAGCAGCCATGATTTTCCCTCCGGATTTTCAAGTTGGTGGGCCACTGCGGGGCTTTGTGCTAGAGGATGGCTGGCATTCGATCGAGCTGGTAACAACAACAGTGCACCGTGGCATGGCTCGGGGCAAAACACGGTGGGATGTAAGATACCCAGTGGACCGCTGCCACACCTGCTTGATCCATCTAGCAAGGCAATGCCTGGATACACACATTCCTGCTCTCCACCTGCAAGGTGGTCCTGAGATGTCACTTGTCATTCCATGAAATACACTGAACTCCTGCGGATGCCGGGTCCTCTGCTGGGCCCTTCAACACACCTCCCTTCACCCCCACTACAGCAGCCACATAAGGGTCATGACTGACCCCTCGCTGAGGAAACTGGGACCGGGAGAGATGAAACGACTTCCTTCAGCTCACACTGCTCAACAGTAGAGTCCAGCGTCATTCGGCCTGCTCTCATCGTCCGTCCTCTCTGGATGCATCTTTGCTCTGGATTTCTGTGATTACCTGACGCTCTGTTAGTAAAGGAACCAAATTCATTTGGTTTTGCCCTGGTGGAAGATTCTGAAATTCTGTGTCTTTCATTAGGAAAGCTTGAGCTTAAGCTGCCCTTTGGTGATGGCATTCACTCCGTATGCGAACAGGCCTCCCTCCTTGCGTGACATACCCTTCCAGCCCAGAGAAGAGCAGAAAAGGCAGGTGTGATGGCCTCTGACCTTTGTCACATGTATCCAGCATGGCACGCTTATTTAATCTTTGAAAGACCAAATGCATAAATGAATGGCATTCTGCTTACACACTCCTCACTTGGTACATAACACACATGCTAAGATGATCTCTTGTCTGTCTCTGCCTCCACTCTAAATTCCTTAAGGGCAGGATTGTTTCTACTTCATCTCTGGATCCCAACAAGCAGCCCAAAGTCTGGCACAAAGAGGGACCCCACAAATATTATAAATAAATATTTATAAATTATTATAATTAAATATCATAAAGAGGGGAAGACTTTGGAATTTATCTCTGTGAATTTCACACCTCACTCAACAGCAGCAGCACCAACTAGTTTCAATAAGTGGTTTTATTACTTGTTAGATTTTACAAATTCTGATATTCGAACAGACTTCCACCTTAAAATTCTAAAACAACAAAGCGACCGTTGGAGGGGGTTTGATTTTTTTCCTTTTTTTTTTTTTTTTTCTTTTCTGTTTAGGACTATTCAAAGTAACAAACTTTTTTTTTCCTTTTTTTTTTTTTTTTTTACATTTTTGCTCTGGTCATAAATATACAGAGAAAAAGAGGGAGAGAAAAAATGAACAAGTCATCCAAAGTATGGAGATAAAACAGTATTCCTAAGGCACGTGGCAGTCTTTGAAAATACAGAAGCTCTAGCCAACTTAAATTATTTGTTGTTTTTCCTCGCTCAGTCCACAAAACTGTACAGTGACACAAATGTTGTGTTGCAGATAGATCTTCCAAGTAATTCCAGTCCACAGAGCTGTGTCAGCCGGGGGTGGGGGGGCGCAATTATTTTCTTCCTCAGTTTCCAGGCGAGATCCTAAAATGTGGTTAGTTAGTTGCTCAAAGCCTCTATTTTAAAATACACTTGGAATTCAACTAAAGATAATTTCTTTTTTAAAGAAATTGTGGGGCGGGGGCAGAGGTGGGGGTGGGGCCGAGAGTCATTAGAAAAGGTTGGTAAGAGTCGTTTGCGAGGGGCTGTGAGGCTCGTGGCCCTCCAGGTTGCCAGGCACAGAAGTTAAGACGGACGTCACAGTCGGCAGGGTGGGGCTAGTCAAGTCTGTGAGGGTGGTGGGCGTGCTGGAGGGGCTGAGCGAGGCGTTGGACAGCTCCGAGGCCGGCCCCGACGGAGTCCCTGTCTGCAGCGCCGCCTCCGTCGACTTGTCCACGCCCGTGTTTTCCTGCCGTAAGAGGTTGCGCCTGAACTTGGCCCGGGCGTTCTGAAACCAGACCTGCGTGGGGGAGAGGGAAGGGTTGATCAGAGGAAGGCGGGGCGGGCAGGACCAGGAGATGAGCAGAGCATCGCCCCAACTGTTTAAGCCCAGAGATGCTAATGGAGGTTCTGCCCGAATGGGGGTGGGGGTGGGGATTTATTTAAAAGTCTGGCTAGGGACTTCCCTGGGGGTATCAGCCTTCCAATGCAGGGGACACATGTTTGATCCCTGGTTGGGGAGTCAGGGTCCCTTATACCTTGGGGCATTAATTGACCCCCAGTACTGCAACTAAGACACAACACAGCCAAATAAATTAAAAAAAAAAAAAAAAATTTTTTTTTTAAAGGTCTGGCTGGCAATACTTCGTTCTTAATACAATAAAAACATCCTTTCCTCAAACTGCCTGTAATGGGGGTCTCCCCTTCTGTTAGAAGAGTCCAGAACTCAGCCCCACTCTCCAATATTGTAGCCACTAGCCACATGTGGCTACCCAGCACTTGAAATGAGCCTAGCCCCTAAACAGCTGGTCTGTAGCTGAGAACCATATATCAGAATGGTAGAACCATATCAGAAGGAGGTAGAATATCTCAATGGTCACTTTTATTTTCATGAATATATTTTCTATTGGACAAATTGGGCCAAACAAGATATAGCCTTATAATTAATTTTACAAGTTTCTTTTTTTAACGAAGGTACTGGGAAATTTTCCATGTAAAATTATGTATGTGGCTCAGGTTGCACTTCTCTTCTCTTCTGGAAGATTTGCACAAACCAAATTTCCATCATTTTTGACCATGGTTGACAGATTTTTCTCAGCAGTCGACTTTAAGCAGGCAAAAGATCCCACAAGTCCTTGTTGGTACCAGTTTTCAAGTTTTTCATGGTAAGTCTGGGAAATACCAGAATGGGTGTAAAGAACACAGAGGACTCAAGTCAGTAAACGATACCACTCCTAATCCCCGCCACCATCACTCAGAGAGGGCACCCTGGACCACTGGGTTTCAGGTCTCCAGGCAGATTGGGAACTGCCTGATTAAAGACCCCCCTCTCCCAACCTGCCCTTGTCCCAGCGTCCTTCATGGGGGAGGAAAGGGAAGTTACTGAGCTTGGTATGAAAAGAATGCCCGAAAGAGAGAATATGGGTTTGCTTTCATTTTTCCCTTGGCGCAGACACAGGCACACATCCATGCCCACGCCACTGCACACGAGCCTGTACACACGAAGCATCAAAACTTGTCCAAACAGCAGCATCTCCCACCACTAGCAAACTGCAGAGTGAGATCCCACTGTACCCTGAGGTCCTCAAAATACTTCGGGAGAAGCCTAGAGAATCTAGGGGGGGTGGGAGGTCCTAGTTCGCAAAGAAAAAAAGGCCAAAGGGCTGGGCGCCTTCATTTCCCTTTGCGTGAGGAAAACACCCGCCAGAAACCTCCCCATAAAAGAAAGGGGCTTAGGGAATTTTACAGATTCTGGGGTGTCCAGTTGCATATTTCCAGATGTGCCTGATTTGCCTGTCTTCCCTGTGTCTCAGACAGGGATGGGAAGGACCAACTCCTGGCCCCACCCTACCCTGGGGACCACCCCAGAGAGGGGGGCCTGTGGCCTCCAACCCGTCTTTTTGGTGGCCTGATACCACTTGGGCTCAATTTAAAAGCACAGCCTCAAGAATCCTGGGGTAAGGAGAGAGATGGCCACTGTGAAGTTGGGAAACAAAGCTCTCTCCCATGCATGCTGGCTCCTTCCAGGAAGAAAGCACATTTTCCCCTGGCCTTCTGCCCAAAGCAAGCCCATCACCTCTTCTGGGGGCTCACAAATACGGACAGTGCTTCTAAGACCAGCCTCCAGAGGCACTGGTTGGGGTCGGGGCTTCTTCCCTGCTCAACCCACAGAAATCTTCAGGGGTGAGACTGTGTGTCTGTCTGGGCCAGAGAATGACTGACAGAGAAAATGATGGAGGTGTCCCCAGACACCCTCAGAGAGAGAAGACGACTCCCCCAAAGTGTCATTGCAGACGGGGGAGACAAAGAAGGCTGGAGCCTTGATGTTCTTGCCATCATCCTATCCTAAGAGTGTGTGGCCCCGTGAATACCCTGTGAGTCTGACTCTCCGAGCAGGAGCAGGAAGCCCAGGGGGTGGGGGTGGGGGGGCAGTACATCGCCCATTGGTCTGGGGCTCCAAGCCCTTGGGAAGGGCTGGAACCAGTTAGTTGCTGGCTGTTTGCTTTGCTCCGGCGTTGCCCCTAACAGTGGTTTGTAAACAATGACACCATCTTTCACAACGGCCTTCTCTGCTTTACTGGATCTGAGGCACTGGGAATCTGGCGGATGAAAGTCAACAACTCAAGCAAAAGCCAGTTGCCGTGGGGGTTTATGTGGAGTTTGTTTCTCACCCTAAGCCAGGCGTCACCAGAATTCTCCAGGGTATTTTTTTTTTAATCCCCTCCCAAGAGGATATTAGAACAGGGACCCTGTCTGAGCCATCTTCATGTCCCTGGGGATATCACACAGGGACTGGCAAAGATGAAGAGTCATGTCACACACACTGAGTTAATAGCAATACTAACAGATGACATTTACAGAGCTCTTTGTGCCAGGGACCAGTCCCTCCTCTAACACGCACCATCACAGCTTATCTCCATGACAGGCCAAGTAGGGGGGTACTGTCATTATCCCCATTTTATAGACTGGAAACCAGAGAGGAGGCTCAGAGAGGCAAAGTCACTTGCCCAAGGTCACACGAAGGCCAAGCGGAGGTTAGGATTCAGGATGATCTGCCGTTAAAAAGTCCATGCTCTCCCTGCCACATGATCCTGAGTGAGTCAGCAAGTGAATGAATAAATGAATGAATACGTGAGTGAATAAACAGAAGCAACTGTAGTGTAGTGGAAAGAGCGCAGGTTGTAACTTCATAACTCCAGTTGTGCTTCTGCCACTGCCCAAGTGACCTGTGCAAGTCTCCTACCTCGGGGTCCGCCTCAGTTTCCCTGTCTATACAGGAAGGAGGCTGGCCCGCACCACACCATCTCTATGGCCTCTTGGGGGTGCTCACAGGCTGTGACTCCAGGGCAACCGCAGCAAGGAAGATGACCTGCTCTACCCACTCGGCCCTCCCTCTTCATCTCCCGGGGCGGGGGCGGGGTGCCTCAGTCGGGGCTTAAGTCCCAGGTGAATGAGGTAGCCCACATGGCTGCGTGCCCCCTCCTCAGATACCCACTGGCCCTGCAGGCTGCGCCTTGCCTCACAAATCCCCTTCTACAGGATTCTTTCATCAAGGAGGCCAGGAGGGCCAGTGGGAAACCCTTTTTGCCCACAAATCCCCTTCAGAACCACCGCTAAAGAAACCAGCAGGAAGGCCAAAGCTTCAAGCCCCAAAATGTCCACTGGCATTTTTTCATGACATGAAAACTAATGGCTGCACCCAAAGCATCTGACCAAAGATGGGACGAGTGGAAGTCAGGACCCAGCCACTCACGCAGTCGCAGAGCAAATGTCTTGTAACGAATGTTGTGCTACGTGTGCTTAGTCGCTCCTCGTGTCCGACTCTGCGACCCCATGGGCTGTAGCCTGCCAGACTCCTCTGTCCATGGAATTCTCCAGGCAAGAATACTGGAGCGGGTAGCCATGCCCTCCTCCAGGGGATCTTCCCAAACCAGGCATTGAACCCAGGTCTCCTGTACTGCAGGCAGATTCTCTACCATCTGAGCCATCAGGGAAGCAATGAATGTTACGTGAGGGAAAAAAGAATAATGAATCATATCCTCTGGTATCATAACTTCATAAAACAAATAATAACGACCAGTATTATCCACTCACAAGGCAACGAACGACCAAGCAATGTTCTAAGCATTTTACACATGTGAACTCCAGTTAGTGCCATATAAGGCTGACACTAATATTATGGTTAGGTGAGGAGAGTGAGGCCCACAGTCCAGCCAAAGAGGTAGAGCTGAGAGGTGAGTCCCTGCAGGCTGGGCCCATACCCCCACCCACTACTTGACCTCCAAACTGTACACCTGGATTATTGGTTTCCCATGTCCTCATAAGGGTAATTTTCCCCTCTATTTTTCTAACCTTCTGTATGGTGGGGCTATTTATAAACTTTAAAGAAAGTTTTCTTGAAAGAATAAAAAATGTGAGCAGTGGACTGGACATCATGACCCCTTGATTCCAGCTTCAGGGCTACAACTACTTTGCTGTGGAGCCTTGGACAAGTCAGTCTACATCTATGGGTTTCAGTTTCCTTTCTTCTAAAATGGGCGATTTGGACCAAATCATCTATAAAATTCCCTCCAACTTCAGCTGTCCATTTCCAGATCAAACAGTCCCTATAGTCCTGCACAAATGGCAGGAGAACAATGTTCACTCTCCCCGTTTTATAGGTGGCGAAGCTGAGGCTCAGTGAACTGAAGGCCTAGTTTAAACCTCACCTTCTCAGTGAAGCCACCCTGACCACCACCCTCCGCAGGTCAGGGCCTCACGTTTCTGCTCTTGTTGCACCCCTATATTTTTCCATCCTAGCACTTTTTCTATTTTATTTTTGTCAAGAGTTAAATAAGAGCTCTGTGGCCAAAAACATCTGGGAAATGTTGGATTAGACAACGCTGAATCTCCTCAAGAGTTCTCAGTACCTGTGCTAATGCCAATGTACTCTGATCACCGAGAGAAGAACACGGTCAGTCTGGAGCCTACTGCAAACTTATTTGGTCCTGGAATCACTTAAAAGATATTTTAACTATGAGATATTTCAAATATATGGAAAAATATAGAGCTCAATCTTATCACCATTTTAATTATTTATACACTACCTTGCTGGACATTGTCTCCCCCCTGGACCATACAGTTCCAGCCAGGCCTGTTCACTGCTGGGGTCACCGCTGAATACTCAGTACCTCATGCACCGCCCAGAAGATGGCAGCTCAGGGTACGCGTTGAAGTGAGTGAACAGAGGAAAGCTCATATCCTCGGGTCTTGAGCGCTCACATAAGTTAGTGATGACTAATGTCATCTGAAGAATGTTTTTAAACTGTTGATTGTTAAAATGTATTCTCCTTCAAAGTCACACCCAGAACCCCTAGGGAGACCTCCACCCATCCAAATCCATCAGCTCATCAGCTCCTTCCCCAAGTCTATGGCACCTTAATATTCTGTCTTCCTGACACCTCTCCAGGAGAAAAGAGAGGCAACATGGAGGTGCATGGAGGTGCTGAGGAGTGGTCTCCAAGAATTGGTAAAGCTTAACGTCTTAATGGACCTCTGTCCAAGGGGCCATTCTGTCTCCCAGTCACTTTGCTGACTGGTGACAAGTATTAAGACTGTCCTGCTGTTGGTAGTGAAAATTCTGAGCATGTTTTATGCCCCTAGGGCTTTACAACAGAATTCCCACTTGCCTACCAAGACGTGGCATCTACGACTCACTCCTTCCCTAGTCTCCCTTCTGTACTGCTGCATTCGGGGCTTCCCTAATAGCTTAGACAGTAAAACATCCGCCTGCAATGCAGGAGATCCAGGTTCAATCCCTGGGTGGGAAAGATCCCCTGGAGGAGGAAATGGCAACCCGCTCCAGTATTCTTGCCTGGAGAATTCCATGGACAGAGGAGCCTGGCAGGCGACAGTCCATGGGGTCAAAAAAAGTTGGACACGACTGAGTGACTAACACATACACACTGCTGCATTCAGCAACCAGATCCAAGGGGAGGGGGCGCTGAGAATCTCAATCCCTATACTATACTGTACTGGAAAAGCTCTGGAATCAGATCAATCCTGGCTTGACTCCTCTCATCACTGATAGCTGTGAGACTCAGTGCAAGGATGTTAGCCTCTCTGAACCTCAGTTTTCTCATCTGCAAAATGAAGATAATTAAACTTGTAAATGTGTGCAAAAGGGAATGGTAGACTGAACCGTGCTAGGTTAAATGTGTATGAAATATAGTATATATTGAGTCCCTAATATGTACTTTATAAATTACCCATTGTGTCATCTTATTTACTCCTTGCAACCACCTAGGAAAGCATTATCATCCTCATTTTACAGCTGAAGCTCAGAGAGGTTAAGTCACTTGCTCATAACCATTCAGGGAGTCAGTGGGAGGACTGAGTCTGGATGTCATATCAGCTTCAAATTCCGGCAGGGATACTGCACCCCAGGCCCGCCATGTTGATGGTGCTTATGTATCACAGATTCGGTAACAGCCCAGAACCCCTAGATACACACACACACACACACACACACCCCCTACATCATCTACTTCTGGGAACACAGCCTCAACCTCAACCTGCCCCACCATGCAGACCACAACCTGCAGGGGGCACCCAAGGCCTAGCACCATTAAGCTGGTGTAGCCAGTGATGAGAAACCATTTCATGGGCACCTACTTTGTAGCAGCAGGCACCATGCTTCCCATTCATTGTCTCAATCCTCAGGAATTCTCAGGGTGCAAACTATTATTATCTCCACTTCAAAGACAAGGATTCAGGCTCTGAGAGGAGACGTTCAAGTGTCCAAATCACATTGCTGGTATGTCAGAAAGGTGTTACCTTTCAAAGCCCCACCGGCTGCTTGGCCCCAAACTGCCCCCAGCTGGCCCATCAGTAGTCAGAACACCTGGGAGAGGGCCCCACCCTGCCAATATGGGTTCCTGTATCCTCAAGTAAATCACTTCATCTCACTAGTTCTTAGCTTCTCATCTGCAAATGAGCAGGTAAATATTAAGGTAAGGGAGACAGATGACTGACTGGAAAGACAATGCTTCACAAACTGCTGCATAATCATGACCCGTTGTGCCATTAGGGAATGTTAAGGATTTGTACAGGAGATTGGGAGAAAGGGGAGGAGGGAGAACAGTGGTCCAGTGTGCCTTTCAGGTACAACTATCCTCACCCCAGTGACGTTCAGGCTCTAAACGATACTCAGAGGCAGTCTCTGCTGGACTGGCTTAGAGGAGAAGGAGCAATGCCCATTGATCAGATGGGCCTGGATTTGGATCCAGCTCTGTACTTACCAGCAAAGTGTGACCTGGGGCAAGTGAAAATCATTTGGGCCTCAATGTTCTCATCTATACAGTGGAGGAGTATCACTATCATGATGCCTGATAGTGAGGACTTGATGAGTAAATGTATGTCATAAGCCTTTTAACACATAGTAGACACAGGAGACCACTCAAGCATATACTGATTAGTAGACATACCATAACTGTCAGTGGTTCTCTTTCTGTCAACTAGTCCTATGTCCTGGCTCTTACAAGTCCCCATGTGGAGAGGGCATGCAGGTGCTAACAGCCCTGGCTCAGGATTCTAGGGGAGGAGGGGCAAGCCTAGACCCAGGTCACCGAGGTGAACCTTTCCTCACACACAGGGTAGGTAACTGGTCTCTCCCCTGGTCTTCCACAGAATCCCTCCCCTCCCAATTGATCACACTATGGGGAAACTGATCGTGGGTCAGTCTTGACACCTAATAGTTGAAATTCTTCAGGGCCAGGGCTGTGGCTCATCCATCTCTGGGTCCCCAGGGCCTGATGTCAATAGGTACTTGGTCAGATGAAAGGTAACTATGCTGGAAATGGCAAAACACTCCTAAATCAAGCCACCTGCCTTACTAAGGCTGAAAGAGACTGGCTCCTCACTCCACATTCAGACCCAACTACAGGTGCTTACTCTTTATTTCATTTAATCTGGATTAAGTGTGGAGGTGTGTGTGCCCTAATGGTGCCCATTTTACAGATAAGAGAGTTATGGCTCAGAGAGGGAGTAATTAGTTCACCCAAAACACACATCCAACTAAGTACAGGGACAGAAGGGAACCAGCTCTGCCTGACTTCAAGCCCCTGTTCCTGACCCTGCCTGCTCCAAGGGCTTGATTCACGTATCCTTTCCATGG
Organism: Bubalus kerabau; assembly: GCF_029407905.1. NCBI lineage: Eukaryota > Metazoa > Chordata > Mammalia > Artiodactyla > Bovidae > Bubalus > Bubalus kerabau. The sequence goes on along the minus strand of NC_073634.1, from coordinate 97,953,331 downwards.
AAAGGTGAGAATCACCAATTCACCATAAAGGCATCTTAGAAAGAAAGGACTACTAACCAGAGAGAAGGTGTCGGCTGCAGATCCAAATTCCCCCCAGGAATTCCCTACAGTCCAAATTCCCCCAGGGCTGAGGAACAGAGGGGGCGCCAAGGAGGGTCCTCTGATCTAACCCCCAAAAGGACAAGTCCGAGGGAAATGGACCAGCGGGACCCGAGACCCTAACGAGCGGGGACGCGGCAGGGTCCCCGCCTCTTCTCGAGCCCCAGCCAGAGAAACCCTTGGGCAAGGCTGACCCAAACGCAACCGCGGGGCTAGCGGAGCTCTGGGGGGAGGGGGGAGAGGGGCGGGCCCAAGAGGCGCAACGGCGTCCCATTGGCGGGCCCTCAGTTCCCTCCGCTACATCACCGAACCGGCGAGACCAAGCTGCCCCAGACCCCACTCCTGGTGCGCCGCACTGGGTGCCCGGAGTCCACGGTCTCCGGAGACCTGCGGATCCTCACCCGCGCTACAATCCCCTCTGCTACCTCTGTCACCCCCAAAATGTTGGTTTTTTTTAAGTCCTAACAGACTCGCGGGAAAACTTAAGAGTGGCTTCACAGCCTTCAGGGTCATCATCACCCGTCACCTACCGGTGTTGCCAGTCACCCCCGGGCCCTCAGTCCTCAAAGACTTGGGGGCTGGACGGACTAGCCTGCACTCAAATCCCAGCACCACTCCTCCTATTATGAGACCACAGACAGATCACTTCTTCTCTCGATTTTCTTACCTCAAAATGTGCGTTGTTATCCCTACAATCACATGGTCTGGGGAACAAACTGGTTAAACTGGCTATAAAGGGAGATATTCTCCCACCTTATTATACAGATGGGGAAACTGAAGTCCAGCCACCAGAATAATCGTTTATACTATTTAATATGTTAACTGATGAATCTAGTTAATGTTACTCTCACCCACCATCCACTGAGTGGTTAAGTGCCGGCTACTGTGATGGGGACTTACATTATCTCAATACCTCCTGTAACGTAGATAATTTTTGTGCCCATTTCATATATAAGGAAACTGAGGCTCAGAGGGGTTAAGTGATTTAAGGCCGCGGATCAAGGAAATGAGTAAGAGGAGGAGCTGAAGATTTAAAAATTGGTGATCCAGGACACTGTCATGAATTTGGGTCACCCTGGACTCCCCAAAGGAGGTTCTTAACATCTTTGAGGGGATGGAGGGACCCTTAGGAAATCTGGTGAAAACTCTGGATCCTCTCTATCGAGAGAGCACACTCACATACAAGCGCAAGGCTGCTCAGTTTCAGAGGCACCCATCTACTTCCACCCAGGGGATCTGCCCTAACCCCTCTCCCTTACCAAACCTTGCTTCTGGGAGAGTCTAAGAAACAACAAAGAAACAGAAGGAAAATCCAGAGAGAGAGACAGAAAGAAAGAAACTAGAGAGAGCAAGCGAGGAGCAAGCAGCAGAAGGAGCAAAGGGCTAACAGCAGTTGCCTTGGACCGGCATTGTGGTATAAGGGGCCAGGGTGGGGAGGGGAGCTCTAGAGTTATCTGAAATGCTTGAACCTTTTACAACATGAACATATTTGTGTGTCACTTGAGTAATAAATAGCAACTAAGAATTGCTTACAAGAAAGAAAAGAAACTGTGTAGACAAAGAGGACAGAGGGATCCACAGACACAAAACAGAAACACCGAGGGACAAAAACTGGAGGAGAGAGAAGACCTCAGAGTAAGGGCGGGGGTGGGGGTGGGGGGCTTGAAATACAGCCAGAGATAGACTGAAAAGATGGAGACAGAGAACAGGGAAAGATAAAGAGATAGGTGGACATAGAACGGGAGGTCCTCCCGCAGCCCACAGCCGCTGTGGGGTTCCACCTCACAGGTTCCTCGGGTCCTGACGCCACCGAGGCCCCCACCCGTAGCCCCGGCCCGGCTGACCTGCAGGACCCGCTTGGTGAGGCCTGTCTTTTGCGCGAGCTGCTTCAAGTCCTTGGCGTCGGGGTTGTGGTTAATGGCAAAATAAGACTTCATGGTCCGAAGCTGGTGGTGCTTGAAGGAGGTGCGCATGCGCTTCGTCTTCTGGCTGCTCGGGTACGGCTGGTCTCGGTCCAGGTGCTCCGCGTCGTTCTCGTTGCAGCTCAGGGCTGGGGAGGGAAGGCAGAGGCCGAAGGTGAACCTCCTGGCCCGCCCCCCCCCCCCCACACTGCCAAGTCCACACCCACCTCACGATCCGCCAAATGTTTCTAGCCTCAGGACCACACTGCGGGTGCCGCACCCCGCTGAGATGGAGATATTATCCCATTTTATAGATTTATAGGGGAATTTGAGGTTGAGCCATATACCCGGGGTCTCTCAGCTTGGAAATGCTGGATTCAAACCCAGCTCTAGGAAATTCCAAAAAACATTCTGAGCCATCATGTTACAATAAAAATAGTAATGATAACAACTTGTCAATGACATTCAACTCCACAAGATGTGCTAATGGGCTTTACATGCACATTTTCATCCTCAAAACCTTTTGAGCCAAGCATTATTTCCTCCCTTTTTACAGATGTTGAAACTGAGGCTCCTAAAGGGAAATCACTTGACCTCGGACACAGCAGGCCCATTACCTTCCCGCTTCTCCCCGAACTCCTAAGGAGAAATGCAGTCTGCAGCCTTCCCAAACCCTCCACCCACTTTCATCTCTCCGTTCCCACCCACACCCAAAGTACTGCAGGACCCCTTAGCCCTGGGCCGGAAATGCTGGGCTGGAGGTTGGAAATTGTATTTTGTAGCTTCATCCTCACCACTCCTGTGAGGCAGCCGCTTTTCAGTTTTACAAACGAGATCAAGGAGGCAGAGAGGTTAAGCGATCTTTGGAAATTTCGAGGAGTGGCACAGTACTTAGCCAGAAAGGGAAGGAAGTTGGAGGAAGAAATTAACATGTATTCCACACCCAGGGTATGCCTTTGGCCCTACATACATGGGGGGGTGGGGCTAGGGAGGGCTTCACTACTGCTCCGATTGCTATTCACCCCATTTTAAAGATGAGGAGACTAACACGAAGGGAAATGAAGCCACACCATTGGTTAAGGCTGAGCCCAGATTCAACACTGCAGTTCTTGCCTCCTTGCTGTTTCTTTCCCCTACACCACAAAGGCTGGCAAAGATGAAGCATGACTCTTTGGGGAGCGTGTCCCTATCCAGAAGGGGCCCAGCTGGGGCTGCCAATGCCTGGAAGGCACTGGGGGTGGGGGACAGGGATGGAAACCTCGGGCCTCAGAAAGTTGCTTAGCAACCTGGTGGCTGATGGGGACATGCAGGACCCCTCTCCAAGATCCCCTCAAGATCCCCTCAATACATCCTGAGCCATCTTACTTTGGGGAGTGCCTCATAGGAGATTAATTCAGTCCCCCCTAAAGTGGGCAGCTGGGAATATATCTCCTGTTTCATCACATGCCCATAACAGAGCTGCAGATTTAGCAAATAAAAATACAGGTTGTCTAGTTAAATTTGAATCGCACATAAACAATGAACAAGTTCTTAAAATGATATCTGAAATACTGCATGGGACATACCTATACTGAAAATTAATCTGTTGTTTGCCAAAAACTCAAATATTGCACTGTATACAGTTATACTAAAAAAAAATTATTCATTGAATTAAAATTCAAATGTTGTGTGGGATACACGTACACTAAAAAATTGTATTTTTCCTTTATTTAAAATTCAAATGTTGTAAGGGATACACTTACACTAAAAAAAAAAATTGTCGCTTACCCAAAATTAAAATTTAACTGGGAGACCTGCATTTTATCTGGCAATACTACCTCAGAAGCACTTCTGCTCCCCTGGTGGCCTACTCCTCCCCTGCCCAACTGAGGAGTAATCCCCTGCAGAAAAAGTGTGCAAGATGCAGGTCTTATCCCTAACCTTGAAGTTGTCAGCAAGTAGCTATACCTCCTAAAGGCCCCTTCCCACAGGCAACCAGGCACCCAAGTTCTCCAGCTGGGCTTTACTCTCACTGAGGCACCCAGAGTAAAGAATGGGGATCCAGCAATTTAAAGGGGATCAGAGAATGACTCCAAATGGGATCCATGGAAACTGCCCTGCCCCCCGCTGTGGGGAGAGACCCTCTTCTTGCCCCTAGTCCCCAGCTCCACAGGAGGTAGGGAGGGGTGGGGAGTAGGGCAGGCCTCCCCACAGGGGATCTCTGGGCCCATTCCTCCGCCCAGCCCCCACCTGGGCCTTGCTGCTGTTAATGAGCTCCATGGGGACCCTGGCGCCCCACGCACCCAAGGGACGCGCCCTGAGCTCGGCCTAGATTGGGGAGGGGGCGGGCGCGGATGGTGGTTGGGGGAGGGAGAAGGAAAGGGCAGAGAAAGGAGAAAAAGAGACAGATGTAGAAAAAAGAGAGAATGGAGAGAAAAGGAGAGGTGGGGGCAGGGGGATGGGGGAAGATGGACAGAGCCAGGAAAAAAGAGGAGAGGGAGAGAAAAAGAAAGCAGTGGATATGGAAGAACCAGAGAGAGACAGCTACAAAGACAGAAAAAATTAGGAGACACACAGAGAGAGCCAGAGGGGTCACCAAGGCCCAGAAATAGTAGGGATGCAGTGTGGTGAAGGGTCCAGGTTAAGGAACTAAATCCCGGTCTTGGGCAGGCCGGGTCCCTTTGGCGTGGCTGTTTCAAAGCCGTTACAGGCCGGGTAGGGAGGAAAAGGGGAAGGAGGAAAAAGGAGGGGAGGGCAGAAAAGAATTCGGCCCAAGGTAGGAAGGCCCAGGCAGGCCAGCAGCAAGGGCAGGGGACTGCACTAGGGGCAAAGGAGCGGCTGTTGGGCCCAGATTCGGTTGCTGCCCCAGGTCCCCTCACTCTGGCCCCCAGCTTCCCAGCCGGGTGGAGATTCCCCAGGATCGGATCCGGGGAGGAGCAAGGGGACGAGGGGAGGGGGAGAACCAAGCTTTCTCTCTTCTTTTTTTTTTTTTTTTTTCCTCTCAATTAGGCCGATTCAATGGAGCTAAAGAGCTCGTAAAATCATGAATAATTTACTCGTGATCTGTTATTAACCCATCGGGTTTCGAGCTCTTGTCGCTGGGACTGAACCTGTAATCAAATCTGACTTCGCCTCATTTTACTAAAGACGAGATTGTAGGTTCAATTGTCTAAATAATGGATTGGAATCAAATCAGTAATTACGCCGCCAGGCGCGCGCGCACACACGCGCGCACACACACACACACACACACACACACACACACACAAAGCTGGGGCTGGGGGAACTGGGCATCCGGCCGGTCCGCGCGGGACTCCCGTGGCCGCGGCGGGCAAACTCGGATGCAAGGCGCAGAGCCCGGGCCCCTGACCGGCTCCGGCCGCCTTGCCGCGCCCGAGGCCCGGGTGGGGTAGGTTTCAGTTCTGCCTCCGGGACCTGAGCTAAGATCTCGGACCAGAGGGGCTTCCAGAGGAGGGCCAGCGCGGCGGCCACCGCCCCGGAAGGACTTTCCGATCCTGCGGGCCCCGCCGCTCTAACTGTCCTTCCCTAAGCGAGGGCCGGGCGCACCGACGGCGCCCCCTCCCCACTCTGCCCGAGCTCACTGCCCGGTAGTAAGGTGCCGCTGCTCCTCCATCGACTGTCCCCCACAGCGATGAGCTTTGCAGGGGGTTCGTGTGGCTGGGCCCCTGGGTGTGGGACACTCACACCAACAAGCTCGAGTCCTCACAATCGGAATCACGCGCGCGCATACACACACACACACACACACACACACACACACACTTGCCCGGACATAACCACCGAAATCGCACGCTCCACGGGGCCCTCTTTCCAGTCCCAACAGCCCGCGGCCCACACTGTGGCCCTTTCTCTTCAGCGGGAGCAGGGAGGGGAGAAGGAGGCCTGGTCGGAGAGGCGCCCCCATTTCTCAATCTAGTCCGGGAGCCCGGAGTAAGCAATCCGCACAGCCACGGGCAGCGCGCCTTGCTCGGGTTCCACCAGCTTAGAAAGCCCGGGCCAAGGCCAGAGACACGAACACCGGAATGGAGAAAGAGACAGGAACTGAGAAACCTGGAGACACACGCAGAGAGAGAAAGGGGGGCCTAGAGACCCAAAAGGAGAAAAAAAGAGAAAGGGGCCAAAGAGAAAAGGCGGAGAAGGCATGCGTGGGGCAGACTTGTAGAGGTGCCAGCTTCTCTGAAACTCAGCCTCCAGCCACATCTTGCTCTGAGTGGCGCGGCCTCCTCAGGGAAGGTGGAGGATCAGCAAAAAGCACAAATAAATCGCTGTACCATCTACCTTTCCATTGCAAACCTGTCTGCCCAGGGAAAACATAATCCCACTCCCCACCCATCAGGAGCCCTGTGGCCCAGCCCGCCTGCTGCTTTCTACTGGAGACCAACTGCGCTTGATAAATAGACCCGCTTTGTTTTGGGGAACTGGATCTGGACTCAGGGTAGTCTGTTCAGGGTTGGGGGTGACCGAGGGATGCAAGTTTTGGAAAGCCACATCTCTTACAGAGCTTTCAACAAATCTTAAATCTGCCTTGCAGACCTCGCTGCAGCCACCTTACCATTTACCAGACTGGGGGCTGTATTTTCCTCCCAGCTCCACACACCAAGACATATGCCCCATGATCACCCAACAAACAACTTCGTTGGAGCGAACAGGGGACCCCCACCCACCTATCATTCTCCACCCCCTGCCCATGCCAGCTCAGATTTTTAAAGATGAAAATAATCCTGACTTCTTCCCCACCACAGCCCTCTCCGCACAGTTCAGGGGTTTGGTTTTGTTTTGTTTCCACTTGAGCATTAGACTAAGGCGAAAAGGAGGAAGAAAACAAAGTCTCTGAATCCGATTCTGCCCCAAACGAAAGAAAGAAAGTAATTGCAAATAAACTCTATCAAGTTCAGAAGCCCAGGGAGTCATAAACCTTCCCGGCCGTGCAGACTTCGGGCAGATGTTGACGGGCCTCAGAACCACTGCAGCTGTCCTGAGCTAGGAGGGACGCGGGAGGGGGCAGAGCCTCTCCCGGAACAACCCAGGGTTCAAAGACGCCGGAAATGCGAAACAAGCCCTCCACCCCAACCCCGGCGCAAAGCCAGGCCTTCTCGGTCTCATCCTGGGGCGCCGGCTTTGGAGGGTCGCAGCTCTTATCTCGGCGCCCCGCTGTCACCTGGAACTCGGAAGAAAAACCAGGGGGGGAACCCGAGACCTGGTGGAACAGGAGGATCGGGCAGGACGCTACAACTTGCTTTTGCTCAAGAGGCTCCTGGGCCCAAGTTTCCCGAGCCTGCAGCCCACAGCACACTTTACATGACCTGGCCGCAAGCCAGGCCAAACTCAGTGGCCCCGGGCCACCGCCAGTCCTTTCTCTTGGGACCCCTGCCACTCGGCCTCGCTCAACCATCGCCCCAGATCCTCTCCCTCAGCCATGCCAACCTACAGCCTGTGTGGTGTCGGCTCTGCCATGCTTTCTTGATACTTGCACTTTCTGCTCAGCCAAGTGGGTAAAAGGCCCAAGACAAAAACCTTCTAAAAGATTTCTCGGCTTCGAGGTACTGCACCAGGAGCACCAAGACCACTCCAGCCGAGGGCACACAGGCTGGAGCCCAGAGAGCTAATGGCGCTTCTGCCAGGTCATCTGGTGGGCCTGGGGAAGCCAAGAGTGCCACCCAGAGTGACACAAGTAAACATGTACAGCACACTGAAATTCACTTTGCTCTCAGCCTCTGACTCTGTGCACCTTCCCTTAACCCGTCGGGCCCGCTCGCGGCTCCTCACACTCACCAGCGTTGTAGGCGGCCAGATCCGCCCCAGGCCCGGGGCTCTTGCGCTTCCTCGGCCGCCCCTTCTGCACCGTGCCCACGCCATTGTAGTAGGGAAGACCCAGAGGGTTGGCCCCAGCTGCACCCAGCCCGGCGCTCTTGGCCGCGGCGGCTGCCGCCGCTGCAGCCGCCACATCGGCGTGGTTGAAGTGCGCGGGGTACTCGCCCTGCAGCAGCGCCTCGAAGTGCAAGCGGCAGTAGACCAGGCTGTCCTTCATGCCGAAGTGGTCACCCGTGGTCAGCATCTTGTTACACGTGGTGCACGTGAAGCAGTTGAGGTGATAAACCAAGTCCCGAGCTCGCATCACCATCTCCGAGGCCGAGATGCCCAGGTGGCAGCGGGCGCAGCGCTGCACAGAGAACCGCCTGTAGGGACCACCGAGGGAGGGACTATGGGGACACACGGTTGGGTACTCCCCATATCCCTCCTCCAGGCACCGCTGCTACCACTGGTGGAAATCCACTCAAGATGGGCAACCGGGTCTTAACTTGGAGGATGGGGCAAGAGGGAACTAGATTTTGGCCCATATCTGGTCCTACCCTGAAACATAGTTTCCCTTAACCATTTTCGTGTCTACAAAGGCCTTACTTTACCCAGAGTCTGAGCAAGCCCAAGGAAAGCCTCGCTGGGGAGTAAGGGAAACTTCCCATTCATCCCTTCCTCAATCTCTACCCCTGCCCTCCACACCAGTGCCTGGGCATCCTACAGACCTTTGTAATCCCTAAGAAACAGAGACAGGGAGAGAGACAGAAGCAGGGGAAGGGGAGGTGGGGTTGAAATAAGCAGACCTAACCCTAAACCAGGAGAAGAGAACCAAGGAGCCTGGAGCCTGCCTGTTAGTGATTCCGGTTCTTCAATCCTGGCCAGCTTTCACTCCCATCTCCAGGAAAGACCCGGAAATGCACCCAATCTGATCCCCGGCTCTGTCTCCAACTTTGTTCCACACCAGTCCAGACTGCCTGGGTCTGGGGGTGCCTGTTTCAGTTCCCCCCAGTTGACCCAAGAAACTTCAGAGGGAGAAGGGTGCCCAACTCAAGCTTATTTTTGGTCTAAGCTAAAAAGAGGGCAGCTTCTGCTTTTCTCTGGCTCTCCACCGACACTTCACAGATCTTTCCAAGAGTTCCCTCAGATTGTTGCTTAAAAAGGATGTCAGTCAATTTGTACTGGCTTGGAGAAGGGGGGAAACTACATAGGGAACCCTCCCTTGGGACAAGACTGGATCTGAGACCAGGGGTCTTGGCTGCCCCCGGGGGCGGTGGGTCCCGAGGTGGGGGCTACCTGTAGTAGTCTTCCTTGCAGTAGATGCTTCCATCCTTGCTGAAGCAGGTGAGCTCCGACTCCAGGTTGAGCTTGCACTCGCAGCACTTGAGGCAGCGCATGTGCCACTGCTTGTCCACCGCCAGCAGGTAGTAGCGGTCGGAGATCTTGCCCCCGCAGCCGGCGCACAGCGCAGCGCGGTCACTGCTGATGGACGGCATGGTCTGCGGAGGGAGGGAGGCGCGAGACCGCAGCGCCTGCGTCAGCCTGCGACCCCACCGCCGCCGCGCCGCGGGTAAACAGGCATGCACCCGCAGCTCCCTCGGTGGCTCGAGCTAGCCCTAAACGCAGCGGGGTGGCTGCCAGGGTGTGTGGTACGCCTCCTCTACGCCAAAAGGCCCATATCCAAGGGGCTCAGAATCCAGGTCCGCCCATGCAGCCCAAGTCGGTCGCAGGCCCGGGACCGGCTGCTGGCCTGGACAGACCTTCCTCCTTACTTTCTCCCCTTCCTGTCCCCTCTGCTCTTTTCCCGAAGGGCTCATGCTTCGTTGGGGGACAGGGGGCAGTCGTGGCTACTTCAGCCAAGCCCTCCAAAAGCTGTCCCCAAACTGTTTCTTAAAGGAGCCACTCTGCTGGGCCCCAAGAAAAGGGATAAGATGACCATTATAAAAGTCACCCTCCACCCAGACTCCTCTCCAGAGACCCGGTCGAGTTCTTGGCCCCTAACCCCAGTGATCTCTGAATTCTTAAGCCGAAGGTTTAGGCCAGGGCAAATAGCGCGGCTACCACCTCTGCCACATTGGCTGGGGCCCTCTTAGGTCCTGAGAGAGGGTGAGTGTGATGCATGGGCACCCTCAAAGTCTCCCAACGCAGGACAGGCCCAATCCAAATCCTCTCCTAACCTGACAGGCTGAGTGGGTACAACTCCGGAAGAAGAGCTTGGAAGCAGAGGCACTGGGGCTGCTGTTCTCGCTTTCCAAGCAGAGAAGCTTCGCTGCTGCTCCCCACCTCCTTGGCCTCTAAAGGTCACTGCGGGGCCTGGCTTGGGCAGTGTCTGTTTGTCTGGCCCCCAGGAAGGTCGGAGGCAAGGAACTGGCTATTTGGGGCTGGGCTGGTGGAGCCAGGTGTGGAGATCCGAATGGACTCTCCTTCCACAAGAACCAGGCCAGAGCCTGAATGGCCAGCCCGGAGGCCCGAGATGCGAACAACGAAGAGCGCTGGCCTGGAAGACTTCGACCTCTGAAATTGCGCTGGGACGGGAACCCGGATTGCCCGGAGGCGGAGAGTAGCTCCAGTCGGCTGGAGACCCCGGTGCTGCCGGGTTGGTTCGTCCTTCCCCGCGCCGAAGGCGGCCAGAGCCGAGGAGAGCGCGGGGTTGGCGACCAAAGAGCCCCTTGAAGTGAGAAGAGAGCCATCGGGCCGCGGGTAGGACTTCGCTCCCACTTCGGGAGAAATGCTCTCTTCCACCTTTAGGGTCTGAAATTTCGGTCTCAACCTTGTTTCCCTCCTCCGCCCCAGCAGCCGGGTTTCCCGTGAGCCGGGAGCTACGGGCCTTGTATCCTGTTCGCAGGTCCCCAGCGTCCAGTCCCGCGCGGCACGAAGGACACTCCCCAAAGTGCCCCCAAACTTAGGAGAGCAAAGGCGCAGACCGATCCGGCCGCATCCCAGCTTCTGGCCCGGACCCCGCAGCCGTGCGCCTACCGTCTCCGTGTCGCCGCGGTCGATGGCGGAGCTGATGGCGGGAGCCTCGCTCTTGGCCCTGCGGTCCATCTCGTCGATGACCCCGTGCACCTCGGGGCCCGACAGGCTGTGGAACAGCATCGCGGCGGGACCGGCGGGGCCGGGGGCGCGGCTCCTCCGCGGGAGGGCTTGCCCCCCGCCTCAGCTGCCTGGCGCTCCCCGCACTAACGGGCCCGGTGCATCGCCACCGCGGCCCCGGCCCCGCCCGAGCTCGGCTGTGCCCCCAGGCCGGGCCCTGGGCCCCGGGCGCCCGCGGGCCAGGACGCCTCCCGCCGAAGCGCGGGGGCAGCTACATCGCGGGGCGCCTGGGCGGCGGCGCCAAAGCCAGGGTCACAAGGGCACGGGGCGGGTGGGGGAGGAGGTGGGGTGCGGGAGGGGGCAGGAGACCAGGACAGAGGTCGGCCCCCGCCGCGGGCGCTTTCACGCCGCGGGCATTGCCCGCCCGGCTTCGGCGCCCCGGGCGCAAAGCAGGAGCGCAAACTCTGCCCGAGGCGGCGACGGCTGCGGTCGGGGCTCACTGGGGAGCGACTAGGTGCCCGCGGCGGCCCAGCTGCCTGGACCTCTCCCCTCCCTGGGGTGTGCCCCCAGCCCAAGGCGACCAGCTTAGGCGCTGGGTCGGCTATGGGAGTAGGGGTTTCTCCGGAGCCAGCTAGCCGAGCGGAGACACCAGGAGAATTGAAGAGGAGGAGGAGGAAGAGGAGGAGGCGGAGGTGGAGGAGGAGGAGAAAAAGGAGGAGGAGCAGAGTGGGAGGAGGAGCCGCCGGCCGCGGGCCCCGCCGCGCGCAACGCTCTCCAAGAGCGCGCCGAGCCCAGCCCCGGCTCTGCAGTCCGCGCCAGCCAAGCGTCCGCGCCTTTTCTACAGCCGCGCCTGACATCACGTCCTGCCGCCGCGCCATTGGCCACCCGGCACCCCGGGCCCCGGCAGCGCGTGCTCTGGGAAGGCGGGAGACCCGAGAGGGAGGGGAACCGCAAGAGGAGGAGAGGAGCGACGAGATGGTGGGAGCTGGTGGGCGAGGCTGGGGGGCGGGGGCGGGAGCCAGCGAGGGAGGAGAGGGAGCGCGGGGTTTGGAGTTTTAAGCTACAAACAGTTTGCTGCGATTTTCTTCGGGAAGGAAAACTAAACCTTCTCTCCCCGCCGTCTCCATCCTAAGAAGGCGCAGCCGCCAGAAGATGCTTGAGGAAGGGCTCCCTCGGGTAATACCTCGGCCCGGAGCCGCCCCTCGGGCACCGGCTGGGGAAGCCTGGGAAGGCCGGCCTGAAGCAGAGCTCGGGGAGCCTTCGGACGCTTCCCGCCGAGTCCTGTCTTCCGCCTGGGCTTCGCGCTGCGAGGCTGCGGGCTGCCGTGCAGGCCTCCCGTGGACCCGGCTGAGCCAGAGCGGCAGGAACCGGCGGGAGCTGTGGCTCCCGGGGAGGGCGGCCAGTCAGCTTACCCTGGCTCCAAGCGAGCTACGGCCCAATTAATGACCCGGCGTGTAGTTCCCACTCTCTCTTCCCGGTCTCTCTCCGACCTGGAAGAGTGAGTGTGAGCGTGGCTTTACGAACTAGAAAGGCATGGGTTCGGATCCTAGTTCTGCCATTGACTTGCAGTGTAAACTTCGGCAAGTGACTTAACTTCCCTACGCCCGTTTCTGATCTTTTAAAGTGAGGGACAAGAAAGCCCTCTCCACATGGATGTGATGAGCGAAAGAGATCACGAATGTAAAATGCCTGGAACATAGTAGGCACTAAGGAAATTCTTTCATCACTTCCTTTCCTCTCTTCTTCCCTTTAAAAACTTCCCCACTCCGAGCTACATTAGTATCACTGAGGTTCTTAAAAACCACAGGCCCATTGCGCTGTCCGCTGGGTGCCTCATGCCACAAACCAGTTATTGAAGGGCATCCTTCCTGCAGCTTGGCTGCACCACTTCTTCAACAACCTGGCCTGCCGCATGAGTCCCAACTACCACCCCAACCCCCAGACTTCAAGCTCCACCAAGAGACTCTTGGGAGTGACGGGGTGGGTGATGAAGAGGGATTTAGGGAATAAAAAGTGACTGTGGAGAAAAACTGAATGAGCTAGTTAGTTACAGAATCTCAGTCTCCTGGCTCTGCCTTGGAGGCGGGTTCGTGTGCAGTGACTTGCTTGCCAACAAGAGGTAAGGGGCTAGCCAGGATCTGTGTAGTTTACCTTACAGGGCATAGAACTGAGGCTGTACAAAACATACTTTTACACAAGTCTTACATGAATTTCAGACAACTACATGTGAGCTTGTAATGCCCAAGCACAGACATGCTTTGTGTGCAAATGCACATGTTCATCTTCATTGGCAAACACTTCGAGTGTAAGTATATAATGCCAGGCAGGAGGATGCATCTATACACTGGAAAATTGCAGTTATAGGTACAATTCCACTCTCAGACAACTCTATGGAGATCCCTGTGTAGGATTCTCTGAGACCATGTTTTGCATATTTGCAAAACTTTCGAAGTTACAAGAATGTGTGTACATGCTGCACATGCACAGATGCCCTCAAATGAGGAACGGACCATCAACCCAAAGACGCGCGTGCGCGAGTGTTCACACAGACGTGTGTGTGCTCTAGCGCCTGCACAAGGCCAGCGCCCAGGCACACTGACGCCCGCACGCGTACACATAAGCATGTTTTACTGACGCATCTGGGGCACTTTCTTTCAAAGAAAGGAGGGAATGAAGATCCGATCTGGGAGTCACCGCGGTTCATCGGGAGGTTGCCCAACGGGTAGGAAAAAAAAAAATGTAACAGCACTTGAGCGTTTGTCCGTGGTACAGCTCTGTGCCCAAGCTGGAAGGATGCAATGCGTTTCCTAGAACTCGAGGGGCTGGCTCCCTTCGGAGCTGCGGGGCGGGGGAGGAGCACTCGGTTACTCTTTGCCGCGGGCTTCCCCAGAAAGGTGGAAACACACCCTGCGGCTCTTCACTTCCCCCATGTCTGTAAGCACACGCTTTCTTCGCCACCTCTCTGACCAGCAGCCCACACCCACCGCCGACCGACCCCGAATTCCCTGACAGGATTGCCGCCGGGTGCGCCCGCGTATGTATCCCTCCGTGTCTGGCTGGGACGCGCTCGGGTCCGCAAAGGGCTCAAACTTCATTTCCCGCCACGGGATCTGGGCACCCCTCCCGCCCCCCACACCACACACACCCCAGCCCTGAGTTCAGAGGCCGGTAACTTTGCTAATCTCCGCCAGCGGCAAGAGGGACATCGCACAACCGCTGAGCCCTGTCCACGGAGACTAAACAAGGAGAGGAACAGGCTGTAAACACACATCTTGACACGTGAGTGACATTTACACGGTGCAAGAAGCCGCAGCCGCGAGGATGGCGGCGGGTGGGGGGAGCAGGCATCCGCAGGTAAATGGAACCTTCGGAAGCGCCGGAAACAGAGGCCCTTCGACGCCCCTCCCCCAGGTAGGGGAAAGGACTCCCCAGGTCGCTTGAGCCTGCCTTCCGTGGGAGGTGACAGGTGAACGGAATTCAGGTCTGGCTACTCTCGCCGCTGCCTACCTCCCCACCATCTGCTTCCTCGCAGACAGGCAGACCCGGCGCATAATGAGGTAGCAGCCTCCAGCCGGCCACCGTGACTAACTCAGAACAAAAGCTCTCCCTCCACGCCTCTTCCAACAAAGGGGCCACCAGCCCTGGCGCTCCCCGAAGGCTGCGGGGCTCCGGGCTGCCGGCTGCGGAGCTGCCGCTCGGAAACTTCCCGGGGCTGCCGGCGCCACGGAGCCGGGGCCGCGGAGGGAGGAAGCACATGCAGCCCAGAGAAAGTGAGGCCGGGCCTGGCGGGAGAAGAGGGGGCGGGAGCCGGGCAGCCGCGGAAGGAGGGTGATTGATCAGTGCGCCGTTCCCGGCGCTCTGTCCCGTTATTAGAGGCGGCCAAAGCAGGGCCACGCAATAACCTCCGAATCGCCAACTAATTGACGCTGCAGGCAACTACTTCATTGTGCGCGCTGGTTTTATGTCTTCATAGCCGGTGATTGACAAGGTGTAATTAGTCATCTCACTCGGTGATAAACATGGGCACCCTCCTCCCGCGGCATCAGGCCGTGTGTACCAGCAGAGGAAGCGATAGTTGACGCTGATATACCATTAAATCAAAATGAAGACGTTCAGAAGTGTGTGTTTGCTGTGACGCTCTGATGGTTTATTTCTCAAATACGGCACCAACAGATTTACTTGATTTGCAAGTTAACTACAACATTAACTGGTTTTATTTATTTTGCCTCTTCTTTCCTTTTCCTAGGCAGGGATGTTGCTCTTGGAGAATGTGAAGACAGTTTGCTTCTTGACAAGCGAGCGAACGGGCGCCCAGATTTTTGCAGCCTCTCGAGTCTCTCCCGAGGGAAAGGCAGGCAGAGAAAACGCCTGATTTGGGAGCCACCAGGGAAGGATTCCGCGCAGGGGGAGCCGCCCTCTTTGGCCCCAGACCGGCCTGCCGGGGACCCCCTTTGGGCACAGCCAACGGATGATCTGAAACACTGAGGATGGTGCTGGGGATTGGGGTGGGGAAAGCCTTTTGGATAATAACTGCAAAGAAGAAAGAGGTGAAGACAACTGTTTCTTCTCTGCCTTGCAGCAGGAGGAACTGTGTTCTTAGAGCTGTTGGCTGCAGTCACAGGGCCAGTTGCCTGCCTCGGTTCCCTGAGTAAAGTGTAATGTCTCCTGTTCTCAGGGTTGCACCCTTCAGCAAATTATATACCTTGCTCAGCTGTGAAGTAGGTCTTGCTTAGGGAAATGTGTGTGTGTGTGTGTTTATGGGGGTGTGTCTCTCTACAGTGAGGCTGCTACTAGAGGTGCTAGTTATTCATTTCAAAAACCTGGTGGTTAAAAACTTTAAAAAGGGGAGGGAGCATTGCTGGTTGGGCTCCCTGGGATTGCTGGGGTCTGTCTTGACTCTAATTCTGGTTAGAGAATGGCGAGGACTGAACAAAACTACCAACTGAAAGCCCACTTCCAGTGTATTACACAGGCCCCCAGGAACCCCCCAGTGGGGGAAGCTCCCTGCACTTTCCCCTTCTCTCTAACCTCTGTCTTGAGTTTGTTTAGCAGAGGAATGGTGATTCCTTGCCACCATGCAGGAACGTGGGGTTGTGGACATCTCCAAGAAGAGATAGGGTGAAGCCGAGTCACAAGGATGACAGAAAAGTCTCATATTTTCAAAAATGACCCCCTTCTACCCAGGCCTGGGCAGGGGAGGCAAAGAGGGGAGTGTTTTATACTGATGTGAGAGGCTGTCAGTCAGCAGCAAATCAGCTCAGGCATGGCCACATTATGAAATCAACTCTTTTTGCCTTGGTCAAACCTTACCGAAAATCTGCTGGTTACTCATATTGACAATATAAATTAGCTGGCCCTTAGTTTTTTTTGAGGAAGAATACCACATCTGTTGATAGATAAATGGCTTGGCCCGACTCAGGCAGAGAAGAGCCCAATTCCTCCTCCTCTTATCCCTGCAGCGATCTGAACAGTTCCGAAACCACCTCCCAGGGCGTCAGCTGAGCAGGTTGGGGAACTAACCAGGGCCCTCTCTCTAGGGCCCTGTTAAATGCACTGAA
This sequence comes from Bubalus kerabau, assembly GCF_029407905.1. NCBI lineage: Eukaryota > Metazoa > Chordata > Mammalia > Artiodactyla > Bovidae > Bubalus > Bubalus kerabau. Next base: position 97,936,947 of record NC_073634.1, on the reverse strand, counting down.
CTTAAAATGAAACACGAAGTGTGAATTTCAGGTTTGAACATGATGCATCAGGAAACGTGGAGGTTGGCAGCCCTTTTCTCCCTCCTGCCTTTCGGTAGCAGGTATTAATATTGTATTAAATGTTATGAGAAAGTAAAGGCTGCGGAGAGGAATGTGCTCAGATGCAATTTTGTCAAGGTTTTTATCTGTGATTATGATTCCAGATGTAGAAACTCCCGGAGGAGGGAAATGAGGGGCTGCTGGCGTGTGACATGTGTTTTAAGGTGTTTGGCAGTGTTTCTCAAAGTGGTGACAAAATGTTCAATTTTATTACAGGGAATCGGCAAAAGAAATATGAATATACTAGGCTGGAGAGTGTTCATCTCAGCAGAGGATTTACCATTATTGATTAGGGTGGGGAAAGTTTGTATCTGGGTCCGCTTAAATCACATTGTCAACAATGTAAATCTGTCAGATCACATTATTCCGAAAGCACTATTGTAACAAATACACAAAGCTAATTGCATCTCTCTACCTTCTAATTTCCATGCAAGATGTAAACTGCCCTGGAAGCACACACAAAAAGTAAATATTGCAACGTGTCATTTTTTAAAACTGGTGTACCTACCACCATTGCTTGAGAGTGATTTTTCTTAACCTAACCCAGAATACTACTCAGTCCTAGAAGGGACCCTAGTCCTAGAATTTTGCTCATTCTGTTAATCTGGTTGCTTTTTAGGTAGGAGCATAACTAACAGCAATGAATTACCTCACACAGGGAACCACATTTTGCTAAAAGGAAAATCAGGAAGATTGTATGGGGAAAAAAAGTGGGGATGGGGGAGGAAGCAGCTGAACTCTTGACTGACAACTCTTGTATCTACATGCGCTTGAGTCTGGAAAAATTCCTACCACAGTCTTTTCTCCGTTCAGAGACATCTCTGCCACCCCTCTCTAACAGCAGTATACCCCTAAACTCTATTTCCAACCAAAGGTTCCCTCATAAACCTTTTATAAGCTTCACATACACTAATCGACACGGGTACCCAGCTAGCGCTGACTAGACTGGAGGAGGATTTGGTAAACATTTCCATAGAACAAAAAGGGGGTTTTGGCTAAAGATGCTGGACTTGGCTCTCCCACGAGTCCTCAACCAGAGACTCTCAGCACACACAGGACACATTACTGCATATGGATTGCCCCACATCTAGCACACGCAGTCTGGTCCGTCAGCCCATTTCCGGAAGCTCACAAGTATTCAGCCCCAGCCCTTCCTTAATCCCGGCTAAAGAATGTTGATTTTGGCTTCCCAGCCACTGGCACTATTTTACCATCACAAAACATACTGGTTCCTAGCACAAACCGCACCTTCCTGGGAAGGAAGAAGGTTCCTCTCCTGTGAAGTGGTTGGTACATTTCTGAGGGGAACAGTGAGGTTGCACGGAAGGGAAAATGCTCAGCGTGGTCACCGTCCCTCCCTGCGCTTTCAGCAGAGCCCTTTCTCTACCCCAGCCCAACTTTCCACTGGCTTGATTAGCAAACCTCTACTGCTATTTGGGGAGCTGGTATTGTCTCCTTAGGTGAGGAACGAGTCATTTCCCACATAAGCTTCAACTGAAGCCCAACCTCTTGCCCCCTCCCCCATTTTTATTCTTCCATTAATTAAAACAACTAATGTTCCATCGATTATCTTTGCATGAATGAAAATCATTACGAGCCCTTGCAGGTATATGGGAAATTCTGTTTGCTCAAGTATTCACACTTTGATTTCCAATAGACTCATTTTCCCAGGCATAAAGAAATTCAAACAAAACAAAACAAAAACAAAAACAGAATCTCCTGACACTTTGCAGTAAAGCATGAAGACTGGTAGTAATGAGCTTGTGCCGATCTCTTGCAGGAAGGAATGCTCAGATGGCCCTGTTTTAGAGCTGAATTGTACTATCTGGTAAAGGCTTCTAGATAGTTAACGCAAATGTGGATAGGTCACCAGACCTAGATTTTGAATTTGTGCTTGTGTTGAAGCAGATGAGCTCATCCAAATTTACTTTTAAGCTACCATTAGTCCTCACAAGTAAAAAGGCAGGGGACAATCATCTCTGGAATTTCCCGGGTAGTTGGCCATTTCAGCTTGCATCTCCATTTCTGGGGGCTGCCATAATTAGAGCGATCTATTTTGCATTTACTTCTCTTTCCAAGCACTACATTATTCACTCTTTCCTGTGCTTATTAAACAGTGCCACCTGCACCAAATTCAACAAAGCTCTTCCATCAGTCAGCCCAGTAAGGATCCCGGACCATATATTATCATTAATTGAAGCTCAATTGAATAGTTGACGATAGAGGCATGAGTAAAAGCAACACATTTCCTAGGACCTGCTTATAAGAATGTTTGAGGAAAAAAAAAAAAAAAAATCCCCAAATTGTCATTTTTTACAAACTCATTTCATTCTCTCTGTATAGTAATTCAAGCAGCAATTAGCAAGTCTTTTAATTAATGAACTACTCCCTGTATGTCATCAAGGTGCCTGCAGCACAAATGTCCTCCTTCATAAGGCACTAGCAGATGCAGTCAATATTTTGTCACCCAAAGCCTTCGAAGCTGACCACCTCGATAGCCCTAATACTATCAAAAGCATCTGAAGAGGCAGGGACAAGGCTGGGAGGCAGAGAACAATCTTGAGAAAACTAGCCGTGGATAGCCTGAATCCAGAGAGAGGGAGTGGCAGGAAGAAGGGATCCAGGGACAGAAGAGAGACGTAGAAAATGAGTGTAGATGGATACCAGCAGTTAAAGAAAAGCCCAGAAAGTTTCTAGCAAAGATGGGACCATCTCTGAGTCTCAGCTATAACAAACTCCATCTAAATGCTGATGGTTTACAAATTTTTAAGAGCATCAAACCTCCCTGTGCCTTGTGCTTTAAAAAGCTCTCTGCTTTGTTCAAAATACTGCTTATCTTTGGCATTGTCAACAGCTCTGCATCTGGGAGAGATTAATTAAGTGATAGGTCAGGCACAATGAGGTGAAAGGGCATGTCCACCCAATCAGGACTGATTCATCCATTTCTAGGTGAATCAACTTTGTTGAGGGATGCCAATTTCAGTTCCATTTTCAGGGAGGATTTATCAATAGGAATGCCTGAGCTCCCCCAGTGAAGGGCTCTTAGATGGAAAAGCTATTTCCAGACAGAAAAATCTAAAATCCACACTCTCTGTCTTTTACAGATATAAAACCAAAACATAACTATAAATTGTCTGTGTGTTTAAGTTTCACTGATCTAGGTGAAGGCTGATTTTCTTGAACATGACCTTTTACAAAACAACTAATTGGATGATTACAAATAAGACTGTCATGCAACACAATTTTAAAAAATAAAGACTTTGCTTTCTTTTCTCCCCCTTCTCAACTGTTCCTCATTGCCTCTTCCTTTCCAAGTCCACTTTTAATTTCTAGAGGCAAAGTGAAAAAGACAGGAGGAAAGAGAGAGAGAGAATGTAAAAGAAATAGAGAGGTTGTCTAAGTGTTCGCTGAATTTTTCCAGACCAATTAGAGGTTATCTTTAAATCTTCACTCCTCCATGTCCCCCCCACTTTTCTAAAAAATCTTTAGTGAGAAATCAGCTAATTGGAAAGGCCATGTGGCCAGTTCACCCTGTTCCTAACCAGAAGGGTTTTAAGGACCTTGGATCCTACTCCCCAAAATGACACTCTCCCCATCTCTTCAACAGCATGTCAGTCTGGGTCAAAATTGAGGTTGCCTCTGTGTGTGTGTGTGGCTGGGGGGCGGGGGGTGGGGTGGATGGGTGGGTGAGAGAGAGAGAGAGACAGAGAGAGGCAGAGACAGAGAGGGAAGTAGACTCCCAGCCTGTGTAATGCTCAAGTAAAGTGACTGTTTTGAGTAGACCCCAAACAAAACACTTGGAATATTTTTACTCAGTTTGTGAATACCCCTGGCAAAAGTTTTCCTTTTACAAGGTGTGGTGGGGGTGGGGTGGGGGGAGGAGTAAACAATGGTTTGTGTTTTTTGTAACTGACCAACCATTTCCCCTTCTCCAAAGAAATGTAGAATGCCAGTTTCTTAACTATCCAATTCTTTAAATCATCTGGGATCCATCTATATTTATAAAACTGAGCAGAAACACTTAACAGCCTGATCAATAGCCATTGACCATCAGTGCACCTCACACCCTAACATGCACAGCTTGATCATGTATATTTGATCATCGAAAAATTCAAAGCATCTTGCAGCAGTGTATCAAGCTTCCTATAAAACAGTCTTTTTCTGTGGTCTTAAAAACAGTGTTGGTTTCTCTCTCCTGATTTCATCTATCTATTTACACACACACACACACACACACACACACACCCCTCCCTTCCTGGAGAGTTTATTGCTCATATATTTGATGAAGAACAAGGTAATTAACTGTGAGGCTGTACATCTGGGTGGTACTTCATATCCACTGTAATAATAAAACATTTTTTCCCCCATTTTAGCAGAAGAAAGGCTAGTCCTGCCCACAGATTCAGAGGACCCCAGAGTCTCCATCTGCAAAGCCTCCTTGTTATAAATCCTGCCTCCCTCTTAAGTGATGGCATGCACAATTGCACCAAGGGGCACTAAGTGTATCTGTAAAAAAAAAAAAAAAAAAAAAGCATCATTGGAAAAGCTTGTCCCTTCTCCGAGGTTCAGCATCAGATACTAGGGGTTTGGAACAGACACGGCTGGCTCCTCTGTCCCTAGTCTCTTTGGCAGGAAACGGGAACAAGAGTGCAAAGGGCTTGTTCTAGGAAGAGACAAGTAGAAGGGGTGTATGTTGGGATCTCAAGGGCTGATCTCATGTCCTAAGCACATGCCACTAAGCTCCAATATCCCCCAAAAGGACTCAGCCCTGCAGACTTTTCTGATATTCCGAGGTCAAAATACCAGAAACTGGTTCTAAGTTTCTCCAATCTGTCGAAACCGCTCCAATCATCGAGTCAGAGGAATACCAGCTGGCAAGCCTGCTCCAAGTCTGCAGCACAGTCTTTCTAACCCCAACCCCAGAGACCACCTCCCACCCCCACCCCCAGCCAGCAAAACAAATTACCTGCAGAACCTCCCATTTCTGGAGTCCCCTGCTCTGTATTCCGAATTGTGCCCAGAACAAATTTCTCGGGGCCCTTCCTTCTAAAAGCAGCAGCATCTGGGCAGAGGCTCCCTCCTTTATATGCGGGGGTGGGGGGGCAGACTTCATATGATAATACATGTAATATGATATGGAATGACAGAATGCATGACAGTTGCCCATAATACGGAGAAGTCAGTCAAAGGACAGAGGGGACATTTGGATAATTACCATCCATTGGCTAGTCAATCACGCGAACAGAGAGAAACTGCACAAAACCCACAATGGAGTTGGGAAACAAAAGAGACCCGAGCCAGACTCAGGATTAACCGGTCTAAAGCGATCTAAATGCTTTTGTATCTGAAGAACTGAGGCTCCTAGGTTGCCCCCCCTTCCCACTCCCAGGGAACTAATTGCGGGGATCAGAGTTAAAGCCCTCTCCCTCCTTTCCCCTTTCTCTTTGTAGACTGCTCACCACGAAGAAAAAAAAAAAAAATGATTTCTCTCTCTGTGTTCATTAAACTATTTTAAAGTTAAAGGGGTGGGGGAGGGAGCCTCCATGTGGGCCCTCAGCCCAGAAGCTGGGGTTCTTCAGTCTTGGAAGAGGCTGGGACAGTCTCAGTTGGTCTCAATTCTTTGTTTCTGGGTGAAGTCTTCCCTCCTCGCCCCTGGAAACAGATGCCCCATTCACCTGGGCAGCTGCCCTTTGCCTGGAGGCTAATGGGGATGGCTGGTACCTGTTTTGGGTGAGGAGTGCCCATAACTGGCTCCTGCACCAGAAAAACAGACAGGTCCATCCCCTCGTTGAAAACTCAAATGGAGTCAGCATCCTCAGAATTAAACGGTGTGAAAGGGTGACAGAGAAGGAACTCTAGCCTTCATAATGGGTAAGAGAGAAGAAGACGGTGGTAAATTGTGAGAAGAGAAAATCTGCTTCTCAACTGGGGAGTGAAAAAGACGAAGAAAATCCTTCTCAATGAGGCAGGGAGAGACTATGCTTACTTGGGGAACGGGATGAGAAGAGATTCTTGCCTGAAAAAAGAGAGAGGCAAAGAGGTGATTCCTCAAAAGAGACAGAGGAAAACGGTCCCATAAATTTTTAGAGACTCTGAGATGAAGGTGAGAGAGGAGGAGAATTCCTTAAAAGATAAAAGATACGGGCAGAGATCTCTGTCTGAGAGCGAGACCCCCGAGTTCCAGGGCGGAAAGACGGGCAACTGTCTCACCCATAAATTCCCACTGGGTCCTCCGATGCGATTCTAACTCGCCCAGCGCCCTCCAGGCCCACGGAGCTCGCGTGTCCCCGCTCGGTGGCTGCGGCGTCTCCCAGTCCCGGCACGCGGATGCCCGCCGTGCCCCCGTCCGCAGCCCCCTGCCCCTCGGGGCGGCTGGGGAGCCCTCTTACCTTTCCGAGTTCTCCGCCGCGGGTGTGGCCGGCTCGGCGGGCGGCCCCGGGCCAGGGCCGAGGGGCGAGGGGCGGGGGCGCGGGGCTGGGGGGGAGCGGCAGGGTGAGGGCTGGGGGTGCTGGCACGGTGCCCAGGGGGGGCGAGGGGGCAGCGGGCAGCCCCAGGGCCCGCGGGCGAACACGGCCGAGCCGGAGGAGGGGCGCGGAGAGCGGGGCCGAGGAGGGGCGCCGGGGCCCGGGGCGAGGGGCGGGGAGCTCCAGCCTGCGGGACCGGCCCGGGAGCCGGGCGAGGCGCGGAAGGGAGGCCTCGCGCCTGGGGAAGCCGAGGACCCGTCGCGCGGATCCCCTCGGCTGACAAATCAATCAGGGCCCGCCGAGCCGGGGCACTGCCGCCGTCGCTGCGGGGCTCGCGACTCCCCGGCCCGGCCCGCGCCGCCAGCTGCCGGCCGCCTCGGGTCCGCACGGGCCGGCGTCGCGGGCGGGGCGGCGGTCATCCGGCTGCGGGCGCGTGCGGCCCGGGCGGGGGCGGGGGCGGGGGCCCGCGCGGCGCCGCATCCTGGCCTCTCCTCCCCCGCCCGCCGCCCGCCCGCGCCCGCCGCGCGCTCCCCCCGCGCTCGCCCCGCACTGTCACTAGCTCGGGCCGTTCCGTCGGTCCGTCTCTGCCCGCCTCCCCGTGTGTCTCTCCATCTCCCGGTCTCTGTCGCGTTTCTCTGTCTCCCTTCCTCTCCCAGTCCCTCCCGCTGTCCCCAGCTCTCTTGCTCGCGGCGCCTGTTTTCTCTGCCTCCGTGGTGCTGATTCTCTTACCCTCTCTCCTCGGTCGTTCTCACCATTATCACCCACACTCTCTTCTTTCTTTCTGCCTCCCCTCACTCGCCAACCCTCCTTGCTCCCGATGCTCAGGAGGACTATGTATCTCTCCCGCCTTGAAGCAGCAGCCCCAGCCTCGGAATCAGAACTTAGTCCATTTCTCTGCTCTGAGACCTCGGACCAGTCACTTCCTCCCTCCCAGCTGCAGTTTCCGTGTCTGAAAGGAGTTAATAAGTGGCTCGCTCTCGGTGATGTGGTTGGGAGGGGCGCCGCCGCGGGGAGGGCAGGCGGGAAGTGTTCCTGGACTCTGGTTGTCCCTCTTGGAGTTCATACTTACCCAAGAGCAGCAGTCACTGTGGCAGCTGCCTGGCGACTAGGGCTCACCAGGTGTCAAGTGTGCCCCGCAAAACCAGTCGCCCAGCCTCCTGGGCCAGACAGCCACCAAAAGGCCAGTTCAGCTGGGAAGGTCAAGCGTGGGGTCTCAAAAGCCAAAGGTGGGTTCTTCTGGGGTCTGGAAAGCCTCTAGCGAGAAACATCTGTGGTCCCCAGGGCAGATCTCAGAGATGGATTCAACATCTCATGCCCTGGCACTTGCTGGTTCCTCCTTCACTGACACCAAGCAGGAGGGCAACACTCTCTCCTGTCCTTAATCCCAAGCAGGAAAAAGCCTATTCCTCCCTGACTTAACACACACACACACACATACACTGAATGACTTTTAAGCTTCAAAGATGTTTCCTGGATGGAGTGTGGCTTCAGAGACAACCTGTCTTGTGAATAGCTGTACCCTCAGTGTACTCCTCATTATGAATTTTTTGAGTAAAAGCTAGACAGAATAAATAACCTTCTATAGACACATGAGGCATACCGTGAATGATCCCAACCACAATCCTAAAAAAGAGGTAGTTACCGTTCCCGTTTCACAGGTGACGAAACTGAAACTTCGAGGGATGTGACTTGCCCAAGATCACACACTAAAAGGCCTTGAACCCACATCTGTCTGTCTTCATGCAATTTGCAGGCTATCCCGAGAGAGAGACTCTGGATACCAATTCCATGATTATTTCATGCCAGTTGTACAAGTGCCATGAAGGAGTAGAGAGTACAGTTGAAACCAAACATCCAGGGAAACTGACCTGGGCTGGGGGCTCAGGAAGGGTTTTCTCAAGGTGAGACCTGAAGTCAGCTGTGGGGCTTGCAATTTGTAGGAACTGGGAATGTGCTGTTAAAGAGAGAGTTCTTAGAAGAGTGATCAGCAAGTTCAGGGGTGGGGTGGGGGTGGGGGGTTGTTTGGAAAGGCAGAAGGGAATATCCCTAGAAAGGCCAGTGTAGCTGAAGCAGAAGGAACGAAAGGGATGAGGCTGGAGAGGTAGGCGGGGCCAGGTAGAGAGGGGGAGGAGCTTATAGATGGAGGAGGAGCCTAGCCAGGCCTCATTGTTTCCGTATGAGCCCTGATTTCCCTTTTCTTGACTGGAAGCCAGGTGAAGCAAGATTCAGTCCCCATAAGTGTCCTCTGCCCGTGGTCTGTCTCAGGGGGTTGTCATCTCTTGTCCTTTCCTCTGCCCTGTCCCAGCACTGTCCACCTGCAGTGTCATTGCTTTCCTTGGCATCTGTGCCGTCCCAGGAGCATGACCTCCCCCAGACCATGTATCGGAATGGTTCCTTCCTCTCTGTGCCCTTTACAGTCAGTTTCAAAGGAGTGTCCTCAGCTGGCATTTGTTGCTGGAACGAACAGTCAGGAGCTGTTGAGAGCCTGCTGTGTGCCAAGTTCTGTGCTGGACATTGCCCTTGTCTTCCCAAAGTGCTTGTTTCATGGGGGAGACACTTTTTTTTTTTGTTTGGCTGTGCCAGGTTTTCTTTGTGGCACGTGGGCTTCTCTGGTTGTGGTTCATGGGCTGGGTTGCCCTGTGGCATGTGGGATCTTAGTTCTCTAACCAGGGATCAAACCCTTGTCCCCTGCATTGGAAAGCAGATTCTCAACCACTGGACTACCAGGGAAGTCCCAGGGAAGACACTTTTGAACACACAGAACCATAATGACCATAATGAAGGGGCCCTGAGGCGTGGGACTGGAAGCTGTTTAAGGCCAGGCCTGTTCCAGTCTGCTCACATTGTACAGTCTTCAGGATGTCACACAGGGCCTGGCACAAGGTGGGCACTCAGTAACATGCATTGAGAGGATGGATGAAAAGGAAAAGCGAAGTTTAAATGCAGAAGGACTAAGGATAAACAGGAGGTAAGTGAGGCAGGAGAAAGGATGAGGAGACTTGTCTGTGAAGGTCTAGCTAAGAGCAATACACACACAGGAGGAAACAGGAGAATCTGTACAGAGGGAGGGAGCTAATGCTTATTGAGCTCCTCCTCTGGGCCAGGCAGGACCTGCACATTTTTGTGCAGTTATCTTGACTAACCTTCATAGCACCACTGTCTCAGAGGCAGCATTGCTCTCCCTTTTCTGAGTAAGCATTGGAGTCCAGAGAGGTTAAGTCACCAATCTGAGGTCACACAGCTAGTAAAAGCCTGCATCCAGATGTGAACCCAGGTCTGCCTGCTTCTCGCCACTAAAAAGTGGAAGCAAAAGAGGAGGCAAAGGAGGAGGAAGGAGATGACTGAGAACAAAAGAAGGGTGGTGGTAAAGGAGTGAGCTCTACGAGTAATTTTTCAGCTTAAAAACAATTCCCATTTCCCAGCCCTGCTGAGGCTGCTGCGGCGGATCTGAGACGTGCCGGCCCTCTGACTCTGACTCGCAGGAGCCTGCCGAGGGGCCCCAGCGAGCTGCTTCAAAGCCAGCCTCTTCAGTACAGGCGCTTTTAAACTTCACACGGGAAACTTTCCAGGGCTGACTTTTTGCACTTTGTTTCCAAATCAAGAGATGGGGAAGTCCCTGTCAGCCCAGAAGGGAGGAGATCTCACTGAGAGACTGACTCTGGGTTTCTGGGCTTGGCATTAGGCTCTCCCACCTCCCAAGGGAACCTGGAGGGTGGGGCAAGGAGCAACCTGTCCCCTGCCCTCAGTGGGTTCCCAGAGAGAATTCAGGGTGTGGGCTTGGCAGCCGATCCCTCCTGGGGATGAGGCTTCTTTTCCTGTGTTCTTCTGAGTCTGGTTTCTCACTGGGTTCCTGGTGGTGTTGGCTGACAAGGTGTGACCAGCTTACAAGGGTCATGTGTATGCCTTGCTCTTCTCTGCCCAGCAGCCTCCAAAGCAAAACATGCCGTCTGTCATCTTCTGATCACTGTTGTGAGAAGCAGCGAGGGTCTTCTTAACCCTCAGCTCTCTCTGATTTTTGGAATTCAGACTTGGATTTTGGATGTACATCAAGAGGCTGGCTCCATGCATTTTAATTAAGCTGTCTTTTTTCATTTATTACTAATACACTCCTCTTAACTATGATTTATTTGTTAAACAAAGCACCATAAGCCGTCACTTATTCATCTTAATTTCAACAAAATTAAAGTAGTCGCTGTTAGATTGCACCTAATTGCACTTGCAATGAAGAAAACGGAGATGTTAATCAAAATAAATTGAAGATAAACAATAAAATCATTACATCTTTGCGGCGGTAAGTGTAACTAATCAGTTTTGACTCAAAGCGACCGAACAGGAATAATGAATGTGTCACTGAAGGCACGCTCATTAAGGAGAGCCACAGCAGCCTGGGTCCTCAGGGCAGCAAACAGCCACCCTGTCCAGGTGGCCCTGAGGGTTCCTGCCCTCCTGGGCAGGGCAGAGAGGCCCTGCCGAGAAAGGGGAGCCGGGAGGAGGCTCACAGAATAGGAGGGAGTCCTGGCCGAGAATTCCCAAGGCTGCCCTGCCTTCGAGGGGTTCTCTCAGTCTGATGAAAAAGCTAGAGGTTCCAGGCGCATTTCTGGACTTTGCAAATAACTAAGGATCGGGGAAGAGGCCAGGGAAGAAATAGACATCCAGGAGACATGGTCAGACACATGCCAGAGGACACAGGAGAAAGGAGTCCAGCAGAAAGAGATAAGGAGGAAGAGAGACAGGCAGATGGAAAGAGAACAGGACGAGAGACAAGGGCATAGAGGCACAGCCAGGCTAGGAATGGACAGTTGGATAGGATGACAGAGTAAAGAGCCTGGAGTTGTCAAGCAAATTGGAATTGAGATGAGGCTGGAGACCAGAGATTGAGATCTTGACGTGTCTTGGCAGAACCAGTGAAGAGCATCCGAGTGGATGTTTACCCTTCTTCCCTGGTGTTTGCTTTTTGGGGGGAGTTTTTGTTGTTTGTTTTGTTTTGGCTGCTCAGGATTCATTTGCTATACTTGAGGTGGGACTTGTCTTTTGGGATTGCATCTTCCCCTTTATATCCCTTCTTCCCTCCGAGTCAGTCCGTGTGGTTCTAATAGAGGCAACTCCACCTTGAGGCCAGAGGAAGGAACATGTGACCTAGACCTAAGCCAATCAGCACATTCTATTCCTGTGGCCACAGTGATTGGTTGAAGGATGGCTAAGCAGGCCCAATGAGAGCCAATCCAGTACTTGGGCCTGAGGACTTGACAGAGGTCTTTGAACCTTTCTGCTGGTCTCTAATTTAACAGGATGCAGGGTTTGGGGCTGCTGCCACCGTCTCACTGCCATGCAGAGCTTGAAACCAAAGCCAACAGAGCAGAAGGCAGCATGACAGAGCAAAATGAGTCCCAGCGACGTTGTTTGAGCCCCAAATCCAGCCAAGATGAAGCTAGCCCTAGCTCCTGGCCTTTTTTAGTTTCATGAGCCAATAAATTTCCTTTTTGTGTAAGCCAGTTTGGGTTGGGTTTTCTGTCACTTGGAACAGACAGTTCTAGCTGATAGGCTTCAAACAGGAATGCAATGCTGTGATGTATTTTAGTAACATCCCTCTGGCAGTCACAGTGCAGCAGAGGGACTGAAGGGAGTGAGCTTGACGGCAAGGAGGCCAGAGGGGAGGCTGGAGTGGTCGTGCGAAAGAGGGCTTATGTTGAAGAGCAGGCCATCTAGGGGGTCCCGCCACCACCAGTGCGTTAGGTTCTTACTGCTGCCATAACGAATCAATGCAAACTGGATGACTTAAAACAACAGAAAATTCTTCTCTCACAGTTTTGGAGGTTAGAAGTCTCAAGTTAAGGTGTCAGCAGGGCCAAACTCCCTCTGAAGCCTGTAGGGGAGAATTCTTGCCTGCCTCTTCCAGCTGCTGCTGGCTCAAGGCATTCCACCTTCTCCTCCTCTGTGTCTTCTCATCTTCTGCCTCTTTTAAGGACACTTGCCATTGGATTTAAGGTCCACCTGTGTTATTCAAGAGGACGTCAGCTCAAGATCTTTAACTTAATTACATCTGCAGACCCATTTCTTCCCCTCAAATAAGGTCATATCCATTGGTTCCTGGACATGAACGTCTCCTTTTGGAAGTCACCATTCGACCCATTATGTCATCCCATAATGGCAATCCATTAAAACCGAAAGAGCTGTTTCCAACTCCAGTCCTCTGTGGGGTCCATTTCACACCTCAGAGCCTCAGTGTCACCATCTGTAAAGTGGGTCAAGGTGACCCACGCAGCATGTGACAGAATCATGTGAGCACTAATGTCCTGTTCAAATACAGTGGTTTAAAGAGAGATGAGGAGGCAACTTCCATATCGCTGCCTCCTGTACATGCCCATTTTGATGACATTTTTCTCATAAATGCCAATTTTCTCACAAAAATTCTTCTATTCAATCAAAGAATGATAAAGTTGTAAGGATGACACTTTTTCCATGAGACACAATAAGGCACAATAATGATACTCCATAAATGCACGCTCCCTTCCCCAACTTCAACTCATAATAAGGAAAGGGAATTTAAATTAAGATAGGCCCATGGGGACTTTGCTAGTGACTCTGTGGTAAAGAATCCACCTGCCAATGCAGAAGACACAGGTTGGATCCCTGGTCCAGGAAGATCCCACATGCCACGGAGCAACTAAGCCTGCGCACCACAACTATCGAGCCTGTGCTATAGAGTCTGGGAGCTGCAATTAGTGAGCCCACGTTCCCTAGAGCCTGTGCTCTATAGCAAGAGAAGCCACCGCAGGGAGAAGCCCACACACCACGAAGTAGCTAAGAAGTAGCCCCCCACTCACCATAACGAAAGAAAAGCCTGAGCAGCAACGGAGACCCAGAACAGCCGAAAATAAAATTTAAAAAAGAGAAAGAAAAGATAGACCCATGGGGAGGAAAGGAGTTGGGCTTCACCAACCTGGAGTCTCCTCGCAAGTGTCCTCAACTGGGACCTTGAGGCCCACTCAGAGGGGCTTTGCCATCCCAGCCCTGCCCCCTCCATCGGGAAGCTCTGCCTCCTTCGGTCTCCTGCCTGACCAGGTGAAGATTACGGCCATGACAGCTCCATTTACCGACCATTTGCTCTGTGCCAGGCAGAAGGCTCAGGGATTTCCACACCTTAGCTCAATTTCCCTATTCACAGAGTCTATTACTGCCCCCATTTTATAGATGAGGAGACTGAGGCTCGGAAGGGAGAAGTGGCTTTCTCAAAGTCATAGAACCAGCAACTGCTAGAGTCAGGTCTCCAGCCCAGATCTGTCTGGTCCCAAAATTCATATCTGCGACCAGGGCATTAACCTGCCAAGGCGCAGACCCTGAAAGCCAGTGGCTCTGTGGAGACAATGATGCCCTGGGGTGGGGGTCCCCTGGGCTGGCAGCAGGAAGAGGTAATCTGCCTAATGGTGCTGAGCCAAGGCGGCAGCGCTTTAGCTTCATCTAGGGAGCTCTATCAAACAGGAGGGGGCCCCTAAATTCCTCTTTGAAGTGGAAGCCAGAGGCAAGAGCTGCCCTATAAGGGATGGCTGGATGCCATGTGTCAATGGAGGGCCAGAAACACACCAGTTTCTATACCCACCACAATACAAGTCAGCATAACTCAGAGGAGGCTTGAGTTGGGCACCAAAGCCAGATGGTGGGCAGAGGGAGGAGGGGTAGAGAAGGAGCCCCTCTCTGGCCATGGTGCCTCCATTTAAGTTCAAGAAATGGAGGCCTTAAAACACACTCTATAAAAATTAAACATAGAATTACCATATAAATCTGGCAATTCCACTCCTAGGTACACATCCAAGAGAATTGAAAGCAGAGATTCAAACAGATATCTCTGTACACTCCTGTTCATAGCAGGATTATTCACAGTGGCCAAAACATAGAAGCAGCCCGTGTCCACTGACAGATGAATGGATAAGCAAAATACGGTATATATATAGAGTGGGATATTATTCCGTCTTTAAAAGGAAGGAAATTCTGACACATGCTGCAACGTAGGTGAACCTTGAGGACATTATGCTGAATGAAATCTGTAAGCCACTGCCAGATGGACAAATACTGTGTGGTTCCACTTGTATGAGGTGCCTGGAGCAGGTGCCTAAAATGCCGCCTGGTACCTGGGACAGAAACTAGAACGGTGGCTGCCAGGGGCTGGGGGAGGGGGAATGGGAGTTACTGTTTAGTGAGTGCAGAGTTTCAGTTTGGGAAGATGAGAAAGTGGAGAAGGATGGCAGGGATGATTGTGCGACAATATGGATGTATTTAATGCCATTGAATTGTACAGGTAAAACAGTTAAAATGATCACACTTATATTACGTGTATTCAGCCCAATGAAAAAAACCAAAGCTGACATTTCCCTCACTTCTTTTTTATGTTATTTTATTTATGTATTTTTTGGCTGAGCTGGGTCTTCATTGCTGTACGTTGCTTTCTGTAGTTGTGGCGAGCAGGGGGCTACTCTTTGTTGTGGTGGACACGCTTCATTGTGGTGGCTTCTCTTATTGCGGAGCACGGGCTCTAGGGCGTCCAGCTTTCAGCAGCTGTGGGTGGCAGGCACTGGAGTGCAGGCTCAGTAGTTAGGACGCACCGGCTTAGTTGCTCTGCGGCATGTGGGGTCTTCCTGGACCAGGGACTGAACTCCTGTCCCTTGCATTGGCAAGCGGATTCTTAACCGCTGGACCACCAGAGAAGTCCCTCCTTTATTTCTAATAAAAACCTTTCCTAGCTAAAAGGCAAAGGCAACCGCCCTCTGTTATTGAGTGCTGTGTGCCAGGCTTTAGGCAAATGTATTCCATTCATCATCTATTTTGTCCTTTGCAAAAATCACATTGGTAATTATTTCTCCCGTTTTCCACATAAGGAGGTGGAATCTCACAAGAAACTTACCCCAGGCCTTACAGCTAGGAAGGAACTTGAACCCACCTCCTTAACCACTATTCTCAGAGAGGGAAATCCACTTACCCAGGAACACACAGCCGGAAAGTGGCAGCTCCAGGCTTGTCAGACTCTCCTTGGTCCAGGGGCAGAGTGAAAAGATGGGAAAAAACAGAAGACTTTGGCTTATTTGACCTCTGGGCAGAGTGGAGAGGCAGCCCGGAGGCTGGCAGCGAAGGCCCATAAGAAGCTGGTAGGGAGCCCAGCCTTACAGTGGACGCCTTTCATCTTAGAGAGTCCCTGGGACAGCTTTTCCGCCCTGGGTTTTACTGCCTGCTGGGAGTTGCAAGGAATCAGAGCATGTCCAATAAATGTTTTATTCCATCCTGAGTTGGCCCTCTTGGGCAAAATAAGCGCCTTTCTCCAGGAGGAAATGAAGGGCTGAGCATTTCTAGGGCACCTACATAGGGAATGGTCTCTTTATTTCACACGGAATGACCAGCTCAGAGAGATAAAGCAGCTTACCCAGGGCTACACAGCCAGTCAGCCCCCAAGGTCTGAACCCAGGGTTCCCAGCTTCTGGCCCTGGAGTCCACATTGCTCCACTCCACTCCAGAGCTGTCTGAGAGCTGGACTGTCTCCCTCTCAGTCTCTGGGTCTCCCTTCTCTGTTCTAACAGAGGAACTCTCAGCAGTCTGTGGGCACTGAATTGCTAAGACATCAAAAATCTCTGAAGGTGACTTTTTTTAGAAAGGCCCTCTGTGATGGGACTCCCTGCCTGCTTCTCCAGCCTCATCTCCCACCAGCCTCTGCCCTCCTCCTCTCCCAGTTCCTCCGAGCCACTGTCTTCTTCCTCACTCCAGGCCTTGACCTCTGCTGCTCCCTCTCCTAGTGGCTCCCTGACCCCCACCTTTGCCAACTTAACAGTGGTTCACTCTTAGATCTCAGCTTGCATGCCACTTCTTCTGGGAAGCCTTCCCTAATCCTCACCCTGGTCAGCACCTGCACCCTCTACCATGCATGTGCATGTACACACGCCTACACACTTACACATACACACTCACTCTCACACACATGGACACTCATACACTCATACTCAAACACAAACACATCTTATCTAGTGTCCACCGTTGTGTCCCCAGTGCCTAAAACGCCGCCTGCTACAGAGCAGAGCCTTAGTAAATTTTGACAGATTGAAAAAACATATGAAAAGAATGGCATCAGATTCCGTTAACAATCCTGGATTTGTTGCTAAGTAGATGAAGAAGCCTTGGGCAAGATGTTTAAACTCTTTGGGACTCAGTTTTCTCATGGGTGAAATGGGTATAAAAAAAGAACCTTCCTCACAAGGGGCATGGAGTCAATGAGCGATTCTATGTAAAGTGCTTGGGGGTGTCCCTGGTGGCTCAGTAGAAAAAGGATCTTCTTGCCAAGGCAGGAGACCTCCTGATCCAGGAGGACTCCAATGCCGCAGACCAACTAAGCCTGTGTGCCACGAGTACTGAGCCTGTGCTCTGCAACAAGAGAAGCCCCTGCAATGAGAAGCTCGTGAGCTGCGACTAGAGTAGCCTCCACTAGATGCGACTAGACAGAAGCCTGTGCAACAACAAAGACCCAATACAGCCCCCTCCAAAATTAATTAATTAAAAATAAATAATAAACTGCTTGGCTGTGACCTAGGTCATAGCAGGGGTTTAGTGAACCTTTGGCACTGCTGTGCCTTGAGTCATAGCCCTCAAGTACCCTCTGTTGAGGAGGAAGATCACATGTGCAGAGATCAATATTCACTTCCAAAATCGGTGAGCTGCTGAATTTGAAGTCTGAGGCATACAAGCACCTTGGCCTTCAAGGACTTTGTGATTCAGTGGTGGAGAAAGACCCTAAACAGACAACAGTGCCTTAGCAGACTATGTAGAGGGAGTTCTCATAGGAGCCCCAAGGATGGTCTCTCAGATGATGTGAGGCTGGAGCTTTGCCGGGAAGGAAAAGTTAAGTTTTCCACGCAGAGATTTGGGTGCAGGGAAGTCCTGTGGGCAGAGGGAAAAACATGGGCAAAGGCCAGAAGTTATTATTAGGAGCAGTGAATCGATCGAAGGACTGGGGCCTGCTGGGGGCTGGAAAAGGCTCAGGGGAAGGTGAGAGACAGCCAGTAGGCCAAGGTGGGCCATGGCAAGGTTCCAAGCACATTGAAGGTGAGTATTAGAGGGTGAGATCCTCAGATTTACTGTCTAGAAAGAGTGTGAAAGGGCTTAGCCTGGCAGAAGAGATTCTTTAGAACATGTTCCCCCGAAGTTCATAGAAATTAAAGTCTTTGGTTTAAGGGATCAGGTATAGCTTGCTTCCTCTGGCTCTGCTCCTTAGAACTGGGTGGCAAGTGGCTTCTTGAGTCTGGAGACCCCATCTGTAAGTCACACAAGAAGGGTGACTTGCAAGGGTGCTGAGAGGACTTGATGAGATTCTGGGTGTGCAGGTGCCCCCATGTAGCAGTCACGCCACAGAGGCTGGCTCCTTCCTCCTTGGGCCTAAGGAAAAATTTATCCCAATTATCCCAAGGACTCGGGTATGACCAAAGCTCCAGGTCTGTTTTGTATCCATTGTGTGTGTGTGTGCTAAATCATTCCAGTCATGTCTGACTCTTTAGTGACCCCATGGACTGTAGCATGCCAGGCTCCTTTTTCCATGGGATTCTCCAAACAAGAATACTGGAGTGGGTTGCCGTGCCCTTCTCCAGGGGATCTTCCCAGCCTGAAGTTTTTTTTTTTTTTTTTTTGGTTTCTGCAAGATGAAAGCATAGTCACTGGCGCACAAATATAGTGTGAGGTTAGACTGTACTGTTAGGAGTTGGTATGTGGTGGTGATTAAGTCGATAAGTCATTTTCAACTCTTGCAACCCCCATGGACTGCAGCCCACCAAGCTCCTCTGTCCGTGGGATTTCCCAGGCAAGAATACTGGAATGGGTTGCCATTTCCTCCTCCAGGGGATCTTACCAACTCAGGGATCAAACCTGTGTCTCCTGCATTGCAGGCAGATTCTTTACCAATTGAGCCACTAGGGAAGCCCTTTGTGCTTGTAACTTAACCAGGCTCATTCCAGAAGAAGCCTTTGGGATTTTCCAGCGCATACCACTTACTAAAGGCACCTTCTAAAGTGGGTGGGGCATCATCACATAGGCAGACCTGGCCATCTCAGGCAGAGGCAGGTGGACCTTCGTAGCTGCACATTACAGCTGCCCATCCCTGGTCCCAGGGTTTAGAGACAGAGAAACACAGACCCCTGTGCTTAGGGAGATGTCCCTGGTACAAACCTTTCATCCACCTGGCTAGTCCACCCTCCAGGACACAGGTAGATCAGGGCCTTCAAGGAGATTCAAGGCATATTGGGTGCAAGCTATGAGTCCAAAGAGCTTACAGAGTAGCTGGAAATATGTAACATTCCCTCCTTCCCAGTGCTATACACACATTAAACATCACTCTTGTCCCCTACAAGGTAGCGCTTTGTTAATAATAATTACATTGATCATTTACTGAACCTTACTATGTGCCATCAAGTATATACACTTGTCAGTCCCATTTCACTGATGAAGAAACTGAGATTCACTTGCCAAATCATCCAGCTGGAAACTGGTGGACTGGGACTTGAATCCAGGTTGTGGGCACAAGAGCCTTCACTCACAGCTGTTTGTTTAAAAAGTCCCTGTCTAGATAAGAAGATGGAGGAAACAACGCTATTGGCTGGGCAAAGGCTGGGCTTGGTTGGGATCTGGGAGGCAGGTAGGGGGTCTGCAGGAGGTTGCTAAGCAACAGGATGGAGACACTGGAAATACAGAGGAAGGACTAGTCCCACTGGGACTGCACTTCCAGAGAGCAAGGTGGGAAGGTGGGGACTGGGGGACCCCTGCCTGATACTTCTCACAGCCCAAACTCAACTCTCACCAGACCTATCTTTTTTTGCCCAAAGACCTTAGCTGACTATTGATGTAAGGACAGAAGTCCACATCCCTTAGTGTGCCACTCAAAGCCCTTCACAAGCTCTCTACGCCTAAGCCTCTGGCTCCACCACTGCCATTCAGTCCATCTGAGGGCCTCACTTGTCTTTCATAACCCTATGCCTTTGCACATGTTGACTGTTCTGCCTCAGTTCCTCTTCCTGCCTTTTCCATTTGATGAACTCTGGCCCATTCTTCCGTACCTTGCTCACACATCAGGGAAGCCAACTCAATCTCTCCTACTGGGACATCTTTCTCTCTCTTCCTCTTTTTCTCTATCTCTATCTTTATCTCTATCAGAGACTAGGTCACAAGAAATATTTGGGAAATAATCAATGAACCAATCGATGGACCAAGGCTACAGCTATGCTCGTAGGAAGCTCAGACTGCTGTTCCTGGGAAAGAAGAGAACTGAAAGTCACTGGGAGAGGTCAGGGTTGCTGGTAGGATAGTCCACTTCCCTTTGACTGGCTAAATTAACAGACTTCACAATTTTTGTCTCAAGAAATATTTTTAATGGGCTTCAGATGATTCATTCCTTGACAGCCTCTCCACACCCATAACTTCCAAAGGGGCTACATACCCCTGCCTTAACTCAGAAATCTTCCCTCATCTCTGCTCACTCACTCATTCATTCTGTGAATCAGGAGAGCTTCCGTTCCGCTGCAGTAACAACCCCACCCCACCCCGCCCAGTATCTCAGTGGTTTATCCTATCTGCACACTTCAGGTTGACTGGAGACAGGACCTTTGCTCTATCTATATTATTCCCCTCAAGGACCCGAGCTGCGCAAAGCTCTTTCTCCAGGCTTCTGTGATTGCTGAGGCAGGGAAAAGTGAGCACCACAAATCACTCACCAGCTCTTAAAGCTTCTGTTCGGAGGTGATTCATGTTATTTCAGCTCATATTGTACTGGCCAAGACAAGTCACATAACCACACCTAATTCTACATATGGCAGAGAGGTACAATTCCAGCATGTGCCTTGAAGTCAAGAGACTGAAATATTCAGCAAGTTACATTAAATACCACCCCACCCATCACCTTTTACTGTGCGTCTACTATGTGGCATGCATGGCAGGAGTTCCTGAACTGGAGGGGGCAAGTGTTCTGCTCACTTCTTACCTGGGACATCACCTATGACCCCTTTCCACACTGTCTCGTGTCGCCAAAACTCTGCACATGTACTTCTTTCTGTTTCAGATGCTCTTTTTCTTTTTAGCACTTGGAAAATTCTCATCCCTCTTCCTTCTCGTCCTCCCTCCCTTCCTTCTTTCCCTCCTTCCCTTCCTTCTTTCCCTTAATAAATGTATATCGAGCATGGCGGTGGTTCAACGCGGTGCTTGGTGTTTCAAGATCCAGCTCAAATGTGTCGTGTGTTCTTGGAGGTCTTCCCCGATCCTCCCACTTCAGAAACAAGTGCTCTGGGGTCATAGCACCTTGAATATCCCTCTGCATGTCCCTTTAGGTTGTAAGTATCTGCATCCACACTGTCTACTCACTAGGCTATGAGATTTGCAAGAGCTGTCTCTCATTCATCTGTCTCCCCGGTCTCTGTGCTTTGGCTCAGAGAAGGATTGTCAACTGACTGGCCAACTGGCTGATTGAATGAATGAGTGATGAATGAATGGATGTTCAACAGTAACTTGCATACAAAGTAGGAAATGATTTCCCATTGCATGCAAAACAAGATCCAAACCCTTTTCATGCCTACCAGGTCCCGCTTGACTTGACCTTGGCCTACCATGTTCCAGTTCTGATCATCCTTCAGACCATCAAACACCAAGTTCGTTCTTGGATCAGGGCCCCTGCACTTTTCATGCCTTCCCCCAGGAACACTCTGTTTCCAGATCATTACTGGGCTGGCTCCCTCTCCCAGCCCAAATGCTACCTCCTTGGGGTGCTACCTTCCACCACCACAGTCTAAAAGTAGTCCCAACTGTTCTCTTGGGCACATTGTCTGTGTTTTGTTTTTGGCTGCACTGGGTCTTCATTGCCGTGCACAGGCTTTCTCTAATTGGGGCAAGCAGGAGCTACTCTCCAGTTGCGGTGTGGGGGCTTCATATTACAGTGGCTACTGTTATTGCAGGGGGCTTCCCTGTCGACCCAGTGGTAAAGAATGCGGCTATGCAGGAGCCGCAGGAGATGCGGGTTCCTTCCCTGAGTTGGGAAGATCCTCTGGAGGAGGGCATGGAAACCCATTCAAGTGTTCTTGCCTGGAGAAGCCCATGAACAGAGGAGCCTGGCGGGCTATGGTCCATAGGATTGCAAAGAGTCGGATGTGACTGAGCAACGGAGCACAGATGCACTGTCGTTTGCAGAGCGGGCTGTAGGCACACTGGCTTCAGTAGTTGTGGCTCATGGGGCTTCGTTGCCCCGTGTCCTGTGGGATCTTCATGGACCAGGGATGGAGCCTACATCCCTTGCATTGGCAGGTGGATTCTTAACCACTGGACCACAAGGGAGGTACCAACACCCATGTGCACATACCGCTGAAACCCCACACAGTGATCCCTTAGATGAGAAAAAGTTCTTGGCCTGAGTCAGAGAGGTCCTGCAGGCTGTCCCTCTACTTCTCTAACTCCTGGCCCCAGGCTCTGCTGCTGCCCCCACTGCCTGAGGTCCCAGCCCCACGCAGCTATGGCATAATCCCTGGTTTTAAAGTCAGGTATTGGGTGTTGGTCCTGTTCTGACTTTGAGGAGAGGGCACGGGGTGGCCATACCAAAGCTGGCAGGGCAGACAGAGACTTCAAAGGCTGCATCTTTAACTGCTGGTTGCCAGGTAGCAGGGAGACCAAGGGGCTGGAGGCCGGGTGGGGGGTAGCTAGAAGCAGGCAGTGCCCACATGTGCTGGGGTTGGGGAGGGGGCTTTCTCCCCTGCTGAGGCAAAGCAACTTCGTATTTCCTTTCTTCTCTGGGTAGCAGGCGACAGGTGAGAGCTCCTTAATGGCAGTCTGGGGAAGTGTCATCACTGGGTTCCCTGCGACCGACATGGGACATAATGGACTACAACTATACCCTCATGTTCTCCCAAAGCCTGTCTTCCTTGTAGTGTGGGGAAACCAGCCCTCTCCTAACCTCCTAACTTCATCAGTTCTTTTTTATTTTTTCCCCAGAAGCAACTTTGCAGCCTGTAAACATGCTTCAAAGAAGCACACCCTGGGCCTGACATTTCTCCTTTTAGTGATGTGCCCTGCAGACACAAACGCAAGTATGCACAGATTCACACAGTAATGTGTTCCTTTAGGTGTTCACACAAAATAATCTATTGACAGTCTACTATGTACCAGGCCCTGAACTAAGCACCACCGAGATAATCCCATGAACACACAGACAAGATCCCTTTAGGTTCGCTTAAAAACTCTCAGAGCTTAGTAAGGGAGAGAAACATTGAATAAGCCATTCACAGAAGTGCTCAGTTGAGATTATAAATACTTCAACTAAGGAGTGCAGGGCACAACAGGACAGAGTTCAAGAATCCTTCCAGCAAAGTTTTTTTGTAAATGATAAAAGGCAACAGGCAAAGTAGGCATCGACAGGGGAGTGGTGAGAAAAATTACGGATCTGTACTTTGAATTATCATGCACCTATGTTTTTGTCCGTTTGGTTTGCTGTAACAAAAACACCATAGACCGTGTGACTTTAAAACAACAGCAGAAATTTGATGTTTTAAAGTCACAACTTGTCACACAGTTTTGGAAGCTGAGAAGTCCAAGATCAAGATGCTGGCAGATTTGGTGTCTTGTGAAGGCCCATTTTCTGGTTCACAGATGGACATCTTCTCACTATAACCTCACATGGCAGAAGGAAGGCAGGGGAGGGAGATCTCTGGAGTATCTTTTATAAGGGCACTAATCCCATTTGTTAGGGCTCCACCCTCATGACCTAATCACCTCTCAAAGGTCCACCTCCAAATACCCTCACAATGGAGATTATGTTTCAACATATTAATTTTAGGGGGACACATTCAGTCTAAAGCCACCTGTTAGAAAGAATGAGGCAGATTTTATGAACTGACAGTGAACGATATTCTTAATATAGTGTTAAATTTTTGTAAAGGTGTGTGGTATGCTTTATTTCTGTAATGCTAACAATTATTATGATACTTGTGTGTGTTATTAATATTTGCATGGGGAAAGACTGGAAGAATATGTTCCATATTGTTAACAGCTGTTATTTCGGGGGAGGGGAATACCTGTGACTCACACATTGTAAATGTTCCGATGATGTTTAAATTGTTAAAAATAGGCATGAATTACCTTCATAACAAGAAAAAAGAAAGGTTTGGGGGGAAAAAACTGATGCTATTCAACCAACCATAATCAAGGAATTCAGAGTGGGATCTTCCTTCTTGAAGACAAACTTTCTTCACCGAGGACTTAATCTCAAAAAAGAATCACAGTAAATGGGGTATTAAGGGGGGCTTGCAGGTCAGCATCATGCAGAGAATGGAATGTGAACTTCAAAGTTGGGAAGAACTGAGTTCTAATCCTGGCTGTTCCATTCTTTAGCTGGTAGATCTGTGTAGATCACTGGGTCTCTTGGCTTCCTCTCCTACAGGAAGGATATAATAACTTCTTCACAGGGTTGTTTGCAGATTAAATGAAATGCTACATTAGAATTTTCTTGGAAAGCTAAGACTCGGTGATTCTAAATAGAGGGAATGTCTTTGCCAGACCTGGAAACATCATATGGAATTGTTGGAAGAGAAGAAATAATTTTACTCTTGGCTCTTCTTGCAGGGAATTGGAGTTTGCTTACATCATCCACCTAGGAAATTTCAGTAACATGTCTGCTCGTTGATAAGAAGCAGTAATTTCAGTGTGCTTCCCTCGGCATCCCTCTCTGGCACAGAGAAAGTATCAGAGTTTATTGACAATAAATGAATGACCTACTCCAACCTAGAAGTGACTTACAGCTCACCCAATGTGACACTCAGCTAAACAATTCACTGAACAAAACCCACACCTCACTCTCCAATTAGTCTTGGTAACATTGTCTGTGAAATGTCTCAGGCATCATTCCACCAGGCACATTTCCACAGTGAGTACTGTCTTGTATTATATGGAGTCTGGGGGATACTTGGATGTAAGCTGCATCTCAGGGCTCTGTTCAAGGAGTCTGGCTTCTGTGTGTGTGTCCTCAGTTGCTTCAGTCATGTCCAACTCTTTGTGACCCTATGGACTGTAGCTCGCCAGGTTCCTCTGCGCATGAGATTTCCCAGGCAAGAATTGCTGGAGTAAGTTGCCATTTCTTCCTCCAGGGGACTTTCCTGACCCAGGGATGCACCCTTTGTCTCCTGCATTGTGGGCAGATTCTTTACCCACTCTGGCTTCAGTGGTATCTTCAAATCACAAGAAAAAAAATAGACTTGTTATGAGAAACTCAGAGAAGATACTATTGTATGTTTACTACATACAAGGCCCTTTTTCTGGATTAACTCACAATTCCCTACAATATATACTGCTATTATTCCCATTTTACAGGTGAGGAAACAGAGTCCTGCTGAGAGTAAATTTCCCAAGGTCACATAATTAGTAAGGACTCCAACTAGAGCCATCAGACAACACAAAGGTGACAATCACTGTCCCATTCGTTGAATGCCCACACGTGTCTGACTTTGGGTATAACGCTTCCAACCTATCTTGCAAATCTCCCAAGTCCCCAAGGGTAAAGAGCAGAATCTCATTTTGCAAGTGAGGAAAATTGCCCAGAGGCGCAGTGGCTTGCCCAGGCACACAAAGCCAAAACGTGACAACAGGACAGGACAGGACCCCAGGTCCTTCTGGCAGTATGAGTGTAGATTTTGAGGTTTTCCTACCATGTGGACTCAGCCAGCAGGTAGGTGGTTAAAAACTGAAACTAGGGGGCACCTGGGCCTCAGAGCTTCGCTTAGACATGTGAGTACCAGGTGGGTAATGGTCACACTGAGCCTGGGCCCTACCTGCCTAAGGCATTGGGCTTCTTTGTCCCTTCCTTCCCCTGAAGTCAGGGTAAGTCCAGAAGCCTGGCAGCCTGAGGCTATGGCTGGACCCAGGAAAGTCTGACTTTGGAGTTGCCTGTCCTGGCCCAGCCCAGATGGCCTTCTTGGTGAAGTGAATGAAGCTGCCCAGGAACAAGCCCAAAGCAGAGATAAAGGCTGATGGAAGGGGGGCCATGGTCCCCACCGGAGGGGCAGAGGCACCACAGAGAGGCAGGGACTCCTCTTCAGTCCCCCTGTCTCTTGCCACCCTCTTCCCATTCCTCTTCTACCCTGAAGCCACGGGAATCTTATGGAAACACAAATGTAACTCTGTCACTCTCTGTTAATGGCCTTTGGAATAAGGTCCTAGCTATTCAGCCAGGCTTTCAGGGTCCTCAGAGTATGACCTGGACTTTGCCTTCCTCTCTAGCTTCAATTTCTATGTGTTGTCCACCCCCACTACACACACACATGACCATTCTGAACAGTTTCCTGCGTGTACCAGGGTCTCTTAAGTTTCTGTGTCTTTCCACCTGTTGTTTCTTTTGTGTAGAATATTCAGTCCTCCTTTCTTGCCTGGCTAGCACCCACCTGACCTTGATGCTGACCTGTACAAGTCAGCTCTGGCAACCCTTCCTCCAGTAGGCCTCATTGACCCCAAAGCTGGGTTAGGTGCCCTCCTTGGTGCTCCAGCATCCCCTCCTCCTCTGTCACTGTGTGTATCAGGCTAAATATGAACAGTTTTGCCATGTCTCTCCCTCCTTAGCTTATGAAATCCTCTTAGGCTGGTCCGTGCTTCCCTAGTATCTCAGCTGGTAAAGAAATCTGCCTGCAATGCAAGAGACCCAATTAAAATTGGGCTTCCCTGATAGCTCAGTTGGTAAAGCATCCACCTGCAATGCAGGAGACCCCAGTTCGATTCCTGGGTCAGGAAGATCCAGTGGAGAAGGGATAAACTACCCACTCCAGGAATCTTGGGCTTCCCTGATGGCTCAGCTGGTAAAGAATCCTCCTGCAATGTGGGAGACCTGGGTCTGATCCCTGGGTTGGGAAGATCCCCTGGAAAACGGAATGGCAACTCACTCCAGTATTCTGGCCTGGAGAATTCTATGGACAGAGGAGCCTGGCAGGCTACATACAGTCCATGGGGTGGCAAAGAGTCAGATATAACTGAGCGACTTTCACTTCCCTTCAGGCTGGACCAAGCCCGCTTGCTTTATCTCTACTTCCCAGGACCCCAGCCAGGCCCCACAGAGGGCAGTTTAGGGCTCGACCAATGGTTACTGGGTGAATGAATAAACAAACAAGGGAACTTCAAAGCTCTCTCATACTCTTTGCTTTTCTGTCTCTTCCTTCAAGACAACAACCAGCCACAAGAGGGTTAAAGCATGGAGATGCTTCAACATATTAGCAGGGTGAGGACTGTGAAAACAAATGGTTACCAGGCTGCCACGCCACATCCGCCAAGCTCCTGCTTGTTCCTGGCACCACATATGGTTTGCATGCCTGCCTGGGAGAAGGGTTGAGCCCAGAGAAGTCTGGGGGCTGCAGGGCTCAAATTGTGTGTGTGTTTGGTAGGGGAAGAGGAAGAGGAGAAGTAGAGGGATAAATGAGAAAAAGAAGGGAGGGAAAGAGAGAGTGATGCAGAATTAAAGAAACAGAGAAGGCAGAGAAAGATGGAGATGAGAATGGGGGAGGAGTTGAGTGTGTATCATTTACCCAAAGGAGAAATGAAAATAAGGCTGTGACTTCTTATGAGCTTGAGAGCCGGTAGACCAAGAATTCAGCCAGACAATGGGACTTCCAGGAAACATAGGACCCAAACGAGGAGAAGACAGGAAACTGGACTGTGAAGATTTGACCAGGGAAGATAGCCCAGGACCCCCAGACCACACTCTGGTATGACATATCCAGATTATTCTTAGACCTTCTTCCACATCAGCTTCTCAGTGGATCCTCCTTCTTCAAGTGCCTTGGAATTTTCTAAGCCCCCTCTGGTGACTGGCACTGGCTGAGCTGGTTGTGCCATCTTAAGATTAACATCTCCCCTTAATCAGATGCAAGATTAACATCTCCCCTTAATCAGATGCTTGAAGAGCTTCAAGCCTTGTGCCCATGTGTACCAGACAGACTCCAGTTCTAAGAAGATGGTCCAGTGAGCGGATCTTTTATTCCTGGTGGTTCATGTGGAATTTTGCAGAAGCTTATGATACTGGGCCATCAGAATGGTGCTGACTTGCAGATTTTGAGTGACTCAAATGGTTTGCATAAACAGGAGCCCAGCAAAATATATTTTTCCAGTGTCCTGCACACTCTAGGAAGAGCCCTGACTATGTTTTCAGATCAGCCAGGTTGGAGTGGAGAAGCAGTGTCTCTTTGAGGAAGAATAGCCTTCGTCCCTCTGCTGAGAAGTTCCCAGCTGGAAATGGACTGTGGACACCACAATGGTTGTCAGTCCAGCCAATATCTCCCCACTCCTCTCCCACCAACCTGAGTCTTCAGTTGCTTTGCTGGCTCTTAGAGGAGGCTGAGTCTTCTACTTCATTTGCCAGAACACGGTGAGGAGGGGAGGTGATGGGGTACACTGGAGGGCAAGAGTAGGGAGCCAGATACGGGGGTGTCATGAAGTTCACAGGGGAAATTAGCTTTTAGTCAGATCCAAGTGTGAAAGATAAAACAATGAAGCTTTTAGAAGCAAACAAAGGAGACTATCTCGATGACCTTCAGTAAGCAAAGATTTCAGTACACAAAAACTTTTTAAAATAATTTTTTTAATTTAAATTTTACATTGGACTGTAGTTAATTAACAATGTTGTGTTAGTTTCAGGTGTACAGAAAAATGATAGGGCACAAAAACTGTAACCAAACAAACTTCAACCGGTATTTAAAAATACCAATACATTGAATGTCATCAAAATTAAGAACTGTTCATCAAAGAGATCATGAAGAGAGAAAAAAATTAGGAAGCCACAAACTGAGTGTATTTGCAGTGCATTTATCTATCAAAGGACTCATATTTGGTATGTATCAGCAATCCAAATGGCCAATAAGCATATGACAAAGTACTCAATGTCACTAGAAATCACAGAGATAGGGATCATAGTCACAGTGAGAGACTGCCTCACCCACCTCTGAATGGCTGAGATTTAAAAATCTGACCATACCAAGTCATGGTGAGGGTGTGGAGCAATGAAACTCTTGTATTCTGCTGGTAGGAGTGTGAATTTGTACACCCATGTTAGAAAAGGGTTTGATGTTGTTTTCAAAAGCTGATCATATGCATACCTGAAACAGTCATTATTATTTACCTAACAGAAATATGGGAATATATGCACCAAAATACATATTCAAAAGCGTTCATAGCGTCACAGACAAAAAGTAGAAGAGTGGTTACTAAGGGGTGAGGGGTGAGAGAGGGCATTTCATTGAATGAGTACAGAGTTTCAGTTTGGGAAGGTGAAAAACTCTGGAGATGAAGCGCGGCGACAGTTGCAGAACAATGTGAATGCACTTAATGCCCGTGGACTGTGTGCTTAAAAGTGGTCAGAAGGGTAAATGTTATGTTACGTACCTTTACTACAATAAAAGCAAGTAATGTTCTTAACAACTTTTGTTTTGTTTTCTGCTTAATTTCTTGTACTTTGCAGCCTTGGACCTGAATGCTTATTGTTGTTTAGTCACTAAGTCCAATTCTTTTGCAACTCCATGGACTGTAGCCTGCCCCAGGCTCCTCTGTCCATAGGATTTCCCAGACTAGAATATCGAAGTGGGTTGCATTTCCTTCTGCATTAACAACTTTTAAAGTATTTGCCCAACTGGAAATGAGACATATATCCATTAACAATAGAATGAATCACTAACACATGATAAAGTTATATAATGGACTATTATACAGCAGCAAGAAAGAATAAATCATTGCCATAAGTGACAACATAAGTAAATCTTATGAACTGTTGAGTTGAGTAAATCTTAGGAACTCAAACATAATGTCGAGTGAAAGAAGCCAGATAAAAATGGTATTTGATTCCATTTATATAGAGTTCAAAACCAAGCAAAATGAATCTACAGGGCTAGAGGTCAGAAAAGTACTTGTTTGGGGGGATGAGGCAGTGAGCAGGGAGGGTCTGATTATCTTAATAGAGGTGATGGTTACACAGACATGCTCACTTTGAGAAAATTCATCAAGCTTAT
The DNA here is from genome assembly GCF_029407905.1 of Bubalus kerabau. NCBI lineage: Eukaryota > Metazoa > Chordata > Mammalia > Artiodactyla > Bovidae > Bubalus > Bubalus kerabau. The sequence goes on along the minus strand of NC_073634.1, from coordinate 97,907,363 downwards.
GATTCATGCATTTTTCTGTACCTGTTATACTTCAAAGAAAAGTTCAGTTAAAAAAGAAAAGAAAAGGGATTTCCCTGGTGGTCCAGTGGTTAAGATTCCATGCTTCCAGTGCAGGGGGCACAGGTTCAACCCCTGATGGGGAACTAAGATCCCGCATGCCACACAGTGAAGCCCCAAAAAAGAAAAACCTAACCTCACTGCTTGGGGGAGAAGAGGGCATAACAACTCTTATGCCATCAAGAGTCTATTTTGTGCTTGACATGTTCTGTATTAGTCAGGGCTGTCCAGAGAAACAGAATCAATGGGAGATACATTTTTATTATAAGGGATGGGGTCACACAACTGTGGAGGCTGACAAGTTCCAAGATCTGCAGTTGGCAAGCTAGAGACCCAGGAGAGCTGATGGCGTTGGTCCAGTCTGAAGACCAGCAGGCTCAAGACTCAGGAAGAGCCAATATGTCAGTTCCGGTCTGAAGGCAGGAAAAGACCAAAGTTTCAGCTGAAAAGTAGTCAGGTACAGGAATTTCCTTTTGCTCAGTTTTATTGTTCTTTTCAGGCCTTCAGCTGATTTGATGTGGCCCACCCACATTGGGAGAGCAATCTACTTTAGTCAGACTACTGATTCAAATTTAATATCATCCAGAAACACCCTCACAGACATGCCCAGAACAGTGGTCAGCTGAATATCTGGGCCCCCCATGACTCAGTCAACCTTCTCTGCCTCAGTTTAGTTAGCCCTCCCAGCTGACCTGTGAGATAAGAATTTAGGCTTCAAGGTACCCTACATACTTCCTCAATTCCTACTGCCCCTTCCCTCATTTCTGTCACGTGAATAAGCTTAGCATGGGCTTTTGGAGGAGAAGAAATCACACATGGAGAACTGCTGAGTTGTTCAGCCAAGATCATCTGAGACCAACCAGCCCCACTTCATCCACCAGCTGACCTCAGATACATGAGTGAGCCTAGCCCAGGTCGGCTAAGGCAGGCTCAGATCAGTGGAACTGCCTAGCTTACCCACAGACTCATGAGCTAAAGAAACAATTGCTTTAAGCCATTGAGTTTTGAGATGGTTTTTAAATTTTTATTATTTTTGGCTGCACTGGGTCTTTGTTGCTGCGAGTAAGCATTCTCTACTTGTGGTACATGGGCTTCTCATTGCGGTGGCTTCTTTTGTTGCAAATCACCAGCTCTAGGCACTCGGGTTTCAGTAGTTGTAGCATGTGGGATTTTTGCAGGTCAGGGATCAAACCCATGTTCTCTGTGTTGGCAGGTGGATTCTTAACCACTGGACCACTGGGGAAGTCCCGGGGATGGTTTTTAATGCAAAAAATAGCTAAGGGATATATCCACAAGGCCCTGTATGAACCTTAGGGGGATAGCCTCTCCTCCCCCAAGCTCCTAAGCGCTATGTGGACATCTGTCATATCCTGTCATATGACTTCATATTACAGTGGCAGGGAGATACATCCTGTCTCTCCTCCTAGACTGTGAACCTCTTGAGGGCAGGGAAGCTGACTTGATGCTTTTACCTGACTCTGGGGCCCTTAGCAGGCAGATAGGCAACCATGTTGGTGTGTGAATACATGGGTGGCATCAATCCACTCATTAACATGTGACACAGCCAATCACGACAGTTTCATCAGGCTCACAACAGTCACCGTCCCATGTATGTGGGTTTCATTCATTCATTAGTGGGCAGGGATGGGGCAGCTCCAAGTCCCCACAGCAGAGCTGCTTGGGGCTAAAGTTGGAGAGATAAACTCATAGAGAATAAATTGCTGCAAAAGGAGATAAGTGCCATGATGTGTAAAGAGCAGCAAGGAACTGCACTAGGGGGTGGTGGCTGAGAGTGTGCTTTGGTGTTAGAAGAGCTGTACGTTCAAGTCCCAACTCTGTCATTTACCTGGGTAAATTACTGAACTTCTTTGTACCTCATGGTGGCCTAAGGATGAGATTATTTATGTCAATTGTTTTGCATAATTCTTGGTGAATATTAAGCGCTTGTATTTGTCCTAAGGATTGTTGTTATGATGGTAGAACAAAAAATGGAATAATAATAATAATAATATAGGTCCACAATTTAAAAATCCTAGATGCTCTGAAAAACAATACCAACATTTTTTTTCAGAAGTTTAGTGACAAAATCTTGCCTGGCCTGACATGAAACTATTTACAATCCTCATTTAGTGTGTGAATATTCATGCATTTCCTGCAGAAACAGTACGGGGTTTTAACAGTGGTCTGCTCCATATTCTGCTCAAGCTTTTTAAAATAAAATATGCTATATGAAATTCAGCTATTTTATAAAATCTGAAAAATCCTAAATTTTGAGGCACATCTAGCCCTAAGGCTTACTGTCCTCTGCATTTCACACAGAGTAAGTGAAGTAGTTGATATGTCAAGTGGTTCCTGATTGAGTGGAGCAGGAGAAGGGGAAAGGTCTGGGAAGTTCTGTGGGGAGGTAACATTTCAGCTGAGTCTCAAAACTGGATACAGATCAACCTTGGGAACAAGGCAGGAAAAGGCTCGCAGGGATAGGGGGAGGGGAAGCACCAGGATGAGAGTTTGGCAGAGATAAGATCACTCAAGTCCTCCTGTGTATATCCAAGGAGTTCCCAGCATATTGTTTCAACAGTGGAGGGGCCAGGTCAGATTTGCATTTTAGGAAGATCCAGGTGGGCAAAATATTCCTTCAAGTGCCTTACTGGAATTCAGAATCACTCTGAATCTACAGCCTCCCCCATCCACCAAGACCACGCATGGAAATGAAGCTGCTTTGGCATGGTTTGCCTGGCACCACTCAACTTTTAGAAAATGTTATCTGTAAGAATCGATCATGCCATGGCAGGAAACCAACATGGAAGCAGGCAAGTGTGGCTCTGGGAGGCAATATTCTGCGGGCAGTCCCCACCCCTGATTCCCCTGCTGCCCCACGGCTTCTGTGGCGTTGTGGCTGACCTGGTCCACGGGACAGGCCTGGTCCCAGAAGGGCTCACAGCTCTGCTGCTTCTGGTCTCTGCTCCATGACGGCTGTCACACACGCTCGACAGCACCCATTTGCAGCCCAAACAGACACTGTTCACTTCTCAAGTTGGTTTCAAATTTTGCTCTTTTTGTTCCTGTTTTTCATTTAGATTTTTTGGCTGGTTCAAATTCGACAGGCAATTTCGACACGGAGATTGAGGGGAGAGAATATAGCCTGGAAAAGAGCAGATGATGTGTGTGTCTTGTGATGTTATTAGTCTTAGAGGGGCCCTGGAAGGGTCTTTACATGAACTGAGTCTGTCAGCTGGGTCTCTTGATTTGTGGCACCCCACTCTTTTCATCTAGCATCACCCTCACCCCTGATTTTTCAGTCTTGCATGTGCACGCTGTGTGATCCCATGGACTTTAGCCTGCCAGGCTCCTCCATCCATGAGGTTTTTCAGGCAAGAATACTGGAGTGGGTTGGCATTGCCTCCTCCAGGGGATTTTCCTGAACCAAGGATCCAACCCACGTCTGCTGTGTCTCAGTCCCCTACCTTTAACTCATAACCTCCTTGAGACTTAAAGGTAGGGGGCTGAGACAAGGAGATATCCATGCTTGTGTATCTAATGTGGCCTTTCGGTCCATCCATGATTATGTATCTAATGTGGCCTTTCAATCCATCTTCTATACCTTTATTCACAAATATATAAATATATCACATTGCTTTGAGTATGCTTTGAATTTTTGTGGAATTGATATGTTATACATCTGTTTCTTACATTTTCCTTTTGACTTTATCTGTAAGTAGCTGGAAATCATTCCCTTTGACTGCTGTAGTATTTCATTTCATGGATTTCCCACATTTTATTTATCCATTTCCTAAACAGTGGACATGCAGGTTGTTTCCAATTCTTTGCCATTTTCAGCACCACTGCCACGAGCATCTTTGTACATGGCTGGAAGACAAGCTTCACAATCAGCCAAACCTGGATTGAGTTCTGCTTCCATCACCCCTTCGTTGTGTGACCCTAAGCCTCAGTTCCATCATCTGTTGAAAACAGGGGAGGAAGAATAATAATTCTCACACCAGGCCACATGTCCAATAAGAGCAGGCCCTTACCTGCCTTCTTTACTGCTCCATCCCCAGGCGTCTCAGAGCCTGGCATTAAGTAAGTGCTCAATAAATATGCCTCGAATGAAATTACACTTGACCTACTGCATATGAAGATACCTTAAAATGGTAAATACATCAACACAAATGTGAGTTATTGCTATTACTAGTTCTGTAAATAGAATTAACAATCCATGTATAATTCCAATAAAATGAAACATATTTAAACAACACCACATTTAATGGGTTTACATTCTGCAGGTGTTCCAAGTTCTTATGCTTCCTCTTCCTACCCAGCTTCCTTCACATCAGGAAACATTTTCTGAGGATTAATTGAATGGACTTGGTTTGGGATTGGGAAACCCTAGACTGGCCTGCCAGACTATCCAAAGGCCTCCCCTGGGCCACCTTGGCCTATAAAGCCCAGATAATGCCATGCACTCACCTCACTAAGGTGTTCTGAAGATTAACTATGGCTTGTAAAGGGCTTTGAAGATGAAACGTGCTTGTTATGGAAATAAATGGCTTCAGACGCAAAGCCTTCTTCAAGTCTTCCTTCGTGCCTTCTCTCTTGCTGTTCTTGCCTTTAAAGAGCCCCATTGAATTCAGAGGTGAGGGTGACCTCCCCATGGCTCCCGTGGGAAGCCAACTTTGAGTATAGACTTCTCTGAACAACATAGAGATGTGACCCCTCGCTGCTAGTTTCAAAATTTCAACTCCTGCTCCATTTCATAAGTAGTCGAACTAAGCTGGTTCAAAACACATTAAACAGATTCAGCAATGGAATGGTGAAAAAAGCGTTTCTGATACTGAGCTTTTTGCTGCCAAATTTAATTATTCAAATTGGTTTTAAAAATGAGTTTCTTCTCCCCATGTCTTCCCAGATTTAAAGAAATTTGAAGTGGAAGAAATGGGAGCCAAATGTCTTCCAGTCAGGAAGTGGAGAAAGCATCGCCATCAGTGTCAGACGGACCTGAGTTCAGATCCAGCTTGCTATGGGCAACTTTTGTAACCGCTTAGTCTTTTTGTGTGTACGGCTCTGCTGGGTCTTCATCAGAGCACTTCTTTAGTTGTGGCATTTGGGCCTGGTTGCTCTGAGGCATGTGGGATCTTAGTTCCTCAATCAGGGATTGAATTTGCATCCCCTGCGTTGGAAGGCAAATTCTTAACCACAGGACCACCAGAGAAGTTCCAAGTTTTGTAACCTCTCTAAACTTCAGTTTCCTAATCTACTAAATGGAGATAGTAATAACTCATATTAGGATTATTGTGTGTTGAGTGGACACAGGAAATGCACATAAAGTCCACTCAATAAACGTGAGTGAGAAAGGTGGTATAATCCCCACTTGATGGATACAGGATCCAAGTTCAGAGCGGGGCATGGGCCTCTCCATGATCTTGCAGAGGGATAGTGGAGTGCTGGGATTCAAATCTGGGTCTGCCTGACCCCAAAGCCCTGATCATCCACCTGTGGCCTCAGCCCTGGATGTAAATTTGTTTGCTGAAACCAGAGCTGGCGGTATCTGCCAAACCACTCAGAGAAAGAAAGGGAGCCCAGTGGAGCCGCTGGAGCCTGGAGGGTGGCTGCTCCATGCCACTGAGTTGTTTAGTCCCAGGTTTCTGCATTAGAATGGCATTCCATATGTTCACTCCTCATTTCTCACTATCCTGTTAACACTTGCTTGCCCAAGTGGGAGTGCCGGCTAGAAGAATGTTTTCTCACATGCCGCGGAGGCTATAATGTGCTCATGGCTTTGATGGCTCCTGATGCTTAGGGTCCCAGGATGCCAAGCCTTCTAGTCAGTGTAGTCCCAGGGGCCTCCACTTAGATCAGATCAAGGTCAACTTGGCCAGATCCCTCATGGAAGCTCACATTCATTCGTGTCCATGCATTACTCTCTTCCTTCTTTCTTTCAACAGACATTTACAGAGCTCCTATATGAGTGTGCTTTGTCATTTAATTGTGTCTGACTCTTCACGACCCCATGGACTGTAGCCTGCCAGGCTTCTCTGTCCATGGAATTCCCAAAGCAAGAATACTGGCTGCTGAGTCGCTTCAGTCATGTCCAACTCTGCATGACCCCATAGACGGCAGCCCACCAGGCTCCCCCATCCCTGGGATTCTCCAGGCAAGAACACTGGAGTGGGTTGCCATTTCCTTCTCCAGTGCATGAAAGTGAAAAGTGAAAGTGAAATTGCTCAGTCATGTCTGACTCTTTAGCGATCCCATGGACTGCAGCCCAACAGGCTCCTCCATCCATGGGATTTTCCAGGCAAGAGTACTGGAGTGGCTCGCCATTGCCTTCTCCGAAGAATACTGGAGCGGTTGCCATTTCCTTCTCCAGGGGATCTTCCCGACCCAGGGATCTCCTCACTAGCAGGCAGATTCTTTACCACTGTGACACTTGGGAGCTCTAGTGACGTTCCCAAACACCGCTCGGTCACCCTATTCAGTGTTTCCTACCTGTTTCTTAGGTGCACTGTTTAGGCATCATCTCTTTTCAACCTTACAACTGTGCTTTGAAGTAAATGTTAATATCATCACCATTTTGCAGTTGAAGAAAAAAAAAGCTTAAGGACACAAGTGAGTGTCAGAATAAGGAATGGACTCCTGTCTGACTTCACTATGTGTGCTCTTAACCATGACGACATACTGCCTCCTTGAGGGCAAGCCCAGCGTCTCATTCATTTCTTATCTCTAGGCTTTCAGTGCCGTATAGAGTAGAAGCTCAATAAATGCTTGCTGTTGAATATATAAGTGAAGTGCTGGGTGACCACCAACTCTTGTATGGTGCTCTACAGAGTTTGAAAACTGCTTTTCACAGGGAAGGAAGGTTTCATGAACCCACTTTATGGATGCAGTTTGCAGGGTAAGTAACTCATTCAGGTCCATGGAACGATAAGAGGCTGGAGCTTGGATAAGATTCTAAAATGAACTCACAGTAAAGGCCCAGCATGCAATGGAGTTGCAGAGCAGGGAAGTATCTGTCTGGTTGAAAAATACAGAAATTACAAAGCACTAGAGCTTAGGCTGAAATCATATGCCCAGCACATGTTTTCTGAAAACATTTGCATCACTGACACGGTTGGTGTGAGGTTTCAGATATTAAAACTATGAAAGAGCAAAGCAAGATGTGAGAGGCAGAGATGGAAAGAGAACAAAGTAAAGTTCAACCTTGTCACCACCTCTGAGAAACCTCTCAGGGATCCGCGTTTCGGACCCAAACTCATCTTGAATGGCATAGCTTGTGGCTGGTAATCATGCTATAAATAGGCAGATTTGGAAATTTGAAACCATGTTCAAGTCCAGACTAAGCTACTTTCCAGCTATGTGATCTTGGACAAGCATCCTTGACCTCTATGTCCACGTCTGTAAAATGGAGATAAATTATGGTTTGCTGGGATACTGAGTGTGCTTTGTAAATGAACATGGCATATATATATATGTGTGTGTGTGTGTGTGTATAAATATATACTTTTTTATTATAACAGTTATTTAATATAACTACTATATAGGTTAAACTACATTTTGCTACAATAGTAAGAAAACCTAAAACTTCAGAGCCTTAACACAATAAATGAGTATTTCTCATTCATGCTCCATGTCCATCATGGGTCAAAATGAGGATGCTGTTCATCTGGTCACAAAAGGACTTACACTGATGAGCAGCCATCTTCTTGTTTATGATCATTGTCTCTAAGAGTAAAAGGGGATTTGGAGTTTCTCCCACGGACAATCAGGTGTCCTGGCCTGGCAATGATACATGTCACTTTTTTACTCAAAATTCATTGCCAAGAACATGTCACCCCCCACCCCCATCACAGGGGGTCAAGAGGTGCCACTGTATCGTGTGTCTATAAGGGGAGAGAATCAAATCCTTGTTAAATGGTATCTACCATTCACTGAGCACTCATCTTGTGCCAGGCATTGTGCTGAGGGTTTTTCAGATACATCTCTTAATTCCCTCACTGATCCTCCAAAGCAGGGACGTATATCGTCAGTTAATACTTGAGCAACCTGGCACTCAGAGACGTGAAGCAGCTTGTTCAAAGCTTCACAGTGAGTAACTGGCAGCATCAGAGTTGACCGCCAGGTAAGAATCCCTGCTCGATCCCCTGAGTGAGAGGCGGTTGTCCGACCAGGAGGTCAGACTTGTTGCTGGAGCAAGAACTAGTATTCATTGAGCTTCTGCTATGTATTAGTCCCTCCACTGTCATCTCAGATGCCTGAGAGTTCATTTATTTCCACGTTAATGACAAAAGACCTGAGGCTCAGAGAGGTTAAACAACTTGCCCCGGGTTCACAGCAGAGGTAGCTCTTGAACCCAATACTTTCTGGGTCTAAAATCTGTGCTTGTTTTATACCCATCTGCCTCACTCCTTATTACTTATCATAAGTAGTGATAATTACTTATTTATTATAGTAATGATCACTCTATGGAGCAGAGTGGGTAAGAGCGTGGATGGCAGAGCTAGACCGAACTTGGGTTCTACCACTTCCTAGCTGTGTGACCTTGGGTAAGACTGTCACGTCTCTGGGTCTCAGTTTCCAAGTCTGTAACATGGGGCTGATAATTGCACCTACTTCATAGAGTTGCTCTTGCCTGGAGAATCCCAGGGACAGGGGAGCCTGGTGGGCTGCCATCTATGGGGTCGCACAGAGTTGGACACGACTGAAGCGACTTAGCAGCAGCAGCAGCAGCATAGAGTTGCAAGGAATCAATAAGAGTGTCATCATGATGATGATAACTAACTTTTTTCAAGAATCTCCTGGATCTGGACACTGTGCCCAGTGCTTTATAGGCATTCCTTTTTAACTTTTTATTTGGGAATAATTTTAGATTTGCAGAAAAGTTGTAAAGATAATGCAAAGTGCTCCTGTATCATTTCCACCCAGCTTTCTCCTAATGTTAACATCTTCCATGACCAATTACGCTTATCAGAGGTAAGAAACTAATATTGATATGACACTATTGGGCTTTCCAGGTGGTGCTAGTGGTAAAAAACCTGCCTGCCAAAGCAGGAGACATAAGAGGTGTGGGTTTGATCCCTGGGTTGGGAAGATCCCCTGGAGGAGGGTATGGCAACCCACTCCAATATTCTTGCCTGGGAAATCCCATGGACAGAGGAGCCTAGAGGGCTATAGTCAATGGGGTCGAAAAGAGTTGGACTCGACTGAAGCAACTTAGCACATGACACTATTAACTAAACTACAGGCTTTATTCAGATTTCATCAGTTGTCCCATTGTTGTCCTTTTCTGTCTCATGATTCAATCTGGCACACAACATTGCATTTAGTCATGTCTCCTTTGTCTCTGCTAATCTTTACACTCATTCTTTCATCCTCATGTTCTGTTGAGGAAACTGAGGCTCAGGTGATAAAGTCACTGGCCAAAGGCATGGAGCCCCTAGGTGGTGGGATTAGAGTTCAACCCCAGGCCTGTCTGATTCAAAGCCCAAGTCTTTACCATTCATAAAGAAATTATCAGAAAGAAATCCAATGTTCTGAGTCAGATCAGCATACAGAGAATACGAAGCTCAGAGACAGAGAAAAAAAGACTAAAGCAGAGAGAACTGGCTTTACAGCTTGAGAATACTAACTCAGCATGATCTCAAACCATGGCCAAAGTCCGGGCAATCTGTTCAGTGAGGAAGAGCCTCAGGCTGGTGAGTGTGCACCTTGGGAGTGATGTGAAGGAATCAAGCTAAGCTCTGGCTAAGCCACTAGCAAAGGGGGTTCCCCAAAGGGCCAGCCTGCCCACTCCCTGGCATCAAAGCCCGCTGCAGAGCATCCTGAGAGAGGCAGGAAGTCAGCAGGATGGGGGCCAAAGAAGGACCACAGAATTAGTTTAACAGGTGTTACCTGGCAACTCTCACTGCCCAGAGCATGGGAAGGAGTGACTGCAACCAAACCAGTCACCACAAATTTGGCCTTATTAATACCTTCCATAAATCATCTTTGCTTGCCTGGTATTTTATGTGTTTAAGCTGCAGCGAGGAAGACAGGAGAAGGGAGTCTTGGTCTTTTGTTTTTGTAGGGGAAAAGAAGGGATCCAGATGGAACAGTCAGTAAAACCAAGGGAGGGCCCCCTGATTGTCCCTGGACCCCCAAGTCCTGAGTGTCAGGCCCAGCTTTGGCTGCTTCAGCGCAGGATTGGGCAAAGAGGATGTGCCAGTGACTACATGTTGAGCATACGAGCAAGTGAATTAACTAATTCGCATGTACTCCAGTATCTGGTTAAAAAAAAAAAAAAAGGTGGCTCCTAGTAGGGACTTGTGGAAAAAGAAAATGAAGCAATTGATTTAGGTCTGTGCCAATGTACAGGATTCTGATTGGCACTTGAAATCCTTTCAATGTTTGTTGATCCAAAGGATGGGCCATGATTAGGGTCTCCAGGGATAGTGTCGATTGCAATCCATTAGCACAGAGATGCAGTGGGCCAGAGTGGCTGTGATTACAGAATCTGGGGCTAGGGTTCTTAGGTTTGAGTCCCATCTGCCACCTGCTGATTATCTGACCTTGGGCAGGTTACAACCTTATCTGTAAAATGGCAGATGAATATGTTGATAATATCATCTACCTCAGAGAGCTGGTATGAGGATTAAATGAATCAAAATACACACACATATACACACACTCACACACACAAGTGTGTGTGTGTTTTAACCTGTTCATCTGAAACTTTGCTCAATTTTATAACTGTGACTGATGCATTGTCAGCACTTCCTAGGGTTAGCTATGATAAAAAAACCTTCCCTGCCTCCTCTCTCCCCAGCCCACTTCTGATTTAAACACCCCTCTAAACCTGAGTCAGATGCACCCTGTGTGCAATCTATTACAGCATCTATTTAAGTTAGTTAATATTAATGATTGTGCAATGAATGTTTTTAACACTCAATAAAACTGAAAATCTTAGAGTGCATCACACAGAGCAGGGAGAAGCCCTGTTTTGTGCTTCCGTTGTGACACACATGCATGTGTGTGTTCAGGGTGGTGATGTAAAATGAATTTCTTCTCTTAGGTCACAGAAAAAGTTAGAAAGCCATTGCCTCAGGGGGAAAATGCTAAACGGTCTTTCTCAGCAAAGAGGGCTGGCCGGCCCACAGATGAGCTTCGCTGGTTCACTTCCTCCTTCTGGCCTCTGTGGTCAAACGACCTCCAGGAAGACTTCTCTCCTCTTCACCCCTTTGTGCTTTCCCAGGGCTGTGCATGCAGGTCTATGGTTTAGGCTGCGTATAAGGTCCATGGTTTAGGCTGCGTATGCAGGTCTACGGTTTAGGCTGTGCATGCAGGTCTATGGTTTAGGCTGTGTATGCAGGTCTACGGTTTAGGCTGTGTATGCAGGTATATGGTTTATACAGAGAACCACTGAGCAAAGCTCAGACCTGCCCTGCACTGGGTCTTTCACACATCTTTTAGCTCATGTAATCTGCCCCACTGGGCATGAAAGTGGCTCTCAAAGTGTGGTCCCTCTCTGGCAGTTTGTTAGAAATGCAAATTTTCAGGACCCTCCTCCCCAGACTGAATCAGAAACACTGAGGCTTAGCAACCCGTGTTTAACAAAGACCTCCAGGTGAGTCCAGTGTAAGCTAAAGTAGGCAAGTCATTGCCCAGTGTTTCACCTTTAGGGAAACTGAGGCTCAGAAAGAGGCGGTGATGCCCCCTGGATCACCCAGGGGGGAAACAACCAAATCAAACCAAGACTCCAACAGTCACTATAAGCTAGGACTTTATGTGTCCATCCAGGGGCCAACATGGATGCATTTCTATTTTCCAGCCTTTACTTGCAAATAATCCTGATCTCCCAATAAAATTACACACATCCATTAAAAATCAGCCTAGATAGATGCTCTCATTGGGTTCAAATGGGCATAACCACCCCAGGCTGGAATAGGAGATACACACGGGGCCGGGGAGGACCCACTTCTTGACCAGCAAGCCTCAAGAGCCTCTCATGCAAGTTGTAGCCTGGAGCTGAGTCGTACTCAACCTTGACTCCACTCTGGAAAGGTATCAGTTCCAAGAGGCTGTGTGTGTCAGGGGTGGAGTAGGGGTAGGAGCTAGGAAATGGTTAACAGTCTGATAAAGTAAAAAAAAAAAAATTCTCTACTGGTCGTGAGATTTTCCAATAATGAGAAGTCAACACAATTAGACAAGGCACTAAATTTGTGTGCGGAATGCCAGCTGTCACTCTTCTTGACTAGCTCAGATCAAAGAAACGTATTTTATCTCCTAAGTTATCAGACATGATAAGGCTATTAAGCGGAGATATTGTCACAAGAAATATAAGAACATAAGAAATATGTTGCTTGCTTTGAAAATAAACATCTCACCTTTGCTTCTTTTACTCTGTGAAAAGCTGAGAGAAATCAAACTATTAACTTGGGTCTTTCCAACACGCTTGCATCCTGTCATCTTTTCCCCCAATCAGATCCCAGATTTTAGCTGCAGTCCTTCTCAGTCTCATTCCAGAATGTCTGTCCATGTTGGAACTACAGGGCTGAGAAGCCAGGAAGAGATGCCTGTGGCTGTAGTCCATCCCTGCTTCCACCAGTCATAACAAAACTCGCCACTGTTCCAAAGCTCTGTTTGCTTTGAAAGGAGCTCACCCTCAGATGTCTTTCCAAGTGCTTATCCTTAGCCTTTCTTCATCTCCAACTTGGATCTGGAAGAGCTCACCCCTTATTGCTATAAGAAACAAGGCTGCTTGTCTGGACTGACAAGGGGGCTTGAGTTGATGATGTTCTTTGCTTACATTCACTGATTGTGTAGGAGCTGAGAGGCTCCTCTGGGGGTGGGGGGGAAGGCTTTCCTGGCATCACTCTGGGTCTGAGATGGAGACGGGGGACATGTTCAAGAGGGGACACATAAAAGGAGTTCAATAAAGAGATCTACATGGATGGGTAGGGCTACAGGATGGTGAAGCATCCCCGGATTAGCAAGAATAGGGGAGTCATTACTGTCCTTGGTGTGAGAGGCTGGGCGAGGGGGAGCTTCCTGAATTTGATGTGTGTTGCAGCTGCAGACAGGTGTCACTGGTGTGGAGTCCGTGGCCAAGGAGAGAAGCAGCAGCCTCTACAAACTGCAGTGTAGTGGGAAGTAGGGCCCCATGGCCCTCCCCTCCTCCCTCCAGTCTTCTGCTGGTGTTTCCCACTGGCGGAACCCAACCAGGAGCCAGAGGGAAGGTGAACCTGGCTGATGCAGTCACGTCACTTGGAGTCTTGGGGCACAGAGCAGAGTGGTGGAGAGCAGAGAGTGGATCTGGGGAGCACACGGGAGTATCCAGCACACACTGAGCCCCGCCCCCCACAGAGGTTTGGATTTACCCAGACAAGACAGAGTCGGGGTGATGGAAACCCTGCTACATTGGCGGCCCTGAGAGTGCTTCCCATCAAGCTGTTGGGTATAACCAGAGAGACTTTAAAAGGCAGGTCAGCCCGGGTGCCAATGAAAGTCCTCCTGCTATGTGCCCCAGGGAGCGAAGGACCACGTCCTTGAATTGAAAGAATCGAAACACCTCTCTGAATTCTGTGTCACTCGGGGCTCAAATAGCCTTGCTGTGGGAACCCACCCTCACTAACTGAGCACACAGCGGGAGTGTTCTCACTTCACAGGGTGATGATGGTTCCTAGATGGTGGCTTGAGCTGCAGGCCCAGAGGACTGGAAGTGCCCTCTGTACAAGGGCAGGGCTCTGCCTGGTCCTGGTTTGTCCAGGTAAGACAGTGTGCGATGTCCAGGTCTGGGATGTGGACACTTGTTAAGATCCCCTGAGAACCTCAGACCTGCTTGGAACTGTGAAAGTCTGGTTTTCTAGAATCCAGAAAGAGAAGACTTTGTATTGATGCACTTGTTCTCACCGGCCTGTGAAGCTTGGGATCTTTTCCCATCCTTGTGTCTGAAATTCAAGGTAGGGATTCTGGCCCACTTTTAGAAATGAGGACTTGGTTCAGAGAGGGCAGCCCAGGCAGGCCATGGGCTGCCTCCTTCCAGACACTCCCTTGTTCCCTCTGCTTGCATCACACCAGCTTCCTTGCTGGACTACAACTAGCCAAGCTCAACTTTGCTCCAGCACCTTTACACCTCCCCTTCCCTCTGCTTGGAACATCCTTTCCCCACCCCCAACCCCCTCCACCCAGATATCCACATCATTTACTCCTTCACTTCATTTGGCTCTTGTTAAATGTCACCTCTTCAGAGAGTCTTCCAGACCTGAAAAACCCCACTTCCCACACAGTTTTTCCTACCTCCATCCCCTGCTTTAGATTTAACACAACCTGTGATCATTCTTTTTGTTTTGTTTACTCATTTGTTGACCGCCTACCCCAAGCTCCATGGAGACAGGAATTTTGTCTCATTCCTGGAATATGTATCTAATTCCCTAAAAATCACATAAGGATTATTTTTCAGGTGAAATTCACATAACATAAAATTAACCATTCAAAAATGTACCATTCAGTGGCATTTGGTTCACAATGTTGTGTAATCATTACCTTCAACTAATTCCAAAACATTTTCATCATCCCCAAAGTGTTCCCTGTACCCATTAAGCAGTTGCTCCTCATTTCTGCCTCTCTTCACTCCCTGGCAATCAACAATCTACTTTTTGTCTCTATGGATTTGCCTGTTCTGGACATTTCATATCAGTGGACTCACATGATACATGACCTTTTGTGCCTGGCTTCTTTCATTTCACATAATGCTTTCAAGGATCATCCATGTTGCAATGTGTATCACTAATTCATTCCCTTTTGTGGCTGAATAATATTCCATTGTATGAATATACCACATTTTATTCTTCCCTTTGTTGGTGGATGGACATTTGCATTGTTTATACCTTTGTCTGTTATGAATAATGCTGATAAGAACATTAAAGTACAAGTATTTGCATGAATACCTGTTTTCAGTTATTTTGGTTGTATACCTAGGATTAGAATTGCTAGGTCATATGGTAATTCTGTGTTCACATAGAAGGGTTTTAAACAAATATTTGTAGGAAGAAGCAGCAAGTGAGTGAATCAAAGAAAGAATGAATAAAATATCCAGGTCTTTCCAACTCCCAGGATCCCTCTATCCTGTCACATTACCTCCCTAGGGAATGAAGGGGACTTAATGGCCCTGGGTAATCTGAAGTCTAATCTACCATCAGACAGTGCCATATACTGCCTGGAACATAAGAGACACTCAATTAAAAAAAATAAACCATATGTAAGTAATGCTGTAGTGACCCTTTTATGCATTTATTCTGTCTCCATCATTGATTATTGATGTCAGATTCTGAGAAAGGAAATGATTATATCAAAGTATGATTTTTTTTTTTCAGTCACACTATGTGGATTGTGGTTTCTTAGTTCCCCAGCCAGGTATTGAACCTGAGCCCACCAGTAGTGGAAACAGAATCCTAATCACTGGATCACCTTGGAATTCCTCAAAAATCATGGACTTTTAAAAGTCTTTTGTCACATACACCAAATTGCTTTCTGAAAAGGCTCAGATTTTTTCATTACCAGTCTGGAAAGTCTTTGACCTCATTCAGGTTGTTCTAACTGGTGGCTGATTGCTTCCTGTTGGAGGAGACTTTCTTCTGGAACAGTCTCTACCATTATCTTTAGCTTGGTAAATGCTAGCTGGGATGATTATTAGGTTACTTTGTTTTTATCCCATCTCTGGGTGTCTGTTTCCCCAACTGCAGGATGCACGCCAGCCAGTGTATGCTGCTTGGTGCTGAAGGTCTTCTTGCTCTTGAGCAATGGCCCCCACTTGAGCCCGGGATATACCCCAGCCAGTTGAAACCTCTGTACTTAAAGGACTCAGGAATGCAGCCTGCTAGAAATGAAGCTAAATTAGTTCTTCCAAGGAAAATGCCCATTTGGAAAATGACTTCCCATGTTTGTGCAGCCATGGGCTTGCCTTTCTAGAGGGACATGTCAGAATGCGTTGTGCTTGGCGGTAAATGAAAGCTTAGTGGTTTATTACTGCTATTAGTGATTATTTGTATGAGGCCGTAGGTGTACACAGCACCTTATAATGCCCAGAGGAAACTGGAAGAGAGGTCAACTCTTCCACCCTCAAGGAAAATCCTGCCTTGGCTGATGGTGAGTATGGGCACCCATTGGGACTGGATGGATTCAGGCAAACCAAGACAGTTTGAATGACTGGGAAGAGAGAGTAGGGAGAAGGGAGCTAAAGAGGATTTCTCAAGTGCATCTGTGTTCCCAGTAGTTAACAGACACAATATCATTTAATCTGCTAAATCATTCTAGGATTTAGGGATTTTTATCTCCATTTTCAAGTGAGAAGATTGAAGTCTAGGCTGGATGCTCTTCCTCTCAACTGTGTCTGGTGTGATGGTGTCACTGTGGATACATTTCCTGGGTGAGGAATGCGGGAGACAGTATAATGCACTAGAATCCTGCTGGCTTGGAAGTTGAGTACATGCACTTTGGACTCAAACAGACCGGGATTTCTCCAACCCAGGAACCTGGGATGAGTTACTTCTCTTTCCGAGCTTCAGTTTTCTTCTCTGTAAAATGAGGGTTAAAAACCAATTCTACCTGGTGGTTCATGTAAGGATTAAATGAAACCATGTACACATGGTGTGTGGTGCATAGAAGGGATCAACAATTGTTGATCCACCACCAGAAAGAGTTGAAGAGGGATAAGGGATTGGGAAGTATGATGGGTGCTATTATCCACAAGTCATTAGCTTGATGCCTCAGTTTCCACATCTGTTAAATGGGAATGATCAAGAGTCTTCCTCATAGGGTGAGTAGGAGAATTAAATCTGTTAATACAAGTAACGCACTTAGTTAGTGCCTGGTATGGGGGCAATCTCTCAACACATCTCTGCTATTATTATCTCACTCCTTTTGACTTTGGGTTGGACCAGGAAGCCCTACAGAATAAATAATTTTTTAGAAGAGGGTGGGGAAAGTAAAAGCCACAATGAGGAATGTTTGATCCCCTAGCAAGGAGAGGAAGGATGGTCTGGCTCTTTGGCCCCAGTGTTTTCTGTCCTACTTCTGGGCATGGGGGTCTTTTTGGATAATTGATATCACCTATTCTTGAGGTAAGAGCTGTGTTAAGAACCAGGTCTGTCAGGGTGAGGAGCAGGCATGAGCAAGTTGTGAGTTAACATCATGGAGGAGCAGAAGAACCCTGAATTGGGGATTTCCCTAACTGTGAGCTTGATGACTTAATCTCATTGAGATGCTATGAAGTTCAACTCTGATGATATAGAGAGAGTCACTGCAGATACAATAGTATTGTTTATTGATTTATTATTAACATTCATATGGGGGGCACATATTAAGGCTTTGCATATGCTGTCTCTTGTATGAAATTCCTAACTGCACCCTTTGCTATGTTCTTTTTCCATTAACAAATACGTGTGTATATGTACTACCTGCCAGACCATGGTCCTGGCTGGGGCTTTGCCTTCTACAGCTCATCTCAAATAGTCAGGCAGGTACCATTTACTTCCCAGGTTTCATACAAGCCTTCTCTCAGACAGAGGAGGAACCTAAAGACTTTCTTTGGTGTCTTGATGAAATCCGAAACCAAACACATAGGCCCATTGTCCCTCGCCACTCTTCAGTTAGATAACTTCTCTTAATTGGGGTTAGCTTCAATCCCACTTTTTCGAGAAGATGCCCCCAATGGCCCCTGCCAGAGATCAAGTTCTCCTGTTACGTGTTTCCATGACATCCCGGACTTCTTTTATCCAACTCATCATAATTTACAATTATCTGATGCACAATTTAATATCACTCCCTCCACTAGACTACCAACTACAAAAAGGCAGGGCCATGTTTTTTTCTCACCTCCTTACCCCTCAGCAACAATTGTATGGCAATCGGTAAACCATCAATGGAAATTTACTGAATGAGGAGATGGACAGAAAAGAAAGCGTTCTGAGGGCCATTGTTTAAAATAAATGAACACACATTAAAAACCTTGTCTTTCTTCCTGCTTGAGCAACAGAGATGAGAGAGCAGTGCTTTGGCAAACCAGGTTGAGCTCAGTCTTGTGGGGCCAAACCAAGAAGAGAGATAATTATTTTTTATTTTTCTCATCTGCTTCTTGTTGCCGGAGGTGCTGAAGACAGTTGAATGTAGGCTCTGCTGGGTCCACGAGGGAAGCCCTTCAGGGTCTCCCTGCTGGAGGCTGGGCCTCCCCCTGCCAGGCCTGTACCTCTGTCTGGAGTTTCATCTGCTCTTTCATGTCTGGCTCCTTTCCCCACCCACCTCCTTCCTGCTTGAAAATCTTCTGTCTACCTTTGCTTTCTGGAAAACGCCTCATCTCTTCCAGGAGGGCCCAGGGCCCTGTCTCCACTCAGGGTCTGGAGATTTTGGGTGGGACTAGACAACAGGCCCTAGCCAGGCTCCCTGCCCCCCACCTCACACCCCTGCATGGACTGGATTTCTTTCCTCAGAAGCCACACTGGCTGGGCTGGGTGGAATCCGGCAACAGTTCCCACCAAACTCCCAAGCTGACTGCAGACATTTGTGCTGTCAACAGAATTGCAGAAAATGCAATTCGTGTTGTTAATGAGCAGCTTGTTTGGGTAAACAAACCAGGTGAGGTGAAAAAAGTGATGCTCTCCAGTAGGAAACACAAGTGAACATTAGCCAGATGGAGAGCCGCGCACTTCCACACACTCCCTTTTCGGCAAGTCTCTTGGTGGCTGGAGAGGACTCTGCTTGCGCTGCACAGGAGCCTGGACTCTGCTGGGATGCCTCCTGCCTGGCCCAGATTTCCCCCCGGGGGGGGAGGAGCAAGGCCCCCATGCACCCAGCACAACCCTGAGCCTGGCGCCGGGCCTCCTGTCCTGCTCGGTCTTTACCTGCCTTGTCATTAGTTCTCATAGCACCGCGCCAGGAGGAGGAAAGAAACTCACTATACAGCTGGGGAAGCTGAGGTTTCGAGAAGAGGAAGAGGAGATGGTGATCTGAACTCAGGTCAATCTGACTCTTCAAGTCTGTGGTCTCCCTGCCCTTGCGTACGGTTCTCTTTGCCCTCATTCCTGCCTCCCTGACCCCTCTCAATCTGATGGAGGTATCTGTGGCTGCCACTACCTCCCTCCTCTCTCAGACTGTGGGGAAGAGGAAAATGTTAACTTCCCACAGTGGGGGTTTCCTACCTGACTGGTCAGAATGGTGTGGCTTTTTGAAAGTCATCCAGGTGGATCTTTGACCAGCTTCTCCATAACAACAGTGTGCATCTATGTGTGTGTGCGTGTGTGTGTGTGTGCGTGTGCACACGTGCATGTGCACATGAGTGTGTACATTTGCCTATCCATTCCAGAAAAACTGGTTTGTCCCTGGAAAAAAATCAATAATTTAGGAACATTCACATCCTCTCATCATAAACTGTGTCCTGCATCCAGGTCATTCAAGGAAACACACATATGGATATGGTTATATTTTACAAACATGAATGATTTGGTTAATTGCAATGGCTAAATCTGTCCCCCACACAGACAGGGCCAGGAAGAGGGAGACTGAGATTGCTGGCTCAAGTCTACATGTGTTTCTGACTCTCTCTCTCCAATGCTCAAGAAGAAAAAAAAAATCCACATTACATTCATATGTTATAATGCCATGAGTTATTTTCCCCTTAGCATTCAAGGGTAAAGAGTCCATTAAGCTGTCATCGGCCGCATTACCAGCAGGAGATTTCGGGGCAGACAGTTTGGCTTTAGCTGCCCGGAGCACACACGCTCTGCCCCAGGATGAACACACTGTGGTGTCCGTGTGTGCGCTGCCCTGGAAGCAGAAATCAATTACTCCCACTGCTATTAGAGAGATGATCTGGTTGGGGAGGCTTGCTGTGAATGCAGCCACTGTTCATTACTGAGCTCTTTATATAGATTATATCTCTTTTACTACAGGAAGACTGAGGCTTGGGGAGAGAGAGAAACTGTATCACAGAACCAGAGCCTGGGACATGCTGGGGGTTTGAGCCATCATCCCCTTGGCTCCAAACCCTGAGCATTTCATCACTAGGCGATCCTGTTTCTCCTGCAGGTGTTGGATGTTTATTCTGCACAGGGTACCTGTGTCATAGAAGCTCCCAGATTTTGAGGGACTGCATACTGGATGTTAGTCCCCACAGGGTAGCTCATTTGATCTTCACCACAACTCTTTAATGCAAGTGCTTCTAGAAGCCCCATTTAACAGCTGAGGATACTGACTCTTGGGAAGTGGGAAGGGACTTACCCAAAGTCACTCAGCTCCAGTGTGGCAGGAGTGTGTGAATGGAAGGTTTGTTTTCCACTCTGCCTCCCTGCCATCCAGCTAGGGACACCAGCTTGGAAGCACAGGGGCTTCCACAGGGAGATGACTTTTCTGGATTCAGATGAGTTTTCGCAGAGCAGCTCAGCTCCTTCCTTCATGTAGGTGGAAGCCTTCCCTTTGAATGAACCAATTATGTTCAGAAAGCAAAAAATAATGTATGCATATTAGCTAATGAGGATGCTGCTCAGGATATTTTTAGCTGAGCTGAGAGAGACAGAGAAGAGAATGAGAATTGGTAGAAGTTGTTTTGGAAGAAGAGGCAGCTTGGGGATCAGACAGCCCTTTAGCACAGCGCTCAGCTCTTAAACTGCTTTTGGCTGGGTGACTGTGGCAAATCACCTGTCCTCTCTGAAAGTGTGTCTGAGTACCCGCCTTTCAGGGGTGATGCAAAGATTGAAGATAATGGGAGTAAAGCACGTGGTCAGTGGTCACCAATTGTACCTATGATAATTCTTCATTTATCAAATACTTAACTATTGCTGAGTCCTCAGTGTCTATAGATATAATAACTTTATTCTCATTATCACCCCATGAAGCAAGTGCTAATAATATCTCCATTTTCCAGATGAGAAAACCAAGTTAAGGTTAAGCAATTTGCTCTAGGAGGGCCAGGATTCAACCCTAAGCGGCCTGTGCCCTAACCACCACACAATATTGCTTCTATTATTCCTAAAGCAATTTGACTTTCACCACTGGAAGCAGAGGTCACAGAAGGTCCGGTCATTATTTTCAGGAGGTAGAGTCCCCTTTGAGGACCTCAGTAAGTTACCTATAAATTAAAAATACTCTGTCATTGAATTGGATCAGAGGATCTTCTCCCCAGTGTCATGGCTACTCTGACTGACCAGCAAAAACTCTGCCCAGGCCAAGAGGTCAGAGAACTGTGGTATTAATCTCCACTCAGATGCTAAGGCAAGTATGTCACTGTCACTCACTTTGTGTGCCTTGATTTGTGAAGTGGGAGATATACTAGGATTGAAACTTAAGAATTTTATCAAAAAAAAAAAAAAAGAATTTTATCAATTATACTTTCTGCTCACAAGCAAAATACTAGTTATGTGAGGCTTAGGAAAAGCGGTAGTTGAAATAAGTAGGGAAAATATTGATAACTTACAGTATATATATTAATAGTACCTAAAATGCATGTGGGGAAAATTATAAAGTAAAGGAAAACTGGCAAGAGCGTCCAAGAGTACAATGGGGCAAAGTCCGACAAACTTTTCAGCTCACTTCCTAAAGGGTGGAGGTACATGGTGACCATCTTCAATGTGGAAGAGGAGAACAGGACCTCTGGAGTTTAGGCCTGAGTCTTGCTCAAAATATTCATGTTGGGTGGAAGTGGGAGGAGCTCTAGGGCAGGGGGTCCTAGAAGCCCCAACAAGCAGAATGAACACACAAGGTGGTTTGGAGAAGAGCCAAGGTCAGGGCTGGGCAGACAGAGCGTGTATAAAATTTAAAATAGAGGTAAAAATAGAGGTGTAGAGAGGAGGAATGTGGAAGAACAAATTGCAAGGTAATGAGCTGGAAAGCCCAGAGATCTGGGCAGCAGGGGCAAGGCAAGAGGGTCAGAAGCAAGTTCGAAAACACAGAGATCCTTTGACAGGGTGTCCACTCAGTATTGTGTTCAATCCACAGACCCTCTAATCTATAGCAGTATCCCCGACTACAAGCATTAGCCACCAAGCACAGTAAGACCATGTTACACCAAGGGGCTGCGGAGAGGAATGAGCCTCAGCAGGAAGTAAAAAAGTTCTAAGCACAGGACCTGGCACATAGGAGGGATTTGGTACATGAGTGAATGGATTGCTGATGACACCTGCCTTGGGCCTACAAGTACTAACAATGTTCAGCCAGATGCACTGACTGCTTTACGAAGACAGTGTGGGGAATGCAGGACCCAGAGCTGGAAGCTAATGATACTTGGAAGAGGAGCAGGTGGCCTGTTGAGGCCCTGAAGGTACTAATGGGAATTCAGTTCATGCTGGCATCTAGGTAGAGCTTAAATCAGTGGTTCCCTACCTGATTGTGGATCTGTATCCCCTGAAGAGCTTCTTTAGAAACAAGAGTTTCTGATCATGCTTCTGAATTAGAATATCCAGGATAAGAACTCTGGATTCCATAGCATGAACAAGCATCACAGGCACTGCTGATCGATACACATGGCTAATTATGGGACCCAAGGTCTTAAATCATCAATTTTCACTGGCCTTTCTTAGAATTTGGCTTTTATTGGTTGTTTATTGTTAAGAAGACAACTGTGTAATAGTTCACATTGAGCCATTACCAAATGCAAGGTCAATCTGTGTGCTTCATGTGTATTAACACATTAAATTCTCATAATGGCCCTGCGGGAAAGGTACTATTATCCTCATTTGACAAATGCAGACACTGAATCTGAGAGAGGTTACTAACTTGCCCCTGGTTACACACACAGAGGGCATGCCTTTAGCTTCTGTAAGGAAAGACAAGTACATCATTTTCCATCCAAGTATGGCCAGGAGAGGACTACAAAGGAATTATATGTGCTATTTATTCTTGTTTTTTAATTTTTTAACAATATGAAGTTACTCTATCACAAAGAAAAATATTTGATGAATTAATGAATAAATCAGTGAAGAAAAATTGTACTAAAATAAACCATTATATCTCAGGAAACTAACAGACCCACAATAGGAGTTAGGCCATCTGGGCTGAGTCCTGGCTCCATTACTTTCTGGCTGTTTCATCTCAGGTAAGTCACTTACACCTGCTATGTATCAGCACCTTCACTTTTAAAGCAAGGATAATAGCACTCTCTGATTATTGAGCAGTTGGGAAAATACAAACCATTAAGTGTTTGCAAGGTAGTATTGTTAACAATAATGGAATAATGAAGCATACAATTAGCAGGTGAGCACTCTGGCTGGATTATTAACCACATAAGAGGAAGGGATCAAGCCCTTTTAGCCTCTAAAAACAAAAAACCAAAAACCAAAAAAAAACCCAAAGACCTTTCCCTTACACCCAATAGAAAAATTAACTTAAGTTAGATCAAAGTCCTAGATGTAAGAGCTAAAATTATAAAAATTCTTAGAAGAAAACATAAGGGAAAAGTTTTATGCTCAGTCGTGTCTGACTCTTTGCGACCCTATGGGCTATAGCCTACCAGGTTCCTCTGTCCATAGAATTTTCCAGGCAAGAATGCTGAAGTGGGTTGCCATTCCCTTCTCTGAGAGATCTTCCCAACCCAGGGATCAAACCCGGCTCTCATGTCTTGCAGGTAGATTCTTTACCTTCTAAGCCACCAGGGAAGCCCCTTATGACATTAGATTTAGCAATGATTTCTTGGATATGAAATCAAATGCACAGATTACAAAAGAAAAAATAGATAAACTGGACTACATCAAAATTTTAAACTTTATGTTAAAGAACACTTCAACAGAGTGGAAAAGGAACCCATAGAATGGGGGAATGCATTTGGAAATTATTTAACTGATGTGGTTAATATCTAGCATACATAAAAAAACTCCTACAAATCAACAACAACCTGATTAAAAAATGAGTAAAGGACTTTGAAAGTGAAAGAAAGAAAGTGAAGTCACTCAGTCGTGTCTCTTTGCAGCCCCATGGACTGTAGCCCACCAGACTCCTCCATCCATGGAATTTTCCAGGCAAGAGTACTGGAGTGGGTTGCCATTTCCTTCTCCAGGGGATCTTCCTGACCCAGGGATCAAACCCGGCTCTCCTGAATTGTAGGCATACACTTTACCATCTGAGCCACCAGGGAAGCCCACAAAGGACTTAGATATTTCTCCAAATAAGGTATCCAAATGGCCAATAAGCACATTAAAATGTGCTTAGCACCACTAATTAGGGAAATACAAATCACAACCACCTCACATCTATTAGGATGGCTACTATGGAAAAGACACACACACAATAACAGGTGTTGGTGAGGATATGGAGAAGTTGGAACCTTTATGCCTGCTGGTGGGAATGTAAGACAGTATGGTGGCTTCCCTCCCCACCCCAACTGCCAAAATAGAATTACCACATGATTCAGCAATTTCACTTCTGAGTATAAACTCAAAAGAACTGAAAGCATGGACACAAACAGTTATCTGTATACCCATGTTCATAACAGCATTGTTCACAACAGCCAAAAGGTGGAAGCCACCCAGTGACATTTGAAAAGATAAACAATAGAAACTTATTGATAAATTAATAAATTAATGACAGTGATTTCTGTCATATGTTTCAACATAAACTAACCTTGAAGACAGTACGCTAAGTGAGATAAACAATCACAAAAGGACAAATGCTGTATGATCCCACTTACATGGGGCTTCCCAGGTGGCTCAGTGTTAGAGAATCCACCTGCCAATGCAGGAGACACAGGAGGTGCAGGTTTGATCCCTGGGTTGGGAAGATCCCTTGAAGCGGGAAATGGCAGGCTGTTCCAGTATTCTTGCCTAGGAAATTCCATGGACAGAGAAGCCTGGAAGGCTATAGTCCATGGGGTCACAAAAGAGTCGGACACTACTGAGGGACTAAATAACAACATGCATCGACAACATTCCCCTCTTAGGTGATCCATAATGTGCGTGGCTAACCTGAACATTCACAAGAAATTCAGTAAAGAAACCCATTTAACTTGATATGATTCTGGATATCTCAAATTTACCTTATTACTAACCTTCGCTTTTTGAGTGAGTGGAGCAGCACTCCTATTAATTAAGTTGTGGATCTTCCTGCAGAATATAACCACAAAACCCAAGAGAATTAGAAACATATGCTCACACAAAAAATTATATACCAATGGTCACAGCAGTGTTATGCATAATAGCTAGAAAAGTGGAAACAACCCTAGTCTCCATCAATAACAATTGTGGAGAAACAAAATATGGCCTCTCCATACAATCGAATATTATTACACAATAGAAGATAATGAAGTACTGATAGATGGTACGTGGACAAACTTTGAAAATATTATGTGAAATGCAAGAAGTCACACAGAAAGTTCAGTCGTATCATTAAATAATTGCACTTGTATGAATACACAAATCTATAGAGACAGAAAGTAGATTCCTGGTTGCCAGGGGCTTGGAGCAGGGCAGCAAAAGTGAGTGACTATTAATGGGTGTGGGGTTTCTTTCTGGAATGAAATGTTCTAGAATTAGACTGGTGGTAGTTGTACAACTCTGTGACTATGCTAACAAACATTGAATTGTACATATTAAAACAGTGAATTTTATGGCATGTAAATTATATCTCTCGAGAGTCCCTTGGACAGCAAGGAGATTAAACCAGTCAATCCTAAAGGAAATAAACCCCGAATATTCATTGGAAGGACTGATGCTGAAGTTGAAGCTCCAATACTTTGGCCACCTGATGCAAAGAGCTGACTCACTGATAAAGACCCTGAGGCTGGGAAGGATTGAAGGCAGGAGGAGAGGGGACGACAGAGGATGAGATAGTTGGGTGGCATCACCGACTTGATGGACATGAGTTTGAGCAAACTCCAGGAGATGGTGAAGGAAGGGAAGCCTGGTGTGCTGCAATTCATGGGGTAGCAAAGAGTTGAACACAACTGAGCAACTGAACGACAAAAACAAGTATGTATATAACCACAACAAAGTGTACTGGGAACAACAGATGACTGGCCCATCAGTCCTGCCATTTCATATTGTATTATTAGCAGGGTATTAGTGCTCCTTGGGGTTGCTGTTCTTCCCTCAGTAGACATAGTCCTTTAAATTCTAAGCAGAAAAACCAAACACGTACAGAGGAGTGAGAGCCAACTTAGAAACTCAGGAGCATCAGCGTCTGCCCGGGTGGTATCGCACACATCGCTGGACTTCTTATCTGCTAGATATGTTCAGTTAGCCTATTTTGACAACAGTCCCAAAGGTAAAGTTCCTAAGCCACTTCTCATCACCGGAAGGCTTTAATTCCAACAGTTGATTATGCTATGCAGCTGGCAGAGAGGTCTCCTTTTATTTGAATGACATCAGATTCACCTAGGTTTACATTATAAAACAATAAGCTACTGATTAGAGAACTTTAGAACTCAAAAGGACTTTGGAGAGAGGTCAGCTAGCCTGAATTTCTTACTCTGGATAGGGAAACTGAGGGCCAGAGAAAGTCAGGAGCTTGACCAGGGTCACATAGCCAAGCATGACTTGGCTAAGATTGCAATGTCTGACCTCTCCTTCTTCCCTGGAAATGTGCCCCTACCCTGGCTTCAGCTGTGCACACGATTTCTTTCTTTCATTTCTTATATAAAGGTTATATTTCCTAGAGATGTGATTGTATAACTAAGTTCTGACCAGTGGAAGGTAAATGGAGAAGTAGGAGCAACTCCAGGAAAATGGACTTAAAGATTAGGACTTGGCATGGGGCATGGCCTTTTTTTCTGTTGTCCTGGTTGCAGATTAGATGTCTGGATTGTTCAAGCAGTCATCTTGGACCATGTGGTGGAAGCTGCACCTAGAGGATAGGGAAGCAATAAGGTAGAATTGTGGGTCACCAGCCTCAAAGAGGTCACAGTCTGAGGCACAAAGACAAGTTTACAATCTAATGCAGAATAACCACCATCCCAAGACTAAATCAACTGTCCTGTCCTATCGCTATGACTTCAAATGAGTATGATTTATGGGATTTTCATACCAGCTCTGGAATCCTTATCTCCAGACTTCAGGTGAAAGAGAAATAAACTTCTATTTTTTTCAACCACTGCTATTTCAGTCTTCTATCATTTACACTTGAACTGACTTCTAATTGCCAACATCCGTTGGATCATAGAAAAAGCAAGAGAGTTCTACTTCTGTTTTATTGATTACACCAAAGCCTTTGATTGTGTGGATCACCACAAACTGGGGAAAATTCTTCAACAGATTGGACCACCTCACCTGCCTCCTGAGAAAACTATATACAAGTCAAGAAGCAATAGCTAGAACCCGACATGGAACAATGGACTGGTTCCAAATTGGGAAAGGAGCACATCAAGGTTGTATATTGTCATCCTGCTTATTTAACTTACATGCAGAGTACATCATGTGAAATATGCTGAATGAAGCACAAGTTGGAATCAAGATTGCCAGGAGAAATACCAATAACCTCAGATATGCAGATGACACCACCCTTATGGCAGAAAGTAAAGAAGAACTAAAGAGTCTCTTGATCAAAGTAAAAGGGGAGAGTGAAAAAGCTGGCTTAAAACTCAACATTCACAAAAGGAAGATCACGGCATCCAATCCCATCACTTTGTGGCAAATAGATGGGGAAACAATGAAAACTGTGACAGACTTTCTTTTCTTGGGCTTCAAAATCACTGCAGATGGTGGCTGCAGCCATGAGATTAAAAGATGTTTGCTCCTTGGAAGAAAAGCTATGACCAATATAGACAGCATATTAAAAAGCAGAGACATTACTTTGCCAACAAAGGTCCGTTTAGTCAAAGCTATAGTTTTTCCAGTAATCATGTATGGATGTGAGAGTTGGACCATAAAGAAAGCTGAGTGCTGAAGAATTGATGCTTTTGAACTGTGGTGTTGGAAAAGACTCTTGAGAGTCCTTTGGACTGCAAGGAAATCAAACCAGTCAGTTGTATAGGAAATCAATCCTGAATAGTCATTGGAAGGACTGATGCTGAAGCTGAAGCTCCAATACTTTGGCCAACTGATGAAGAACTGACTTGTTGGAAAAGACCCTGATTCTGGGAAAGATTGAAGGCAGGAAGGAGAAGGGGATGACAGAGGATGAGATGGTTGGATGGTATAACCAACTCGATGGACATGAGTTTGAGCAAGTTCTGGGAGCTGGTGATGGACAGGGAAGCCTGGCGTGCTGCAGTCAATGGGGTCGCAAAGAGTCAAACATGAGTGAGCAACTGACTTGAACTTACGTCTAATTGATTCAGAATGCAAACAATTACATCCTGGGCTGGGAACTCAGGTGTCCTGAATCCAGGTACAGGACTTTTTATTATGAAGATTAATACTATTAATAATAACTTTTGAGTGCTTATTATATGCTAGTCACTGTTACGTATTTTATGAGCATCATTAACTCATTTAATTCCCATGCCACCTCAGTAAGATAGATCTATTACCATAATTTCCATTTTACAGACAGAGAATCGGAAGCACAGAGACAGGGAATACTGTACCCAAAGGCACAAATTTAGCAAGAGACAGAGCTGAGATTTGAACCCAGGCAGTCTGGTTCCAGAGCCTGACCTCTTAATTCCTCCATCACACTCTCTCTTATGATGTGAGCTTTTCCTTGAGCTCTCTACCCATTCTACTGAGGAGGAAACTGAAGCAGACAATTGTCTAATCACTTGCTTAAAATCTCCGCTTGTCACAGCAATGCAGCTAGCATCAGAAGCCAGACTTCTAACTCCCAGTTCGATGCTCTCTCCCTGGACCACCCTGCAGTCTCAGAGGCCACCTGGACAGATATGTAGCCCTTCCCTTCCAGTCTCCCTGCCTCCAGCATACACACATCACTACCACCATCACCACTACCACCACCACCACCACCACCACCCAACAGGCACTCAGACATTTTTGTGGCCAGGATGGCTACAACCTCCTTTGAAAAGCATCCAGCTTTGCCCTCCACCAAATAACTCTGTTTTATTTACAGTCTCCTGCTCAGAGCCTTTGAACTGGTCGCTCATTCCAGGGGAGATCTTGATAACAACTATTCCTTGGAGAAGGTTCATAGGAAACAAGGTAAATAAACACCACAGAGGCCCTCCCTGTCTAGCAGAGCTTTGGTCCTGAGGGTGTTTATAAGTCAGTGTTGGTGTCTGGATGGAAAAGACTTTGAATTCAAAAGGGCAGTTGGGACATTTTCAATTTTTGTGTTAATTCAAAAAAGTTCATCCTATGCCTTCCTTCAACCTTAGGGCACAGGCAAAAGTGAGAGATTATCTTTATCCAGAATGTAACTCCAAATGGAGCTCCTCTTGCTTTCTTTCCTCTCTGCCTGGCTGGGGCTAGTTATTATAGTGACTGAGGGCTGGGGAGACACTTAATGAATTTATGAGCTAAAATGGCAGAAGAGATGAATGGCATTTCAGAACAGAAAAGTGTAAAAAAAAGAGAAGAAAAGCCTAATTCAGCAGTGAACCATGAACCTATAGTGTCTTCTGACTTGTGGCCAAAGGTGCGTAACTGCATCACATGTCTGAAATTATTCAGTCTAGTTGCTAATCTCCATTCCACCAGCTACTAGAAACGTAACGTTGAGCACATGCCGCATTTTGCTCTGTGAAAAGAGGGGATAAACTCACAAGGTTACTGCCAGGGTTGGTGCGAACCATGTAGGGGAAATATGGTGCCTGCTTCAGACAGGGTACTTATTCACCCATGCATGAAACAGTAGCTAAAGGCAGCGATCATTATAGCTGTCTTTGTTATTCTTCCGGCTTCCCTTGTGGCTCAGCTAGTAAAGAATCCGCCCCCTCCTCGCCCCCGCTCGCCCCCGCCCCCCCATTTCCCCTGCAATGCGGGAGACCTAGGTTTGATCCCTGGGTTGGGACGATCCCCTGGAGAAGGGAAAGGCTACCCACTCCAGTATTCTGGCCTGGAGAATTCCATGGACTGTATAGTCCATGGGGTTGCAAAGAGTCAGACACGACTGAGCAACTTTCACTTAGGATTCTTTCAGGCCTAGAGGGGATGATATTGGGGTGTTCATGGAAGTGAGCCCTAAGGGGGCGGAGGTTGGTGATTTTGGCTCTCAAGTATCTTCATTTGCCTTGACTGAATCTCTATCAGATACTGTTATGGTGTCATGAGATTTCTGTATTGGAGGCCACCCCCCCCCCCAAAAAAAAAGGGCTAATAAAGGGAGGCAGAGGTCCTCAAGAGTAGGGCAGAGCAGAGCCACTAAATGGGTCCCATGAACCCCCAGGTGGCTTTCCTGTGGGGATGTGAGGTCTCCTTAAAGGTCTAAGGTGAGAGGAAGGGCCTCCACCAAGAACCATGTTGGGGAAGTGGCTGGTGTGACAGAGAGTCTATGGCTCCCTTAAAGAACTTATTGGAAGGTGTGGGGTTTTCAAAGGAAAAACCTGTCATTTCATGGAGGCCTGAGTGGCAGACAGTTTATCTCTAAGCCAGAGCCACTGGGTAGCAGGACTCCGCAAGACAGGAATGGTAGCTTGAGGGTCTCTATCTATGGGATAAACATCATTTGGGGGGGGGGGGTTGCAGGTGTTGGTTTCTACAGGAGAACAGTGGGAGGGAATGTCTTTAGGGGCCATCACCCGGAAGACACCATGCACCGAGTTCCCGGAGTCCAACCTGCTGATGCGCGGTTCCCCTCCAACCCCTCCGCCCTCACGCGCCCCGCCTCCCATGAGCCGACTACAGTTCCCGACAGCCCCCGCGGGCGGCGGCGGCGGCGGCGGCGGCGGCGCGGGCGGGAGGGGGCGGCGGTGTGAGAGGCGGAGGGGGAGGCGCGCGCCGGGCACGCGCGCCGGCGACCATGGCGTTCGCCCGGCTGAAGCGAGTGCATTAACCCCGGGAGGCGGCGGCGGCGGCTGCGGCGGGGGAGCAAGACTCGAGCGGGCGGGCTCAGCCTGAGGGAAGGGAGGAAGGGGCGGGGAGAGCGCCGGAGGGAGGCCGGTTGGCCGCAGGCGGGCGGGCAGCGCAGCGCAGCGCCGAGCGGGGCCCGCGGGCCCATGAGGAGGCCGGGGGACCATGGGCTCCAGGATCAAGTGAGTGTGGTCGGCCTGGGCGGAGCCGGGCCGGGCGAGGGGCGGCGAGGCCGGGCAAGGGCTGCAGGCCTCGGGCCGCGCGGGGGACTTGTTGCCGGGACCCCAGGGGCGCCCCGCGTGCTGGCGTCATGCGGGGAGGGGGACTGTTGCCATGACGATCCAGGGAGGCGCGGGGCGGGGTGCGCGCGGGGTGGAAGGGCGCCAGTGGTCAGGTGTCCCCTCCTCACCTGAGGGCGGGGACAGCTGATTATAAGGTGGCCTCCTCCCCGGGGTTACAGAGAGCCTCTGAAAATGGTCACAGAACTGTTGGGGGTAGGGCGAGAAATCTCCAGAAGCAACTCCCCAAATGGGTGTTCGGAGCGCCCCTGAGAGTTGGGCAGTCCTGAGGTGGCAGCTTGGCTGCTTAAGGCCTATGGTGGGAGGGGGGGCCATAAAAGTCGTGAGAGATTTTCAGAGGGAGGGGCCACTCAAGGACTTAAGGTCTGGATGTCCTGGGGAGGAAGGAGGCCCTTTTCTCTCTTCTCCTGTCTCCCCTTGAGGCTGTGAGGGAAGATTCCCCTGTGCTGTAACCGAGCACCTGATCTTGGTAATTGTTGGAAAGGTTTTGTAATCCAATCTGGCAAATTCCCTCACTCATTCATTCATCTGGAGTCCCTGGTGAGGGGTTAGATTTCTGGGGAAAATGTTGATACATCTGACTTCAGAACCCATTGAAACATTGTTGCCTTCTTTCTAGACGTAGAAGTTGACTTTGGAAAGTGCAACTTTTATGCTGTCTCTCTTGGGTGTGTTGCTTCTGACTGTATCTCCGCTCCCAGCCAGGTCTTCTCGGCCTCTCCCTTCCTCAGTTCCAGAACACGAGATGCCTTATCTCTAATCACTAACAAATGTTCACTTTTTCTCTATGAGTAATAGAATTGTTTAAGGGCACTTAAAAACAAAGTTAACAGTGCAGGCTTTTCCTTAAAACAGTTTTCAAAGGATACTTTAAACCTGCTTAGAAGAAAGTCTGAAGAATGTGTTTACTTCAGCATTTTGAGAATTATGCTAGGGAAGTTTGAAAGGGGAAGGGCCTTATGGGCGAAATCTAGTAATTATTCAAGTATTGCATGTCTTGTTCACTTGGTGTCCATGCAGTGTGACCTTTGGCCAGCCTTGTAGTCCCCTGACTCGCTTAGGTCTCCATTCACCAGACGCATCCAACAGGCTGCAGCAGCCCTGAGACTAGAAAAGTTTGCTTATTATGATAATGAAAATGGAAGAGTTGGATGAGTACACTGTTAATTCTTGATTTTTGCGGAAATGAGGGGGGTGGGGGAGGGGAGAGAAGCATGCTCCAAATAGGCTTAAGAAGCTTGGGAGGTAAAAAGAAGTAGTGAAGCATTGGGATTAAAGAGGCACTCCAAGTTTAGCTCCTGCTTCCAAGCAAGAGTTGTAAACTTGGATTTCAATAGCACTTAGAAACACTTTACAAAAGCCACCTTAGAGTTGCAGGGTATCCCTTTGAGAATGCTTGTCCTTCTTGTTACAGAGTAGTTCAGAAACTTGTCAGATACGAGGCATGTCAGTGTCAGACTCAGCATGAAAATCCAAGTGGAAGTTCAGATGACTGGGCATCAGATCTGTGTCTTGCTCTTGAACGTTGCAGGTTGACAAAAACATTTCTCCACAGTGTTTTGTGGAACCCATCTCTATTTATCTGAGTGCTTGGGCAAGAGAATTTATGTGTGAAATTCTGTTAGGTGTGAAATTAGTATAAAGAATAGCCTTGATCTTGAAACTAGATTGCTGCTGCTAAGTTGCTTCAGTCGTGTCCGACTCTGCAACCCCATAGATGGCAGCCCACCAGGCTCCCCTGTCCCTGGGATTCTCTAGGCAAGAACACTGGAGTGGGTTGCCATTTCCTTCTCCAATGCATGAAAGTGAAAAGTGAAAGTGAAGTCGCTCAGTCATGTCAGACCTGCAGCGACCCCGTGGACTACAGCCTTCCAGGCTCCTCCATCCATGGGATTTTCCAGGCAAGAGTACTGGAGTGGGGTGCCATTGCCTTCTCTGTGATTGCTTGGTGGTAAAAACTTAGACATGGGAAATATGTTAGTTTCACCTGTGAGGTAGGCTGAAAGAGAATATGAAGAGAGAAATTATGAAAAGTAGTTGTGATTTACGGTGACTGTCGATTAGGAAGCTTCTGCCTACAGGTAGGAACAAGGACGGACAAGTGGTGAGGAAGTGGTTTTCTTAGGTGCCTCCCTGATTTTTGGAGGAAACAGGGCTTTGGTCACTATTGACCATCAGTTCCATCTGGACAGGAAATCACAGACTGAGCTCAAGATATTCACCTGGCTGAGGTGAAGTCTGAGTGTGCAGGCTGCATTGTGTAGGACAATCTTAGGGGTGAAGGAAGAGAGCTTGGGGGCCCCTCCAAGCAGGCTGCCTGTGCTTTTTCCTCATCTCTGATACTGTGTGGCTGGTCCAGTCAGGCTAAAAATATGGAATCAGATTTGGATTTAGATTCCACTTTTGTCTGCTGACTATGAAACTTTGTACAGATAACGTCTTTCTCCCTCAGTTACCCTGAGGGTAAAATGAGGAAGGCTATATATTGCAGGGTCATAATGAGCAATAAATACAGTATCAACATGACTGCTGGACCCGTATTAAAAACTCAGTAATTGTTAGTTTCTTTTATACTTTTTCTATCAAAAGACTAAGAAAACTGCTTTATTTTATTCCAGAAATGTCAGAGAACTGTGTGTTTCAGGTGATGGAGAAGAAGGTTTTGAAGATCTAGGAATTAGATTGTGAACATGCAGAACAGGACTCAGCAGTCTCTCATTAAAATAAGAAAGTTGATTGAAAACAATACTGTGTGTAATTATGAAGCTGGTGTCTGTTATAGGACTAGTAAAGCAGTTGAGTTGCTCGGCACGGGTGTTGAGGTTTAGTGCTTGATGAAACTTTCCTTTTAAGTTAAGGTGGTTGAATGTAATCTCTGTGTCAGGTATGGTAGTAATGCTCTGTGTGAACCATTCCATCGATTCCTCACAACTGCCCAATGATGTAGGTACTATTAGTCATTTTTTAAATGAGAGAATTGGGGTTTGTAGGCCTTAGATTGGATGCCAGCCCTGATGCCAGTTCTCTGCGCCTGCCTCTCTAGGCCAGCTGTCCTTCATCTGTTTCTATGAACCCCCCCTCCATATTTATCACTGTCATAGCATTAAATTTAGTTCTTTGTGTGTCTCCAAAGAGACTAAGCCCAACATAAACTGCATTGAGAGCAGGGACATTCTTTCTTGTCTTTAAGTTCCTTGTGTCAGACCCAGTACCTAATACATCAGTTTGTTTAGGAAGAGTTTATGGAATGCATTTATGAAATATGTTGGGATCTGAATTGTGATCCTACCTAAAGGCTCCAAGATGAATGTACAGAGTTAAAAAGTAACAGCAATTTGAACTCTTGAGGAGGAAGGCTGTTTATAAGTTTTTAAATTGAATTGCCCTGGTCTAGGCAGCAATTTCTTATTTTTTCTGAAGAATGTTTATAGTTCATCCTCGTTTTAGTAAAGGAATCTTGATTTGCCTCAGATATCTACTTGGGTGACAGGAAAGGTTACCGGTGTACAGGTAGCATTCTGAGAAGCTCCTAACCTTAAACCTGAGCAGATATTTATATATCTAGAGAGATAAAAGGAGCAATGGTAACTGGCAATCTTCGACAGGTATCTTTAAATCTTCTTTAGTGTTTGAGTGATCCCAGTGGACTGGAATGTGGTTAATACGAAGCAATTTAACTGATAATGTAGACACACAGCAGGAAACTGTGGCAGTTTTAATATTGTTTGTGGTGACATCCTAGAAATTGTTTCCAGGCACCAAGGGCAGGAAGTGGATTGTAAGTAATCGAAGGAAGTACTCTAAGTGAGTTTGAAGAAGCCTGACATTTATGGGCTTGGAGAAAAGCATACTCAAGGATTTGAAGGCATAGGGACAGAACAGGACAGCCGATTTGGCTTTGTGGTGGTGTTTATTGTACATTAGCCTGTATGCCTGTCTTCTGTCCCTGTCAGACCATGACCTTTTTGAGGTTGGTAACCAAGAAATTTATCCATTCATTCATTTACTTACTATCTCACTAAGAAGAGTGTCACACACTTATTATATTCATCATTATTATCATAATTGATGGAAGTACTATGTTATGTGCCTGGTAGCAAACTCCAGGAGTTGGTGATGGACAGGGAAGCCTGGCGATTTGCAGTCCCTGGGGTCGCAAAGAGTCAGACATGAGCAGTTCAGAGCAACTGAACTGAGTGAGGGAGAGGGGTTTCTCCAGTGCCTCAGAGGTGAATAATCTGCCCATGTGCAGGAGATTCAGGAGCCATGGGTTCAATTCCCAGGTCAGGAAGATACCCTGGAGGAGGAAATGGTGACCCACTCCAGTATTCTTGCCTGGAGAAACCCAGGGACAGAGGAGCCTGGCTTGCCACATTCCATAGGGTTGCAAAGAGTTGGACACGACTGAAGCACAGTAAGGGAGAGCTTACTGTGGAGATGACATTTCAGTTGAGACTTAAAGGATAAGTCATTAGTCATGTAGAGAGACTCACAAGACTTCATTCCAGGCAGAGTAGAGCATATACGCACCTCGAGGCAAGAAAACCTCAGGCACTATCAGGAGCTGATAGTGGGTTTACGTAGTGACTGGTTGTGGGGAGGCTGGGGTGAGACTGGGGCCCTGAGCAGGGCCTACTGCAGGCTGCGGTAATCTGCAAACAACTTTATTAAGATATAGTTCATATACTATAAAGCTTACTCTTTTATAGTATATACTTAAATGGTTTTCAGTATACTTACAAATACCACTATCCAAGTCCAGAACATTTGCATCACTCCAGAAAGAAACTCCATATACATTAGCGGTTACTACCCATTCCCCCCAAACCCTCTTAGCCCTAGGCAATTACTGATCTACTTATAGTTGCTATGGATTTGTCAATTTTAGGCATTACCATATAAATGGAATCATATATAATTCTTTGTTTTTATTAAACATAATGGTTCCCACATTTATCCATATGATAACATATATGAATATTCCATTACTTTTTGTTGTTGAATAATATTTCATTCTATGGATAAAGCACATTTTATTCACCCATTAATCAGTTGTTAGGTATTTGGATTGTTTCCACTTTTTCACTGTTTATGAATAATGTTGCTGTGAACATTTTGTGTGGACATATGTTTTCATTTCTCTTGAGTATATACCTGGGAGTGGAATTGCTAGATCATATTGTAACTCTTTTTAAGGAACTGTTAAACTGTTTTCCAAAGCAGTTGCACCACTTTGTGTAAAGTAGAGTCTCATTGTGGTTATGATTTGGCCCTCAAGAATTGTATAGAAAACGAAAGATCAGAGTAGATCAAAATAGGTTTCTCAGAAGAGGGTGAAACTGGAACCGAAAGAAAAGTGAGATTTAGAGAAGGGAGGAAGGATTTCTGGAGGAAGAACAGGAGAAGTTATATGACTGCAAAGTGGGGATAAGCCCATCATTGTTTTCTGATACAGAGAAGCAGCCTTGGCTTTTTAAGATTGCTCTGCTCTGGGCTTTATTTGGACAGCCTGTTAAAGGATTCCATTACCAAAATGCACCACAGACTGACTTCTTTGTGTAGCACAGCTGACATATCTTCCTTCTGTGGGATAAGAGTAGGAGTTGAAATGTGACTTCCTCTCCAGGGCCCTCTAATACCTCTTCTCTTTCCTCTGCCCACCACGGTGCTCCCCTCTCGGTCTCCATAGGAGAGAGTACAAAGACTTGGGGTGGTGGAACAAAAGTCTTGCTAGAGGGACTTCCCTGGTGGTCCAGTGGTTAAGACGTTGCCTTCCAGTGCAGGGGGTACAGGTTCGATTCCTGGTTGGGGAGCTTTTCCACATGCCTTGTGGCCCAAAACCCCAAACATGAAATAGAAGCAGGATTGTAACAGGTGCAATAAGGACTTTAAAAAATGTTCCACATTAAAAAAAAAAAACAAACACAAAACTTTAAAAAGTCTTGCTAGAGACTGAGTTTTCCATTATTAGCACCCAAAGGTAGTCCCTTGAATTTTCATGACTTTTCTGGAAAATGTTTTGCTGCAACTCTATCATTCTAGTCTGAGCCATTGCCATCAACTTGGAGGGGTCTGCACAGCAGACAGGAAGGTTAAAACAGGCAAAGTATTGCTGTAGGAAAAAAAAAAAAGTTTTTTTTCTAGACTGTTAAATTTGTGTGTAAGGTCCCAGCTGAAATTCCTTTTGTGGCCAAAAACCCCACAAAAGGATTTTAAACATTTTTTTTTTTAAACTTTTTATTTTGTTTTGGGGTACAGCCAATTAACAGTGTTGTGATACTTTCAGGTGAACAGTGAAGGGACTCAGCCATACATACACGTGTATCCATTCTCCCCCAAACTCCCCTCCCCTCCAGGCTGCCGTGTAACTTGGAGCAGAGTTCCCTGTGCTATACTGTAGGTCCTTGTTGGTTATTCATTTTAAATATAGCAGAGTGTACATGTACATCCCAAACTCCCTAACTATCCTTTTCCTCCGTCCCTCTCACTGGCAACCATAAGTTTGTTCTCTAAGTCTGTGAGTGTCTTTCTGTTTTGTAAGTTCATCTGTATCATTTCTTTTTCAGTTCAGTTCAGTTCAGTTGCTCAGTCATGAAGGCATGTCATACAGTACTTCTCCAGATGGAATTCTTATTGTGAGTTGCAAAGTTTAGTCTTTTACCTGGCTCTAGAGGGAACTAATCTTTGGATTTGAAACATCCTTTTTGGTTAAAAGGATTTTGTTGAGAAATGGAAAGATAAACAATGAAAAATAAACCAAAGGAAACAAAACAAAGTTGGTCCTACTTTAATTGGAATCCATATCCATTCTTTCCAAGTATTTTGGACTTGAAAAGGAACCAAATAAAGGAAGTAAGAAAACATATGTGTTCCTGTAGAAAAGATAGGTTATATCCCCAAAGTTCACTTGTAATTTGGTTACAGTATTTAGAATGTATTTTTCTTCTAGAGATACTGTTGTATACATTAAGCATAAGGGCATTCCAGGTGAATTGTGTTTTTAAAAGACATAGGGAGATTACAGATGTAGCTGAAATGCAGAATATGTGCATAAAGATTATAGGTGATAAAGTTGAAAAAGCAGGTTTGTGCCACTGCAACCTGATGCTATTGAAGGATTGAGTTGGGAATGTAATATGATCAGATTTGGGTTTTTAGGAAGATTACTTTGGCAGCAGTAGTTTAGAACAGTGATATCTCAGGCTTGTGAAGCGTGATCCACTGTGGTGTGAAAAAAATATATTAGAATCTCTATTTGTTTCTATATCAGCTTTCAAAGTGCTTCTCTGGTAGCTCAGTTGGTAAAGAATCCATCTGCAATGCAGGAGACCCGGGTTCGATTCCTTGGTCCAGAAGATCTGCTGGAGAAGGGATAGGCTATGTGCTCCTGTATTCTTGGGCTTCCCTTGTGGCTTAGCTGGTAAAGAATATGCTCGCAATGTGGGAGACCTGGGTTTGATCCCTGAGTTGGGAAGATCCCCTGGAGAAGGGAAAGGTTACCCACTGCAGTATTCTGGCCTGGAGAATTCCACTGTACAGTCCATGGGGTCGCAGAGTCAGACATGACTGAGTGACTTTCACTTTCTTTGACTTTCATAACTTTCAAAATTTCTGTTTCTGTGTTTTCTAATAATATACTATAGATTTGTATAGTAAGGCATTCTTATAATTTATAAATAAAAATACATAGATGTATGCTCAAGTTTTTTTTACCCATAGGGAGGAATGCATGGAAAAAATTTGGAGACTACTGTTTTATAGAACTGTGTTTAGTTTATATGGCAGAAGATCAAGGCCTGAAGTGAGGTTTTGGTTTTTGAAAAAGGACAGTTTGACAGAGATTTTAGGTAGAATTGACAAGACTTGGTGACAAATTACATGCAAGAGGTGAGAGAAGAATCAAAGATGACTTGCTAAGGTTAGCAAAGTTATAAATGGGTGTTTGGAAGGTGAGGACTGGTTATATAATATGTTTGCTTTTCTGAGGAAAAGTGAAAAGTTATAATTGGGAGAAAGCATTTTAGTCTGTGGTGAGAAAGAAAGAAAGCTTTAAGGGTGCCAGAGTGAATGCGTGCGCTCAGTTTAGATGAGTAAGATTTCAGGTGGGCTTGCCCGAGTTTCTGAGGGGAAATCTGTCCACCTTAGGTTTTAGGAAGAGAGAAAAAATAAACTTTTGAATTTACTTTAGCCACGGGAAAGGTTTCAGGGATGTTGCATTGATCTCGCCTAGGCTGTATGAATAAATAGGAAGGAAACCAATCTTGGTAAAGATACTGTTTCACTCCAAGCAAATAGTTACTGTCCTCCAGGGCGTGATAGGAGTGAGGGTGGTGTGGGCCTCGGAGATCCTCAGGTTTGAGTTCCCACAAGCACTCACAATCCCCATCTGAGTTCTAAGTTTTTGAGCCTCAGTTTTTTTAATTTATGAAAGGAAGCTAATAAATCTACTTTTAGAGTTGTTCTGAGGATTAGCTGCCCACTCCAGTATTCTTGCCTGGAGAATTCCATGAACAGAGCCTGGTGGGCTACAGTCTCCCTGGGGTCACAATGAGTCAAACATGACTGGACAACTCACACTTTCAGCAAAAAAACAGCTGTTTAGTTAGCTGTTCAGTAAATGTTGTGTAGTCACTAAGTCATATCTGTTTCTTGCGACCCCATGGACTGTATGTAGCCCGCTAGACAGCTCTGTCCATGGGATTTCCCAGGTAAGAAAACTGCAGTGGGTTGTCATTTCCTTCTCCAGGGCATCTTCTCGACCGAGGGATTGAACCCGAGTCTCCTGCATTGGCAGGCAGATTCTTTATCACTGAGCCACCTGATGGCAGCTCTCATTAGTACTGTTTGGAGTAAATGGGACATACTTGTCTGAGCAATCTGAACTTAAAAAAAAGTTCTCAAAAGAAAGCAGGTGTTCCTTTTTATAGCTTTTTTTTTTTTTTTAAAGACTAAGTATTTGCTTTTTCTTTATGAATGTGTTAGGATGATGTGTTGTATATTTTACTGAATTTATTTGAAGGTTTGTGATCCTGGTATATGCAAAGTGCTAGTCCTCTTACTGGTTGGGAGAAAAACTTTTAAATTTACTCAGAGACAAGATGAGCATGCAAATAATTAAAATTATAATAACATTTAAGAATATTTTGTGCCTCCTCTCTCACCAGTAATTGAAAATTTTATTCAGTTTTAGAAAAAATTCTAAATCTTCCCTGGTGGCTCAGAGGTTAAAACGTCTGCCTGGAATGCAGGAGACTCGGGTTCAATCCCAGGGTCAGGAAGATCCCCTGGAGAAGGAAATGGCAACCCACTCCAGGAGAATCCCATGGAGGGAGGAGCCTGGTAGGCTACAGTCCATGGGGTCGCAAAGAGTAGGACGTGACTGAGCGACTTCACTCACTCACTCATGTTCATCTGTTTGGATGGTATCACTGTTCACTTCTACTCTTTTTAAATATAGCTTCATTCCTTTTTTCTGAATACTTAAAATTATCTTTTTTTTTTAATTTTGGAAAAATTTAAACATTATGAAAGCAGAGAGAATAGTGTAATGAGTCCCCAAATACCCATCACTCAGTTTCAGCACTTATTAATTTATGGCTTTCTTAGTTCCATTTATAGATAACTCTTCTCCACCTTCTAGTCCTTGATTATTTTGAAGCAAATTATGTCTGGTTATCTCTTTTTTGATCCATTAATTTGTTAGAGGCTATAAAATGATTTTACTTCCATCATTTCTTCTTGATATTAACTAGAATACTTCTGTAAAGAAAAACTTCTGCATATCAACTATTTGGTCACCCTGAGGTGCAGTTCATATGGGAAAGGCATAATAAATATTTGAATCATTTTATTCATTTTTCAAACTGTTTTCTAGCATTTTCCCAGGGTGACTGATTTTTTTCTTTCTGGGTATCACTTTAAGCAGATATTAATAGATTTAAACCCGTTTGCTATATTTCACTTTACTGTAGTTATCCTCATGGATGTTAATTTGCCCTATTTTTGTCTAGTGGAAGCTTCTTCAGGTTAATGTCCTGAGTCCTTTTGACAGAATCCCAGTAGTTTTAATAGCTCCCTTGCCTTTTGGTGTGATGACCTAGATGTTCCAGGTTCATCTTGTATGTTTCCTGCTCCAGACCTGTTTTCTGCTATTTCTCTAAGGAGTCTGGCTTCTTTTTGGTGGGAGGTGGTGTTAGATATTTCAGTCTAGGTTTTAGAACTTTTTTTTTCCTACTAGGTCAGTCATTATTTCTAGGCTCCTCCAGGGATCGAAACTAGGAAGTTGTGTGTGTGTATGTGTGTATTTTTAAGGTAAACTATATCACATGTTCATATTGATATGTACAGTTCAGGACTATCACATTTTAATTTAGCCTCATTATTCTTACATCTGAATCTCTTATCACTCATGTCAAAATTTCTGATTTCCAATAGTGCCAACAGAAGTATTCTTTTTGCTTTATCCCACCATATCCATGAAACTCAACCAGCATTACCGACAGTATGTACTGAAGACAGGTGTGTTTTTTCAATTTGGCGATTCTTTTTGTCCTTAAGAGTATATGTGGACTAGGATTGTATAGTCAATTTAGTGTTGTGAAACCACTAGAAATGATTTCTTTCTCAGTGGTTGTGTCACCAACTCAATTCATAGTTGTTTTTTTCTTTCGATCTTTTGTGATTGCTTTTTTAAAATAATTTTGTTTTATAATTACATAAAATACTTTCATGGTTTCAGAGCCAAATCTGCAAAAAAGGTATATTCAGAAAAGTCTAATGTCTATCCTTCACACATCACCCTGTTTCTTCCCTCTGTAGGTTGCTAGTTAAAAAAATTTTTTTTTACATTTTGTTAGAAAAAAGGTAAATACATCAACATATTCCCTCCCCTCAACAAATCTCAGACAAATTATAGTATTCTATGTACACTTTTTTCTACTTTACTTTTCTCATTTTATTCCCTGTAAAGAGTTAACTTTTAATAGTATATAGAGGTCATTCTCATTTCTCTGTAGGGACAGCACAGTACTCCAGTGGATAGGTGGTCATGGGTTTTTCAACCAGTCTCACGCTGATGCTCCTTAGGTTGCTCCCAGTGCTATTATAAATGATGCTGTAATGAATAGTCTTGTGTATGTCCCTTTTTGTATTTCTACCATTATATCATTGGGATAGATTTTTAGAAGTGGTATTGCTGGGTCAAGGAGTAAATTTATATGTAATGTTACTTTAGTAAAATTATTAAAAGGACTTCTCTGGTGGTCCAGTAGCTGAGACCCTTTGCTGCCAGTGCAGGGGACCTGGGTTTGATCCGTGGTCAAGGAACCAGATCCCACATGCCACAAACTAAGAGTTCACATGCTGCAACTAAAAAGATCCCACATTCTGCACCTAAAACCAAATGCTGCTAAGTCTGCTGCTAAGTCGCTTCAGTCGTGTCTGACTCTGTGCGACCCCAGAGACAGTAGCCCACCAGGCTCCCCCGTCCCTGGGATTCTCCAGACAAGAACACTGGAGTGGGTTGCCATTTCCTTCTCCAGTGCATGAAAGTGAAAAGTGAAAGTGAAGTCGCTCAGTCATGTCTGACTTCTAGCGATCCCATGGACTGCAGCCGACCAGGCTCCTCCGTCTA
This sequence comes from Bubalus kerabau, assembly GCF_029407905.1. NCBI lineage: Eukaryota > Metazoa > Chordata > Mammalia > Artiodactyla > Bovidae > Bubalus > Bubalus kerabau. Next base: position 97,864,527 of record NC_073634.1, on the reverse strand, counting down.
TGGGATTTTCCAGGCAAGAGTACTGAAGTGGGGTGCCATTGCCTTCTCCTAAGACCAAATAAATAAATATTAAAAAAATTATAAAGTAGTATAATAAACTTTAGTAAAAAGTGTCAAATTCTCCTCCACACAGATTGAGCCATTTCATATTCCCACATATGATAGTGCTTTGTTGCCTTACAGCTTCACCAACAGAATGTGTTTGTCAAACTTTAAAATTTATTTTAATCAGAGCTCTTAATGCGTGTGATAACAAATCAAATCGTTTGTAAGAGCTCATGATGAAGAGTAATAATTCTCTACCCTACACTGTACTTCTTCAGAAACAGCCTCTATTAACTGATTTTTAGCTCTTCTATTGGTTAACCCATAACCCTTAGATAAATCTCTGTCTCTTAATTAAATTAAGTTTAGACAGTATTTGTTGACACTCTGAAATGGAAGATGATGAGTACCTTTATAATATGTCTCTCTTCCTCTTCTGCTGTTTTATATGTATCTATATTTCTATTTTTTATGATGATTGTATTTTAATGTAATATAGTTTTTATTCCATTAACTTTCAATAGTGTCTTTTGACGCCCACTTTCTAAGGGAAAGATAGGTCATTTTAGTTCTGATCCATGACCAGGACCAAGTTTTCCATTATTTATCTTTAGGTTAACTCTAAAAACTGTGTTATGAATATTTAAATATTGTTTAGCATAGGCCATGTAGGGTGCTAGAATAACATTTTCTTCTTTTTTGGAGCGTTGTCATGATCTCATTTGACGGAGAATGTTCTTAACATCAAGGTCATATAACCTTTTATAATCCACTCAGAATTTAAAGTTATGCTAAATTTGTTTTGTATCTGGCTATGTGTATATATTTTACATTTACATGTACAAAATAGCACAGGGACAACATCCTTGTGTAAAGAGCAGCCCAAGACATCACACGAGTAAGCTTCCATCCTCCTGTTGGCAAACTGAAACCTCTACTTGTAGCCTTTGTGAGGGCTAGGGCACCTCTGGGAGCCTGAGCTTTGGCTTTTGACTTTGACCTTGCGGTAGCCTCAGATCAGCAGAGCCGTGTCACTGCTAAAGCTTGTCTCCCAAGCTTTTAGGACTGATGCCTTTCAGGATCTTGAGCTTGATAAAGGCTTTGATGGCCTTTGTCTTATTGGTGTGCATCTTCTTTACAGCATTCTTGTGTTTCTTGAAAAAGTTCAAGATCCTTAGGAACTTAGGCTCCTCCTTAAAAAAGCCATTGTGATTAGGGTTTATTGATGCCGTTTTGGAACTGGTTATGTGTGGTGTGGTTCTTGGACTTGGCCATATGTGCTGCACTGCTGCTGGCAGCCCAGAAAGTAAGACTGGGAAAGAGCCATATTTGAATTTTGATTTAAAAAAATCCTCCTCCCTCCCCAAGTTTTTAAATCCCTTTTTTCCCCTCTCTTGCATTACTTTACCATATTGTTAATTTTTTCCAAACTTAGTTTTATTGGGGCTCTTTTTTTTTTTCCCTGATGGTTTCTTCCTAACTTCCTGTTGATTTGTATAAAGTCAGCTATGTTGTTGTAATCTTGGAATGTCCCTTCACCACTCCCCTACTTCATTATTTCCTGGCCCCTATGTTATTTTGTTTTCTAGAGGACAGATTTAAGTTTTTATAGGAGGCAGTCACACAAGTGGACTTGCGAAAAGAATGCGTTTGAGTTCTCACAAGTCTTTTCATGTCTGAAAAATGTCTGCTTTTTTGCACTTGATGGATGGTTTGTATGGTCATAGAGTTCTAGGTTGGAAAATTTTCCTGCAGAGCTTTGAAGTTTATTTTCCCACTGTCTTTTAACTGGCTCGCTATGACACTGCTCTGGAAGGGGAAGATGGCACTCTGCCTTCATATTGTCAGATTCAGGTATATGACTAGGTTTCATGTTTAGTCTTCATTGACACCTAGGGTGCAGAATTCCCTTTTCCTGCAGGGCTGAGGTGGGAGTTCTGGTTCCCAGGAGACCTCCACCAGTATCTCTCTGGCTGGGTGCAAGTGGTGCCTTGTTGCTGCTCCCTCTATGGCCTCAATTACTGCCATGTGAGTATGGAAGTCCAGGCTTTCCACAGTCTCCACTGAAACCTTGTTGTGAGAGTCCTTGTTACTGTGCAGTGGGTATAAGGAAAGCCCCGGTTCCCTACATGACTTTCTCTAACACCACACTGGCAGGGGGTGGGTGGATGGGATACTTCGGCACAGCCTGGCAAAGGTAGAAATCTAAGTTGCTTCCCTGTGTTTTCTTTGCTGACTCGAGTGAGGGTGGGACCACACAGGTTTTTCTGTATTGTTTGGTAGTTATTTCCTAAAAGTTTTCTGACTTGTTGCTGCTGCTACTGCTAAGTTGCTTCAGTCGTGTCTGACTCTCTGCGACCCCATAGACGGTAGCCCACCAGGCTCCCCCGTCCCTGGGATTCTCCAGGCAAGAACACTGGAGTAGGTTGCCATTTCCTTCTCCAATGCATGAAAGTGAGAAGTGAAAGTGAAGTCGCTCAGTCGTGTCTGACTCTTAGCTACCCCATGGACTGCAGCCTACCAGGCTCCTCCGTCCATGGGATTCTCCAGGCGAGAGTACTGGAGTGGGGTGCCATTGCCTTCTCCATCTGACTTGTTAGGTGGCCCCTTCTCAGGCCCTTCAATTAGAGCTGACTTTTGTTGGAATTTTTTTTTTTTTTTTGGTTTTCATCAGTTGGTGTTTCAGGTTGCCAGTTACTATTGTCATGAGTGGCTGTTCAGTTTTATCAAATGCATTTTCTGCATCTACTGAGATGATTTTTTGATCCCTTTCAACCCCCTTTTTTAATGAAGTGAACTACATTTATTTTCAAATGTGTAACTTTGCATTCCTGGGATAAACCTGTTTGGTTGGTCTTGATATCCTTTTTATACATATTGCAGGATTCAGTTAACTAGTATTTTATTTTATTTTTTTCATGATTTTGACTATAATTCTTCTTTTTTGTAATGTTCTTGTTAGATTTTGGTATCAAGATTATACTGGCTTTATGAGAAAGAGGACTACCTTAAAAAACTGTTAAAGAAATGGTATGATTTTTTTTTTTTTAGTGTAAAAAGTTATCAGTGGTTACTGATTTTTGGATTAGCAAGGGAAGTCTCTATTGAATTTAAGAAAATTAAGTATTACTCATGCTGCTGCTGCTGCAAGTCGCTTCAGTCGTGTCCGACTCTGTGCGACCCCACTGACGGCAGCCCACCAGGCTCCCCTGACTCTGGGATTCTCCAGGCAAGAACACTGGAGAGGGTTGCCATTTCCTTCTCCAATGCATGAAAGTGAAAAGTGAAAGTGAGGATGCTCAATCGTGTCCAACTCTTCGCAACCCCATGGACTGCAGCCCACCAGGCTCCTCCATCCATGGGATTTTCCAGGCAAGAGTATTGGAGTGGGGTGCCATTGCCTTCTCCGAAGTATTACTCATAAGTAGTGAGAAATGTGAACAGGAAAATGCTTATTTGTGTTTCCCTATAATATCAGGGGATAGATAATCCCTCCCTTCCACCTTCCGCATTCAAACTCACTCCCCCTTCTCTGTTATATACACAGATATTATTTTATTTATTTTTTTTGACTGACCAATTCAAGTTATGGTCATCATGATGTTTTATCTCTTAGTCTTTTAGCCTATATCTCCTAAGAACGAGTATATTCTTCTATATAACCACAATTCTTTTATCACCATGAAGAGATTTTGCATTCACAAAATAATATATCTAACATAAAATTTATATTTAAGTTCTCCCAGTTCCAGTAATGTCTTTTGCAGCTTTTCGTTTTTGAGTCTGAGTCCAATTAGGGATCATATATTGTATTTAGCTGTCCTGTCTCTAGTGCCCTTTCATCTAAAACAGTTCTTCTGCTTTCTCTTTTTCTTCTTGTCTCTGACATTGACTTTTTAAAGAATCCTGACCATTGTTTTTTTAAAAGTCCTCCATTTAGGATTTGTTTTAATGTTAAAAGTTCATGTTTAAACATTTTGGCAGGAATACCACATACCATAGGTAATGTGTCTAATACTATGATCTTTTATTCTCCTTTGAGGTCACTCCTTTTCCTTCATCCTTATTTAAAAGGCTCTCATTTGTTGTCTTTCTATCTTCTTTTTCTCTCCCTTGTTTCTGTTTTGTTGAAGTCATGTTTCTGCTCTATTTAAATATGCCACTTTCCTAAAATATGTTAATCTTTTTCAGAAGTATATTTGTTCTCCAAGAGATGATGTTCTCTTTCCATTTGCAATATTTATAATAGGTGTTCTATTTTCCATATGCCCTTGAGCAAGGTGGACTCTCTCTAGTTTTGCTGTTTGCCCCAGGTGGGATGAATGGGGTACCATGAGTACTGTTCTTTATGCCCACAGCTGACAGTGAGATCCCTTTCTCAGGTCTGTGGTTGAAGAACTGGTTCATGTTCATTGTTCCCAGTTGAATTCCTAGAGATTAGCAGGTGTTTGCACTAGTGAGGTAGAATTTTATTCCCTTACTGCCTGATACTCTTGTATTTTCAACTAATAACATGCAAAAGAACTAAAATTCCCAGAGTGTACTCCATTAGAGTTATTTTTGTCTCTGTTCTCACTGTACTTTTTGTGTATAATTATTATAACCAATATAACTACTTTAAAAAGAAAGTCAAGATATCAGGTAGCTGCCCCTGCCTATTACAGTGTGTTCATGTGTGTGTGTGAGTGATCCATGAGTGTAATAATCAGGATTGAAGGGTAAGGTGGCCGAAGGTGGGAAGAAAAATTAACCTGTTATATTAAAAGAGTGGTAATGAGGGCTGATACTGGGATGTTTCCTTTTATTTTGCATCACATATGCCTTTATTTTTAGTAGTTCAGGTATCAATGAGAGTTGTCAAGGCATAGTGTCAGAAGATTGGAAAGTCTTCATGACCAGATGGATTATGACTGCAGAATTTGTAGCCTGGGTAACTGAGAGAAAAAGGTGGCAGAGCCAGCATTAAAAATAAGGAAGTTGAGATGTTTCTGGGGAAATGAATCATTGGTTTGATTTGAGTTATATTGAGTGAGGTTACTATCTGTGGGGAGCTCTCCAAGGGCAGTTAAAATTTGGACCTGAAGGTCGTAAGAAACTGTATCTTTAGGTATAGTCTGGGAGTCAGTTACAGAGTGACGAGTACTGAGAACTAAAGAAATTTCATGAATCTAGTGGGTGGATGGAGGGTAGGAGGGAAGGAAAGATCAGTAAGATGCTAGGGACATCTCATATCCTAAATCCAAACATCAGCTTGTTGATTCATACACTCGTCTCTGTTTGCACTGCTATCCTCTCTTGATCCCGGTCACCGTTCTCTCTTACCGTAATGACTGTAACGTCTCTTGACCAATGTTTTTTCTACCACTCTTGTCTTTCTCCAGTTCAATCAGTATCCAAAGTAAGTCTTCCAAAGGGCAAATCTGATTATGTCAGTTCACTACTTAAAATCCTTCAGTTGCTTCCTGTGTTTTCAGATTAAAATCCACATATCTCACATGACTTAAAAGACCCTTTGAGATCTTGACTCTGCCTATTAATATAAAAATAATGACCAACATTAACTGAATTCTTTTGAACATTGGTACTTACTCTAAGTACTTTACATTTGTTAACTCATTAAATCTTCACACTTAGTCTTTGAATTTATTAATACCTTCATTAACAACCTGGTGGAGTAGGTACTTCTATGATCCCCATCTTGCAGATGAAAAAGACTTCCAATATCCGAAAGTCACAGAGTTAACAAGTGGGAAGCTAATAACTTTGCATTCAGTATATTATTTATTTTTCACTATAATCTTACCGGATAAGAATTGTTAGTATCCCCTTTTACTAATAAAGTGGGACTTCCTGGGTGGCTCAGACAGTAAAGAATCTGCCTGCAATGCAGGAGACCTAGATTTGAACCCCGGGTTGGGAAGATTCTCTGGAGAAGGGAATGGTTACCCACTCCAGTATTCTTGCCTGGAGAACTCAATAGACGGAGGAGCCTGAAGGGCTACTGTCCATGGGGTCGCAAAGAGTTGGACACTGCTGAGTGACTAACACTTTCACTTTCAAAGTCAGAGATGTTGTTTGCCCAGGACACACGGGTTATGAGTTGGGGAGCTAGATTTGGAGTCTGCTGCTGCTGCTGAGTCGCTTCAGTTGTGTCCAACTCTGTGTGACCCCATAGACAGGCAGCCCACCAGGCTCCCCCGCCCCTGGGATTCTCCAGGCAAGAACACTGGAGTGTGTTGCCATTTCCTTCTCCAAAGCATGAAAGTGAAAAGTCAAAGTGAAGTCGCTTAGTCGTGTCTAACTCTTAGCGACCCTATGGACTGCAGCCCACCAGGCTCCTCCGTCCATGGGATTTTCCAGGCAGGAGTACTGGAGTGGGGTGCCATTGCCTTCTCCAGATTTGGAGCCTATATATATATATATATATATATATATATATATATATATAAAATGACTCTGAGTCAATAATATAATATAAATAATATATTTATTATATATAATAAATAATATAAAGTCAATATATATATATAATACAATATATATATATATAATGACTCTGAGTGTCCCCTTTCCAATCTTGTCTGACCCCAGCCTCATCCATAGCATTCCTCACTTCCTACCTCTGAGCACACATGCACATACTGTGGGTTAACTTTTAATCATTCTTTAGGTTTTAGCTCAAACAGAACTCTGGAAAAACCTCTGAGCATCCCCATTACTCTTCCTGCTACACTTGGAGGAACTCTGCCCATTAGCCTTCGCTGTGACTCTTCTTTGAATGTCTTCCTGTAGCCTGCAAACTTCATGAAGTCAAGTGCTGGGAGAGTCTTGCTCACTGTTACACCTTCAGTGACTTGTACAATGTGTGGCACATAGTTAATAAATACTAAATAATTAAATGAAAGTTTAACCTGACACAGAAGTTTGGTGTGACTGTACTTCATTCACAAAATAGTAGTCTTTTTATATATTTAACTTTCAACTATTTATGTTTGTGATGGTTCCAAATAACTGATAATCCCTTAACCATGTGGCTTTGGCAAATCCCCTCGGGATTATAAATGTTTACATTTGTTTGTATTTTTCTTAGGCTAAGATTGTTATGCTTTATCCCTAGAGTAAATACTGATTATTACCAGAGAAAGACAATTCAGAATATGCTGATTTAACTGGAGGGTGCAACCTGGGGGGTCTCACTGGCTGTGACTAGTATATAATGTTAGTCTTTCTGACACTGATGGATGAAAGTTGTTTCTACTCTGCCCATAAGCTGGTTATTCTCTTTGGTGCTAGAGAATAGGCAGTCATAGGCTAGAATTAAGGAGGAAGAAATTTATAGAGTGTTCTGGTGGCCCATTTATTAATCTCTTCTCAGCCAAATTGGTCTGACGCTTCCCACCTTGTTTTGTCTTCCTCATAAAAGTTCCATATTGCACAGGAGAGAACAATTAGCAGGGATATGAGTTGCACGTTATTAGTTCAGTGGTTCTCAAACACGTTCAGATGATGGAGTACCTCAAAATCATGGTATTCTGAGGAATACTGTGAAATATTTATATATTAAATTTCAAACTACACTTTTCTTTCCTAAATTAGATACCACTTTATATTATTTTTTAGAATAGACAGGGAATAGCAGGTGAGAGAAGTTTAAGAAAAATATTTAGTAGAAAAACTTAAAATTCTATTACTTTAGCTTTTTCATACATATTGGGAAAAGGCCACATTTTGCACCTTTGTCTATGTTCCAACACACCAGTGTTTCAGGTAACATAGTTGGAGAATTACTAATTAATTGAATTTGGGAAGAGAGGAGAAGCTGAAGTGAAAGATGGTAATATCAGTGTTTACCAGTTTGGGAGCGTAAACATACCATAGAAAGGAACTGGTGAGTCAGGAGGGAGAACTGGCATTGAGTGATGAACTGGGTTGGGTGCAAACCACCGATAGGCCGAAGAGAAATATGCAGTAGGCATTCAGAAGCCAGGCTTTGTGCCTGTCACCGAGTAAGGCCCTCGATAAATGTTGGATGCCACTATTACCGAAAGAAAGAGGAGAGATTAGGAAATCATTGGCATGGATAAGAAAGGTGAGGCTATGAGAGTTGTTTTCAAACTGAATATATTAAAACAAGGTTCAAGGTTTGAACTTAGGGGAAAGAAGAGACATAGGTAAGCAATGTAGAATGCTGTTGGGAGGTCAGTGGAAAATAGGAATCCAGCAAAGATGATTTGAGTTAATGGTGGGTTATGAATGTCCTTTGAGAAGATACTCTCAATTTGGTGTTGCATTTATTTATTCATCCAAGGCAGAAATCTGGGAGTTTTTTCCATTCCTCACATATCACTTGTCCCTCCAATCTGTTGATAAAGTGCTGTCAAACTTCTTGAGTAGGACAGAAAAGCAAACTATATATGAATAATTGAGAAATTGGGCTTTATCAAATTTAAAATCTTTCACTTATCAAAAGACACTCTTTAAGCAAATGAAAAGACAAACCAGACTTCTCAGAAACTCACACATTTGATCAGTTCTTCCTATTTCCATTGCTGCCTTCATATAAAATATTTGTCTACCATATTTATATATAAACTCAGTATATAGACTCTTACAACTCGATATGACACAATCCAGTAGAGAAAAATGAGCAAAAGATTTGAACAGACATGTTCTCAAAGAAGGTTATCAAAGAAGATATACAGATGAATAAACTTATGAAAAATGCTTAGCATTAATCACTAGGAAAATGCAAATTAAAACAATATTGGGAAAGCCCCGAAACAGTCAATAGAATGGCTGACAGTATCAAGTGTTGATGGAAATTTGGGCTAATTGGAGCCCTCATACATTGTAGATGGACTCAGAGGTGAGTCTTGAAGTTCAAAGCTAACTTTATCTGTCATTTTTCTGAGCTTTCCTCTCCTGTCTCTCCAGTTCTCTAGGGCTCCCTTTTTGTTCTGCTGGTCAAAAAGGTGGGGCTTTATTAACTCTGTTCTGCTGTGCTCTTCCTATAGATGTATCTGTAGTCTAGACCTCGTAGTGGGAGGACTGAGAGATTTAATTGCATTAATTGGGGTTAGTGAATGTGTGTCTGTCTATTGTCTGTTCTATTGTCTATTGTGTCAATTTTCAGCTATTTTCTGACCCAGTACTAAGCAAAGAGGAGAACCTAAGAAGGTAGAGTATTAAAACCAGTTTTCTAAAACCTGCTATTTGTTATAACCCATTCTTTTCCCCTCTTGAATACTGACTAGTTCTATATTTTCGGTGTTTATCTTCTGTGTCTTTTGCTTTCTTGTAAAGTATTTTTTCTCTGAATACTATTCTATATAATTTTGTATATTCACAAATTCTCTTTGGTTGTATCTTTTCTGCTTCTAAGCCATCCATTGTGTTATTCTTTTATTTTGAGACTTTTTTTGTTCTTTTTCAATTTTGCTTGATCATGTCATAGTTTCTTACTCTTTATTAATTTCAGTCACTTTTATTTCTTTAAGCTTGTCATTTAAGCTTATCCAGACTTATCATTGGGAGAAGGTAATGGCAACCCAGTCCAGTACTCTTGCCTGGAAAATCCCATGGACGAAGGAGCCTGGTAGGCTGCAGTACATGGGATTGCTAGGAGTTGGACACAACTGAGTAACTTCATTTTCAATTTACGCTTTCATGCATTGGAGAAGGAAATGGCAACCCACTCCAGTATTCTTGCCTGGAGAATCCCAGTGACTGGGGAGCCTGGTGGGCTGCCATCTATGGGGTCACACAGAGTCAGACACGACTGAAGCGACTTAACAGCAGCAGCAGCAGACTTATCATTCAAGTATCTGAAGTCTCTGAACGTCTGATTCTGCCGTCTTTTATTTCTGAAGTTCTAATGGGCTTGTTTTCCTGAGGATTTTCTAATTTTTGCCCATGAGTTCATAATTCCTGGACCTTTTTGTGAAAATTATTTTGAGGCCAAGGTTGAAGTGAATTTTTCCAGAGAAGATTATGTAATTCTTTTTGTTAGTGTCCTGTGGCCACTTTTAGTTTGTGACCATTTTAACTTAAATTCCAGGGTTGAGGGTTTTTTGACCATTCCATAGCAATCCCCGTGAGAGCCAGCTTGTGGTTGAACTTGCAGAAGGATTTTCCTTTCTTTCTCAATGCCAAGTTTTGAGACTAGTGGTTTTCACTATAGTTCCTGAATGGGTACATGTATGGATGGGTATCTTATCTTGATCACCTTTGTAGTTCTACTTTAAATTATTAGGGAAGGGTATCTATTACACTTTCTGCCTTAGGTTAGATCTTAGTTTTGTATTGCATTCCTTGAGACGCGTTAGACTGGGAGAATGAAGCTTGCATTGGTCTATGTGAATGCCTTCAAGGAGGAAGCTAGATTATGTGTTTTGATTGCCTTCTTGGGTTTCAGTCTTCACTTGGTTTTTCATCTGAATCTTCCTTATTTTCTTGTAAGCTCATCACTGTGTTTATTTGAGAAGATGAAAAAGATCCATTATTTATACTTGTTTTCAGTGGAAGTTCAGAAAGGTACTTACCTTGTCATATTGCCAGAAATGAAATTTGCAGCTGCAGTTTTTCCAAGTTTTAACCAGATTTAGTTGCTATTTTTCAAATTTTACATGAACATTCATACCTCTGTACTTTGTGCAGCCTCTTCCCCTTGATGAAAATCTCTTTCCTCCCCAACTAGCCAAATCCTATTCATTCTGCAGTGTTCACTTCAGATTCTACCTCTTCATCATGCTTCTCTTGAATGCTCTAACTCAGCAGTTCCCAAATATTTGGAATGTTTTTACCAATAAAAATTTAAAAACCAGTTTTGTGGAACTATGTAAAAATGATCCTCTCACCATTATTTTTGAAAAGAAATTACATTTTTACATCCAGAAAGCAGGAAGAACATAATGTTAAATTAGGGACAGTTTTAAAAATTGAATTAAATACCTTTGTATGGAAAATACATTGCACTGTCTTCCTGCCAACTGTCCACAGATAATTGGACCCACAGCCTTAGCCCAGAATGAAGTCTTCAACTTGCAAACTTGTAAACGCATTTTGTTTTACCTTTTCTGTGACACCTAGTCATGTATTTCCTCATGGGAGCTCATATTTGACTGTTTACCTTTATATTAGATTTTGTCTCCTTGACTAGTTTGTAAGCTCCTTAGAGGAAGGAAATGGCAACCCACTCCAGTGTTCTTGCCTAGAGAATCTCAGGGACGGGGGAGCCTGGTGGGCTGCCGTCTGTGGGGTCGCACAGAGTCGGCCACCACTGAAACGACTTAGCAGCAGCAGTAAGAGCTGTTATACTTATGTATTTAGGTTACTCATAAATACATGTTGGATAAGTTAAATTTAAATGCCTGAGATGCTAGTTGAAACCTGGAAATATTTATAGAGCACACAGTTAAGTATATCACAGCTCTGAATGTTGTTTTGTTTCCCGAGAAAAAAGAAGTTCTAATACGAATCATCAATCTCTTACTCATCTCTCTTTTCCTCCTCAGGGAAATTCATTCAGTTAACAAACTTAGTGCCTGTTAAAAGCGAAGTCTTTACTAGGGGGCTGAGAGTAGAGATGAAGTGAAACAATATTCCCAGTCTAGTGGATAATATGCACGTGTAAGTAGAAAGTATAGACTACCTCCTGGGAATCCTTATGCTAGAGCTCTGAAACAGGCCTTGTGACAGTGTGGAGAGAGCAACTGAGTTTTGTAAGGAAGTCAGAGGAGCCTCCAAAGAGGAGGCTTTCATTCATTAGCACATATCTCTTAAATGCCAACTACTTGCTAATCACTGTTCTAGATGCAGCTTGAATGAATTGCACGTTGTTTGGAAATACAGCAAATTTAGGCAGGCAAACTGGCATCTAAAACATGTCCTCTGAAGTAAGAACAGACCTGGGTTTGAGTTCATATACTCAAGGTATTTGTCCTTAGGGAAGCTATTTAATTTCTCTAAGATACTTTTGTGAAATTCAGAAATATTTCCTACCTCACAGTATTGTCATGTGGATAAAAATGAGGTGTGTTGTATAAAGAGCTTTTGTTCAGTGCCCAGCCCTTCTGCGATAGTTCAATAAATGGTAAGTATACATACATGGCATGCAGGGTGATTAAAGTTTGATAAGTGCAATGTGACTGTAATACTGTGTGTGTGTTTTGTGTGTGTGTGTGTGTGTGTGTGTTGGTGCGGAGGGTGGTGGCAGATGAAGCTGAGAGGTCTAGCCAAGACTGAATTGTAAACAGCCTTGCATGCATGCTAATGAGTATCTTTATTTCTGATTGCATTTGGGAGCCTTGGAGCTTATATTGTATTTTTTGTCTTTATTTTCTAAATTGTGTTGTGGCATTCTGAGCTGTAGCTTAATAGTTAGGAGCATGGACTTGAGTGAAAATGTGTGGGTCCTAGTCCCAGCTTCCTCATTTCCTACATACCTGACCTCAGGCAAGTACTTTAACTTATCTGTACCATAGGTTCGTTATTGGTAAACTGGATAATAAACATTTTGTTGTTGTTCAGTCATGTCCAGCTCTTTGTGACCCCATGGACTGCAGTACGCCAGGCTTTCCTGTCCTTCATCATCTCCCGGAGCTTGCTCAAACTCATGTCCATTGAGTCGGTGATGCCATCCAACCATTTCATCCTCTGTGGTCCTCTTCTTGTCCTGCTTTCAATCTTACCCAGCTCAGGGTCCTTTCTAATGAGTCAGCTCTTCCCATCAGGTGGCCAAAGTATCGGAACTTCAGCTTCAGCATCAGTCCTGCCAATGAATATTCAGGACTGATTTCCTTTAGGATGGACTGGTTTGATCTCCTGGCAGTCCAAGGGACTCTCAAGAGTCTTCTCCAACACCACAGTTCAAAAGCATCAGTTCTTCAGTGGTCAGCCTTCTTTATAGTCCAACTCTCACATAACATACATGACAACTGGAAAAACCATAGCTTTGACTAGACAGACCTGACCTTTGTCTGCAAAGTAACATCTCTACTTTTTAATACACTGTCTAGCTTTGTCATGGCTTTTCTTCCAGGAGCAAGTGTCTTTTAATTTCATGGCTGCAGTCACTACTTTTCAGTGATTTTGGAGCCCAAGAAAAGAAAGTCTGTCACTGTTCCCATCTTTTTTCCCCATCTATTTGGCATGCAGTGATGGGATTGGATGCCATGATCTTCCTTTTATGAAAGTTGAGTTTTAAGTCAACTTTTTCACTCTCCTCTTTCACTTTCATCAAGAAGCTCTTTAGTTCCTCTTCGCTTTCTGCCATAAGGGTGGTGTCATCTGCATATCTGAGGTTATTGATATTTTTTCTGGCAGTCTTGATTCCAGCTTGTGCTTCTTCCAGCCCAGCGTTTCTCATGATGTACTCTGCATAGAAGTTAAATAAGCAGGGTGACAATATACAGCCTTGACATACTCCTTTCCCAATTTTGAACCAGTCAATTGTTCCATGTCCAGTTCTAACTGTTGCTTCTTGACCTGCATACAGATTTCTCAGGAGGCAGGTGAGGTGGTCTGATATTCCCATCTCTTGGAGAATTTTCCACAGTTTGTTGTGATTCACACAGTCAAAGGCTTTAGCATAATCCGTGAAGCAGAAGTAGATTTTTTTTGGAATTCTCTTGCTTTCTCTATGATTCAATGGATGTTGACAATTTGATCTCTGGTTTCTCTGCCTTTTCTAAATCCAGCTTGAACATCTGGGAGTTCTCAGTTTACTTACTGTTGAAGCCCAGCTTGGAGACTTTTGAGCATTATTTTTCTAGTGTATGAAATGAGTGTAATTGTGCAGTAGTTTAAACATTCTTTGGCATTGCCTTTCTTTGGGACTGGAAGGAAAACTGACCTTTCCAGTCCTGTGGTCACTGCTGAGTTTTCCAAATTTGCTGGCATATTGAGAGCAGCACTTTCACAGCATCATCTTTCAGATTTGAAATAGCTTAGCTGGAATTCATCACCTCTGTTAGCTTTGTTTGTAGTGAGGTTTTCAAAGGCCCACTTGACTTCACACTCCAAGATATCTGGCTCTAGGTGAATGATCATACCATTGTGTTTATCTGATTCATGAAGATCTTTTTTTGTATAGTTCTTCTGTGTATTCTTGCCACCTCTTCTTAATATCTTCTGCTTCTGTTAGGTCCATCCCGTTTTTGCCTTTATTGTGCCCATCTTTGCATGAAATGTTCCCTTGGTATCTCAGACTTTCTTGAAGAGATCTCTAGTCTTTGCCATTATGTTGTTTGTCTCTATTTCTTTGCATTGTTCACTTAGGAAGGCCTTCTTATCTTTCCTTGTTATTCTTTGGAACTCTGTATTCAGATGGGTATATCTTTCCTTTTTTCTTTAGCCTTTTGCTTCTCTTCTTTTCTCAGCTATTTGTAAGTCCTCCTCAGACAACCATTTTGCCTTTTTGCATTTCTTTTTCTTGGGGATGGTTTTGATCACCTCCTGTACAGCATTACGAACCTCCACCTGTAGTTCTTCAGGCACTCTATCAGATCTAATCCCTAGAATTTGTCACTTCCACTGTATAATAGTAAGGGGTTTGATTTAAGTCATACCTGAATGACCTAGTTGTTTTCCCTACTTTCTTCAATTTAAGTCTGAATTTTGCAGTAAGGAGTTCATGATCTGAGCCACAGTCAGCTCCCAGTCTTGTTTTTGTTGACTGTATAGAGCTTCTCCATCCTTGGTTGCAAAGAATATAATCATTTGATTTTGGTATTGACCATCTGGTGATGCCCATGTGTAGTGTCATCTCTTGTGTTGTTGGAAGAGGGTGTTTCCTATATGTTTGTTCCAGATGTTCAAGCTGGTTTTAGAAAAGGCAGAGGAACCAGAGATCAAATTGCCAACATCTGCTGGATCATGGAAAAAGCAAGAGTGTTCCAGAAAAACATCTATTTCTGCTTTATTGACTATGCCAAAGCCTTTGACTGTGTGGATCACAATAAACTGGAAAATTCTGAAAGAGATGGGAATACCAGACTACCTGACCTGCCTCTTGAGAAACCTATATGCAGGTCAGGAAGCAACAGTTAGAACTGGAGATGGAACAATGGATTGATTCCAAATAGGAAAAGAGTACGTCAAGGCTGTATATTGTCACCCTGCTTATTTAACTTCTATGCAGAGTACATCATGAGAAACGCTGGGCTGGAAGAAGCACAAGCTGGAATCAAGATTGCCAGGAGAAATATCAATAACCTCAGATATGCAGATGACACCACCCTTATGGCAGAAAGCGAAGAGGAACTAAAGAGCTTCTTGATGAAAGTGAAAGAGGAGAGTGAAAAAGTTGGCTTCAAGCTCAACATTCAGAAAACGAAGATCATGGCATCTGGTCCCATCACTTCATGGAAAATAGATGGGGAAGCAATGGAAACAGTGTCAGACTTTATTTTTGGGGGCTCCAAAATCACTGCAGATGGTGACTACAGCCATGAGATTAAAAGATGCTTGCTCCTTGGAAGAAAAGCTATGACCAACCTAGGCAGCATATTAAAAAAGCAGAGACATTACTTTGCCAACAGAGGTCCATCTAGTCAAAGCTGTGGTTTTTCCGGTTGTCATGTGTAGATGTGAGAGTTGGACTATAAAGAAAGCTGAGCACTGAAGAATTGATGCTTTTGAACTGTGGTGTTGGAGAAGACTCTTGAGAGTCCCTTGGACTGCCAGGAGATCAAACCAGTCCATCCTAAAGGAAATAAGTCCTGAATATTTGCTGGAAGGTCTGATGCTGAAGCTGAAACTCCAATGCTTTGGCCACGTGATGTGAAGAGCTCACTCATTTGAGAAGATCCTGATGCTGGGAAAGGTTGAAGGCAGGAGGAGAAGGGGATGACAGAGGATGAGATGGCTGGATGGCATCATCGACTCAGTGGACATGAGTTTGAGTAAATTCTGGGAGTTGGTGATGGACAGGGAGGCCTGGCCTGCTGCAGTCCATGGTGTCACAAAGATTCAGACATGGCTGAGTAACTGAACTGAACTAAACTTGCTCCAAAGGTGGTCTGTGGATTATTTTTTCTTCCAGTTGGTTTTGAAGTTTTCTGAAGGGCCTTGAACTTAGGCTCCTTAGGTATTCCAAGATGCCTTTCCTTATATTGGTGACTTTATATCTGTGATTAAGTGCCATCTGTCAATAAATCTAGAGTAAATCTATAATAAACTATGTGAAAGGTAAAGATGTTCTATTATAAATTAAAAACCGTCATTTTATTATTTATCTGTGTGAGTGAGCATATCAACTGTAGCTGAAAATCTTATGGAAATTTAGTTTTCCTGTCTGTCAATGATATTTATATTAAGGGAATAACAAACGCTTGAATAGGTGTCGGTGGTAGGTCACATAGAACTTAGTCCTAAACACTTGGAGCTGAGGTTTCCCAGTCAGTATTTCAGGTAATCCCACATACTCCGGGTCTTTCTAGGGTCAAACAAACTCTTGTATTGGATTTTCTGTCTCCCTCCTCTCTATGGGCTTTTCCTACTTGTGGTCGATATTGGTGTAGACTCACCTGGGGAACTTAACATTTTTTACTAGGACCCCACCCTGGATACTCTGAATTAGAATCTCTGGGACCTGGGAATCTGTTTTCAAAAAGATTCCTCAGGTGAGTTTTGTCAGTTACGGGGGAGCCTGGTGGGCTGCCGTCTCTGGGGTCGCACAGAGTCGGGCACGACTGAAGCGACTTAGCAGCAGCAGCAGCAGCAGACCTAAGTTCTAGAAAAAGTCACATAACTGATTGTAGCTCTGTGACTCAGTTCTGAATTCTTAGGGGAGAGAATTTGATTGACTCAACTTATTAGATATCAAGTTGAGGTCCCCCCACTTTTTTAAAAGGAGAGGTGTGTGTGTATGTCTCATAGAGTTACAGTATGCATATATCTACTTCTTAGTGATGGATGAATAAGTAGCAATTTTGAAGGTTGTTATTAAAATTGAATGTGGCTGGATGTATTTCCCCAGGTCACAGAAAAAATAACTAAATGTTATTTTTAAACAAAATTCAGTTTTAAGCAAAATTTTCCTATGTTGAAAAGAAATTCTTAATTTGATGTAATCAAATCTATCATATTTTCACATTATGGTTTGTGCTTTTGAAGTCGTAAATCTTTAGCTGTCCAAATCTATGATTTTTGCTTTGGACGCCATTAGAGAAGGATTACAAAGAAATTTTTAGAAGGAGGTCATCTGGAAATGGAAGAATTGTAGATAGGAAAGAGAAAATGAGTCTATCTCAATTTAAATTCCATATTCTTTTCTATGTAGATAGTTGTGTTATCTTCAAATGGAACAATTTATTTTTTTCCCTTCCATTTCTTATGATATTTCTTTTTCTTGCCTTATTGCCCTGCTTAGACTCTCTAGTGTGATAGAGAAGTGGTGAGGATGGATATATTTGCCTTGTTCCCAATCCTATAGTCAGTCTTTCACCATTAAGTATTACATTAACTATAGGTTTTTTTGTTGAGTTCCTTTATTAGGTTGAGGAGGCTAATTTTCTGAGCTTTTTTAAAAAATTATGTTGAATTTTATTAAGTGCTTTTTCTGCATGAATTGATGTAATTATGATTTTTCTTCTTTAGCCTAGAGAAAGAATATTTTTCTTCTTTAATATGATGTCGACTTCATTGATTTTTCAATATTGAGCTAGTCTTGCATCAGAGGAATAAACTCTACTTGGTCATATTGTATATTATTGAATTTACTAAAATTTTGTTAAGGATTTGTGTGTCTATATTTGAGAAGGATATTGGTCTATAGTGTGCGTGTGTAGAATTTATTTTTTTGGTACTATCTTTGTCTGGTTTTGTTATCAGAGTAGTACAGGCCTTGTAAAGTGAGTTGGAAAGTGTTTCTTCCTCTCGTTTTCTGGAAGATATTGTATAGAATTGGTATTAATTCTTTAAAAGCTTAGAATTCTCCAGTGAAATTGCATCTACTGAGATGATCATTTTCCTTTAGTTAATGTTGTTACCATTTCTGATGTTCTTTATTCCTTGGTATGGATTTATATTTCCATCTAGCATCATTTCTTTCTGCTTGAAGGACTTCTAACATTTATTACAGTGCACATTTGCTGGTGATGAATTCTTTCAGCGTTTGTAATGTCTGAAAAATCTTTATTTTGCCTTCACTTTTGAAATATTCTCTGGGAATAGAATTCTAGGTTGTCAGTTTTTTCTTTCAGTACTTAAAAGATGTTGCTCTGCTTCTCTTTTGCCTTGCTTCTGACAAGAAATCTGCTGTCATTCTTTTCTTTGCTCCTGTGAATGAAACATGTGTGTTTTGTTCTGCTTTTAAGATTTCTCTTTATTACTGGGTTTGAGCAACTTACTTATCATTTGTCTTAGATTTCTTCATGTTTCTTGTGCTTGGGTTTGTTGAACTTTTTGGATTTGTACATTTATAGTGTTCATCAGATTTAGAAAGTTTTGACCATTATTTTTTTCAAATATCTTTTCTGCCCCTCCCCGTTCTGGGAATTCCAATTCCTGATATTTGAGGCTGCTTTAAGCTGTCCCACAGGTCATGATCCTCTGTTTTGTTTTTGAGATCTTTTTTCTCTATTTGATCTTGGATAAGTTTTAAAATAGTGTCTTCAAGTTTACTAATCTTCCGCAGAGTTAACTCTGTAGTTAGGCCTATTTAGTGCATTTTTCACCTCCTATGTTGTAGCTTTTGTCTGTAGAAATTCATTTGGTTCTTTTTATAATCTCCCATGTCTCTAACTTTTTGAATGCGCAGAGTACAGTTATTACAACTTGAAATGTCTCAACTGCTAGTTCTAGTATTTATGTCAGTTCTAGGTTACTTTTTGTCTTCGTTATTGGTTATTTTTTCTTGATTCTTTGCATATCTGGTAATTTTTTATTGACTGACAGGCATTGTGTATTGTACCTTGTAAGGTGCTGGGTAGTTTTGTATTCTTATAAGTATTCTTGGGCTTAGTTTAGTAGTGTGAGGCAATCATGGGCTCATCTCATTTGTTTTCCATATCTCAAGGGATTGCTGTGGTATATTGCCTGATGTTTTGAAAACTGTTGTTTCATATATTTTTTCAGTTATTGACACTTTCTGGGTCATGCTTTTAAGGTTTGTTAGCTAAAACTGAAATAGGACTTGGTCTGGGGATAATTATTTCCCATTGCTAAGGTAACACCCTACTGTGTTCTCTGCCTCATGCACTGTGAGTCATGAGGGTTTGTTTGTTTGTTTCGTTTTGTTTTTTAACCTTGGTTGGTGGAAACAGGCATTATTTTTGTCCCTTTGTGAGTACCAGGCTATCTCTGAGATTTATTCCTCTAGCACAAGTAATTTACACACACACACACACACACACACACACACACACACACAAATCAATACTGAAGCTGTATACTCAAGGAGGGCCCTTTGCAGGTCTCTGGAGTTCTCTTTCTATGTAGCTCTCTCTTCTCTAGTACTCTGTGCTGAGAAAAAGCAGATCTAATAAATAAATAATAAATAAAAAGCAGTTTATAATTCCTGAATATCCTTGAACTTGGATAATCAGCCCCTTGCTTTCCTGGGGTCACAGTGCCTACGATGATGGTTTGACATGACCCTGCTCTCCCACTGGGGTTTTCCTGGTGATTCAGAAAGTAAAGAATCTGGCTGCAATGCAGGAAACCCGGGTTCAGTCCCTAGGTTGGGAATATTCCCTGGAGAAGGAAATGGCAACCCACTCCAGTGTTCTTGCCTGGAGAATCTCATGGACAAAGGAGCTTGGCATTGGGCTACAGTCCATGGGGTCATAAAGAATCGGGAACGACTGAGCAACTAACACTTTCACTTTTGCTGTCCCACTGCCCTGTGGATGCCCCAAATGCCCTCTGAATCCCCAATATGCTGGGCAAGTCTCCGACCTCACATAGTCAGCCTCCTCATCCCTGCTCTGGCTCACCACCTGTTTCTAGGGTCCCTCTGCTCGGACATGCTCCTCACTCTCTCGGGCTCTGACACTCATGCTGGACTATCCCTCCATGGCGCACTGTTCACGCTCTACTTGTGTTTTAACATCCTGGTTGTTTCTGCCCTTGAGCACTGATGCTCTTTTCACCCCCACTCAGGTTCTGGCTTCTCATCCCAGGGTGCTTCCCCTCAGTAGATGCCTTCCTCATTCACTCTGATTTGACATTATATTGGCCAGGCCACCTCCCAGTGTGGGCCTTGCTCACGATCTGATGTCACTAGTCTGGTCACCCCTCTGTAGAGACATTTTCCTCACCCTGCTCAGGCTTTAACATCTCATGCTGAGCCATTGCCAACATGGGCATCTGCCCTCCTCTGCCCACATGATAGTTTTAGGAGTAAATTGTTCAGAAAGAGCAGAAGAAAACTTAGGGGAGGCTTTTAAAAAAGTTAAGGGCAAAGGTATTGATAAGGAAATGGATGCCATCTTTGCTGATGCTATTAATATGATTAGAGAGTCTAGATTTTGCACTGTTGCTCAGCACAGGAAAGAACTTATTAAAAGTGCGTGGAGTACTGTACATTGTGGAGGGGTACGTGGGCTCTATCTGCTTGGGATCCAGCTTCTTCGAGTTAACTTACTTTGCACATCGTGGCGTAAGAGTCTTTGCATAGGACTCAATGGGTAAGGTAAAACTTTGTAACTCCTCTCACAGCAATATCTGTGTATCTTTATTAATCTGATCCTGAGAACATTATTAGAAATGAAAAGTTAAGTGCAAAATCTTGAAATGACATGTTTGTATAATTACACAACTAAGTTAATCATTTTCTGACAAGTCTCGACAATGACAGCGTTATTCTATGGAGGTGTTAACTTGTTATGGGTTAGAAAGCACCCTTTGATACAGCATTTTCAGCCTGGAAAAACAGCTTTAATTTCAGAGGCTATTGAAACAAATGGAGACTTGTTGGAAATATTAACACTACCTTTTTGTGTGTTTATCTAGCTTAAAGGAATCAATGTTTATTAGGTGATGTTTGCTAGCACATTCTGAAGTGTATACAGTTTCTTTTGACCGTGTTGTCAACTTTAAGACAGTTCAATTGGTATGAATTTTGAAATGCCTCAGCCCCCTCAGCATATCAGTTTGTAACTAAGGAGACAGTGTGCTGAAGTTTTACCCTAGTCCATAGAGAATAGGCTGCTATTTTGCTTTAGAATACTAACTGCTGTGAATATCTGATAGCTGTGAAATAAAGGGTCCCAGTACTGTGTATGTCTCATTTAGTACTTCTAAATAACACTTAAAGGTATGAGGGCCTAGCATTATGGCATGGTTACATTACGCAGCAAAGATTCATCTTGTGAGGAGTTAGTGTTACATTTTTCTCCTAATCTCATAATACATTGTAATCGAAGAAAAGTAGGTCCTAATTGAAAGCTGATGATCCAGCAGAGTGATCAATAACATGATGCTTTTTAAAGAAAAAAATTAGCTTTCCTGCTGCCTGAATATTGTCAGAGCTTTTGTCTGTTTCATGACTTCAAGCTGAGTGTACTTAATCATGTTGATGACATGGCCCTGAGCACTGAGCATGGCCCTTCCAGGGCATCGCCGAGAGTGTTCAGAAGAGGGTGGTATTGAATAGAAATCTCTCTTGGCTTACTCTCAGTCTTCATTCTCCCAGAGGCAAGAACTGAGCAGACCTCCCTTCCTTCAAACACATTTTAACTGCTTGTGTGTCATTTTTTCGTATTTAAGAGCAGAGACTGTTGTCAGCAGGTGTGACTTATTGATACCTTTGACTCCAGAGGAAAACATCTTTAAAGAATAACAGTCAGGGATAAGCAGGGCATTTTCAGTAGCATACTTCTTGTTAGAGAAAGAGAAACAGTTATTGGGAATTAGAAACTCTGTGTCACATGTCAGAGGAAAACTCATTCATCAAACTTTTATTGTGCCAGGTTTATGACTAGGCATATGAGAAGACAGTTGGTGCCCTCAAGGAGCTCCCAGTCTAGTGGGGAAGACAGATACTTAATTAGAGGCACAGTGGTGGTTCTGGTTACACATTGGGATAAGTTGGGGAGGTTTAAAAAAAAACAAACAATGCCTGGAGATTCTGATTTAATTGTTTTGGGGTGTGGTCTGAGCCTCAGGACCTTTAAAAGCTCCCCAGGTAATTGTAATTGCATCAGGGTCAAATGTGTTAGAGCTGCAAAAATGTGGAAGTGCAATAGCATTTGCACAGAGATGGGAGCACAGTGGAGAGGCACTTAGTCTAGGATGTGAGGGTAGGGGGTTGAGAAGGCTTCCCAGAGAGGAGGAAATGCCTAAGCTAAGGCTTGATGAATGAATTTGTCAAGGGGAAAAGACTAGAAAGACAGTTCTTTGCAGAAGAGCAGCTGAATAAGGTAGAACTGTAAAGTGGTTAGTGCTTTTGGGTGATCCATGCTGATTCTGCCATTTCCTTGCTTTGACTTTGGCTAGTTTATCTTCTGAGTTTCAGGGTCCTTATCTCTAAACTGGGGGTAATAACACTTATAGGGTTGTTGAAGGTTAACTGAGATAATGCATGTAAAGTGCTTAATCATGTAATTGTGCTTTGCACATACGAAACAGTAGGTACAAGTAGTGGTATGGTAATGATATTGTCACTAGAGAATTGGAGCATGGTTTGTTCAGAGAGCTACAAGTAGTTCCCTATGGCTGGATCTTAGGGTGCAAGACCACTCAAGGACAGGGTGGATGGCAAAAAAAAAAAAAAAGAGCTTGGCTGATGGGCAGAGTTCCAGATCATGGAGGTATAGGAGTGTGAGGCAATTGATGATGGGATATCATGGCAGAAGCAGGACATTTTCATGGTAATATGTTAAGATACAATGTGCTCTGGGAAATCTTGGGTCTGTATTGGAAAGTGGCTCAGAACATTGTATTCTTAGCATCATTCGGTTCAGTACAGTTGCTCAGTGGTGTCCGACTCTTTGTGACCCCATGAATTGCAGCATGTCAGGCCTCCCTGTCCATCACCAACTCCAACTCAAGCTCACGTCCATCGAGTCGGTGATGCCATCCAGCCATCTCATCCTCTGTCGTCCCCTTCTCCCCCTGCCCCCAATCCCTCCCAGCATCAGAGTCTTTTCCAATGAGTCAACTCTTCGCATGAGGTGGCCAAAGTACTGGAGTTTCAGCTTTAGCATCATTCCTTCCAAAGAACACCCAGGACTGATCTCCTTTAGAATGGACTGGTTGGATCTCCTTGCAGTCCAAGGGACTGTCAAGAGTCTTCTCCAACACCACAGTTCAAAAGCATCAATTCTTCGGCGCTCAGCTTTCTTCACAGTCCAACTCTCACATCCATACATGACCACTGGATCATTACATGTACTGAATTGGCAGGAGTGTTACTAGGACAGAAATTGGATTTTCAGTTCCAAGTAGTTGAAAATATTAAGCATCTTAAAGAGTAATGGAGGAAGTAAGTAGTCTCAAGGTAGTTCCACAGAGTCTCTGGAAATTGTTGTTGTAGTAATGGTTTAATGAAAATATTAAGTCGCTTGGTCATTTGCATTTAGAGGAGAAACTTAAAAACTTATTTTTTGATTTGCATAGAAGTAGAAAATGCTTCTATCTTCATTGACTTCAGTGGCCCTTATGTATATTGCTTGGTGTGTTATTTAACTTGTCACAACATTAATCACTACTTCTTCTATAATACAACATGTAAATGATCATGGATAAGTATGACAATAACATATATAGTCTGGTTTGTTTTTAGTGTGGTAGTCAGCATTTTTTTTTTTTTTTCCCCTGAAGAAACTGTCATAATCTTTGGCTCCATGTAATAGAACTCTGGCAGCTATTTGAACTGAGTAAGAAAGTTAGGTAGGTTTATAATTGATTAGAATGAGACAATGATTATGGGTAACAGTAGAAGAGAAGTTAGCGTCATTGTTTCCACAAATACTTTTATCCTTTGAAATCTTTTATTGCAAAAGCACTGTTGAAATGGATTATTGAGGTACACCTTATGTTTATTTTATATTGTATGTACTAATTATTTAGATGAAGAGTTCCATTTAACTAGATCAGTGGTTCTTAAACTGTGATCACTAGTTCAGTAGCATCACTATTATCTGGGTACTTATTGGAAATGTCAATTCTTGGGTCCTGCCCCAGGTACCCTGGAGGTGGGGCTTGAAATTTCATCTTTTAATGTGCTGAAGTTTGAGTCACAGAAGTGTATAATCACTCCTATCATTATTGAAATTTTTTAGACTCCGGGAAGGCTAGTCTGTACTTCCTTTATTCCTTTCCAATATTTGATTCTGGCTGTGTGCCGGGGACTGTTTAGGCACCTGGGAAACACTCATGGGTATGACAGACAAAAATACCTGCTCTCCTGCAGTTTACATTTAGAGGAGAGAAACAAGATTGTGATTGCTGTGATGTGTAGAATTAAAATTCAGTGGTAGAGAGTGTGTTGGGGAAGACTTTTGGAGGAGGTCAGGTATAAGTTGTATTTTGAATGACAGGAAGAGCCGTCTATATGATGATTAGTGTAAAAGGCCACAAGATAGAAATGAATTAGATGTGTTGAGGGGCAGACAGAAGACCAGTGTGGCTAGAATGCCGTGGGCAAGAGGAGAGAATTCTGAAATGCAATTGGAGAGATAGGCAGAGGCCAGATCATGTAGGACCTTATAAGGACTTTTTTCCTCATTTTTTTTTTAAATTGTACTAAATTGCATATAACATAAAATTTACCAGACTGGAAAAGGTCAGTTTTCATTCCAATCCCAAAGAAAAGCAATGCCAAAGAATGCTCAAACTACCGCACAATTGCACTCATCTCATGCTAGGTAAAGTAATGCTCAAAATTCTCCAAGCCAGGCTTCAGCAGTACGTGAACCGTGAACTTCCAGATGTTCAAGTTGGTTTTAGAAAAGGCAGGGGAACCAGACATCAAATTGCCAACATCCGCTGGATCATGGAAAAAGCAAGAGAGTTCCAGAAAAACATCTATTTCTGCTTTATTGACTATGCCAAAGCCTTTGACTGTGTGGATCACAATACACTGTGGAAAATTCTGAAAGAGATGGGAATACCAGACCACCTGACCTGCCTCTTGAGAAACCTATATGCAGGTCAGGAAGCAACAGTTAGAACTGGACACGGAACAACAGACTGGTTCCAAATAGGAAAAGGAGTACGTCAAGGCTGTATATTGTCACCCTGCTTATTTAACTTCTATGCAGAGTACATCATGAGAAACGCTGGGCTGGAAGAAGCACAAGCTGGAATCAAGATTGCCAGGAGAAATATCAATAACCTCAGATATGCAGATGACACCACCCTTATGGCAGAAAGTGAAGAGGAACTAAAAAGCCTCTTGATGAAAGTGAAAGTGGAGAGTGAAAAAATTGGCTTAAAGCTCAACATTCAGAAAACTAAGATCATGGCATCTGGTCCCATCACTTCATAGGAAATAGATGGGGAAACAGTGGAAACAGTGTCAGACTTTATTTTTGGGGGCTCCAAAATCACTGCAGATGGTGATTGTAGCCATGAAATTAAAAGACGCTTATTCCTTAGAAAGAAAGTTATGACCAACCTAGATAGCATATTCAAAAGCAGAGACATTACTTTGCCAACAAAGGTCCGTCTAGTCAAGGCTATGGTTTTTCCAGTGGTCATGTATGGATGTGAGAGTTGGGCTGTGAAGAAGGCTGAGCACTGAAGAATTGATGCTTTGAACTGTGGTGTTAGAGAAGACTCTTGAGAGTCCCTTGGACTGGAAGGAGATCCAACCAGTCCATCCTAAAGGAGATCAGTCTTGAGTGTTCATTGGAAGGACTGGTGTTGAAGCTGAAACTCCAGTACTTTGGCCACCTCATGTGAAGTGTTGACTCACTGGAAAAGACTCTGATGCTGGGAGCAATTGGAGGCAGGAGGAGAAGGGGACGACAGAGGATGAGATGGCTGGATGGCATCACCAACTCGATGGACATGAGTTTGAGTGAACTCTGGGAGTTGGTGATGGACAGGGAGGCCTGGCATGCTGTGATTCATGGGGTCGCAGAGAGTCCCCATGAGGTGAAATGTTGATGATCTATCAAGGACAGTCGGTTGGGGATGCTGAGAATCATTGAGATTCTGGATATAATTTAATGATTAAATCAACATAATTTGTTTGATTGATTTGGCATATAAAACAGGACTGAAGGGTGATACTAGATTTGGTGTCTTTTGTTTGTTGTTTTGTTTTTTTTTTGCCTTTGTAACTGGATATCAGGAAGTGCAGGTTTGAGGAAGAAAAGTGCCATTTGTTAAGTTAAAAATTCTTGAAGATCCAGATGGGGATGTTGAGGAGGCAGTTGGATGAGGGAATCTAGGGTCAGGGAAGAAGTCAGGTTGGAGACAGGACTTTAGAGCTCATCAGCATTTGCCTGGTAATTAATACCATGAGACTGAATGAGATCATTTAGATAATGAGTGTAGGCAGGAAGAGGTCTAGCACTAAGTTCGAGGGTAGGAGAGTTTTGTCTGAGAAGGAATCAGCAAAGGAGCAGCCAGTAAGGTAGCAAGAATACCACTAGAGAGTGATGTCTTGGCAGGCACATGAAGAAAGTGTTTGGAGGAGGGCAAATCAATCAGCTGTGTCAAATGCTGCTGAGAGGTTAAGACAAGCATTTGAGATTGACCATTTTGGCGCATTTTAGCAATGGGGGGGGGGGGCACTGGTGATCATGACAAGTTGTTTTGGTGGTGTGGTGAGTTCAGAAGCCTGGCCGAAGTGTTGAAGAGAAAGGGAGAAGAAGCAGAGATAGAGTTTAGACACCATTAGAATGTTCTTCAGTTAGACAGCAGATCTGTACAAAACACCTTAAGTTAGTGGCACAAATTAATGCTCCACTGTTAAAAAAACAAATTTGGTATGTAACACCTTTGCATGCTCATGTTTGTTCCTTTCAGTTTTTTAAATAGAGAAAAATAAACTTAAAAGTGGACATTTGGGTTAAAAAAAATGCATGGAATCTTTGAGGAATCTCCATGGAGTCCTAGGGTCCCGCAGAACACACTTTGAAAGCCGTTATCTTAATCCAGAGGAATGAAATTCTGAGATGAAATTCAGCCAGTTGCAGAATAGGCTTAAAGATATTTCTAGGTTTTAGAGGGAATCTTCTTGGTGCTCTTTAGATGAACTTAGAATATTCCTTTCTTTCAACAAACCCTCTACTTTTAGATCATTTGAATCAAGGGATGTTCCATATGGTGTTTTCCGCAAATGTTTTGGTGACCAAAGGATGCTGACCTTGTTGGTCTTTTTGTACCCTCTTGCAGGGGGAAAAAAAGTACAAAAGCATTTTAAAATAGCTTTCTTAAAACTTGAGTTTATTTTTAGTTAAGTAAGATACTCTGCTTTATTGTCTAATTTAAAAATTATATTTGACAAAGGTATATTTAAATCCCTTGAATTTTAGAGCAGGCAACTCTTTTCACTGTAGGTACTTATTTAAGGCACATTTGAAATTTCTCTTCAGTAAGGAAATGATGGTTCTTCACAAGAGAAATAGTAGATCCCTGACTTGCAACTACTCCTGAGAAATTGGCGGGAGTATTACAGTATTGAGTCCAAGATGCCATTATTTATAAGATGCGCTGTTACTATATGTACTACTAAGAAAGAAGAATTGCCATTTAGACTTGTAAGATGCAATAGACTGTAAAACATGGGAAAATGTGGGAGACAAATTTCATCTTAGAATCAATGAAACCCAGAATTTGAGTGCCTGGAGGTCTGAGTTGCAGTTCTGGCTGTGTTTCTAACTAGTTGTGAGACTACCAAGTCATTTAGACTCTCTCTGCTTTAGATTCCTCACCTGTATGGTGAGGGTGATGACTGATCCACCTACCTCATAAGATTATAATGAGGATGAAAAGAGGTAAATGAGATAGTTATTTTGGAAAGTGGAATCTGCTGGGCAAATTCAAGGTATTTAGTTGATTGCAATTCCCTTAGATCTGATTAGGCAACTCAAAGTTTCTTCTCTGAGCTTTGTTGTCAGGTTTAAAATAGAATTCAGTCATAGACATTTGAATGTGTAACATTTTCTTCTGCTAAATGATTTTCTTGCAATCTGGAAATAATCTTTTTATTGTAGTTTTAGAATCAAAGAGAAAAGAGAAAATACAAAGATAATATAACCCCGATGTTCTTGTCACTCAGAATGAACAACTGTTAACATTTTGTTAGTGCTGTGATCTTTTTAAAACTTAATATGAAATATTCATGACATAAAAAGGTAAAAGGATATAGTAATGAACATTCATATACTTGCCATTGCCAATGCAGGGGAAGCCTCCCCCCGCCCCCCACCTCCCCCCACCCCCCGCCGTGAGGAAACAGTATCTTAAATTTTAGATTAGCATCCTGTCTTCATAATAGCCTAATGAGATAGGATGCTGTTTCTCTTGAGTCTTTAACACCTGTAAGTAAGCAAGTTAATGTCATCACCTGAATATTTTATCCTGGAGTATGAGGGAGCACGTTACATTGTGCTAGTGTTGCCTTGGTTTGAATTTCTTCAAAGTTTTTCTTTTGGTTTTGGAGATCCATCTGTATAAATGGGAAATATAACATCTGTAAAATCATAACAACGGCTAACCTATTATGTGCTAGACATTGTATTTAGGCAATTTTTGTTTGTTTTCTTTACATTTCACAATAATAATTCTGCTTAGGTATTTTCATTTTATAGATTAGGAAGGCTATGGCTCAGAGAAGTTGAGTAACTTGTCCAAAGTTCCACGGCCATTAAGTTGGAGAGCTAATGATTTTAATCAAGGTTTGCCCTGTTTTACAGCCTGCATATTCTGTTCATGCTGCCTTAGTCCTTGTCAGTAATCACGGTCTGTTTCTTTTGTAGGCAAAACCCAGAGACCACCTTTGAAGTGTATGTTGAAGTGGCCTATCCTAGGACAGGTGGCACTCTTTCAGGTATGCATGTTTCATTATGATATGGCATGTTTGTTTATTGTATGACATAGCCATGCACATTGGATAATATGTGAATATTCTAAACTGTTATTTATCTTTAAGTGTGTTTAAGTGTCTTTCCCTTTTATCTGTGCGCACATCATCCTAGGGAACAATTTAAGAGTCATTGCTTTAACAGCCTTGAATTATGGCTTTATTCATTGTAACCATTGGATTTTAGTTTGTATCTTTCAGAGATACCTGGAAGTCAACATTTTAGTATGAAATATTGTCACCTTGCTAATAAAGAGGGTTTAGAATTAGGTTATAAAATAATATAAAGGGAAATCTCTGCCACTAAACTGGGAGGAGATGTTTGAAATAGATTTAATTCAGTAAATTTTATGTCAGCTGGTTAAAAAAGAGGTTGAAAATTAGTTGAAGGAAACACCTCCTCTGGCTTTAGCTTTTGGGCTAATTTGGACATGTATTCCTGGACAACAGGGTCTTGGATAAGATTAGAGTATCTTGTTCAGGCTGAGTAAATCACTTTTTGACCTAAAATCCTTCCTGGTTAATGAGCAAAAATCACCTTCTGGCCTAGTGTTCTTTTTCTTGGTACCCAAGACAGTGATGTGTTTGCCAAAGATATATTAGGGAGCAGCTCTTGGTCTACACAATAGCAGTTGTGTATATTTATTTGGTGTTTATGGAGAATGAGTTTATTTGGATTAGAAACTTGGAGTAATCAGGATTCCAGCGGTAGTTACGCCTATCATTGTCTGTACAACCTTGGGCATATTTTCTACTTCATTATTTTACTTAGATTGTAATGCTCATAACATAGTTACCTTTTTGTTGAGTATCTATTGTTCTGTTGTCTACATGATTGATGTACCTAGTAAGTACTTACAGTACAACTCTTAAAGATAGTTGAATGGCATCTCCATTATGCCTATGAGAAAATAGCATCTGAGAGGTCAGATGACTTACCAAGATCTTACAGCTACTGTGTGGAATAGCAAGGGCTTTTGGTTCAAGTCTTCTTCCTCTAAGTTGCCTTCTTGAGGACAGTGACCATGTTATACACATCTCTCCATGGCATCTCCAGGGCTTTGTACAATGTCACTAGCATTTCTTAGATGCATTTCTCAATATCAAAAGTGAAAACTGTGAGCTTCACTTTCTGAATTAATGAGACATGTTATAAACTTATTAGCGCTTTCCTGATAGCTCAGCTTGTAAAAAATCCGCCCGCAGTGCAGGAGACCCCTGTTTGATTCCTGGGTCAGGAAGATCCCCTGGAGAAGGGATAGGCTACCCACTCCAGTATTCCTGGGTTTCTCTGGTGTCTCAGACAGTAAAGAATCCGCCTGCAGTGTGGGAGACCTGGGTTTGATCCCTGGGTGTTTCACTTTCTGAATTAATGGACATGTTATAAACTTATGGTCGTTCTGGAACTAGAATGTTAATATTCATCTTAAGTTGTGCCTCTAACTGTGCAAACTACTGGATTGAGAAGGGAGGTAGCCGATACTAGGGGTGTTCGAGCTGTGGTACCTCTGTGAGCCCACTTGACAGAGTAACTAGCTGGTGATGGCTGTGATTTGATAGATTTAGGGACAAAAATTTTTCTTATTTCTACAGTTGCTAATGTTCCCCCTTTCAGTGCTATAGTTATTTCCTCCCAAAGTTAAAATGAATTTTTTTTTTTGGGAATATGAACAAAGTTTAAGTACAAATAAGATGGAAGAGTGTACAAAATGAAACGTCTTTACCATATCCTCTTCTCCCAGTTATCTAATTCCTCTTCCTGTAGGCAACTCTTGTCTCATTTAACCCCTTTAGTTTACTTTTTAAAAACTTAGAAATTTGAAAATATTTTAAAAGATAAGTTACAGGAGTAGTTAAGTGTATACTCGCTTTCCTTAGAGTCATCAGTTGTTACTGTTTTGCCTTATTTGCTTGATCACTGTATTTTTTTGCTAAACATTTTGAGAATAAGTTGCAGACATTGTGACCCTTCACCCTTAAATACTTTAGAATATATCTCCTAAGAATAAGGGCATTTTCTTAAATAACTGTAGTCCCATTACTGAAGTAAGAAAGTTAATGTCTTTTGTCCATATTTAATCAGTTGTCCCAATAATATCCTTTATAGCACTTCCCCTCTCTGATCCAGAATCTGATTCAGGATCATGTAATCCATTTAGTTTTCACAGCTGTTTAGTTTCTTTCAGTCTGGAATAGTTTTGCAATCCCTTCCTCCCTTTTTTAATCTTTATGTCATGTTTCTGAAGAACCTAAGTCTCTTGTTTTGTAGAAAGTCCCTAGGTTTGATTCTATCCTCATGATTAGATTCAGGTTATGGATTTTGGATAGGAGTATTTCAAATATCATATGTGTCCTTCTCAATGTGTATCACATCAGCAGAGATGTGATGTCCATTCCATTATTTGTGGGAAAAAATACATTAAACCTTTGTGTACAGTTTAATAGTTACAGAGTGAGTATCTTTGTTACTGTTATCCGGGTGAAGACATAATATTGCTTGGTTCTAAGGAAATTCTGGTCCTGGCAAGAGAACTCCTGCCCTTGCCCTATGCTTTGGCCCTTTTCTGAAGTGCCCTTTTCAGGCAAGTCCATAGGGTCTGTGGGACATGCTTAGATCGTGAATCCTTCCATCCTAGACAAACTGTGAGTAGCTCACATCTAAGAATTTCTTGACCCAGTGGCCCCAGAGTCTTATTTCCAGAGTCTGAGTCTTCCCTGGGGTCTGTCCTTCTGAGGGTCAACTGGCTGCTGGTATACACACCCCTAGACCCAAAGGGTGGCCTCAGGGTATCTGTTTGTGGGGAGTAGGGGATGGCATGGAGCTTGGACTTGGGAGTGGAGGCGATTGCATCCCTGTGTGTGAGGTTCCTGGCACTGTGGGATGGAAAAGGGAGAGATGGCCAATGGCCAATTTTCTGTGAACCATGTTCCTACATAGAACTCTCAGGAATTCAAGAATTCTCAGTGTGAATCTGGCCTTCCAAGTACTTGTGATAATGGAACATATTTAATAATTTATTAGCTTATTTCACATCTTTGAAATGTTTAGACATATGATTTGTGGACCTCAGTTTGTACTCTTGCCTAGGCCTAGGCCCTGTAAATGTTAGAGGTGGGGCTGGCCAGCGCCCCAGAAGTCCCTGCCTCCCTTTTTCCAGAGGTAACTACTATCCTGACTTTTATGATACTCATTTCTTTGTTTTTCTTTGTAGTTTTACCATATAAGTTTACCTCCTTGAAAAATTTAATTTAGTAATAATGCCTGTTTCTGAGTTTTATAGAATTATTCTGTATGTAGTTTTGCTGCTTTTTTACTCAAGTCTGTAAGGGTTTTCTGTGTTGCTGTGTATACGGTGGTCATTTATTTTCATTGCAGTGTAGAACACTTTAAGATTATATCACAGTTTATCCTACTGTTGAAAGGACTTGAGGTTGTTCGCAATTTTTGGCTATTACAAGCAATGTGGTGGTGACCTTTATATCAATACCTAAATCCTGGTGCATGTAAACATATACATAGGATGTATACCATACTTGATTACTGGATCACGCTAGCTTGTTTTTCAAAGTTGATCTTGCTTATCTACACTACTTCCAGTGGTGTTTGGTCTTTGTTGTTCAACATCTTTACAGTCCTTAATACAATTAGATTTGGTGTTATTTTCCAACCTGATAGTTGTATAGTAGTATCTCCTCATTGTTGGTATTTGTATACTTGTCCAGTGACTAATGAGATTGAGCACATGAGCACCTTTTCATACACTATTGACCTCTCAAAATATCTTCTTTTTTAAAGTGCCTGTTAAAGGCTTAATCATTTTTAAATTTTTTCTGTCTTTTTTGTGTTGTTTTATAAGAAACTGTACATTATGTAGGTTATCTGATCAGGTGGGTTGTAGATATTGTCTCCTACTCTATAGTTTGTCTTTCACTGTCTGGTATCTTTGATCAAAACTTCTTGATTTTCATACCTACAGTTTATTGATATTTTCCTACTCTACAGATATGAAGCTATTGTCCTATATTTTCTTCCAAGAAACTTGTAGTTTTGTCTTTCACATTCTTTAATATGTCAAGTATTTTAATTTTCTATTAGATGATTAATGTCCAGAAAAGCTAAACTTAAATTTGATTCCTTATCCAAAATTTTTAAAAATTGGGAAACTAAATAAAGCCGAATTACTAAAATATGCTGTTCTTCTACATAAAACATGTTTTTATAAAATGGTCAGGTACTTCTAAGTAACGCCTAAAAAATTACCTCACGATAAAAGGATGACAAATGTGAGAAAGACCAGTAAGAAATATTACTAGATGTTAAAGACAGTTCTTTTCCCCATCCATTATTTTTCGTGTATGAAGTCGTGAAGGTGTTGTTAACTGTCATGTGTTCTGTGCTCTGAAGAGCATTCCATAACATCCATGGAAGAGACATGTAATTTGTCCATTCTACTTAGATACTGCATTCAGACCTATGACACTGAGTGGTACCTTCTCCCAAAGTTTGTGCAAATAAAATTTGGGTACGCACACTGAACTCACGGTACCGCTTACTTTGTTTGGGAATTCCTAGGATTTCCCAGTTGCTAATACCAGTGAATAAGCTGTCAAATATTTGATTTTAGATAACTTTTGTCTACTACAACCTTTCTTTTTTCTAATACAACTTATATTTGCCTTTTTCAGATACTATTTAATGCATTATTTTTGCCATTTAGATGACTGTAAAGAATCTGTCTTAAAATTAGTCTTTGTTGTTTCTTGGATCTGCATCTCTGATCTCTGCCAAAATACCTGAATAAACTTAGGTATAAACCTTACGCTATATACAGTACTAGTGTCTGGGCATAATCTTCTCTTTGAAGTTTGTTTGCATCCCCCAGAGGGATTAATTCCCTGCTGTGAGAAGGTGGGTTAGAGAGCACTGAAACTACTTTATGGGTCTTTAATTGGAGGAGTCAGTATAGGTTTTGTTCTATAAATGTCTGTGAGAGTTTCATTCTTACGATTTTTCTTGTACTGTGATATATTATGTTCTCATTGTAAAAAAAAAAAAATACACAAAATTCTCCACTTGAGTATGTATTAGCAGATTATCATAGTGTATATTTTTTCTATTTTTCTGTAAAAGTTTAGTAGCTGGTTTTTGTACTAGTTTTTGACCACGTGTAAAATTTTGAAAATTATAAAGAAGAGAAAAATTATCACTCAGTAATAACTAATGTTTTGATTTATTTTCTTATAGCCTTGTGTGTGTGTAAATATATAAACTCCCCCCAAACTTATGTTACATGTATGTGTTTTCCTTGTTCTCCCTTGAATCATTAAACTTTTCCTAAAATTATTAATATAGCTTTTTAAAAATCAATTTAGTTGCTATAAATTATGACATCATATCTATGTGCTATATTTACTGATAATTACATCTTTGGATTGGTTCCAGGGTTCTCCTGTTGTAAATAATGCCAGTGAATATCTTTTGTGTATAATCTTGTTATTTAGGTATATGGTTTTAATGTTTAGAAAAAGAAGTTAGATCATTTTGAGTGGATCTTTGATCTACTTTGTTCTTATTTTTTTTTTTTGTTCTTATTTTTTTTAGTGCCTTTTTCTGCCAGTTTCATTTTGTGTTCTCCAGTTTGTCTATTTGTTCAAGAACCCACCTTACATAGGGATCCCAGAATAGGAATACAGTCACCTCTGGTTGTGAAAATTCCCAGAGTTGAGTTCAG
Organism: Bubalus kerabau; assembly: GCF_029407905.1. Taxonomy (NCBI): domain Eukaryota; kingdom Metazoa; phylum Chordata; class Mammalia; order Artiodactyla; family Bovidae; genus Bubalus; species Bubalus kerabau. The sequence goes on along the minus strand of NC_073634.1, from coordinate 97,829,766 downwards.
TCTATCTGACTGAAGGTCTCGAAAAAGGGTGCTCTTGCAAGAGAGATGAGCCTGCCCAGTCCCTTGATCAGATGGCACTGACCATGCTTACACTCTGGAATGCATATCAGACACAAGTGTTTCGTTACAGCTGGCATCTCTGAAACTGCGGTAAGCACTCTTCTTGGGCAGTTGCTTCACACTGGGAGTGGCAGCATGAGTTTCTCAAGGCTGTTCCCAGACCAGCCTCCCTCTGTCTGCTCTTCTCCCAGTGTTTTTAATGCACTTTGGCACCCCACTCCAGTACTCTTGCCTGGAAAATCCCATGGACGGAGGAGCCTGGTAGGCTGCAGTCCTTGGTGTCGCTAAGAGTCGGGGACGACTGAGTGACTTCATTTTCACTTTTCACTTTCGTGCATTGGAGAAGGAAATGGCAACCCACTCCAGTATTCTTGCCTGGAGAACCCCAGGGACAGAGGAGCCTAGTGGGCTGCCGTCTATGGGGTCGCACAGAGTCGGACACAACTGAAGTGACTTAGCAGCAAAAAGATGTAGATAGTCAAGTTGAGAAACTGTTGTGAGAACTCTGTGAAAAGAAGGCTTAAGATGTGATGCTTTGGTTGACTGAGTTTTTCAGCTACCTTGGAGTTGAGCAGTAATCTTAAAAAACAAAACAAAACATCTGGCTTTCAAATCTCTCCTAAGTATCTGTTCACATTTCTGTATTAGCAGTTTCATGAAGAAAACTGAGTGTTGGCTCACTTAAAATAATTGAGAGCCAGATTTGTTCTTAAGCTTTCATTTATAGGACTCTGATTCTGGGATCTTCGCCTGTGATCAGTGTATGATCATCATTAGCTATTTTAAAAAAATTGACTTGAAAAATAAACAATTTATGCTGTCTCTTTAAAAGACGAAGAGGAGGAAAAAGCCTTTTTTGAGAGTTGTTTTCCCTCAGATTAAAATATTCTTAAGAGGTATTAACAAAATTTATCATCTTCTTGTTTTCAATAATAATTGGATAATAAATCACTGCAAACTTTTAAAGAATGGTGATAAAATAGCTAACATTCATTGAGTCCTTATTATATCCCAGTCATTTGTAGTACTCCTTTTTAAACCTTGAATAACCCTCTAAGATGAGTCTTACTTTTGAGGAAACTGAGGCTCGAAGAGTTTAATGTATTTGTCCAAGTTGGACAGCCACAAGTGGTAGAATCAGGACTTTAACTTCATTCTCATGACATCTTCCCCAGAATAGCTGTCTAATATGACCTGCACATGCAGTAAAGAATTCAGATATATAGGAAAAGAAAAATCAGGCTTATAGAGAAAATAAGGGGAGAGACAGTTTTCATTCATGAAAGTTGCAAATTTCTTTTTTTTTTTTTAATTGAAATTTAGTTGATTTATAATATTGTTATTTTTAGGGGTATAGCAAAGTGATTCAGTTGTATATATACACATACATACAACTGAATCACTTTGCTATACCCCTATATACACATATATACACACATATATATACACATACATACAACTGAATCACTTTGCTATACCCCTATATACATATATATATACACATATATATACACATACATACAACTGAATCACTTTGCTATACCCCTAAAAATAACAATATTATAAATCAACTAAATTTCAATTAAAAAAAAAAGAAATTTGCAACTTTCATGAATGAAAACTGTCTCTCCCCTTATTTTCTCTATAAGCCTGATTTTTCTTTTCCTATATATCTGAATTCCTTACTGCATGTGCAGGTCATATTAGACAGCTATTCTGGGGAAGATGTCACGGGAACGAAGTTAAAGTCCTGATTCTACCACTTGTGGCTGTGTGTATGTGTTTTCAGATTATTTTCCATTATAGATTATTACAAGGTATTGAAAATAGGTCCTTGTGCCATATAGTAGATCTTTATTGTTTATCTGTTTTACATATAGTAGCTTGTATCTGTTAATTGCATATTCCTCATTTATCCCTCCCTTTTCCCCCTTTGTTAACTATAAGTTTGTTTTCTATATCCAAGTCTGTTTTTGTTTTGTGTATAGATTCCTTTGTTTTTAGATTCCATGTATAAGTGATATTGTATAATAATTGTCTTTTTTGAGTTACATCACTTACTGTGATATTCTCTAGGTTTCTCTATGTTGTTGCAAATGGCAGTATTCTTTTTTAATAGCTGAGTAGTAGTCTACTGTGTGTATACATCACGTCTTCTTAAACCAATTGTCTGTTGATGGGAACTTGGGTCGTTTTCATATCTTGGCTATTGTAAGTAGTGCTGCTATGAACATTGGGATGCATGTATCTCTTTGACTTAGAGTTTTTGTTTTTTTCCAATGTTTTTTGTTTTTGATTCAGCATAATTCAGTTCAGTTCAGTCGCTCAGTCATGTTCGACTCTTTGCAACCCCATGAAGCCTGCCGCATGCCAGGCTTTCTTGTCCATCACCAACTCCTGGCACTGGCTCAAACTCGTGTCCATTGAGTTGGTGATGCCATCCAACCATCTTATCCTCTGTTATCCCCTTCTCCTCCTGCCTTTACTTTAGCTTTTATTTTGCTTTATTACTTTATTTTTAAATTAAAAAATTTTTTTGTTACTTTTATTACTTGATTACTTTAGCTTTTATTTTGCTTCTTCTGAATTTTCCAGTAAAATTAAATGCACTTTACAGAGTGTTAAGATATGGATCCTGATTTGTAGCAGTGTAATAGGGCCAAATTAAAAGACACTTACTCCTTGGAAGGGAAGTTATGACCAACCTAGATAGCATATTCAAAAGCAGAGACATTACTTTGCCAACAAATGTCCGTCTAGTCAAGGATATGGTTTTTCCAGTGGTCACGTATGGATGTGAGAGTTGGACTGTGAAGAAGGTTGAGTGCTGAAGAATTGATGCTTTTAAACTGTGGTGTTGGAGAAGACTCTTGACAGTCCCTTGGACTGCAAGGAGATCCAACCAGTCCATTCTAAAGGAAATCAGTCCTGGGCGTTCTTTGGAAGGACTGATGCTAAAGCTGAAACTCCAGTACTTTGGCCACCTCATGCGAAGAGTTGACTCATTGGAAAAGACTCTGATGCTGGGAGGGATTGGGGGCAGGAGAAAAAGGGGACGACAGAGGATGAGATGGCTGGATGGCATCACCGACTTGATGGATGTGAGTTTGAGTGAACTCTGGGAGTTGGTGATGGACAGGGAGGCCTGGCGTGCTGTGATTCATGGGGTCACAAAGAGTCAGACACGACTGAGCGACTGAACTGAACTGAATAGGGCCAAATTACTACTCACTCAAAAGACGTGGATTACTTAATCTTTGTAATTTCTCTTAACTCTAAGTACCTGATACTCCAGTTAGAAAACATCTTGTTGGGATAGAGACGTGGAACCTTACCTCACTGTACTCTTCAAGCTGACTTTAAAAAATCAGGGATAGTTTTGAGAATTACAGTGTGTTTTGTATTTTAGGATTGTTACAATGATTGTTTCTTTAAACTAGAGGTGAGCCTGGTGAGAGTTCAGTGCAGTTAAGCTTTTGCCCACCACCTAATGAAATAAGTATCATCTCAATTGCATAAATAAGAAAAGTAGGGTTCAATGAAAGTGGAAATTGTTTCTTAAACTTGTTATTCTAACATCTAGAGTAGTGCTTTGCATATAGTAGTATGCTTTGCATACTTCAATAAGTATTAAATGATTAAAGCTTACAGATAGGAAATGACTTGTTCAAAGTTCTGAGTTGGGATCTGAACGCTAGTGTGACTGTATTCTTTAAACAAGTTTATAAAAACTGTGACACAACTTATATATATGTATGTATATGTGTAGTTTAAAGAATAAAGGTAAATCCATGTGCCTAACACTCAAGAAATAGAACATTTAATTTCTCTAAAGCCCTCCTCTATGCCTTTTTCAAATTGCTTTTTTTTCCCCATTGAAATCACATTTTTAATTTTACCTTAATTGTATATCCTTGCTTAAAGCTATGTTTTTTTATTACACAGTGTTGATGCTGTAAATTGGTATGTAGAATGGACTTTGAATCGCTGTTCTTACAAAGTAACAGAAAGTGAGCAATGTATTTTCTTAATGTTTGGTTATTTGGGACTGATTCCAGATTTCTTCCTGTTTCTAAAGTGTGTGATTTAAGGGCCATATGGGTATAAATTACGAAATAGGGAAGTCTCACAATTTTTGATTTATTCATAGCAGTGTGTTTCTTCTTGCTTGTATCTGTGGTTCATTGTATTAGGCCTATGGCCTTCTAGGTGGACTAGGAATTCATTGATCCACTAAACAATAAAATCCATGTGAGCAGCGAGTTTGTTTATTTTTATTGTCACAAAATGCCAATCTCAGAGCCTCATTTTCTCAGCTATAAAATGGAGGTCCTAATAGTACCTACTTCATTCAGTTGAAAGGATTAAAGTAAAATGCTTAGTGCTTGGGATAAGAAAGTTCTCAAATAATAGGGGTTGTTATTGTTTTGAAAGGTTTAATTTTTTTAAAGAGAAGATTTAGGTTCACAGCAAAATTGGGAGGATGATACAGAAATTTCCTGGATATGCCTACCTCATACCTGCACAAGCTCTCCTATTATCAACATCTCCCATGAATGTGGTATGTTTGTTACAATTGATGAACCTACATTAACTTGTCATAATCACCCATAGTCCATTGTTTATGTCATGGTTCACTCTTGGTGTTGTATATTCTGTGAATTTAGATAAATGTATAATGACATATATCCATCATTATAGTATACAGAGTATTTTCACTGCTCTAAAAATTTCGTGTTCTACCTGTTTAACCCTCCCTGTTGTCCACTCGATGATCCCCACCACTGATCTTTTTACTCTCCAGTTTTGCCTTTTCCAGATTGTCATATATTGATAGTTGGAATCATATTGGTATGTAGCCTTTTCAGATGAGTTTCTTTCACTTAATCATATTGTTTAATGTCTTTCCATGGCTTGATGCCTCATTTCTTTTTAGTGCTGAATAATATTCCATGGCCTGGATGTGTCATGGTTTATGTATCCATTGACTTACTAAAGGACATCTTGGTTGCTTCCAGGTATTGACAGTTATGAATAACATTTCTAATAAACATTCACATGTTGGTGTTCATGTGGAGATAAGTTTGCAGTTCCTTTGGGTGAATATCAAGGAGCCTGATTGCTGGATTTTATGGCAAGAGTCTGTTTAGTTTTGTAAGAAATCACCAAGCTATCTTCCAAGTTAGCTGTACCACTTTGCACTCCCACTACCAACGAATGAGAGTTCCTGCTGCTCTGTATCCTCACCAGCATTTGGTGGTGGTGGTGTTCTGAATTTTGGCCATTCTAAAGGTGTACAGCGGTGTGTGGTGTATCATTGTTTTAATTTGCATCTTCCTGATTACATATTATGTGGAGCATCTTTTCTTATGTTCATTTGCCATCTGTGTATCTTCTTTGGTGAGGTTTCTGTTAAGATCTTCTGCCCATTTGTTAAATTGGGTTGTTTGTTTTCTTATGTTTGAGCTTTAAGAATTCATTGTATATTTTGGATTACAGTCCTTTATTGAATGTGTCTTTTGTAAACATTTTCTTCCAGTCTATAGCTTGTTTTTCTTGTTTTCCTGATATTGTCTTCGGCAGAGCAGAAGTTTTTAATTTTGATGAAGTTTGGCTAATCAATCATTTCTTTCATAGGTCCTGTTTGTGGTCATCAAGATGCCCAAGATCATAATCTATAGTTTTGTATTTTACATTTAGGTCATGATCTATTTTGAGTTAATTTTTGTGAGGCATGAAGGAAAGATTCAGTATGTGTCTATATTCAGTATTTTGCGTGTGGATGTCCAGTTGTTCCAGCTCTATTGGTTAAAAGAGACCATTTTTGCTCCATTGTATTGCCTTTGCTACTTTAGCAAAGATCAGTTGACTAATTTTTGTGGGTCTGTTTCTGGGCTATCTGTTGATTCATTGATCCATTTGTCTGTTCTTTCATCAGTGTCATCCTGTGTTGGTTTCTATAACTTATGATCAGTCTTGAAGTCAGTTAATGTTAGTCTTCAGATTTTGTTTTTTTTCTTCATATTGTGTTGGCTATTCTGGGCCTTTTGCCTCTCTGTGTAAACGTTAGAATCAGTTTGTTGATATGCACAAAGTAACTTGCTGGTATTTTTTGTATTATTGTGTTGAATCTTTAAATCAAGTTAGGAAGAACTGACATCCTGACAGTATTGAGACTTCTGATTTGTGAACATGGAATATATCTTTATTTATTTAATTCTTTGATTTTGTTCATCAGAGTTTTGTAGTTCTCATGTAGTTCTTGTATTTATTTTGGTTAGATTTATTCCAGAGTATGTTTTATTATTAATAAAATGATATTTTATTAATAATTTAATTAATATTTATCGGAGAAGGCAATGGCACCCCACTCCAGTACTCTTGCCTGGAAAATCCCATGGATGGAGGAGCCTGGTAGGCTGTAGTCCATGGGGTCGCTGAGTTGGACACAACTGAGCGACTTCCCTTTCACTTTTCACTTGCATGCATTGGAGAAGGAAATGGCAACCCACTCCAGTGTTCTTGCCTGGAGAATCCCAGGGACGGCAGAGCCTGGTGGGCTTCCATCTATGGGGTTGCACAGAGTCGGACACGAGTAAAGTGACTTAGCAGCAATTTATTATACTGTTATTTTAAATTACTATGTTATTTTTATTTAACACAAGATATCCTATCTGTGTAGAACTCTAATGTCCAACAGTTGTTATCTGTCTAATGCAGCTGAAAAATGGGAAGTACAACAAACTAGCCAGAGTAGATTTCTCAGAATCCATGCATTCAAACTTAAATATTTTATTTATGGGAAAGCTCTTAGCTTATACCCTATGTGCTTTGGTTTGCCCTGAAGATTTTTCTGTATTATATTGATCAGCACAGTTGATTATGTTGATAACTTCAAATCATTGCATTAGATTGTTTTTGCCGAGAATGGCAGAAGCCCAATGAAATCTGGCTTGAGCAAAATAGGGAATTTATTGGTTCTCAGTATTGAGAATTGGCACTGGTAAAACTGGCTTTGGATTTTGCTGGATCTAGGTGTTCTGCATATAGTTTCAAAGATTTGTCATATCTTTAGCTCTTGGTTTTTTGTCTTCTGTATGCATTTCTGGGCAAGTGGTCCCTATATGATGGCAAAGATGGCTACTAGCAAATCCAAAATTTGTATCTACCAGTTTAGTCACCCAAGTGGAAAAAGAGTATCTTATATTATTTTGAGCCATTAACCCAAAGACCATTGTAATAGGCCTCGTTTGGGTCATAGACTGCTCTGTGAACCGATCATGGTGGTTTTGAGTGGGTGACTTTGAGATGCCGATTGAGGAGTGAAGGAGTGTGTATGTGGGAGGCCTATTCAGTGCCGTTTGGGTTCTGTAGCTGAGAATGGGGCAGGGTTGTTCCCCAGAGGAAAATCTGGTGCTATTACCAGTGGAAGGGAGAATGGATGGATGCTAGGCAGCCAAAATAAATGTTCACTGCAGTCATCAGAAAAATGTTTTATTAAAATATACTTTTCAAAAAAGCAGTGAGATATAATATAGTTTAGAATTATAACCAAAATGATGAAGTTTCAGTGCTGAAAAAAATGTGTATCTTCAGCTTTCTCAAAAACTGTGATATAAGTCTTATTTCCCCAGGAATCTACATGACTGAGTTTTATACATTTAATTTTTGGTTACAGTTTTAATCACTTATTCTTTGAGCTCTTACTTTAGGTTCATCGCTGTGCTAGACTCTAGAAAGTGGAATATGAGCTCTGTAAGACAGAACTGGACCTCATGTTTTAACTGCTTAGGAAACTTTATTTAACCTTTAGGAAATTATATTCTAGCCTTGGAACTTATTTTGGTGTTATTTCACAACACATTTCATTTCCTTCTTTATGTTACATTGATAACATGCAATCTCCCTAAAGGCTTTTATTAGAAAAATAAATCTTCAGGAAAGCTATCACTATGAGCTTGCTTTGCCCAGCAGGAAAGTTTAAGAAATTGCTTGATTTAAGACTTTTTTTTTAACCTTTAATGTTTCTTAGGCATTAGAATTTTATGTTATCACAAAGCCTTATTTGAAAATAGATGCAGATGAATTACTGTCTAGGTTATAACAATGTCTATTGGGTTGGCCCAAAAGTTCATTCAGGCTTTTCTGTAAGATGTTGCAGAAAAACCTGAGCAAACTTTTGGGCCAACTCATATCTTCATGAATAATTTGTAATAAAAAACAATGTAGTGGAGAGACTGTAGTCTTTGAAGTCAGATTTCTTGTGCCACCAACTAATTCTTTGACCATGGGAAAATTATTTAAACTGATTCTAGTTTGCTTGTTGTTTAAAGGAACCTTATATCTATTTGTTGGTGAATTACAGACAGTATTGTCTACTTAAAAAAAAGCATAATGTTAGAGTTGTGAGTTAAGTTTTATTTGGGTCAGTGAGGACTGCAGCCTGGGAGGCAGCACCTCAGATAGCTTTGAGAACCTGTTGCAAAGAGGTAAGGGGGAGGACAGTATATATGTGATTTTGGTAAAGAGGGAGTACATGCAATCAAGCATGTTTATTTTTTATAAAATTTCTGCTGGTCTCATGAAGTTTCTGCAAGTCACGAGAAACTGTTGTCACCATGAAGTATTTTAGTATTTTTCTAGATATGAGGAGATACAAGAATTGGGCTCATAAAATCAGCTCCTGAGAACATCTGACTGTCTGAAGATCTATCCTGCCGGTTTTCCTGGAGCACAGATTGCCTCATTCCTGCTTTCCACCCTAAACTCCTTCAGCGGGCTGTTGGAGGTCAGCAGCTGTGGCAGCATGTGATTTAATCCTTGTAGAGGTAGATGGCAAGTGCCAGTTTCTGGTTGACATTATGTATTAAAATGCATAACGCAGAAACAAGTACAAATTAGGCTTTCTTGTGATGACCTAATTCAACATCATCCTTAAAACAGAAACAAAAACCCAAACTTCAAACCACAATAAACTCCAAACAATGAAACCTCCCACAATTGTGATTTTTAAGAGGTTAAATCTCCCTTCTGATACAATTAAATTCCTTTTTGAAAGGGTTCAAAATACTAGAACAATAGTGAAGATATTAAACTTGATGAAAAGGAAACTGTCTGGATGACCAGTTTTCTATTTCAGAAAATGTGGGATTAATTCTGAGTTCTTTCCAGAAAAGTACACTTTGGACACATGGATAATTTCCAGTGAGTAATGTATATATTTTTTTCTTCACTTATGTCACAGTTGTCCTCAACTACCAGAGATTTTTGTTCTTTGGTCTGTCTAGTTGTGAGAAGAGCCACATGCCAAGAAAGTAAGTTGGTATCAGAGATTTATTAAAAGAGCTCATTTCTGGAATATGGTCAATAGTTAGTGTATATTTAGCTCAGTTTTCTGTTCTCAGTGGTAATCATCACTGATACTCAGAATGTTGAAATTGACTTGTAGAACATCACAGGAAGAGAGTGCCATTAGGTTTGTTAGGTTGTACTTGCTATGAATGAAAAATTGACCGAATTATTTGGGGAAGATTTTCTACAAAGGCTGAAATGAAAAATATTTTCATCATGGCTCTCAATGAAATAGAAAATCAGCTCAGCATAACATTTAGTTTATTCCTCTTCCTGATAAATTTTTTGGTTAATAGAAGTTCTTATCTCTCTTCCCCGTAAAACTTCAAAAATATTATTAGCAAAAATCTGGTTAAGAGCTTGGTTTCTAGGATTAGATCATCTGGGTTCAAATTCCAACTCCACTTATGACTTATTCCCTGTGTGATTTTGGGCAAATTACTTAGTCTCTGTCCTTGTCTTAGTTTCTTTTCTAAATTGTAAAATGGGGATGAAATTGATAGTACTTGATAGTGTTATTGCAAAGGTTAAGTGATAAAATATTAAAGAATTAAGCACAGGATACTGCACAGAGCACCTCTCAGTCTGAACTGTGTTTTATAAGTTGGATTCATTTGTTTTGATCCTTCGAACTAGAAGTTGAGGGTCATTGGGGGTCTGAACTGAGGAAATGTCACCTCTTCATATTGAAGGCTCGTTCCTTCTATACTGTGATAACAGGGCATTGAGACCAGATCTAAGGCAGTTCTAGGCCCAGGGCATTTGGAAGGCTTGACTAGGTCCTTTCTTACGTCTAGCAACCTTAGCAAGTCCGGATTAGGTTTTGAAAAAGTTCTTAATCCTAGAGGTTGGACCCTGGAACAAGCCGACCTAATTTTTCTTGGGTTTGCTGAATGGAGATTGAATTTACTCAGGTTTTATTTGAGCTGCTCTGGGTCTGCTGTAGGATTAAAGTTCGGGCCTAGACCCATTATAAGTTGAGATTTAGGGCTGTTCACTACTACATTTTCTCCATTTTGTTTAGAAAGATCTTTTTTTTTTTTTTTTTTAATCATATTTTACCCATTCAGCAATTTTTATTAAAGTTTGCTGTGTGATAGGTGCTGGGGAAGGGTCCCAGGAGGCATTTCAGACAGAAGGCAAAGCATTTGCGGACCCATGGAGGAATAGTTTATTTCTTTTTACTAGTTAAAAAAATATGACTCTTAGGCAGATTCTGATTAGCCTGAGAGACCCTGTGCTACCACACTGTCAGTTCTGAAAGGGCAGAGGTCTTTGTTTATTCAGTTCATTGATGTGTGCCCAGCACCTAGACACCTAGACAGTGAGTGGGACATGGTAAGCACTCAGTACCTATTTGTTGGGCAAATGAATGAAATGACACAATTGCAGCTGTTTATAGCAAACCTTGATATTTTGATTAGTCTCTGCAGTTTTATTGTTGATAAATATCTCATTTACAGTAGGTTGAACGGCTGCTCAATTCGCTGTATTCTGTTTTTTAATGGAAATCCTCAGGTCGAACTAGAGGGAGGGGATTTATATTAGAAGCAAGTTATATTGCAGTTTTCTCTCTAGTGGTTTTTCTGGAAGATGTTATTCTGCCTTTTCTACGAACAGAGGTGCTCAGGATAAGTTTAGAGGAAAGCGCACTTACACTTGTCTCACTGGGTGAGGAATGCCTTTTCCTCTTCATTTAGTACATGTCCATCAGACTTCCCAGAGTACAATGAAGCATTTACTTCAAGCCTCGGCAACAGCCCATACTTTTTGCATTTTAGGCTTTTTCTGCTGCCCCTGGGAAACTGCCTGGTGGTCCGGCATCATGAGAATTTGTCTCAGTAAAAGCTGCCCACTCTGTCTTCTGGCTGGAGCAGTGGGTGTAGTGGAAGGAGCTGTGGAGCTGGGTCTGAATTATGGCTCCACAGCTAGTAACCTTGGGGAAGTTTTTTTTGTTTGTTTTTTTACTTGCAAATATGTTTGTTAATGTTTATCTTTTAGAGTTGCTGTGAAGAGTAAATAAAATACTAACTATAAAATAACAGCGCCTCATTTGTTTTCTTTAGTTCTGTCCAGTCATTGTTCTCTGCTCTTTCAGCCTCCTGACATGAAAGAACACCTGTATTATTTTTCATAGCTTGGAGGACTGTGGAGTCTTTGAAATGCTTGATAATGATTTTCTGTATTTTTAAAATTTATTTTGATGAGCAATGTGGAGTTTTATTATTTCCTAAGACATGGAAAAGCTGTGTAACAAAAAGATGTACATACTTGATTTAAAAAAGAAAAAACTTCTGTGCATAATTTAAAAGTTTTCCAGATATGAACTTAAACTGAGTTTTCCAAAACAGTGCCTTTGCCTATGGAGGGCATAGCATGTTTTTGTGTTTACATGTTAGTGAGTGTGAGAGACAAGAGAGTGGGGAGGAAGAGAGAGAGAGAGGGAGCAAATGAGAATGAAAATATATGTGTGGTGAAAGAGATATTTTAGCCTGCTTTTGTAACTTTAGCTTTGCTATGCAATGTGCCAAAAGTTATTTCTCCCTAGAGAGTGTCTCTTTCAACAGTTTGTGCAGGCAGCATAAATTCTCACTTGGAGTTCAGGGAAGATGGTAATACAATTTAGTACAACCACAGTATTTTTTTTTTTTTAACTTGTTAGAAACCAAAATGTGATTGCAGTGGCAAAGTTGTCAGCGCACTCAAGTTTAACAAGTGTTCGAAGGATTAGTAAAGGAAATGTAGTTTACTCTACAGCTTTTATGACAAAGAATTTAAAAGGTTTTGCTCTAAGCCCCACCATGTGTTTCTTCCTTTTCTCCAAAACATACCTCTAAGTTGAAAAGAGAGATGAATCTCTTAGGGAGAAACTATTAACTCTGAGGGAGTTTATCATTGTTAGAGAGGAAGCGGAGCATTTACATTTGAATTGACTCTGAGTGTAGTTTGTGCCTTAATCTTGTTCCTCCTAGAAGTTGGTGAGGAGTTTAAGTACTTCCTACTTTGTGTTCTGGTCCTTGTAGCGCCATCCTTATTTTCTCGGGGATCATAAATTTCCTAATTCAAAGTAAGCAAACTTCTAAGACTCTTGTGCTTTGGCTTTGCATGGAAGTACTTTCTGTGGTGGTCATAGTCATCTAAGTAGGACCATTGGCCAGAATTGTCTCATTTTCACAGCACTGATGATCACACTAAAAGTACTATCAAAAAGACAAAATTTTATAGGAAGTTTAGAATAAAATCGCCTCTATTGCAGTCCCACTCTCAGGTTTTGAATACTCCCATTTGATAACCTTGCAGGTATGCATTTTTATTTTTTTTAATTTTTATTATTCTTTTTTGGTGTACATTTTTAATGAAAAAAAGTAAGACCTTAAGATGATTATCATAGGGACTTCCTGGCAGCCTAGTGGTTAAGACTCCATGCTTCCACTGTAGTAGGGTACGGGTTTGATCCCTGGTTGGGGAGAACTAAGATCCCACATGCCCTGCGATGTAGACTCCCCTAAAAAGTTGGTTATCTTAAACATTTTGATTTTTGAAGGTTCCATCAGAGCCTTAGAGTTTGATTAACCAGTTCCCTGTTGTTATACATATATTAATAAATTCAGCCCCCTTTTAAAGAAGACAAATTATATTACTCTCAAGTTATAAATTGTGGCTAAATTTTTGGTTATTGTTCAGTTGCTCAGCCGTGTCCGACTCTTTGCAACCCTCTGGACTGCAGCATGCCAGGCTTCCTTGTCCTTTGCCATCTCTTGGAGTTTGCTCAAACTCATGTTTATTGAGTTGGTGATGTCATCCTCTGTTGGATGGATCACTGACTCAATGGATATAGCTGTGACTGGACATTTTTGGTATTGCCTTTTTTTTTTGGCAGGAACGGCTTAGGGCAATGGAGAGGCAGATAGAGGAATAGAGGACTGAGAAGGGCTGTGTCAAAGACAAACTGTTACAGATGGAAATTGTTAACAATAAAGTATTATTTTAGTATTTTGCTCTGTGATGAATTAAAGTACCATTTGTTTAAAAAAATTAGTTATATTTTAGGGATTCTTAGGTGTGCATTTAATGCTCGTTTCTACTAGTGTTTATTTCACTTTCTTATTTTACTTGAATGGCGTTCTGCTGGTGGAGGATTTAGGTCATTTTAGCCTAAAGAAAATAGAAATCATCTATCTGAAAGACATGTTGATGAGAGAAATTTTTTGTATTTGCTCTCATGTCTTGTTAGACAGCTGTGTCCTAGACTGGAGTTAGCTTTTGTAGCAGCTGTGAAGTCCTCACCTTACATAAAATGTTCCCAGTGAAAATTTGTTTCTGTGACTTGAGAACTGTCATTCAAACCCATCCCAAAGAAACAGGGTGTGTATAATACTTAATGGGTGTCAGATGAGGAAATCTTATTGGAGCTATGGTTTAATTAAATCCAATGCCTTCTCCACCCCCTGCCCTCCCCCCCCCCTTCTTTTTTCAAAGGAGTTAGTAAGTTAGAGGTTGGGGAAGTAGCCTATGTTTGTTCCTTAGAGATTGGGACAGGAATTTTGCCTTTGCTGAAAGAGCTTGTGTAGTAAGGGACTAGCTTAAAAATGATTTGCCTGGCATTTGCACTGGGCATATTTGGAAAGGAAAGCCTCTTTGCATTGTGCATTTAAAAGAGTGTCTGTAAGCGTGCTTAGAAAATGGCAGCTTTTTGCTGGTCTTGGCTGTCAATGTCTTGCTGCTACTGGCTGTGTTTAACCAGAAAGGGAAACTCAGACTAGAAAAAGTCTCACTCCCAAGACTTTACAAGAAAACCCCTCTTTGTTGATTTATATATATATATTTTAAAGGAGCTTGACATCTTCATCAAGTTCACAGTGGGCTTGCTTTGTTTGCTTTCTCTTGAATGCTTGATAAGATTTTTCTTCTATTGTTTTGTGCAGCAAGAACAGATCTTTCCATGGCTGGGGTGGGTTTTTTGTAAATCCACAATATGGTCATTGTCTGGTGGTGAATAATTGTGGCTGCTTTTTGTACAACCAGAACTAAGGCTTTGGCTGTGAACAGATTCCTTCTTAGCGTGAAAAGGGACTAATCCATGTAAATACAGCCCCAAAATAAAGCTTTACAGAAAAAGGGGAAGGCCGCTAAGCAGGAGGGCACAGGTCAGCAATTTAACCTTTAACCTAACAAATAAGAAGCATGAAAGTTCCAGAATTGGTTTACAAAAGAAAGCTCCTGTGATCTGTCAGTTTTTCTTTTCAGGAGGGAACTGGGTGAGAGATCTGACTGACAGCTAGTGCCTTTTAACTGCAGACTGAAATTAACTGCCAAATTGAAACTTGAATATTTGAAGGAGAATTTTTCTAAATAAATTGAGATGTCAGAATAGACTGTGTAAGCATTGGTCAGGATCTTACATGTGTTCTTTACCCTTGAAGTGGGGGCATAGGCATTGGACTAGACTACCTTTAAGATCCCTTCCAAGTTTAATAGTCTGTGGTCTGACTCTTACCAGTCAAATTAGACATGAACTTTGCAGTTTAATGGCCAGATGAAACTCTTTCTTTTTTCTAGTATTATCACTGATACCCTTTGTATACTTTTCATGGCTCCATAAATTAATTGCAGCCTTTACTAAAGATTTGTTAAGAACTTTTTGTACATATAATTAATGTTTTCCACAAAATAGCCATCTTGAGATTCCATAATATGGACAACTTTTACAACCTGATGCACTGTTAGAAACTCTATTATGCCATGTGGAGCACTGTAAAGCAGAGGACACAGGCTTTCTTTCAGGGGCTGCTGTTTTGTTCAACATGCTTAGGCATTATTAGCAGATACAATTGAGGAAGTTAAAGCAGCGGAAAGTGAAGCATAGGTGTTTATTAGGCAATGCAGAGAGGAAGTGGGAAACTGAAAAATGAGAGATTGCTATTTCCTGCATGGACTTGAAGAGTTAAGAAAATAAGGTTTGTGGTTAGTGGTAAGCTTTACTTTTATGCTGTTATACTCATTTACAAACTTTGCAAACAGTTTGTATTTGTTTAATCACAACAGGTAATCTTGTTAATGAGTGTTAGTTTTTGCTTAAAGCATAATGCATCTGAAGTAAGCTCTTCTATTTCGCTATAGAGAATTCTGTAACTGATAAAAACTTTAATTACTGAGAATCATTCAGATTAAAAAGAAACAATGAACTAATAACTTTAAAGTAGGCTCCCTGTAGATTAATAAGAATAGTAATTATACTGTGTAACTCCACTGCAGAAACAAAGTCCCAGGGATGAGTCTGTTTTATTTTTTCAGTTGTCCATAGTATGACTTGCAGCTTGTTCAACGCTTGTTCTTTCCAAGGGCCTATTGGCCTGTCTGTTTCCCTTAGGTCTTTAGAGACCAGAGACAACACAATGTTGCAGATTAAAATTAGCTTAAAGTTAAGCGGCTACCTTCAATTAGCTCAGGCGTGCACCCTCTTTTTCCGAGCTTATTAGTATAGCCTCCTAACTGTCCTTTATGTTTTCCTTCACATCCATATTTAATGTTGTCATCTGAGGGATCTTTCAAAAGCACAGCTGAGACCACATTACTCCCGTTCTTATACTTTTCTGTCTTCTTTTCACCATAAGCTACAGTCAAGCTCATTAGCAGAGCAAATGAGATCTTCTGTGATCTATCCCCTACCTATCCCAGCTTCATCCTAGCCCACTCCTCTACTTATGCATTTTCCAATATATCCCAACCCAATTTTATGCATGTTTTCTATTTCCATATCATATTTAGTTTCCCCAAAATGTATGAAGGGCTGATATCTTTAAAGGGTGATCTAATGATGATACTTTGAAAATAGCTATCATTTTTTAGGCTTCACACTTTGTAAACAACCCCATGTTCTTTTATTTGATCTTCATAGCAACAGTACCTAATGGACAGTGTTCTTTGAGAGGTGTTCCATAAATAATTGGATGAATGAGTGAATGAACGTGTAAACCATGGAGTCAGAAAACTGAAATTATGGTCCAAATTCACCTACTTATCGGCCTTGTAATTTTGGATACATAATTTGACCTCTCTGAACGTATTTATTAACCTGCGAAATTAAGTCTGTGCCAGTCTTGATTGTTATTGTGGATGGTATGAGGACTGAGTGAAATAATGTACAGTAAATACAAATGCTTTTCAAACTGTAAACCCATGCAAATGTTTGTTACTATTGTTAATTTTCTTAATTTATTCTATAAATGAAGAGAAAGCATTCATGGTTGTAGATAGATTTGTGTTTTAATGATTTTAAAAACATAAGAACTTTTATTATTTATACTGTGTAAAAATATAAGCTCATTTTGATAGCAAACAGAAAATGATATACCCGTGTTTTCTTTCAAAAGGAAAACGTCAGATTTATACTACTGGTCAGTGCTAACGAAGGAAGCTCAGACTGTATGGTAGACGGGCGTCCGTGCAGTGTTCACAGGCTCCTCTTTGCTGTATGTTCTCTGTGGCCCTCAGGAACCTTAGGGCTATATGCCTTCTAGCTCTGTGTGCTATATGCAGCTTTCTTAGTAAGCTAGTATCTTCATATGCATTTTTTATTATGCACTTTTACATAATATTGTTTCCCCTGACTTTATTTCCCCCCCTTTTAATCTTCCCTTTGTCTTTAGTCCCTCAGTTTACACGTGTGTTTTTTATTTTTATTTATTTTTTGGCTGCACTGGGCTTTCTCTAGTTGCAGTAAGTGGGAGCTACTCTTTTGCTGTGTTGCGTGGGCTTCTCATCACAGTGGCTTCTCTTGTTGTGAAGCGCCAGGCACATGGACTTCACTAGTTGCAGCTCGCAGGCTCAAGAGTGTGGGCTCAGTATTTGGGGCACACTGGCTTCGCTACTCCATGATGTGTGGAATCTTTCTGGACCTGGGATCAAAGCCATGTTCCCTGCATTGGCAGGCAGATTCCTATCCACCAGGGAAGTCCTTCATGTGTACTTTTTTAAATCATTTTAACTATATGTATGCTTTCAAAAGTCATCTCAGATTGTTTCTGGAAAGTGATGGAGTATAAACTCTCCCAGTGTGATCTCAGTCATACCTTGGTTTCTGCTATCACCTAGAGACCAACAGTTTCTCAGTCTATCTCTCTGGCCCAGACTCCTGGGTGCCAGACTTGGCTTCTCTGCCAGCGGCTGCTTCTCAATGTCCCAGAGGTTCTTCAAATTGAATTAGCACCCCTTTCCCCCAATCTTCTACCCCAACTCCTGGCCAGAGTGGAGTGGCCACACCTAGCAAAACAAAACTGAAGAGCCAATCCTAAAAGCTGTTAGTTCTTTCCTAAGGCTTTGTTGAATGGCACTGATACTCATTCATTTGCTTACACTCCCAGAAACCTGAAAGTCAAGATTCTCCCTACATTCACTTAAACCACAGTATCTTTCCCCATGTTTTTAAAAAGCTTTAAAAATATTTTAAACAATTTCAAAGTTATAGAAAAGTTGTAATTACATTTCAAGCAAGTCTATGCCTCCCCCTAATCCAAACCACTTGAGAATAAGTTGCAGACCTTCCCCTCAAAAATTCAATATTTGATGGAAACAGGGCAATTCTCCTGTATATAACCACAATATACTCATGGAAACGAGGAAACTAACATTGATATAGTACTGCCATCTAATTCCCAGTTTTGCCAGTTCCCCCAGTTTTTGTTGTTCAATCACTCAGTTGTGTCTGATTCTTTGTGATCCCATGGGCTACCTCACGCCAGCCTTCCTTGTCCTTCATCATCTCCTTAAACTCATGTCCATTGAGTTGGTGATGCCTTCAAACCATCTCATCCTCTCACCTTCCCTTCTCCTCCTGCCTTCAATCTTTCCCAGCATCAGGATCTTTTGCAGTGAGTTGGCTCTTCGCATCATGTGGCCAAAGTATTGGAGCTTCAACTTCAGCATCAGTCCTTCCAGTGAATATTCAGGGTTAATTTCCTTTAGGATTGACCGGTTTGATCTCCTGGCAGTCCAAGGGACTCTAAAGAATCTTCTCCAACACCACAGTTCAAAGGCATCAATTCTTTGGCGCTCAGCCTTCTTTATGGTCCAACTCTCACATCCATACATGACCACTGGAAAAAACATAGTTCTGACTAGACAGACATTTGTTGGCAAAGTAACGTCTCTGCTTTTGAATATGCTATTAAGGTTTGCCATAGGTTTTCTTCCAAGGAGCAAGCATCTTTTAATCTCATGACTGCAGTCACCATCTGCAGTGATTTTGGAGCCCAAGAATAGAAAGTCTGTCAGTGTTTTCATTGTTCCCCCATCTGTTTGCCATGAAGTGATGGGATTGGATGCTATGATCTTCGTTTTGTGAATGTTGAGTTTTAAGCCAGCTTTTGCACTCTCCTCTTTGACCTTCCTCAAGAGGCTCTTTAGTTTGTCTTTTCTTTCTGCCATAAGGGTGGTGTCATCCGCATATTTGAGGTTATTAATATTTCTCCCAGCAATCTTGATTCCAGCTTGTGAGTCATTCAGCCTGGCATTTCACTTGATGTAATCTGCGTATAAGTGAAATAAGCAGGGTGACAGTATACAGCCTTGATATACTCCTTTCTCAATTTTGAACCAGGCTGTTGTTCCATGTCCGATTTTAACTGTTGCTTCTTGACCTGCATGCAGGTTTCTCAGGAGGCAGGTGAGGTGATCTGGTATTCCCATCTCAAAGAATTTTTCACAGTTTATTTTCCCAAAAATGGTCTTTAAAGCAATAGGATTCAATTTAGAATCACAAGCTGCATTTAGTTTCATGTCTCTTTAAGTCTTCCTCAGTTGACAACAGCTCTCAGTCTTGACTTGCATTATCTTGACATGTGAAGATTGCAGGCCTCAGTTAGTGTTTGTCTTATGTTTCCTTGTGGTTAGATTGAAGTTAAGCATTTAAGTGAAGGACAGGGAAGCCTGGCATGCTGCAGTCCATGGAGTTGCAGAGTCAGACACGAGTTAGCGACTGAACAACAACAGCAATGAGCATCTTTGGCAGGACGATCACAGAAGTGATACTTTGCTCTTCTCGTGTCGGATAGTGCACAATTTTGACTTGTCCCATTGCTAAGGATGATCACTTGATTAAGATAGTGATTAAGATAGTTTGCCAGGCGTCTCTATTGAAAAGTTTCTCTTTACATCTTTATAAGTGTTTTGGGGGAAAGTACTTTGAAATGATATAAATATTCCTTTTCTCTTTACACTTTCAGATTATTTGTATGTTTGACTTCAGACTCAGAATTTCCTTTTTTATTCAAGGTTATTATTGAATTTCCTAGACTATTTTAATGAATTGCATTATGCAGTTTGTTCCAACTTTGATCAGTAGGAACCAGCTTGAGAGGGCACTTTACTCTTTTGACACATCCTCACCATTCCTTGAGTACCTCTTTGCTTTCTGGCACAAGATGTTCCATGCTCATCTTTTATTTATTTATTTTTTTCTTAGCTCTGAAATCTGCCATATTTCCAAGGAGCTTTGGTTCTTTTAGTGGAGAATGCTAACCCAGATAACTACAATAGTGTGGTCACTCACCTAGAGCCAGACATCCTGAATGCGAAGTCAAGTGGGCCTTAGGAAATATCACTATGAACAAAACTAGTGGAGGTGATGGAATTCCAGTTGAGCTATTTCAAATCCTAAAAGATGATGCTGTGAAAGTGCTGCACTCAATATGTCAGCAAATTTGAAAAACTCAGCAGGTCTGTTTTCATTCCAGTCCCAAAGAAAGGCAATGCCAGAGAATGCTCAAAGTACTGCACAATTGCACTCATCTTGCTCAATAGCAAAGTAATGCTCAAAATTCTCCAAGCCAGGCTTCAACAGTACATGAACTGTGAACGTCCAGATGTTCAAGCTGGATTTTAAAAAGGCAGAGGAACCAGAGATCAAATTGCCAACATCTGTTAGATCATCGAAAAAGCATGAGAGTTCCATAAAAACATCTACTTCTGCTTTATTGACTATGCCAAAGCCTTTGACTGTGTGGATCACAACAAACTGTGGAAAATTCTCCAAGAGATGGGCATACCAGACCACCTGATCTGCCTCCTGAGAAATCTTATGCAGGTCAAGAAGCAACAGTTAGAACTGGACATGGAACAATGGACTGGTTCCAAATCAGGAAAGGAGTATGTCAAGGCTGTATATTGTCACCCTGCTTATTTAACTTATATACAGAGTACATCATATGAAATGCTGGGCTGGCTGAAGCATAAGCTGGAATCGAGATTGTCAGGAGAAATATCAATAACTTCAGATATGCAGATGACACCACCCTTATGGCAGAAAGTGAAGAGGAACTAAAGAGCCTCTTGATGAAAGTGAAAGAGGAGAGTGAAAAAGTTAGCTTAAAACTCAACATTCACAAAAGGAAGATCATGATTCAGTCCCATCACTTCATGGCAAATAAATAGATGGGGAAACAATGGAAACAGTGAGAGACTTTATTTCCTTGGGCTCTAAAATCACTGCAGATGGTGACTGCAGCCATGAAATTAAAAGACACTTGCTCCTTGGAAGAAAACCTATGACAAACCTAGACAGTATATTAAAAAGCAGAGACATTACTTTGCCAACAAAGGTCCATCTAGTCCAAGCTAGGGTTTTTCCAGTAGTCATGTATGGATGTGAGAGTTAGACTATAAAGAAAAATGAGTGCTGAAGAATTGATGCTTTTTTTATTGTGGTATTGGAGAAGACTCTTGAGAGTCCCTTGGACTGCCAGGAGATCAAACCAGTCCATCCTAAAGGAAATCATTTCTCCTGTGTATTCATTGGAAGGACTGATGCTGAAGCTGAAGCTCCAATACATTGGCCACCTGGTGTGAAGAACTGACTCATTGGAAAAGACCCTGATGCTGGGCAAGGTTGAAGGTGGAAGGAGAAGGGGATGAAGAGGATGAGATGGTTGGATGGCATCACTGACTCTATGGACATGAATTTGAGTAAACTCCGGGAGTTGGTGATGGACAGGGAAAATTGGTGTGCTGCAGTCCCTGGGGTCATAAAGAGTTGGACATGGCTCAGGGACTGAACTGAACTGAATGGAGAATGCTATTAAAAAAGCAATATTTGGGACTTCCCTTGGTGGTCCACTGGTTAAACTCTGTGCTTCCACTGCAGGGGACACAGGTTTGATTCATGGTTGGGGAACTAAGATTGCATATGCCTCGAGGTGCAGCCAAAAAGTTAAAAAAATAGCAAAAATCTGGATGCTGGGTGTGTTCATTGCTATTGAGCTCTTGCTGCTCCTAGGCCTTCCTGGTGGATGGAACTAGAAGAGTATGTGATATATATGTGAACACACATTTACATCTAAGTGTATTTCTGTATCCATCTGTGTATATTGATGTATTTTCGGTACTTCCAATTTCAGTCTAACACCACAAGATTCATTCTGGCTTTCTCCCTTTCCCCTATTATTAACTTCTTTTTTTGGCAGCAAGCACCCGGCTTCCCATTATCCTTAACACACTAACTTACTTTATCATTCTCTAGTACATGACCAGTCTCTCATCATGGCTACCACTACCTCCTTCCCAGCATGGATGCCCTCTTTACCCTACCAGGGTTTGACACCATTTGCCACTCTGCCTCTGCCATACCTCATCCAGCTTGGGCTTTGATAATTCATGACAGGCTGGTTTCTTCATTGTGGATGCCTTATTCACTTTGGGTTTTGATACTCCATACCTGACTGCCACCTCCTTCTGAGTTGTTGCCCTCCTCCTCCTGCTTAGGATCTGATACCCTGTATTAGGCGCAGAAGTCCTGTTACCCTGTTTAAATGCACTAATCCTCCTCAGTTCCCCATTTTACATGGGCACTCTTCTCAAACTGTTTAGGCTCTGATAACCCATACCAGCCAGCTGCTCCCTGTGATTCCTTTTTCTCCCTGCCTGGGCTCTGACTTCTAGTGCTGGGCAACTCCTCTGTGTGTATGCTCTCATTATTTTTCTTGGGTTCTGACACCTATACTGGATTGTCCCTTACAGCAGGGACACTCCTCATATTGCTTGGACTCTCTTTCCCTGTGTTGGGAGCTATGTAGACACTGCTCTGAACCACTGTGGTTCCTTCTTACCAAGTATGGATGTTTACCTTGGCTTTAGGATTGAATTGTTGATTAGGACGATGGGGAGAGAAAAAGGAAGTCTAATTCCTTGGTCTCTTTCCTGTCTCTCTTCTTCATCATCCAACTTTTCCTCTGTTGTAGTTCTGGCTCTCCTTATTCTTCTTGAATTATTGTCACTTAATTGGTTTCCTAACTGGAGTCTTCCCCTTTCCAGCCCATCTTCTGTCCTGCTGTCAGTAAGATGTGTAGATATAATTGTTGCCATATCTTGAGTAAACTGTGTAATGCCTTCCCATTATCTATATGGTAATACTCAAATCCTTAGCATCATACAAAGTCCTTCATGACTTAGTACTCCCTCTTCCCTGTTACTTCACCAGCCCATCGTTGACCATCGTTGACCTTGTGCTGTAGCTATATCACTTAAATCTCTTCTGCTTCCTCCTTTTTCTTTACCATCTTCTTTCTCCTTTCTGCCTTGTTTACTTTCATTTAAGACTCAGATCAGGTGCCCCCTCTTCCAGATCTTTTTTAACCATCCCTTCTGTCTACCCTTACCTCCTCCTCTTCCCCAGCCCCATTCAGACTTGGTTAGATGATTTTCCTTTTGATACCCTGCATATTGTATTATAGCTCTTTTCTTTTATTCTTTAGGTCAAGAACAATGTTGCTTAAATTCTTTTCCAATGGATAACCCTATTTAGTAGGTAGCTACCTAAATGAAGAGATATTTAAAAATATTTGTTATGGAGAATTTCTCATTCTGTGGAATTTATTTTGTCCAAATAAGCAAGATAACATTAGTATCAGTAGTTTGTGAGGCTTTTGAAATGGCCCCATTTACTCTGAGCCAGACACTGTAATTGTGTTTTTTAGAGTGGGATTTTTACCTGCAGTTACATTTACTTCTAGAATATCTCCGGGGACTTAGCCTTGTTTTTCCTAGCAGGGTGGAAAAGAGATTTAGTGTGTATCAAAGATTGGTTCATTATCTTCTATTTCTCATCCACTGCATTTATTACCACTATGTATGCAGTAGGCTATGCAGTATCTGATACTATCTAGGTAACTGATAAAGATATGTTTGACCAAGAGACAGAAGAGGAGAGAGAGACTTCATTTGGATTGTTAATCATTTGCCTAAATTGGTTAAATCACTCAGTTTATTTGGGTTCTGGATTGCTTTCTGGGTCAGTTTGAATTTTATTTTTTTGATCTGAGACAAAGTATTAAGCCTCAAGGGTCTCAGTAGTTGTTTAGGAAAGCTATAATTGGGGTCAAGTAACAGTCTCAGGTTCCTGGGTAGAAGAGTTAGCTGGGAGCTGGAATGAATGTTCACTGCTGGCCATTTGTTTAAGAGACTAGGAGGGTTGATTTGCCAGAAGAAAAGTACTAAGAATGATCAGGCTTAAAATAAGGTACTTTAACAAATTCAAAACTGATTTGTAAGTACTTTTGTCTGTCTCAGTTATTGCTGCCCAATGTTTATTTCACCCAAGGTTTCCCTTTTCTTGCAAATTACATGCTCAGACAACAGAGGTGACTTTTTAAAGATAAGGATATATACTTATTTTTTTCCAGGAAGATATCTTAGAAGTTGCTCTTTTGGGTATGTTGCAAATAATTATCTAAAAGAGGTACTACTGTGTCTGAGAAACTTTCTAGCCCAGTTAAAAGAACAGTAGTCTTATTGAGAAGCTGGCATCTCAAGACAGAAAGATGTCTCTACGTGCTGCCCTGGAGTGATGCTGAATGGTGGCTTTACTCTATCATTGAGCCCTTATTGTGTCAAAAAAAAGAAATCTCCTAAAAACCCTCATGGAAGGATTTGTTCCCTAGAGCCCAAGTGTTAGCAGAGTAAACATGCTGGAGCTGATAATTTCCTTGTCTTCCATTCGGGGGCCTTTAAAGAAAGTGTTTTAAGTTAAATATTTCCTTCCCCCTTCCCTCCCTCCTTTTTTCCCCTCCCTTCTCTTTTATGCAACAGCTGAGGAGTCCACTTTACTCTGCCCTGTTGATAACCTATCACTTATTATTTACTGTAAAACTTAAAATGAAAAAAAAAAATCACCTTTGGAAGGTTTTTCTTTAGTTGTACTCTGATCAGATAATGTTTTTGAGCTATGTCACTCTAGTAAAATACATGTAGGGTGATGTTTTCAGGATGTTCTTGAGAATCAGTTCTAATTTTCAGTATTCCATACATTGCTATGACAAACCTAGACAGCATGTTACAAAGCAGAGACATCACTTTGCCAGCATTGGTCCGTACAGTCAAAGCTATGGTTTTCCCAATAGTCATGTATAGACGTGAGCAGTGGACCATAAAGAAAGAAGACTGAGCACCAAAGAACTGATGCTTTTGAATTGTGGTATTGGAGAAGATTTAAAAGACCACTGAGGAACCATACTCTTAAATTTCCTAAAAGCCCTGTTGTTTCACTGAATGATTCTCTACTGTACCACATTGGGTCTTTTGGAGGTCTTATAGAGAATTTTAAAATTATGCCCTCAGCATCATCTTGAGACAGGGTATCTTAAGAGGGCCATGGATTTGACCTTTACCCAGGAGTCATTTCTTAATTTTAACATCATTTGCTGTTCGGACAAGCTGGGAAGGGATAAACAAATTGAATTATATACATACAATAGAATCCCAGTAAAAGGATCAAGTTGTTCAGCAACTTGGATGAGTCTCAGCATGATTATGCTGAGCACAAGAAGCCAGACTACAAAAGAGTACATACTTTCTGATTCCATTTATATAAAATACTAGAAAGTGAAAACCAATCTATAGTTTGTGACAGAAAGCATTTCTGCTTCCATTTCTGTAAAACCCTAGAAAGTGAGAACTAATCTATAGTTTATGACAGAAGGCCCATCAGGGATTTCCTAGAGATGGGTGGTGGTGTGTGGAGAGGAAGGAATAGATTTCAAAGAAGCAGGGGAAAACTTTTAGGGGTGACTGATAGTTTTCATAGTTTCATGTGTTAGTGCATATGTCAAAAGTCATCAAATTATATATTTTCATTGTTTTATTTGCTTTTTCAGTTTTATTTTGAAGTATGTCTTGTAAGCAACATATAACTGGATCTTTTAAAGTGTAGTTTGATATCT
This sequence comes from Bubalus kerabau, assembly GCF_029407905.1. Classification (NCBI taxonomy): domain Eukaryota; kingdom Metazoa; phylum Chordata; class Mammalia; order Artiodactyla; family Bovidae; genus Bubalus; species Bubalus kerabau. The sequence goes on along the minus strand of NC_073634.1, from coordinate 97,804,147 downwards.
CTGTCTTTCATTGGGAATGCTTTTAAAGTTTTCTTTTCTTCCCCTCTTTGGGTTAATCAAGCATTTTTCTAATTCTTGTTTTCCCCCTTATAATTGAATTTTAGATGCTTTTTCTATACTTTTAATAGTTACGCTAAAAATCATGGTGGCTGTGACCTACATAGAACTTAACTATTTAACCAGCTGTTGTTCTATATACTTTACCTGTAACTCATTTAATCCTCACAAAAACCCCAGGAGATACTTATTTTTGTCTCAATTTTACAGATGGAAAAACTGTGGCATGCAGACATTATATAATCTGCCCAAGGTCACATGACTACCAGGTAGTAGAGGCACTACTCGAATACTTTTCATGTTGTTCATGGGGTTCTCAAGGCAAGAATGCTGAAGTTGAACAGTTCTATGAAGACCTACAAGACCTTGTAGAACTAACACCAAAAAGATGTCCTTTTCATCAAAGGGGACTGGAATACAAAAATAGGAAGTCAAGAGATACCTGGAATAACAGGCAAGTTTGGCCTTGGAGTACAAAATGAAGCAGGGAGTACAAGAGCAGGAGTACAGAAAAAGCAGACTTTTGCTAAGAGAATGACTGTTCATAGCAAACACCCTCTGCCAACAACAAAAGAGATGATTCTACACATGGACATCACCAGATGGTCAATACTGAAATCAGATTGATTATATTCTTTGCAGTCAAAGATGGAGAAATTCTATACAGTCAGCAAAAACAAGACTGGGAGCTGACTGTGGCACAGACCATGAAGTCCTTATAGCCAAATTCAGACTTAAATTGAAGAAAGTAGAGAAAACTACTAGACCATTCAGGTATGACCTAAATCAAATCCCTTACGATTATACAATGGAAGTGACAAATATATTCAAGGGATTAGATCTGATAGAGTGCCTGAAGAACTATGGATGGAGGTTTGTAATACCGTACAGGAGGCAGTGATCAAGACCATCCCCAAGAAAAAGAAATGCAAAAAGGCAAAATGGTTGTCTGAGGAGGCCTTACGAATAGCTGAGAAAAAAAGAGAAGTGGAAGGCAAAAGAGAAAAGCAAAGATATACTCATCTGAATGCAGAGTTCCAAAGAATAACAGGGAGAGATTAGATAGCCTTTGTAAGTGATCAATGCAAAGAAATAGAGAAAAACAATAGAATGGCTAGACAAAAAAGATAAGGAAAGGCTAGAGATCTCTTCAAGAAAATGAGAAGTACTAAGGGAACATATCATGCAAAGATGGGCACAATAAAGGACAGAAATGGTATGGACCTAATAGAGGCAGAAAATATTAAGAAGAGGTGGGAAGAATACACAGAAGAATTATACAAAAAAGATCTTAATGACCCAGAAAACCATGATGATGTGATCACTCACCCAGAGCCAGACAACCTGGAATGCGAAGTCAAGTGGGCCTTCGGAAGCATCACTATGATCAAAGCTAGTGGAGGTGATGGGATTCCAGCTGAGCTATTTCAAATCCTAAAAGATGATGCTGTGAAAGTGCTGCACTCATTATGCCAGCACATTTGGAAAACTCAGCAGTGGCCACAGGTCTGGAAAAGGTCAGTTTTCTTTCCAATCTCAAAGAAAGGCCAATGCCAAAGAATGTTCAAACTACTGTACAATTACACTCATCTCACACGCTAGCAAAATAATGCTCAAAAGTCTCCAAGCTAGGCTTCAACAGTAATTGAACCGAGAACTCCCAGATGTGCAAGCTGGTTTTAGAAAAGGCAGAGGAACCAGAGATCAAATTGCCAACATTTGTTGGATCATCGAAAAAGCAAGAGAGTTCCAGAAAAACATTTACTTCTGCTTCATTGACTATGCTAAAACCTTTTCATAGCAATGTGTGGAACATTCTTCAAGAGATGGAAGTACCAGACCACCTTACCTGCCTCCTGAGAAATCTTATGCAGGTAAAGAAGCAACAGTTAGAACCAGACATGAAACAACAGACTGGTTCCAAATCAGGAAAGGAGTACATCAAGGCTGTATACTGTCACCTTGCTTATTTAAGTTATATGTAGAGTATATCATGTGAAATGCCAGGCTGGATGACACACAGCTGGAATCAAGATTGCCAGGAGAAATATCAATAACCTCAGATACGCAGATGACACCACCCTTATGGCAGAAAGCAGAGATGAACTAAAGAGCCTCTTGATGAGGTTGAAAGAGGAGACTGCAAAAGCTGGCTTAAAGCTCAACATTCACAAAATGAAGATCATGGCATCCATTCCCATCACTTCATGGCAGTAGATGGGAAAACAATGGAAGCAGTGACAGACTTGATTTTCTTAGGCTCCAAGATCACTGCAGATGGTGACTGCAGCCGTGAAATTAAAAGACGCTTGCTCCTTGGAAGAAAACCTATGACAAACCTAGACAGCATAAAAAGCAGAGACGTTACTTTGCCAACAAAGGTCCGATTACTCAAAGCTATGGTTTTTCTAGTGGTCATGTATGGATGTGAGAGTTGGCGTATAAAGAAATTTGAACGCCAAAGAATTGATTCTTTTGAACTGTAGTGTTGGGGAAGACTCTTGAGAGTCCCTTGGACTTCAAGGAGATCCAACCAGTCAATCCTAAGGAAATTAGTCCTGAATATTCATTGGAAGGACTGATGCTGAAGCTGAAGCTCCAATACATTGGCCACCTGATGTGAAGAACTGACTCATTGGAAAAGGCCCTGATGCTGGGAAAGATTGAAGGCAGGAGGAGAAGGGGACGCCAGAGGATGAGATGGTTGGATAGCATCCCCGACTCAATGGACATGAGTTTGAGCAAGCTCCAGGAGTTGGTGGTGGACAGGGAAGCCTGGTGTGTTGCAGTCCATGGGGTCACACAGAGTCAGACATGACTGTGCAACTGAACTGATGATTTATTATATTTATCTATTTTTGAATATTAGGCTTACTTTGCATCCTCGGAATAAATTTCAGTCACTCCGGTACTCTTGCTTGGAAAATCCCATGGATGGAGGAGCCTGGTAGGCTGCAGTCCATGGGGTCGCTAAGAGTCGGACACGACTGAGCGACTTCATTTTCACTTTTCACTTGCATGCATTGGAGAAGGAAATGGCAACCCACTCCAGTATTCTTGCCTGGAGAATCCCAGGGACGGGGGAGCCTGGTGGGCTGCCGTCTTTGGGGTCACACAGAGTCAGACACGACTGAAATGACTTAGCAGTAGCATGGTGTATATTTTTTTTACTTTTAACTGAAATGTAATTGACATACAATATTATGTTTCAGTTTCACTACATAGTGATTTGGTTTAGGGTTACCATGATAGGTCTAGTAACCATTTGTCTGGATACAAAGTTATTACAATGTTATTAACCATATTCTTTATGCTGTATATTACATATCCAGCTCTTGTTTATTTTATAACTGGAGGCTTGTACCTCTTAATTTCTTTCACTTATTCGGCTCACCCTGGGTATAATTCTTTTTTTTTTTTTTAAATGAGCAGCTTGGCTCTGCCCACCCACCTTCCAGATCCAGTGGTCCTGCTGTATCACTAAGTCCACGGGCCCTGCACCAGAGGTGGAGCTGGAGCTGCTCAACCCAACTTAATTCTTTTTTTATGTGTTACTTGTTATGGTTTGCTGATGCCTTGTTGATGATTTTTGCATATCTGTACTTTTCTTGTGATGTATATTTTGGTTCTGCTATCAGCATTAATACTTCGCTCATAAAAGAGTTGGAAAGTTTTTCTTCTGTTGTATTTTTTGAAAGACTTTGTGAAGAATTGGTCTTCGTTATTCTTAAAATGTATGGTAGCATTCACCAGTGCAATCATGTGGATTTGCACTTTTGTTGTTTGGTGGACATTTTAAAATTAGTAATTTATTGTCTTTACTTGTTATAGGTCTGTTTTGATAATCTGCTTCTTCCTGAGTAAGTTTTGGTAGTTTGTGGTTTTCTAGGAGTTTGTCCATTTTATCTAAATTGTCTAATTTGTTCACATTGTTTGGAAGAAAGAACATAGGATTCTCTTATAAGCCTTTCTATTTCTGCAGATTTGGTCCTTATGTTTTTTAGCAGTTTTATTTCATTTTTGCCTGTGCTGGGTCTTCGTTGCTGCACGTGGGCTTTTCTCTGGTTGTGGCAAAAGGTGTCTACTCTCTAGCTGTTGTCTAGTTGTGTGCGTGGGCTTCTCGTTGCAGAGCATGGGCTCCAGGCACTTGGCTTTGGTAGTTGCAGCACGTGGGCTCATTAGTTGTGGCTCCTGGGCTCTAGAGCACAGGCTCAGAAGCTGTGGCACATGGGGTTAGTTGCTCTGTGGCACGTGGGATCTTCCTGGGCCAGGGATTGAACTCCTGTCTCCTGCATTGGCAGGTGGATTCTTTACCGCTGAGCCACCAGGGACCCCTGGTCCTTTTGTTTTTCCTTTTACTACTCATACCCTTTGTACTTGCAGCTACTGCAAACTACCATTTTCAGAGGCTTTTCCTTTGTCTAAAACGCCTTTCCCTTTCTCCATTTAGGGATTGCTGTTTATCTTTAAAGAATTTTCTTCGTCTTGTCTTCCCTGATTGTCCAGGCAGTCTTTGTTTCTCCTTCCTTTGAACGTCAGTGCACTTCTGCACCTCTGTTACTGTGTTTGTTTCTTTCAAAGAGCAGCTCAGCATCTTGTTCATCTCCTTTGAGCTTGGGGACTGACACATAATTGTTTCTTAGGAATTGCATGTTGAATAAATGAATGAGGTAGGAAATTCCTCCTCTGAGCTCCTAGTACATTTGGATGCCTCAGAGGCATCTGAAATTCAAAATGTCGAAATCCTAACTCGATTTCCCCATTAACCCAGATGAAGATATGTTCCCTTTTTAGTCAGCAAGACTTTAAAAAATTTTAATCCAGTTCTGAATGCTAGAAACCTACTGTATTTATCCTGGTCACCTACCATCCCACTCAGCCTATTCAGTGCATTATAAATACTTGATTGATTTACCCAAATGTCTTTTAGTCATTTCTTTCCATCTCAGCTACCAGTATCCTAAACCTTCCTTACCCTTCCTCCGCCCCTTTTTGTTAACTAGGTTAACTCCCATTCCTTCACTCTTGTCTCAGACATTACTTCCTCAGGGAAACTTTTTGAGATCACCAAAGTAAACTTGTTCTATAATACTGTATTCTCTTTTAGCTATTGACATGGCTATTTGTTTGTTTGAGCTTCTCCACTGGACCTAAAACTCGGAGAGAGTAGTTATTATCTGCTGTTTTCTTTATCACTGTATGACCAGTACTCAATACTAAGAAGATTTAATAAATACTTATGGAATGAATGAGTCAGTGACAATGAGATAATTTATGTGGAAATGCTTTTAAGATGAAATTTGCTTGGGAAACATTATTTTGATCTTTTAATGTTTAGAAAAACTGATTATTGAATTTACAATTTTTTTGTTTGGGTGTAGAGAATTTCTGGATTCTAGTGTTATATAGGGGTGGATCATCTTTAATAGATCCACTTATTGCTGATTGGGCTTTGTATACTGAGGTTATGAAATTGATAATAACAGTTATTCATACAAAGTATATGGTAAGCTCTCTGGAAATCAACTTCCTAAATGACACCTTCTTGGTAATTGTCACATTTGGTTTAAGATTTAAGCTTAAATTTTGTATTTCACTTAACGCAAAATGGATTACAGAAAGCCAAATACTTATATATATTTAAGTAAAGGTGATGACTTTCTTCACAATAGAGTGGAGATGAAATAGCTCCCACATTTGTTATTCTGAATGGAGCCTTGGGATAAAATTCCAAGCAGCAGAATGCCACTTAACATTCTGCATGCTATTTTGCTGTTTAGTAGTATAATTGTAAAATGAGGCAATAAAACCGGAGAGGATATAATATTTATACCTGTGCAGGCACTTCACATGATAAAAGGTCACGTGGGACTGTTTACTCCACGCTGGTTATTTGGATAATGCCCCACCTGCCTAGTGACAGGAGGTGCTGAGTCTTGCATAAATCTTGAAAAGAAGGTTAGGATTAATATAGCAGGAAAAGGGAATACATCATGTTAATATAACAGGAAAAAGGAATGCATCATGTGTGATCATAATAATGGCTGTCCTTTGAGCACTGCTTTTGTGCCAGCACTCTACTGGGCCTTTGGAGACCAGAGGGACAAAAGGGGAGAGAATTAATATCAGTGAGTACCTTCCATGCGTCAGTTACTGGGCTACACACTTTACTTACAATATCTCAAAACCTTGCAACAATTCTGCCAAGTAGGTGGTGTTATCCCCATCTTTACATGACTAACTCTTGTTTATCTCACACAAAAAAATTCTAATGACCTCATTGGAGTTCTGTTATAATTATTGTGTTTAAACTTTGGTATGCATGTGTATATATATATAAATTTTGGTTTAAATAGTCTTGTCTCTTTCTTTTTTTGAGACAAAAAAAACATTAATGAGAAGAGACAAAGAAACATCAAAGAGCTTTTTCCTCTGATTGCTGTGTTAGAACTTTTGCCTGAAAATAGGTTACATTCCTTCTGTTTTCAGCTGAATCCTCATTAACTTTACATTTTAATGATGTCCAGGGTAAATTACACCATTTATGGTCAGTGCCTTAAAGGAGTGCTTAAAGGGGACTTAGAAAAAAAATTTTTTTGAATGGTGGTTGTATTTACCTCAGAAATATAAATTGATGCAGAATTCTTAAAAAAAAAATAGAAAAAATTCTTGAATTGTGAGATTCGTTTTCCATTTCAAACTATTATAGCAACTTAATTCAGAGCATATTATTTGCAGCTTAAAGTGAGTTAATCATTGAAAAGCGTGTTTATTCTATTTGGGAGCATATATACTGAACCAGTGTCTTACATTTACTTTCGAAATAGTTTCAGTTTCTCATTTATTTGAATTTAAATTCAATTTTACTGCCTAGCTTTAGAAATAATTCATAGATGGTATATGCTCAATAGGAATAAATGAAGACAGCTTCTCCCAGTTATGAAAAAAGCAAAGGTGATTGAAATGCTAATATGTTGATAGACAGATTGTATTTGCACAAGAATGAGGTAATAAGCTGAAAGGTGGGACTCTTCACAAGATTCCAAATTATTTAATTTAAAAGAAAATATGAATTGCAATATGAACTTCACTGTAAGCTTTGAATGCTTTTAATTATTATTGGATGATAAATTAGAATAAATTGTCATGTGTCAAATACTGTTTATTTCCTCAGCAATTTTTTGGTAAGTGGATTAAGGGAATTTGGTCTGTCTGTTGAGGGAACTGTAATTATGGGACTGCCCATCGAACATCAGTTTCATAAGGTTTATACTCCTGTTTTAAAATGTCTAATTGAATCCTTTTTGTGTATCAGGCTTTGGGCTAATGTCCTTGTTAAGGCTTTTTTGAATGCAAGGAGTAGAATTTCACTAAAACTATCTCAAGAAGGCAGGGATGGAGGTGAAGGAATCTGTTGTACAGGGAAGAATAGGAAGCAAAATGTAGCTGTGCTTCATGAGGACAAACTGTAGCTGAAAGTCACGGACTGGGGTGATTGTATCAGGTCCATCATGAGGTGGCTTATTCTCCTTTTTTCCCCTGTTGGCTTCCTTGGTTCCCTGCTTATCTTGATTATGGTTCATGTTGGCATCGTCAGGCTATATGATCTTTCAAATTTGGCTTTCCAAGGCTAGCAGACATTTTCTTTGTCTGTTCCCAGCAGAGAGTATGTGGCTCAACTGAAGGATGGTCCCTGTGGTCACCCAGGTGTGTTGTGCTGCATTGCCTTTTTGGGGGGCCGTGGGTGAGCATGGGTGAATGTAGCTGGATAAGACATGACCCTTGCCCATGTATGCCTTTGTGGAGATGATATACACATAAAGATAATTTCTACCTAATGTGCTGAGAACTTGCCTGTAAATAAGTATATGAACTCTCTCAGTCATCTGCAGTATTTGGAAACTGAGGAAATGTTTGGAGATTTTGGAGTTTACCATTGAGAGCAGGTGATGTGATTTTCTTTTGGTATTAGATTTCTAAAGTAGGACTCCCTGAGGGTCCAAATCTGTAGTTGGATTTTGCGTACCACTATGCAAGGAAATTGAATTTAGAAGGAAAAATTTTCTTAGTTGGGTTTTCTTTCCAGGTGCCACATTGAATGATTGGTAGATATATCTGATGCAATTTAAGCAAGTTTTTGGGGTGTTTGGGTTTGGTTCATTGTGACTGATGACTCTTGATATGGCTATTTCTTTGAGTGAAAGTCGCTCAGTCATGTCCAACACTTTGCGACCTCATGGACTATAGACCAGGCTCCTCTGTCCATGAAATTCTTCAGGCAAGAATATGAGAGTGGGTTGCCATTTTCTTCTTCAATTTCTTGTCAGCATTTCAATTTTCTGGTGACCTGGTTAGGTTCTGCATTTGCTCTTTAAGAGTCATCATCATTATCATTTTTCTTCTGAGTATTGAGATGAAGCAAACTCAAGAGGTAGATAATAGTGTGGATATGACAGCATTTGTTGCCCTTTTGTTTGTTTTACACACATACACACACACACACACGTGTGCATACATGCAACTTCCAGATGGCACTAGTGGTAAAGAATTCACCTGCCAATGCAGGAGACATAAGAGATGTGGGTTTGATCCCTGGGTCAGGAACATTCCCTGGAGAAGGAAAGGGCAACCCACTCCAGTACTTGCCTGGAGAATCCCATGGACAGAGGAGCCTGGCAGGCTACAGTCCATAGGGTTGCACAGGGTCAGACACAACTGAAGCGACTTAGCGCGCGCACACACACACACACACACGGGTGCACATATACATGTATATGTATACATGTGTGCATATTTTTTCTTATTCTTCTTGGAACCCATAAAATGTGAATGGTTGTTTTTATTTTTATAGTTGTTGCAAGCCAAGACACAGAGAAATTAACTTACAGTTAGTAAGTAGTAGATTGGTGATTTGATTCTAGGCCTGCATCTTTCCACTATACTGTGTTACTTCAAAAAGAATATGCCTATGTCTGTGATATCTCTTTTTAAGATAATGTTTCAGGTGTGTTCTGGAGTGTTCAACTTCACTGTGGGAACAAGGTTTTGCTTCATTTATGGTTCAGTTAAAAGCGTAAATTCTAGTTCAGGTGCTGCCATTTATAAGCTGTGTGATGATAGACTATATGAGTTAGCTTTATTTTTTAATATGTAAAATGGAGTTATTAATGGGGCTCATCCTCGAGGCTTGCTGTGAGGAATGAAGGAGCTGGTACAATTTTTTGTTATCAAATGTGTTTCTGTAATGCAGATTCACTCATCAGCAGCTGATGAAGAGGAATGTGTGAACGTCAGAATGATGTGGAATTTGCATTGGTTTGTCTTATGCCTTCAACTTACATTAGCTGAATTCAAAGTAGACTAACATTTTTCTTGGTTTTTACATTTGAGCACATTTTCAACTTTCTTAATTTTTGCCTAAGATTTGTTGGAACTCTTTAGGAAGAGAGGTTCTAACCTTGAGGTTTGGAGTAAGATTGGCAACACTAGGGTCAAGGACTCCTTAACTGTACCTGCAACCTTTCCTTATAGAAATTGTATAGCTTTGGAAAATAATTTAAAAATAGTTTTTCAATGTTCAGAAAAGCTGTATACGTCTGAATGTTTGTATTCGTATTTTTAACTCTGGATAAGGGAATCTGGTTGCTTCTGGGTTGTGCTAATGCAACAAGACTGTTTTAAAGTTATGTTTCCTTCTTTAACTTGACCTGGTTTGTTGAAAGATGCTCAGTCCTTTTGGGAGCAGGCAGAGGGAGCTAATTGTGCAGAATCTTCGCTGAGTGATGAGACACTGGTGTCTGTGAAGGCAGTGTGATGGGGTATCCCTTTGAATATTTTAATTACAAAGAATGCAGGGATATGGGAACACAACCTGCATAGTCTAAGATGCACGGGTTTTATGCTTAGTGTAGAGTTTAAATCCTGATCCTTCAATGGTCAGTACCCTAATGTGGGCAAGGCACTTAATCTTTCTGGATCTCAGTTTTCTCATCAGTGATGCAGAATTATTGCCATTTGCCTCCTAAGGTTGTTTTGAGAATTAAAGGGCATAAGACACTTAGTGATACAAGTTATTCAGAGTACCTCACTTACTGTAGGTATGCAATAAATGTTTAGTGAGGGAAACTAAAGAAGATAACAAATATAGTTGTAGCCTGTTTTGTGCAATAAGTATCCCCTAATGTTTTTTGTTGTTAGTGTTTTATGTAAACTAGCCACTGCTAAATAAAACAGAACTTCTGTGAAAAAGTAGTGAATTTTGTAATGTGAATAAGCAACTAGTTTAAGACAGCATTAAATATTTTTAAAAAGCTATGTATACCTGTGTGGAAAATTATTATAATACAGTAGTTCTTTAGTATTTCCTCAGATTTGAATAGTGTATGATATTGTCACTTAAAAAAAATTCAATAATATGAAATATTAAAAAACTTAAACCCAAAGTGTAATACATTTTTGTCTACCCTTTTGGGCCACTTTTCTTTTGGAAATTTTATGATATATCCTCTCATTTTTTTTGGAAAACGGGCTTCTCTGATAGCTCAGTTGGTAAAGAATCTGCCTGCAATGCAAGAAACACTGGTTTGATTCCTGGGTCAGGAAGATCTGCTGGAGAAGGGATAGGCTACCCATACCAGTATTCTTGGAATTCCCTTGTGGCTCAGCTAGTAAAGACTCCACCTGCAATGCGGGAGATCTGGGTTCAATCCCTGAGTTGGGAAGATCCCCTGGAGAAGGGAAAGGCTACCCACTCCAGTATTCTCACTTGGAGAATTCCATGGACTGTGTAGTCCATGGGGTCACAAAGAGTCGGACACGACTGAGCGACTTCCACTCACTCACTTTCTTCATTATAATTTTATTTGAAAAAAATTAATTTGTGTGTTTTTTTCTTTTACAAGCAGCCAAGCTTAGTGAATGAAACACCTATAGTCAGGAAATTTATATGAGCTTGGCTGCCCTGTTTAACTCTCTGATTTCCTCTGTCTTGTTAGTTCATATGTAAACTCAGGGGTATTACTGCCCATTAGCTTTTCCTCAGTTATTTTGTAAAAGTGCACAATTGATGTGAGAGTGTTGTGAACTCTTTGAGGACATAGTGCCTTGGACATACTAGAATAAATTTTGTTCATGAACAGCATATAGCAACTCACCATAATCTGCCAGAGCCTTGTTTATGAAATTGTCAATAAAATTTCTCATTCGGCAAAGAATTCGTATTGTCCTTGAAGCTTTACATACCATATACCAAGAAATAATAGTAACTGGTGAACACCTACTTTGATCAGATACGCTACTTTATAGTGCAGATGTATCTTTTATCCTTGCAGTGCTCCAAGATGGAGCGTGTTCATCATTTAATTGATGGAGGCTAAGAAAACCGTCCACAACCATTACTGCTTTCACCAAGCTTTGTAGCTGAAGCTCTTCCCACTTTTGTACTTATGTCTATTGAAACCTAATGGTATATAATAGAAATCTGAATGTATTTTGATAGAAAGTTAGTGATTTCTTTCTTATTTTTCCACCCACTGCAATAAATGAATAGTGTTGTAGTGAATTTTGAGTTTTTGCTGTAGAAAGGTACTTAGATTTTCCTCTAACCCTTTAGGAAAATTAAGAGATAGTCAAGATAGACTGAGGGAAATTAGTAGTTTGTGGCCAGATTCTAGATTAACCAGACTTTTGGAAGAACCCTTTGATTTTTGAGTTTATTATTTTGATTGGGCATTTGTGTGTGGTGGAGTTGGGGGAGGGGTTGCGATGTGTGTGCTTGGCCCTCATAAAACTAGATTTTTTTCCCCCTCCATGATTGTGTAGTTGAAAGCTTTCTTTTATCATTTTGCTGCCATATGTGTTTGTGAAAATCACTTGCGCTGTAAAAATTCTTACTTCCTGGAAACCAGAAACCCATTCAGTGAGTGTCCCTACCCTGACCACTTCCTCTTCATTATTTCTAAATGATAGTGCTGTTCTTGTAGCATTCCACGCGTTCATCTAGCTAGGATTCCTTTTTCACATTTACTCTTCCATGCATTTTCTCCTGTTTTATTTTGTTTCTTTGTCCTGATTAGGTCACCAAGTATAATAGAAGAGACATTTGCTTTTTTATTTTTTCCTCTAAAGCAAGTTATTTTAGAGGGAGAGTTTACCAGTGATAAGAGCTGTTTATATCCTAAGCGATTGATTTGTAATTAATGTTGCCTGGGCTCTCGCATGTTGGCAGAATTGGTAACAGCTTGCAGTATTTTTTAAATTCACTTTTCTTTTTGGTATTTTGACAATGTCATTCATATTTCATGAAAAAGTACCTCAGACAGGTTAAATGTGTTAAAACATGGAATGAAAAGGATGGAAGGAGACCCAGTGCTGCCTAGAAACCTTGATCTTTTGCCAAAGTATTTAAACAATTTAGTGTTTTGGTTTCCTAGCTCCAAGCTGCTTCTCAAATCCCTTGCTAATTAATCCAGTTAATGCTTTGTAGACTTACTATATGCAGTGCTTTGGCTTGTTCGTCTATCATTGAGAAGTCCGTTTTGTTTCTTGGAGCAAACCTAAGCTCTGTCAGGCGCAGTGCTGCACAGCGGACTTGCAGATGTGGGTTGTTTTTTGTCTTTAAAACCCTTATGAGTATGTGTGTATGTATGTACATATCTGTGCACATTCCCTACTCTACATAATACTTAAGCTCAAAATTTCAAGATATAAAAAGATACAAAATAGAAAATATAAATAGAAAACTGATTTTTTACACCAAACTGAAAAACTAATTAAATGTCCCCTGTGTTACTTATTGTGTGCAAATTATTTGCCTTATATAAGCCTCTATTTCCTCATCTATAAAATGGAAAAAATAATCCTGTCTTCCTCATAGTGGTGTTGCTGTGATAAAATAAATATCTTAAATGCTTAGCAAGTGCCTGGCACATAATAAAACTCAGTAAATGATACTGATTTTTGTTTTATCAGTATGCCACGATCCTTTTGTGTTGAATAAATTTTGGTGCTTGCTAAATTTTGGAGGAGGTAGATACCTTTCATCTATTTTTCTTTTGGCAAAGGAATTTCAAATATCTTAATTTGTGTCAAAGAATCATTCTTCTAACAGTAGTAATAATAAGAAACGAGCCACTGTATTCTGCTTAAACTGTGGTTTTGAGACCCACTGTTGTGTATTATAAATGCAGATTATCTTTTTAAAGTTTAAAAAGTGAATTACTCTCATTTTCCCACTTGGAAGCTTATGTGCAGAAAAATATATGGGTATTTTTCCTCCAGTTAAATCAAACACAGAGGCAAATTGAGAAACCTTCATTGCTTGTGAAGCTGAAGATGACGTTCTGCTATCCTATTTCTAAAATCCAAATATTACACCTTTTAAGCTCAAAGTATATCCTGTTGATTCAGAATTAATAGGGGCCTCATTTAATCATTATAGGAAATTTCACCTCCCCCCACCCCCAAGGATTTTAGAGAAGAAAGAAAATTGGCTGACAAAACATGTTGCATGCTAACTTTTTTTTTAAGCTAATCATTTTTGTTTTTATGTTTAGAAAAAGTTTAAGTACACAGGAAGGTAAAGAAATTATAAGTTAAAAACTTGATTAATTATAACAAAGTTAAGCCATGTAACTCCCACCCAGGTAAAGAAATAGAACATTTACCAGCATCTTGTAAGCCATCCTTATGTATACTTCCAAACATCGCCCCCTCCTTTTTCCCTAAAGAGAACCATTATCTTAACTTCTAACAACATTGATTGTTTTTGCCTGTTTTTGAACATATATAAGTGGAATCATATAACTAGTCATGAATGTGTTTATTTCTTCGTTTGGCTTCTTTCGCTCACCATCACATATATGAGATTATTCTTGTTATGTGACTATAGTTTGCTCATTTCATTCCTTGCCATGCAGTGTTCTGTTGTATGAATAGTCCATAATCGATCCATTTTGTTGTCTATAGACATTGACATTTCCCTTTTGTTTTTGGCTATTTCTAATAATGAAGCATATGTCATTATTTTGAATATATTTGGTGCTTATGTTCTCACATTTCTGTTCTGTTGATTTATACTTAGTGAAATTGCTAGGTCATAGAATATGTGCATGTTTAACTTTAGCATAAAATGCCAAACAGTTCTCCCAATGTGATTAAACTAATTTGCTTTCCATTTAACTATGTGTGCGAGTTTCCATTGCTCCACATCTTTACCAACACTTATATAAAAACTCTTTTCAATTTTAGCCATACTAGGTGGTTGTATGTATCTCATTGTGGTTTAATTTTCATTTTCCTATTAGTAATGAAATTGTTCATCTTTTAATATATTTATTGGTTGTTTGGCTATTTTGTTTTTCTTTTAGTTTAAAATATATGATTATAAGTCCTTTGGTTATATTTGTTACCCTTATCTTCTAGTCTATGGCTTATCTTTCCACTCTTTTTTTAAAACTTGTGGTAATATTGGTTTATAACTTTACTTAGGTTTCACGTGTACAACATTATATTTCTACCTCTGTATACCCTGCAGTGTGCTTACTATCAAAGATTTGTTTTCATTCATTAATGTAGTTGATCTCCTTTACCTATTTCATTCCCCCCACATCTTCCCCTCTGGCAACCACTACTCTGTTCTTTATATGTACATGTTTTTGTTTGGTTTGGCTTGTTCATTAATTTTGTTTCTTTTTAATATTCTGCATATGAGAGGAATCATATGGTTTTTTTTATCATTCATCTGGCTTATTTTACTTAGATTAATACCCTCAAAGTCCATCCATGTTGTCAAAAACAGCAAGATTTTATCTTTTTAAAAAATGACTGAATAGTATTCCATTGTATGTATCTACCACATCTTCTTTATCCATCTATTAATGGACACTGAGGTTTTTTCCATATCTTAGTTATTATAAATAATGCTGTGATGAAAATGGAAGTACATGTATCTTTGAATTAGTGTGTTTATAGTCTTTGGATAAATACCCAGAAGTGGAATTGCTGGATTGTATGGTGAGTCTATTCATATTTTTTTTTTGAGAAATCTCCATACTGATTTCTATAGGTGGCTACACTAATTTACATTTCTGTCAACAATGCATGAGGGATCCCTTTTCTCCATATCCTTGCCCACACTTGTTATTTCTTGCCTTTTTGATAACAGGCATTCTAGTAGGTATGAGATGATACTTCGTTGTGGTTTTGATTTTCATTTTTCTAATAGTGTTATTGAGCAACTTTTCAAACCTGTTGGCCATCTGTATGTCTTCTTTGAGAAAATGTCTATTCAGTTTCTCTGCTCATTTTTTAAATTGGGTTTTTGTTTTGTTTTTGAGTTGTATGAGTTCTTTATATATTTTGTATATTAACCCTTGGTCAAGCATATCATTTGCAAATATCTTTTGCTATTTGGTAGGTTGTCTTTTTGTTTTGTTGATGGTTTCCTTTGCTGTGTAGAAGCTATTTTAGTTTGATGTAGTCCCATTTTTTTATTTTTGTTTTTGTTTCCCTTGCCTGAGGAGACATATTTAGAAAGACATTGCTAAGACTGATGTCAAAGAGCATATTGTCCATGTTTTCTTCTAGGAGTTTTATGGTTTCAGGTCTTACATTTAAGTTTTTAATATTTTTTGAGTTGATTTTTGTGTATAGTGTGAGATGGTGGTCTAGTTTTGCTTTTTTTTTTTTTTGCACATGGCTGTCCAGTTTTCCCAGCACCATTTATTGAAGTGATTGCCCTTTCTTTATTGTTTATTTCTAGCTCATTTTTTGTAATTTAATTGTCCATATGTGTTTGGGTTTATTTCTGGGCTTTCACTTCTACTCATTGAGATGCGTATCTTTTTTTTTTTTTGCCAATACCATTCTGTTTTGTTTACTGTGGTTTTGTAATTTAGATCAAAATCAGGAAGTGTGATACCTCCAGCTTTGTTCTTTTTTCTCAGAATTGCTTTGACTGTTTGAGGTCTTTTGTGGTTTTATACAAACTTTAGAATTTTTTGTTCTATTTCTCTGAAAAATGTCCTTGGGATTTTGATAGGAATTGCATTGAATCTGAAGATGGCTTTAGATAACATGGAAATGTTAACAACGTTAGTTGTTTCAGTCCAGGAGCCCCGAATACCTTTCTTGTTGTGTATCATCTTCAGGTTCTTTCAGTAATGTCTTATAGTTTTCAGTGTACAGCTCTTTCATCTTTTTGGTTAAAGTTATTCCCTGGGTATTTTATTCTCTTGACATGATTATAAATGGAATTGTTTTCATAATTCTTTCTCTGCTGGCTCATTATTGGCATATAGAAGTGTAAATATAGATTTTTGTATGTTGATTTTGTGCCCTACAACTTTACTACATTCATTTATTATTTCTAATATTTTTTGATGAAGTCTTTAGGGTTTTCTTTATATAAGGTTATATCATCTGCAGATAGAACAATTTTACTTCTTCCTTTCCAATTTGGATGCTGTTTCTTTCTTCTTCTTGCCTAACTGCTCTGGCCAGGACTTCCAGTGTTATGTTGAATAAAAATGGCAAGAATGGGGCTGTCTTTCGATTCTTGATGGGGTCTTTTGCTGAGTAGAATTTTTACTTTTCATATAGTCCATAATTTTTACTTTTCACATATATCCTATGTGCTTTTTGTGTCCTATTTTAAAACTCTTTCCCTATTCCAAGGATTTAAGAGAGTGTCTGCTGTGTTTATCCTGGAAGTTTTAACATTTAATTTTACCTTTCATATGTAGTCTGCAGTGTACCTGGAATTGATTGATTTTTTGTTTTTTCTTTTGGTGGGGGAGGGGAGCATGGTATGAGGCGTAGGGCAACTGTTTGGCTGCCTCTGCCACTTTTCCTCCTCTTCTCCCCTATTCTATGCTATGCTATGCTATGCCCTGCTATGCTAAGTCACTTCAGTCGTGTCCGACTCTGTGTGACCCCATAGACGGCAGCCCACCAGGCTTCCCCGTCCCTGGGATTCTCCAGGCAAGAACACTGGAGTGGGTTGCCATTTCCTTTTCCAATGCATGAAAGTGAAAAGAGAAAGTGAAGTCTCTCAGTCGTGTCCGACTCTCAGCGACCCCATGGACTGCAGCCTACTAGGCTCCTCCATCCATGGGATTTTCCAGGCAAGAGTACTGGAGTGGGGTGCCATTGCCTTCTCCGTCTTCTCCCCTACTTTTCATTAATCAAAAGTCCATATATCGGTGGGTCTCTTCCTGATGTAGTTATCTTTGCTTGTATGCGTATCAACTGAATGAATACTGAAGTTTTAAAATAAGTTGTATTATCTAGTAATGTAAATTCTTCCATTTTATTATTGTTAAACATTTTTTTCGATTATTGTTGGTCTTCGTAGTTTCATATAATTTTTGAATTGACTTGTTAATTTCTTTGAAACATCTTGGTAGAATTTTGATTAGGATTCTATTGAATTGGTAAATATTTGGAACAGGTTGATTATTTAATGGCAACCCACTCCAGTACTCTTGCCTGGAAAATCCCATGGACGGAGGGGCCTAGTAGGTTATGGTCCATGGGGTCGCAAAGAGTGAGACACGACTGAGCAACCTCACTAGTCTTCACGTGGAGCATTATGTCATGAACATGACATATTTGTCCATTTAAGTCTTTTGTAATTTCTCGTTATTACAACTTTCTGTGTAGGAGTTTTATTCACCTTTCATTAGACCTGTTCCTGGATATTTGGTATTCTCTGCTATTCTAAATTATGTCTTTTAATTAGAATTTTTGACTTCATGGATCATACAATTCTATTATAACTGTTCACCTCTGCTGCTGTAAAAGGGAAGCAGCCATAGATAATAGGTAAACAAAGGACAGGTCTGCGTTTCAATAAAACTTTATTTATAACAACAGATGGTGGGTTGGATTTGATCCTGGAACTATAATTTGCTTATCCTGGCTTACATCATTGATTTTCAGCTTTTCTTACTTTCTGCTAAATCTTTTAAAAAATAAAGGTTATGTTTTCCCCTGTAATCATGATTTTGGTTGTATCACAAAGTTTATTAATGTTTTCATTTTAAAGTTCAGTGTATCTTCTAATTTTTATTTTGACTTTAACCTGAATGTTATTAGGAAGTGTACTTTTCAATTTCCAACCATCTAGAGATTTTTCAGGGCTTCCCAAGTCACACTAGTGGTAAAGAACTCTTCTGCTAATGCAGAAGACATAAGAAATGTGGGTTTGATCCCTGGGTCAGGAAGATCCCCTGGAGGAGGAAATGGCAGCCCGCTCCAGTATTCTTGCCTGGGAAATTCCATGGACAGAAGAGCCTGGCAGGCTACAGTATGTGGGACCGCAAAGAGATACGACTGAACGACTAAGCACATAGAGATTTTTCAAATTATTATTTATTTTTTGCTGGTGGTTTTGAGCTTAATTTGAATCTGGCCAGAATACATAGTCTTTTGGGGGTTTGCAAACTATTGCCCAGGGGGTCAGACATCTGTTTTTATAAGTGACATTTTACTGGAACACAGCCATACTCATTTGTTTATGTATTATCTATGACTGCTTTCTTGCTACAACAGCAGAATGAATAGTTATGATATACACCATTTAGTCCATGAGTTAAAATAATTAACTCTGTGGCCCTTTAAGAAAAATGTTACTGATCTCCTCTTCTTTATGATTTTAATCATGTGAAATTTATTGTGACCTGGTTTATGGCCCAGAATTTGGTCATTTTTTGGTAAATGTTCCATGTATTGTGCAGTTGTTGTTGCAGTGTTCTATGTCAACTAGGTCAAGATTTTTTCAGTTCATCTGTGCCCTTACTAACTTTTTGTTTTCTTGTTTTTTTAGTTGCAGAAGAAAGGTGTATAAACCAGATCATAGAATATGATTTTGTTTTTTTCATTTATCCTTGTATGTAGTTCTGTCAGTTTTTGCTTTGTACATTTTAGGTGGTATTATTAGGGGTGCATACTAATTGAGAATTATTTCTTCCTCATAAATTAAACTTTTTATCGTCATGAAAGGACCATTTTTATATCTAGTAATGATTTTTGCCTTAAAGTTTACTTCATCTGGTATTTTTAAAATGGAAGTTTTATTCACATACCATGAAATTCACCATTTAAAGCATACTACTGATTGAATTTTTGGGGGGAGGGAGGGTATTCACAAGGTTGTGCAATCATCACTACTGTCTAATTCTAGAACATTTTTATTACCCTTAAGAAGGAGCCCATGCCCATTAGCAGTCATTCCCCTTTTTCCTGATCCTCTCTGTGTCAGTTGTACAGCCATGTCTGACTCTTTGCAACCCCATGGACTGTAGCCCACCAGACACCTCTGTCCCTCGGATTTTACAGGCAAGAATACTGGAGTGGGTTGCCATTTCCTTCTCTAGGGGATCTTCCCAACCCAAGGATTGAACCCATGTCTCTTGCATCTTCTGCATTGCAGACAGACTCTTTACAGTGTGAGCCACTGGGGAAGCCTATTCCCCTGGCAACCATAAACTTACTTTTGTCTGAATCGATTTGCCTATTTTGAAACATTTCATATAAGAAATCATACAGGATGTGGCTTTTTGTGTCTGGTTTCTTTTACTTAGCATACAGTTTTCAAGGTTCATCAATGTTATGGAACATATCACCACTGCATTCCTTTTTAATTGTTGAAATAATGTTCCATGTGGCCCATCTCAATCTTAACTGTCTCCTCCCTTAAAATAACTGTCCTAACTTTATAGTAATCACTTTCTTGTGTTTCTTCATAATTTTATCACTCAGGTATGCCTTCTTAGGCAGTATAGTTTAGTCTTATACATTAAAGCTTTTAAATGGATCCCTTTAAATTACTAGAAAATTGAAAAGTGTTAGTCACTCAATTGTGTCCAGCTTTTTGCGACCTCATGGACCGTAGCCCACCAGGCTCCTCTGTCCATGAAATTCTCCAGGCAAGAATACTGGAGTGGGTAGCCATTCCCTTATCCAGAAAATCTTCCCAATCCAGGGATCCAATCCAGGTCTCCTGCCTTGCAGGCAGATTCTTTCTCATCTGAGCCACAAGGGAAGCTCACTTTATATCCCTTTCTTTTTATTAAAATTTGTCTACTGAAGAACACCAGGCATGTGACCTATTAGTTTCCCATAGTCTGTATTTTGCTGATTGCATACTCATGGTGTGTTTTAACTTGTTCCTCTCTCCTTTGTGTTTTCTTCAAATTGGCTCATGGGCCTGAAGGCTTGATTAGAATCATGTTTGATCTCTTTGTCAAGACATAGGTGTTAGTGAATTTTTTTTTTTTTTTAATGTGGAGGTGCAGAATGTCCAGTTGTCTCCCTTTATGTTAATAGATGTTGTTACTCACTGCCTTGATCCATTAATTTAGTAGTAGGAATACTTGTACAGAGATATACTACTTTGTCATTGTGTTTCTGTTCATAATTAAAGGTAAGATAAATGGTGGCTTCTTAACAATTTTCAGGATAATGAATTACTTTGTATTTTCCGGCTTCTCTGTATACCTGGTAACCTTTGATTGGATGCCAAAGAAAGTGAATTTTACCTTGCTGGATATTTTTGTATTCCTGTAAACTCCAGTACTTTGGCCACCTCATGCGAAGAGTTGACTTATTGGAAAAGACTGACGCTGGGAGGGATTGGGGGCAGGAGGAGAAGGGGATGACAGAGGACGAGATGGCTGGATGGCATCAACGACTCGATGGACATGAGTTTGAGTGAACTCTGGGAGTTGGTGATGGACAGGGAGGCCTGGCATGCTGCGATTCATGGGGTCACAAAGAGTTGGACACGACTGAGTGACTGAACTGAACTGAACTGAAATATTCTTGAGCTAGTTTTCTGATGCATAGTTGATTTCACTTCAGTTCAGTCACTCAGTCATGTCTGACTCTTTGTGACCCCATGGGCTGCAGCATGCCCCGCTTCGCTGTCCATCACAAACTCTTGGAGCTTGCTTAAACTCATGTCCATTGAGTCAGTGATGCCATCCAAGCATCTCATCCTCTGTCCTCCCCTTTTCCTCCTGCCTTCAATCTTTCCCAGCATCATAGTTGATTTACTTGGAAACAATTTGATACTTTGTAGTCTTGCTTTTAAGACTTGTTAGTGCCAAAAGCAACATTTAATCTGGGGCTAATTATTCCCCACTACTGAGGTAAGACCCTTCTTTGTACTCTAGGTAGTATCCAGTGAATCATGAGTGTTTTTTCTGTCTAGCTGGGAGGAACAGTCACTGTTTGTGGCCTTGTATAAGTATGGACATTCTTCCCTTTAAACCTCTAGGATGATTTTCCCCCATCCTTAGATAATTTCCTCACATGCATGTGTAGATCAGCACTATCCTGAATAGTTAAGAGGGGCCCTCTGAGAATTTCCAGAGTGCTCTGTGCATTTCTTTCCTCTTTGGTCCTGTACCCTGCTAACTTTGGCCACCTTGATTTTCCTCGACTTCCTCAGCTGTGTCTCTTCAACTAAAAGAGTCTGGTGGGATTCTCCTGGCTTCACCCTCCTGGAAACTTGACAGCAATTTGGTGCAACTATAGACTTACTTTATTTGTCTCTCATTCTCTGGGACTACTATCCTTTACTTCCTGATGTCTAGTGTCTTGATAACTGTTGTTTCTTTTTGGTTTGTTTTTTGTTCTTGGTTCAGGCTTTAAGCAAATTCTGTCATTACATTTATTCCATCTTGGTCCAAAGCCGAGTAATTTTACTAGACTATGTCTTGGCGTTGGATGTTCTAGGTTAATAGTCTGAGGTACTTGGTGTGTTTATTCAATATATAATTTCAAAGCTTTTATTTTTTTACATTTTAACAAGTTTTCTTGAATTAAGTATTTTTTAGTGTATTTTCTCTTGCTTTTTTCTTTTTATCGTTAATTGTGTATATGTTTGGGAGCTTCCCTGATGGCTCAGTTGGTAAAGAATCCACCTGTAATGCAGGAGACCCTGGTTCGATTCCTGGGTCGTGAAGATGCGCTGGAGAAGGAATAGGCTACCCACTCCAGTATTCTTGGGCTTCTCTTGTGACTCAGCTAGTAAAGAATCTGCCTACAATGTGGGAGACCTGGGTTTGATCCCTGGGTTGAATGGATCCCCTGGAGAAGGGAAAGGCTACCCACTCCAATATTCTTACCTGGAGAATTCCATGGACTGTATAGTCCATGGGGTCACAAAGAGTTGGACACTACTGAATGACTTCTACTTCATGTTATCTGTTTGATTTTCTTTGCCTCTCTCTTCAAAATTTGGTACTTTATTTTGAATCCTTTCTGTTTCTTCATTTCTTTTGGGCCCCCTCTGCCCCTGCCCTCACTACCCTCACTTATGTTTCTCTTCAGGCTCTATCTGTTATATGTGTTTGTTTTCATATTTCCTCTAATTAGTTTTCATATCTGAAATGATTTTTTCTTTTAATTCTGATTCTTTGCTGAGTTCATTGCTTCTTTTGTACACTTACAGTTTTGACTTCTGTTCTTTCATGTCTTGTACAATTTTCTTAATATATTTTAACTATTTTGAAATAGAATATTACAGTTTTGATTATTTTGTGGCTGTGTTTTTCTGACATGCTTTCATTGTCTGTAGGAATATAAGTCTGAATCTTATTCTGGTTTTTGTTGTTGTAACTTCCTGTTGGATCTTACTTTAACATGTTTTTGTTGCTCATTTATATCAAAATTTAATTTTACTTAACTTGTAGTTTTTTCATTCATTTTAATTTCAGCCACATTTCGCTTCAGTGTAGGGCCTTATCCTGGGAGAGGAACTTATTTAGATTATTTAGAGTTTCAAAACCCATGCTGCTGCCCCACCTTCTTCTTCCTAGATTATCATCTTCATCTTAGATATTTTAATTGGGTATAAGAATTTAGTTTGGCAGATATTTTTTCCTGGAATCTTAATGGTATTATCTCATTGTCTTCTGGGTTCCATTTCTTCTACTGGAAAGTCAGTTATAAATCTTATTGTTGTTCCTTTGGTAATGTTTCTTTTTTTCTGGCTGGTTTTAAGGTTTTCCTCTTCATCTTCTGTTTTCACCAGTTGTACTGTGTTGTATTTGTCCTGCTTGAAGTTTAGAGTGTTTAGTTTGGGGCAATAACAATCTCAAGTTCTTTCACCCCATCCTTCTTCTCTGCCAGTCAGAGATTTAGATCATTTGAAGATGGGCTTCAGTCTTTGAGGAATCATTATTTCCTTTTCATTTTTATCATTAGTTTTCTGTGATTGTGGTTTTCATTCTGTCTGCCCTCTGATGGATAAGGATAAGAGGCTTTTGGAAGATTCCTGATGGGAGAGACTGACTGAGGGGGAAAATGGGTCTTGTTCTGATGGGTGGGGCCATGTTCAGTTAGTCAGTTCAGTCGCTCAGTTGTGTCTGACTCTGTAACCACATGGACTGCAGTACGCCAGGCCTCCCTGTCCATCACCAACTCCCGGAGTTTGCTCAAACTCATGTCCATTGAGTCAGTGATGCCATCCATCCATCTCATCCTCTGTTGTTCCTTTCTCCTACCACCTTCAATCTTTCCCAGCATTAGGGTCTTTTCAAATGAGTCAATTCTTTGCATCAGGTGACCAAAGTATTGGAGTTTCAGCTTCAGCATCAGTCCTTCTAATGTATATTCAGGACTGGTTTCCTTTAGGAGTGACTGGTTGGATCTCCTGGCACTCCAAGGGACTCTCAAGAGTCTTCTCCAACACCACAGTTCAAAAGCATCAATTCTTCAGCGCTCAGCTTTCTTTACGGTCCAATTCTCACATGCATACATGACTACTGGAAAAACCACAGCTTTGACTAGATAGAACTTTGTTGGCAAAGTAATGTCTCTGCTTTTTAATACACTGTCGAGGTTGGTCATAGCTTTTCTTCAAAGGAGCAAGTGTCTTTTAATTTCATGACTGGAGTCACCATCTGCAGTGATTTTGGAGTACAAAAAAATAAAATCTTTCACCATTTCCACTGTTTCCCCATCTATTTGCCATGAAGTTATGGGACCAGATGCCATGATCTTCGTTTTCTGAATGTTGAGCTTTAAACCAACTTTTTCACTCTCCACTTTCACTTTCATCAAGAGGCTTTTTAGTTCTTCTTCGCTTTCTGCCATAAGGGTGGTGTCATCTGCATATCTGAGGTTATTGAGATTTCTCCTGGCAATCTTGATTCCAGCTTGTGCTTCCTCCAGCCCAGCGTTTCTTATAATGTACTCTGCATATAAGTTAAATAAGCAGGGTGACAATATACAGCCTTGACGTACTCCTTTTCCTATTAGTCCAGTTCTAACTGTTGCTTCCTGACCTGCATACAGATTTCTCAAGAGGCAGATCAGGTGGTCTGGTATTCCCATCTCTTTCAGAATTTTCCACAGTTTATTGTGATCCACATAGTCAAAGGCTTTGGCATAGTCAATAAAGGAGAAATAGATGTTTTTCTGGAACTCTCTTGCTTTTTCCATGATCCAGCAGATGTTGGCAATTTGATCTCTGGTTCCTCTGCCTTTTCTAAAACCAGCTTGAACATCAGGAAGTTCATGGTTCACATATTGCTGAAGCCTGGCTTGGAGAATTTTGAGCAGTCCTTTACTAGCATGTGAGATGAGTGCAATTGTGCGGTAGTTTGGGCATTCTTTGGCATTGCCCTTCTTTGGGATTGGAATGAAAACTGACCTTTTCCAGTCCTGTGGCCACTGCTGAGTTTTCCAAATTTGCTGGCATACTGAATGCAGCACTTTCACAGTAAATGCTTAGTAAATCTTTAATCCAATTTTCTTTTGATGGACCAGGCTGTGTTCCCTCCCTGTTTGACCTGAGGCCAAACTGTAGTGGAGGTAATGAAGATAATGGTGACCTCCTTCAAAAGGTCCTGTGCTCTTACTGCTGCACTCAATGCCCCAGACCCTATAGCAGGCCACTGCTGACTCATACCTCTTCCTGAGACACCTGGACACTCACAGGCAAGTCTGGGTTAGTGTCTTGTGGGGTCACTGCTCCTTTCTCCTGGTTCTGATGCACACAGGTTTTGTTTGTGCCCCCCAAGAGTCTGTTTCCCCAGTTCTGTGTAAGTTCTGGTGGCTCTATGGTGGGGTTAATGGTGACCTCCTCCAAGAGGGCTTATGCCATACCCAGGTCTGCTGTACCCAGAGCCGCTCCCACTGTGGCAGGCCACTGCTGACCCCGTACCGCCACAGGAGACACTTAAACACTCAAAGGCAGGTCTGGCTCAGTCTCTGTGGGATCTCCTGATGCACACAAGTTTTTTTGAGTTGAACGTCTCTGGTGGGTATGGGGTT
Organism: Bubalus kerabau; assembly: GCF_029407905.1. NCBI lineage: Eukaryota > Metazoa > Chordata > Mammalia > Artiodactyla > Bovidae > Bubalus > Bubalus kerabau. The sequence goes on along the minus strand of NC_073634.1, from coordinate 97,778,803 downwards.
TGATACTAAACGTGATTTTGCCCCTCCTACCATCTTGCTGGGTCTTCTACTTTGCCCTTGGATGTGTGGTATATTTTTTTGGTGGAATCCAACATTCTCCTGTCGACAGTTGTTCAGCAGAAAGTTGTAATTTTGGAGTTCTCGTGGGAGAAGATGAGCGCATGTCCTTCTACTCCACCATCTTGGTGGTATTGGATTTAAATTGAAAAAAGTGGGGAGAACCACTAGACCATTCAGGTATGACCTAAATCAAATCCCTTATGATTGACAAATAGATTCAAGGGATTAGATCTGATAGAGTGCCTGAAGAACCATGGATGCAGGTTTGTGGTATTGTACAGGAGGCAGTGATCAAGACCATCCCCAAGAAAAAGAAATGCAAAAAAGCAAAATGGCTGTCTGAGGAGGCCTTAGAAATAGCTGAGAAAAGAAGAGAAGTGAAAGGCAAAGGAGAAAAGGAAAGATATACCCATCTGAATGCAGAGTTCCAAAGAATAGCAAGGAAAGATAAGAAAGCCTTCCTCAGCAATCAATGCAAAGAAATAGAGGAAAACAATAGAATGGGAAAGACTAGAGATCTCTTCAAGGAAATTAGAGATACTAAGGGAACACTTCATCCAAAGATGGACACAATAAAAGACAGAAAAGGTACGGACCTAACAGAAGCAGAGGATATTAAGAAGAGGTGGCAAGAATACACAGAACTACACAAAAAAGATCTTCATGAACCAGATAACCACGATGGTGTGATCACTCACCTCGAGCCAGACATCCTGGAATGTGAAGTCAAGTGGGCCTTAGGAAGCATCACTACGAACAAAGCTAGTGGAGGTGATGGAGTTCCAGTTGAGCAATTTAAATCCTAAAAGACGATGCTGTTTAATTGCTGCTCTCAATATGCCAGCAAATCTGGAAAACTCAGCAGTGGCCACAAGACTGAAAAAGGTCAGTTTTCATTCCAGTCCCAAAGAAGGGCAATGCCAAAGAATGTTCAAACTATTGCACAATTGCACTCATTTCACACACTTGCAAAGTACTGCTCAAAATTCTCCAAGCCAGGCTTCAACAGTACATGAACCGTGAAATTCCACATGTAGAAGCTGGATTTAGAAAAGGCAGAGGAACCAGAGATCCAATTGCCAGCATCCACTGGCTCACTGAAAAAGCAAGAAAGTTCCAGAAAAACATCTACTTCTGCTTTATTGACTATGCCAAAGCCTTTGACTGTGTGAATCACAACAAACTGTGGAAAATTCTGAAAGAAATGGGAATACCAGACCACTTGACCTGCCTCCTGAGAAATCTGTATGCAGGTCAAGAAGCAACAGTTAGAACTGGACATGGAACAACAGACTGGTTCCAAATGGTGAAAGGAGTATGTCAAGGCTGTATACTGTCACCCTGTTTATTTAACTTATATGCAGAGTACATCATGAGAAATGCTGGGCTGGCTGAAGCACAAGCTGGAATCAAGATTGCTGGGAGAAATATCAATAACCTCAGATATGCAGATGACACCACCCTTATGGCAGAAGCTGAAGAGGAACTAAAGAGCCTCTTGATGAAATTGAAAGAGGAGAAGTAAAAAAAAAAAAGTTGGCTTAAAAATCAACATTCAGAAAGTAAAGATCATGGCATCTGGTCCCGTCACTTCTTGGCAAATAGATGGGGAAACAATGGAAACAGTGAGAGACTTTATTTTCTTGGGCTGCAGAATCACTGTAGATGTTGACTGCAGGCATAAAATTAAAAGACACTTGCTCCTTGGAAGAAAAGCTATGACCACCCTCGACAGCTTATTAAAAAGTAGAGATATTACTTTGCCAACAAAGGTCCATCTAGTTAAAGCTATGGTTTTTCCAGTTGTTATTCATGGATGTGAGAGTTGGACCATAAAGAAAGCTGAGCACCAAAGAATTGATGCTTTTGAACTGTGGTGTAGGAGAAGACTCTTGAAAGTCCCTTGGAGTGCCAGGACATCCAACAAGTCACTCCTAAAGGAAATCAGTCCTGAGTATTCATAGGAAGGACTGAGATTGAAGCTGAAACTCCAATACTTTGGCCACCTGATGTGAATCATTGACCCATTGGCAAAAACCCTGATGCTGGGCAAGATTGAAGGCAGGAGAAGGGGATGACAGAGGATGAGATGGTTGGACGGCATCACTGACTATGGACATGAATTTGAGTAAGCTCCAGGAGTTGGTGATGGACAAGGAGGCCTGGCATGCTGCAGTCCATGGGGTTGCAAAGAATTGGACATGACTGAGCAACTAAGCTGAACTGCATTTTTATCATGAGGCGTAACTATTCAGGGTTCCTGCCAAAAGCCAGAGGTGCTTCTTGAGATGACCTCCCTTTTGTGTGCGTGCCAAGTCACTTCAGTCATGTGTGACTCTTTTGTGACCCTATGGACTGTGACCCTTTTGTGACCCTATGGACTCTATGGAGGGTAGCCCACCAGGCTTCCTCTGTCCATGGGATTTCCCAGGCAAGAATACTGGAGTGTGTTGCTCTGCCCTCCTCCAGGGAATTTTTCTGACCCAGGGATTGAACCCATGTCTCTAATGTCTCCTGCATTGACAGGCGTTTTCCTTACCACCAGTGACATCTGGGAAGCTTGATCTCCCTTTTATGGGCCCTGAATTTTAGTTTCATCCTGTTAACCTGTTGGTAATGTGAAAACTTTGATCACCTTTTAGCCTCTTACCTACCTTTCCTCAAATCAGCCATACCTTTAGGAGAAATGTGGCCCCAAAGGTAGGAAAAAAACTTTTTTTAAAGGATCTCTGGAATCTTGGCACAATGTAATTTGATACCTTTTTGGTAGTTCTTTGATGCCTTTGAGTGGTTGTTCTTTTTTATTTTGTATTCATCTGTTCTATTTTTTTATGAATAGAAACATAGATCTAAATTCTAGTTCTCCTTTACTGGAATGGAAGTTCAACTAGCTTTTAAAAATGGAGCCCTTTATTCAGGCACTGGTTCAAGTTAGTTATTATGTTTCACTTTCTTAACATTAATTCCTTGAGGAAGATGGTACTCCCCTCATTTTCCTTGTGAGTCAACAGATGTTTGAATACATTAATGAATTTGTTCAAGATCACAACAGAATCTTTCCCTTGAGGCAGTAAATAATCCTGTTCTAGTCCACTTTCTCTTTCAGACTTTGGACTTGAGGGTAACAAGTACTTTGATGTTATATGGCAAGTACACAGGAAATCTAAATGACAGAGAAACAAGTTCAAATAGGATCAGTATTTTGTGGGTATATATATGTACTGTAGAGTGTAGAAACCTATAATTAATTTTGTATGCATGAATAATTGGATGTGAATCCACCTACACAGTTAGTTGTATTTAGTTATTTTTCAATGGAAAAAACACTTTCCATGTACAATATTTGCCATACATTATAAGTTTTGATTTCTTGTTAAATCTCAGTGTATAATTTTCATTCAATACTGTGTGATTAATTACAGATTTGTTAGAATTTTAGAAGTTATTTTCCACCTTTAAGTTAGCTTTAGATGATTAGTTCTAGAGTCATACTTTACATTGTTTTAACTGTTTTTTTTTTTCATATTGCTTTGGATCATATTCAGTTTGAAAGAGGATTTTTAAAGTACTTCTTGATAGACCTCCAACTATGAGAATCTAGTTGTGTTTGAAACACATCTGATGGAGTGACATGGTTGTCCACAGGATATGTGCCAAAGTTGCTGGGTTCTGGGACACAACAGATGGGATGGCAGGCCATGGCAGAGAACAGGAATAGATTCATTGGGGATTCAATGGGAAATGGTATCTTGAATCAAGTCTGAGGAGCAAGATGAGAATGCAAAGAGGAGAACTAGTATTGAGAAGCTTAAGCCAAAAGAATCAAGAGTAGCGTGGAGTGTGGTGTGAGGAGTGGTTTGATCCAAGTAGCCTAGAAGTACGTGACAAAGGGGAAGTATGTGCCACACAGTAGGTTACAGGGGAGAATGTGGTGGCTTAGAGGAGCGTTGGAGGCCCTGCCATTTGGAAGTAGGTTTTTAGAGTTCATATCAGGAATATTCGGTTGTGATAAACTTTCCCTCGGTTATTCTGTCTTAAGTTAACAGAAAGGACCCCAGAAATCTCCATGGCTGAGAAAAACAAGTTTATTACTTTCCCACAGTGTGTTTTCATTGTAGCTCTGCTCCAGGGTCAGCTCTGTATCTCAATCAGGGACCCAGACTGAAGGAGCAGCACTCAGCTGAGACATGCCTCTCTCATGGTGAAAGGAAAGAGAAACAATGGAGACATAATGGCCTGCACAGCTTTGGCTGCGAATTGGCACAGATCACTCACATTCACGTTTCTTTGGCCACTACTTCCATAGAGAAGGGCATACTGCAAGTCATACACCAATAGGCAGGGATGTATAATCTCTCCAGGAAGGAGCAGTGAACAGTTGGGTACAAAATTACAGTCAACCATGTTTTCCTTTCCAGATGAGACTTTCATGTGATAAATGTGCCATCTTGTAGAGTTAGAGCCAGATTACCTTATGGACAACTTCTGGAACACATTTTCTCCCTTAGTTTAATGTCTGAAATCACAATGCATCTTACAATAGATGGGGTCTTATAATCAGTGCAGGCCAGGCAGCTGTCTTGATGTCATTGCTGAAGCATGGAAGAACTGGGCTTTTAGTCCTGGGGTATCAAGATACCACGTGGCACTATTGACATTTCAGAACTGTCTGAGAAAGGAATATGAATCTAGATTTTCATCTGAAAACTTTCTTTTGAGATCCTCCAATAAGGTCAGCATTCATTGTGGAATGAGTGTGTCAGCAGCTTGGGAAAAAAATCTTGGAGATGATAGTTATTAAAAAAAAAAAGCTGTATCACCAAGTGTTCCTGGTAGCACAGGGGATGATGTTGTTAGAAGCAGCCTGGATTGAGAATTTTGAGTTGAAGAGTGATTGAGAAGAGTTGCTCTCTGAATGTGAAGAAGTTTTAGAAATACTTCCATTAAGTTACTGTGTTTGGAAATTGTTCAGTTGTGTCTGACTGTTTGCGACCCCATGAACTGTAACCCCCAGGCTCCTCTGTCCTTGGAATTCTCCAGGCAAGAATACTGGAGTGGGTTGCCATTTCCTTCTCCAGGGGATTTTTCCTACCTGGGGATGAAACCTGGGTCTCCTGCTTTGCAGGCAGATTCTTTACTGTCCGAGCCACATTACTGTGCTTATATTCTATTTATTAGGTATGTACAGTAGTGTTAGATGAAAAAAAATCTGTTCTAAAGAAGTGAATAATCTAATTTTACATGATAAGCCATTATACTGTAATTAAATTAAAAAATTTTTTTTTTTGGCAGGCATAGTCATAGACTGGTGCATCTTGCTCTCAGTGGCTTCTTAGAGTCTATGAAGTGTGGTAAACATGCCTCCTACACATTTAAAAGCTGTTCACCATTTATTGGGTAAATGGAGCCAAAGTTTCTTTCTTAGAAGGTCTCCTTATAGTACATACCATGAAATCAACTTTGAACTAATTGCAGTCATTCTAGTTGTAAGTAAGATTTATATAAGATGTGTAAGTAATACTAATGTTCTTGAACTGAAATTTCACTCTGCACAGTGAAGTTAACATTGTGAAGTTAACATTTGGAATCACACAGTGAAGTTAACATTTTTCTCCAGAGGCCAAACTTCTGGTTAGTAGAGGAGTTTTGTTTTATTTTCTAATTGTTTACTCTTCTTCTAGAGTAGATAGCTGAAACCTTCACTTTTAAAACAGAATAATAGCTTATTTAGTACTACCTTAGATATAGACTATAAGGTATGCTGGTGTCAGGAAAAATATTGTATAGAATATGTAACCTATCTGAAGAGCATTATTGCCATTTTGACATCTTTCACTTATTTTGTGACCCTCACAGTTTCAAAAGTTAACTAAGAGTTTTGGGTTTAAATTATATACATTAGAAAAAAAAGTTAATAACGGTAAAGCATCTGCCTACAATGCAGGAGACCCTGGTTTGATCCCTGGTTCAGGAAGGTTCCCTGGAGTAGGAAATGGCAACCCACTCCAGTACTCTTGCCTGGAAAATCCCATGGACGGAGGAGCCTGGTAGGTTATAGTCCATGGGGTCGCAAAGAGTCAGACATGACTGAGCGACTTCATCTTTCACCTTTTGGGTTTAAATTATATACATTAGGGGGAAAAAAGTTAATAATATGTAATCTGTTGGTGATTTTCCAAATCTAAAAAAACATTGATTTAACAGTAAGTTGAGTACATACTTCTTCATATTGCATTCAGCAAACCACTAATGAGGCATTGTGGTAGGGTTCACAAAGATGAATCAGCTCTGCTGTGTCTTCAAAGAACTTTCATTCTCTTGGTGGCAGGTGATTGGGAGCTGAAGATATTGGTATCCCAATTTTGGAGAGACACTGTGATTTAGAATTTCAGACCTTTTCTAGATCTGATTTTCAATCTTGGTGTTGCCCCTTTGTCAACTTCTGCAGAACAGTTCATCCCTCTAGGCCTCAGCAGCTTCAGTAGAGTGGTTGTGAGTATGTGGAACAAAAAAGTTCAATAACTGCTAGCTGATGCGTATCATACTCATCATTGTCATCATCATAAATCTCATCTTTATTTTAATGCTGTGAAAGAACTTTGATTTCAGTGTTCAGTAGTCTTGGCAGGATTCCAGTATGTCTCTGACTTTTATTAGGTATATGATAACTCTGTCTGCTGCATGCTCTTCTTAAATTTCTCCTTATAGGCATCTCAAGCTGAACTTAGGATCTTCCACCCAAAGTTTTTATTCTATAGCTTGCCCATTTTACAGTTGTTTGTACCAGAAACCTGGGAGTCATTGTCTCCTTGTCTCTCTGTCTTGGTCTCTGTAGTCACTGGCTTACTCTTATCTCTTCAATTCTACCTCTTATCTCAAGTCTCCTAACTTCTCTTCACCTCCATTGCCATGACCTGTGTTGAAGTGAGAAAAGTATGACTCAGACTACTGTTGTGGCCACCTAACTAAACTTAGATTCAGCTTTGCCTAATTCTAGTTCATTCTCCATATCTGATCCTCTTCCCTGCCTTCCACTCTATCTTGTTCAAAAATTGTCAATGCCTTCCTTTTTACCCCCGAATAAAGTCTAAAGTCCTTACTGTGCCCCGTGAGATCCTGCATGGCTTGACAGAAGACTTTTTCCTTAGCTTCATTTCTCTTGTGCTCAGTGATGCTTACACTGGCCTTCTTTATTTCCTCTTTTAACCCAAATTCTTTCCTGCTTCAGGACTTCTCCAGTCACTGCTGTTGCCTCTGCCCACACCATTTTCCTTTTCCCTACTTTTGTCCAGTTCGTTTGCTTCCTTGAAATCTATGCTCCAGTGGTATTCAGGAAGCCTTTTGTAATCTCTCAGTGTAAGTTGGGTCTGTATATTATGTGCTCTCATAGCATGCTCTGGTTTTTCTTTATAATATTTACCTCTCATTTAGTATCTTTCTTTCATGGTCATAGATAGCATGTTTTGCTCACTGCTCAGTTATTTCTAGAGTTTAGCACAGTACCTGACACATAAGTACTGAGTAAATTTGTTGAAGGGATGAATATTTGTTGAAATCAATGAACATTACCTGCCTAATAGGGTTGGTGTGAAAATTAAATTAGGACACAAATGATGTCTTATTGCATATTATGTGGTACATAATGGGTTTCTGGTATTAGTTTCTTTCTTTTTTTTTCCCCCTAAGCATTAAGAAAGGCCTCCCAGTGGTTTTCAAACTATAGGTTATGGCCCACTAGAGGGTAATGAAATCAATTTAGTGGGCCACGAAGTGAATTTTAAAATGTGAAATGGAATAGAATAGCTATTATCAGATAAAATAACATGATAACAAACCTAGACAGCATATTAACAAGCAGAGACATCACTTTGCCAACAAAGGCCTGTGTAGTCAGCTATGGTTTTTCAAGTAGTTGTGTACAGATGTGAGAGTTGGACCATCCAGAAGGCTGAGCGCCAAAGAATTGATGCTTTCAAAGTGTTGTGCTAGAGATGACATTTGAGAAGAGTCTTTTGGACTGCAAGGAGATCAAACCAATCAATCCTAAAGGAAGCCAACCCTGAATATTCATTGGAAGGACTGATGCTGAAGTTGAAGCTCCAATACTTTGGCCACCAGATGTGAAGAGCTGATTCCTTAGAAAAGACCCTGATGCTGGGAAAGATTGAGGGCAGGAGGAGAAGGGGGCGACAGAGGATGAGATGGTTCGATGGCGTCACTGACTCAATGGACATGAGTTTGAGCAAACTCCAGGGGACAGTAAAGGACAGGGAAGCTTGGTGTGTTCCAGTCCATGGGGTCACAGAGTCAGACACAAGTTAGTGGCTGAACAAAGCAACAAAGAAAAGTAGTGTTTCCTGGAACTTGTGGTTTGTGGGTGTTCTGTATTACCAGTTGGAGATAAAACATATTTCTTATATGGATTATGGGTAAAAGAAAGAAGTCTGAAAGCCGCTATTGTAGCGATAGCACAGTGTAGTGTAACCTATAGGCAACCCTGTGTTTAAGTTAGGGCAGCTAAAAGGGGATATATCCAGTTTTTCAAGAAATGTTACTCTCTATGCCTTTGCTGACTTCTTACACTGTTCAAGGCCCTAGAACCTTCCTTAGGCATCAATACAATCACCAAAACTTCTGGGATTACTAATTTACCCCTTTATGTGGAGCCTATATCTATTTCTAACCTGTTGTTTTTTAAAGAAATTTTTACTTACGTATACTGTGTACTCTGGCCTTTTCCACTATATTGAAAATGTATCTCCATATTGTTAATATTTGTTATGGTGACATCTGTCTTATGTATACTGTATAATGTTGATGTTAGCATAGTTATATCTGTCATAATGACATTCTTTAATAGCTCAAATTATTGCTCTTATTAAATTTTATTACTCTAGTGACTTTATATTATATGGCTGTTAATATTAGTTTGATAAAATCAAGTGCTGTACAGATGTATAAAAAACCAGATTCTATGTAGAGTTATAGAAAGACAGACCCAGATAAAAGGAAACCACAGCATTTAAAGGATTAAGATGATAATAGTTTTGATTGTGGTAGCTTGGTAAGTGATTTCATTTTTCAGTGGATTTTTAGAATATGGGGTTGATAAACGTTCATGTAACTGAATTATGGTTTCCTTCCTTAAAGCCAGTGGTCAGTTCCAACCTTTGACGGTGGTGACGTTCTCAGCATTAATCACTGTTTTATATTCCAGTCTCTAAGGATGCATAAATTATGATAATAAAAGCTAAGGGAGGCTGGAGCTTCTGGTTGTTGCTGCATTATTGTATCCACTGGGATGGTATTTTGTGTGCTTGTCCTCTGCATATTGTTGGGCTGAAAAACTGGATCCCATCCCCTGCAAAGCTAGAGACACCAGTGGATTTTAAAAGCATGAGAAAGCAGCCCTGTTAAGGGACCTGTTTGGAACTCTTACAGACTTGATGAAACAGAATATCCTGGGGATCTTATAAAATTTTATATAAGCATAGATTGCCCCCTTCCTTAGAGTTAATATGTTTTGAGCTATTAATGGAAAATGCTCAAATAATACAAAATTTTACCTCTAATCCATCGTAAGAAAAGACTATGGTCAAGAAGCAGAGTTCAATTTTCATGTTTTCTTATTATGAATTTCTGTCACTTGTTGCAGACTGGTGAGTTAGATGCTGTGCTACTCTTAGAACAGGAGCTATACAGTGGTTTCTTGTTTATTCTTTACTTTTTTTCATTTTAAAACTGAGATTTACTTTGGAAAACTTGGGAAATTGCAATATAAAAATTTTCCAACGCTCAGAAATAATTTCTGTTATTATGTATATAGTCAATCTGTTGCGTTTATACATGAGAATACTGTTTTTCTATGACGATGTGATGAAATAAATATTTTAGAGGAAAATACGTACTACCGAAGTAGATGAAGAACAGGTAGAAAACTTAGCTGGAACAGTATTCACGGAGGAAATTGATAAAGTTGTCAAAACACTACTCCTAAAAAATTGCCAGTTCCAGATGGTTTTAGCTAGTCAGTATTCACATCTTTGCACAGGATGCCTGTGCTGTTTAAACTGTTCTAAAGTGGTTTTCAATGGCATGCTTCTTTATCTTACCATGTTGTCGTAGCCCAAACAAAAAACACTAGGACAGAAAGATAAGACAAAAGTATAGACTAGTCTTCAGTAGTATGTGAACCAACAACTTCCAGATGTTCACCTGGGTTTAGAAAGGCAGAGGAACCAGAGATCAAATTGCCAACATCCGTTGGATCATCGAGAAAGCAAGAGTTCCACAAAAACATCTACTTCTGCTTTATTGACTATGCCAAAACCTTTGAATGTGTGGATCACAACAAACTGTGGAGAATTCTCCAAGAGATGGGAGTACCAGACCACCTGACCTGCCTCCTGAGAAATCTGTATGCAGGTCAAGAAGCAACAGTTAGAACTGGACATGGAGCAACAGACTGGTTCCAAATCAGGAAAGGAGTACGTCAAGGCTGTATATTGTCACCCTGCTTATTTAACTTATATGCAAGAGTACATCATGTGAAATGCTGGGCTGGATGAAGCACAAGCTGGAATCAAGATTGCCAGGAGAAATTTCAATTACCTCAGATATGCAGATGACACCACCTTTATGACAAAAAGCGAAGAGGAACTCAAGAGCCTCTTGATAAAAGTGCAAGAGGAGAGTAAAAAGGCTGACATAAAGCTCAACATTCAAAAACTAAGATCATGTTATCTGGTTCCATCCATTCATGACAAATAGATGGGGAAACAGTGGAAACAGTGAGAGACTTTATTTTTTGGGGCTCCAAAATCACTGCAGATGGTGACTGCAATCACGATATCAAAAGACTCTTGCTTCTTGAAAGAAAAGCTGTGACAAACCTAGACAGCATATTAAAAAGCAGAGACATTACTTTGCCAACAATGGTCCATCTAGTTAAAGCTGTGGTTTTTCCAGTAGTCATGTATGGATGTGAAAATTGGACTATAAGGAAAGCTGAGCGCCAAAGAATTGATCTTTTGAACTCCATGCATGTGTCTCATGCTTCACCTAGGTGGCCGGAACAGCTAAGTCCTGGCTGAGCCATTCTCTGTCCCATATGGCCTCTCTTCATTCAGAAGTTCAGCCTGAGATAACATTGAAGTCATGTCCCAAAAAGATGAAAGCAGAAGCTGCCGAGCTTCTAAAGGCTTAGGCCCCCAAATGGCTCTGCATGATTTCCACTGCATTCTGTTGTTCAAAGCAAGTCATGAAGTCAGCCCAGTTGAAGGAAAGGGCCAGCAGACTCCATGACTTTGAGAAAGAAGTTCCATGTGCCAAAGGAGTGGTGGGAATTGTGAGGGACATCTTGGAAGGCAAACTATCACGTTCGCTTATATGGAACATTGCTAAGGCCTGGAAGCCTTCTGTCTGCTCCTTCCCTGAATCTGCCCTCCTGTTGTCCCTCATTTCTACCCTCAGGTAACATCCGTGGTCCCCTCACCACTCATTTTCCCCTATTTTCTTGCTTTTCATGATTGTTTTTACCACATATGTAAGTATCCCTAAATAATGTATTAGTTTGCATGGTTGATATGAATTTATATCTTAAGATAATCTTTTAAATTTTAACTTAGAATAGGTACATTGAAGATTATTTATAAAATTCAGAAAAGCAAAAAGAAAAAGCTAAAATAGTGTCTAATCTCAATTCCTAGGTATAATCATTGCTGACATTCTGGGATATGTTAACACATGTGCACACACTCCAATTTATATCAAATATTTATTTCTTATTCTCAGAATCTCTTTTTTCTTGAGTTTGGGTGACAAGGCTACTGCATCATCTGAATCTTTAGTATTCAATTCCTAATTTTGGAATGACACATAGCAAGAATTTGGATTTTCGAGACTCATCCAGACATTTATCTGACTGTTAGGATGGTTAGAGTTTGGATAGTGAAGTCCCCTTCGGTATGTGTACATATGTGTATGTGTACATTCTATACGTGTACCTATGTGTGCATGTGTTTAAATCGTATGTAATTTTAAACAAAGGCAGAGGATCTGATAGTAAAGCTATTCTTTAAAAATTAGTATGGAGAAGTGTTCTCAGTAGATAGCTGTTAAATGCTCTTCTACCACAGTTTTCAAAGTTTCTTTTTCTGTTAGCTTTTTACCATTTCTTAGCCCATCCATGAAATGTTCCCTTGATATCTCCCAATTTTCTTGAGATCTTTAATCTTTCCCATTCTATGTTACTGTTACAACTTACATACGGATGATTAGCATCTTTAAGTGTATGTCTTCACATAAAAGGATATGTTCTTCCTCAGGCCTCCCAACATGTGGACCAGTGTGCTGTTTACTATTTATGTTCTCCTACAGTGAATACTACTCTGATTCTGGGAGGGATTGGGGGCAGGAGGAGAAGGGGACGACAGAGGATGAGATGGCTGGATGGCATCACTGACTTGATGGACGTGAGTTGGTGATGGACACAGAGGCCTGGCGTGCTGCAATTCATGAGGTCGCAAAGAGTCGGACATGACTGAGCGACTGAACAGTGAAATCTGTGTAACTTTACATCTCCTATTATAATTTGGTATAAAGATGAGTTATCTTTAAAAGCAGTTCTAGGGACAGTAATAATCTCTAATCTTGTAGGCCAAAGATTGGTTCTCAATCTTGTCCCTGACACTTAATTTGTGCCCTCATTAATAGCCTAAGCTCTGAACCTCAACTTTGTCATTTTTCAAATGATGATAGTAGCACCTGGAGTTGTTTATGTAGAGAGTTTGGACATTTTTAGAATGGGGCAGTATTCTCTTGCTGTGAGAAGGTGTGGAGTTAGTGGGACTGATGAGCACTACTGTCTGCATTTAGAATACCTCTTTGTATTTTCCTCTTTTATGTATCCACTATATTCCTGTAACTTTTTTACTGGATTGTTTTGAGGACTTTATGAATTCTAAAGTTTGTGAAAACTCTTTGAAAACTGTCCAGTCCTTTGTGAATTCAAAGTAAGATGATATTTGCTTCTATTCAAGGGACTATTGAAATGAATCACTCTGTTGCCCCCAAACCTAGTATTAGAGAGACAGGTAATTATTTATATTCCTCCAAATTGTTTTGATATTTGTCACAGATTTTTGATTCCCAGATTAACATTCCCAGTTAACAAAGAGTCATATTGAATACATTTATAAACTACTTATTTGAAATTATAAATCTCCTGAGAAACAGCTTCATCCACAGCATTTAACTTCTCAGTTTAACCTATAAAGCCTATTTCACCTTCTTTTTTTAATGGGGAGAGCTTGGTGCAGATGAAAGTTTGGACTTTGAAATCCTATAGATTTGAAATTAAGTCTTGGCTCTGTCACTTAATAGCTTCATAACCTTGGGGAAATCAGTTAACCTCTAAGATATGTTTTTTCCATCTGTAAATTAAGAATAATATTGCTTATCTCATAGGATTGTTGTGAAAATTAAAAAAGGAAATGTTAAGTTAGTTTGGGGTCCATTGCCAAATAGGCCCTCAATAATTGTTTCCATTTTCCTTATCCTCTGAATAGTTGCAGTAAGTTTTCCTATTCCTTCTAATTATTACACCACTTTTTTGGGGGGCGGGGGGAATACAGACTACTAGGTTGTCCTGAAAGACTAAATGATAGATATGTTTTAGCCTATCCATGTACTAGATATTATATAATAAAGGAGAATAAGTCAGTTTGGAAAATTAGATAGAACATAATATTGTGTATCTTTAGGAATTCTCTTAGAAAACATGCTTTTAATAAAACATTTTCCCCCTTTTGGGGTTGTGATTGGAGGTTATCCCTGATCTGCAGTAAAATGGCTATTTGGAATAACTGACTTTCTGATCCTTTTTAAGATCCTGTTCAATATGGTGCAGTTGTCTATAGTCATGTGAGTTTATTAAACTAGTTTTATGGTCAAATGTGTATTTGAGGGGGGCGTCATACTTTATACAATTGCTGAGTATCTAATTAGAAATAGTGCTTATGCTGGTCAGTGGTTCCTACTGATTTAAAAACAGAAGGTGCATATATAGACAGTGCCTAGATTGTATTAAGTTAGTTGCATTGTCATCTGAACCTGTAGGGGAGCAAATTATATCTTGAATGAATAATTTTGAAGGATAAAGCTATTTGTGATATCTTTGTTAAGGTACTGTTTTATTTCCCTCATCTTAGTTTCAGTGACATTGAAGGTCTTACCTAACCACAATACTTCTTTTCTAGTGGGGTTTGGTCTTTATATGTTGAATCATTTTCAGTTTTATATTTTTAGTGAAAAAAATTGTCAGTATTAGGTATTCATTTAAGGACTTTGAGTTCATTTGTTTCCAGCTAAATTTGGAATCATTGGTAGACTCACAAATATATCATTCAGTGAATGTTTAGTTTTTCTTTAAATATTTTTTAGGTAGCATCACTTGGACAGAGGAAACTAGTGTGTATTGTTCTATTAATAAAGAAGTGATTGTTCTCTGATTTGATTGTTTGAATTGTGTGAATTGGAAAGTAATGTTTTTTTAGCATGACACTTTGGGAACTGCTGCTTGGTTAGGATACTTTTGTTTCAAGGTCTCTTTGAGTCAGTTCCTATTAAACATGAAATGTGACAACCTGTATAACAATGAGAATATTTGAACAATACAATACTTGTATTATTATTGTATGGCTTTGAGGAAAACCTCATACTGTGTCTAATTGAGTTTATTATGATTAATGATTTTTTTAAACCAAAGAGTACTTTTTGTTTTCTTGACCATTGAGCTTACATTTTTAAGTGGATTTAAAATATACTATAAAGTATGTAGAATGAGAATTTGCAATCTAAAAGGTAATTATACAGCAGTTTTAGTATTGCATTTGCAAAGAAATACTGTTAAAAATTATATTCTCAATAAGTTAGGCTTTAATAAATGGCAGGAGAAGGAAGGGGTGAAAAATATTAAATTAACATATGCTTTCATTAACAGTTCCTGTGAATTTTTATAAAAGAATTGATCACAGTGAATTTATTCAGTAAATTATCAATGTCCATGTTATATACCTCCTGAAGAATGCCTTGTAGTGTCATATTCGGAAACATATCATTAACTAAAATGGTGTTCTTTCCCTTTTTCATGAGAACAAAGAATTCAAATTTAGCTGCTTGATTCTAGCTACATTATGTAAATTATTGTGGTAAATGTAACATTATGTAAAAATCTCCAGAGTAGTTGCATGAGGATTTATATTGGTGAAATGATTTTTGTTTATGTACTAATGTCACTATGAATGACGCTTAGAGATGATTGCAGCAGTATCAAATGAGGCATTTCTTTTCTCTTAACATTGTAATTATTGAGATAGGCAGTTTCCTTGTGGCCTTTTTCTAAAACTAAGCTTTGGAAAGAAGGAAGCTGTGAGATTGTGAAGTTTAGGGCTAGGTAAAAGTTTGAATTTGTGTCCCCATGAAATGCTCCTAAAGCTTGATATTTCATGATTCATAAAAGAAATCTGGTAGAAATATCTGACCACTTGGCTCTTGCTTAGTGTTTTTACTTGGTGGTCTGTTATCTGTTTGGATTCATTGTTTTTGTTGGATAAATGTGAATCAGGTCTTTTTCTTTGGGTCTAAGAAAAATTAACCCAGTGTGTTCTGTTATATTCTGTTCTGCCAAATTTACTAGCTATGACTTGTCATATTTCAAGGAATTAATACATATAAAACTCTTTCTCGAGGCATTTTTTTGGATGAGGAAGGCTTTGCCAGCTGCCCTTAGGAGTTAAAGAGCAGAATGGGTGTCACCAGGCAGAGACAATTGGCTGTCCATTTGAAACAAGTTTCCTGCCTGCTCACACCATTCATAAAAATAAATTACAGCTGGATTAAAGAACTGCCTTAAAAACAAAAATTCATAGCTTTTCAAAGAAAATGTGAAAATATTTTTAAAGGTATAGATAGGAAAAAGCTTTCTTGAAGTAAGATATGGAAAAGCACAAATCATGAGGTAAAAGACTTGATTTGACCTTACTAACCTTTAAAATTTTGGTATGGCAAAAAAAACCAAACAAACTATAAACAAAACAAAATGATCAGATTGAAGGAAAAATTTGGCAAGGCTTGAGATCTGGAATAATAAGGAAACTGAAAGAAATAAGTAGAAAAATAGACCAAAATATTAAATAGCAAGTCACAGAAGAACAAATTAAAATAACCACCATGTGAAAAGATTACAGGACTAAAAATCAAGAAAATTCAAATCAAAACCATGAGATGCCATTTCATATGTGAGACTGGCAGAAAAATGTTTAAGGTGAATAATAGCAAGTGTTGGTGAGCGTGTCGGGAAACAAAAGCTCTTAAGAGCTGGTAACAGTAAGTGGAGGTATTCATACCCTGGGAACCAGCAGTGCCACTTGTACATAGATAGTGTAGAGAAATTATCACATGTGCACAAGGAGACACAATCAGAAATGTGTATAGCGTTTTTAATGGTAGAAATATATTGAAAACTTAAATGGTCATCAGTAGGGGGAATAGATAAATTATGACATATTTGTAGTTGGAGAATATTATAGCATTTAAAATGAATGAATCTAATCTACTTGAGACAAAATGAACAAACCTTAAAAATATAATTGTGAGTAAAAAAAGCAAGTTGAAAAATATTACATATTGTAAACCAGATATGGCAATGATAAAAATACAAAACAAATCTATATTTTGTCATAGGTATATTTGTATGTATTAACTGTATAAAAGCATGAAGGGAAGGGCTGCACACCAACCTCAAGACAATGGTGACCTCTGAAAAGGGGAGGAAAATGGGATGAGGATTATGGGTGATGCTTTAGCTGTATTTGTGGATAGGAATGTTGCAAAAAGTTAGTATTTGTGTCATCACCTGAGAAGTCAGATAAAATGTGGTATATTCATGTCATAGGAAACTAGTAAAGTGTAAAAAGGAACAAACTACTAATATGTGCCATGACATGGACCAACTTGAAAAACATTGTGCTCAGGGAAAGAAAGAAGCAGGATGCAGAGACCCCACAATGTATGATACCGTTTAGATGAATGTCCAGAAAAAGCAAATCTGGGAAGATAGGGGGCAGATAGATTACTGCTTGTTTGGAACAGGAGTAGGAAAATAGATTAACAGTAGAGGGGCATGAGGGACTTCTTTAGTTTAATGAAAATGTTCTAAAACTGACTTAATGGTGATGATTTACAACTTGGTAAATTTACTAATAATTATTGAATTATACACTTTATTTTATTTTTTTTGAATTATACACTTTAAATGGGTAAATTATGTGATACATGCAATATACCAAAGATAAGCTATTAAAAAGTTAATATTTTTAAATCTCTATGGCACTCAATATAAGAGTATTTCAGAGGTTCAACTAAAAATTATTAAAAAGGACACCTTTCCATATCCTTCATACATAGTTCTAATCAATTCATTATTTTTAAAAAGGTATTGCAGTTTACAAAGATGTAAATCCACAAAGTTAATTGTAGAGGAGCCTGGTGGGTTACAGTCCATGGTGTTGCTCAAGAATCGGATATGACTTGGCAACTAAACAGCAAGAACAAATAGCTTAATGTATGTGTATACTTGTGTAACCCCACCAAGATCAAGTTCAGTTATGGTACCGCAG
Organism: Bubalus kerabau; assembly: GCF_029407905.1. Lineage (NCBI taxonomy): Eukaryota > Metazoa > Chordata > Mammalia > Artiodactyla > Bovidae > Bubalus > Bubalus kerabau. The sequence goes on along the minus strand of NC_073634.1, from coordinate 97,761,065 downwards.
TGTGACTCTAGTTAACAATACTGAATTGTGTACCTAGTTGAAATTTGCTAAGAGTGTAGATCTTAAGTGTTCTTACCACACACAAGAAAGGTAACTATATATTATATTAGGTAATGGATAGATTATTTAGCTTGATTGATTATTTCACAATGTTTACATATTAATATGTCAAAGCCTCAAGTTATACTTTAAATATACACAGGTTTTATTTGTCAGTTATACCTCAGTACAGCTAGAAGATCCACTTGTGTGTCCTTATAGTCAGTATCCTCCCTTCTCCTCCTGCCCCCAGAGGCAACTACTGTTTTGATCGTTATAACTATATATTAGTGTTGGTTTTTGAACTCCATATAAATGGGGTCATCTAGTTTCTTTTGATCAAAATTTATCCATGGTGTTACATGTAATTTGTTCTTCCTAATCGCTATATAGTATTGCACTGTAGGAATATACCACAATTTATCTATCCTTCTGTTGACTGATACTTATTTTATACTATTAGCAATAAACCTACCATGAATATTCTTGTGTATGTCTTTTGATACACCTGTACACTTATTCTCTTGGCTATATGCCTAGGAGTGGAATTGCTGAGTCATAAGGTGGGCGTATGTTTGTTTAGCCTACTTAAATATTGTCAAATAATTTCTAAAGTGGTTGTACCAGTTTATTGTTCCTAACAGTAAATGGCAGTTCTGGTTGTTCCACATTCTCCTAAATCATTCTGAATGACTCTATAACATTCTATTACATAGATTTACCATAGTTTATTTAACTATTACCCCATTGATTATTTAGGTGGCTTCATGTTTTCAGTGTTGCATTTTTTTTTTTCTTTCTTCTTGGCCATGCTGTGCAGCATGCGGAATCTTAGTTCCCCAATCAGGGATTAAACCTGTGTCCCCTGCATTGGAAGTGTGGAGTCTTAACCACTGACTGAACTGTCAGGAAAGTTCAACACTAGTGTTTTGAACAACACTCTAATGAATTTCTTTGCAGAAGACACTGATCTCCATGAAATCCATGGATGTTTTCTTATAAGTAAAATTGGTGATTTAAAAGGCGTAGACATTTAAAATTGAGTATTTGTGCTGGTGAAAATTACACTAAATTACTTTCTGTCCAACCACACACACACACACTCACACAGAAGTCGCTCAGTCGTGTCCGACTTTGCAACCCCATGGATTGTAGCCCACCAGGCTCCTCTGTCCATGGGATTTTCCAGGCATGAATATTGGAGTGGGTTGCCGTTTCCTTTTCCAACTACACTCTTAATTAAATATGAGAGTGCTTATTTCCCCAGATTTTTGACTCCAGATGTTTCCCATACTTTGAACCTTTGCTAATCTGATGGGAGCAGGGGGAAGACGGAAGCATCTCTCTGTAACCCTTTTCTGGCATCTTTCAGGGTGGTGAGCTGTGGTGTATAGTGTCCCATCTCTTTGGGAAATGCCTTCAATTTTGGAAGCTGTGAGAGGAAAGGGAGGCCCAGTTGATTGTTTAACAAGGTCTGGTCAAGGCTTCAGGCAAGAAGGATAAAAGAACTAAAGTTGAAATGTTGGTTACCTTGGTAACTCTAGACTATGTTGATGTGAAAGAGAGCCAACAGTTCTCTAGCAGAGACTGCTACTTTTCTTACAGGTCACCTACTCACCCTTCCTTTTCAAAGCTTCTTAATTTCTCTTGTACCTGGGTCATTTTAGGAGACTATTCCTTGTGTTTTATCAAGGAGAAACCACAGGATCTTGTCTCTTGATGCCTCCTTAGTACCTGCCGCTGCTGCTAAGTCACTGCAGTTGTGTCCGACTCTGTGCGACCCCATAGACGGCAGCCCACCAGGCTCCCCCGTCCCTGGGATTCTCCAGGCGAGAACACTGGAGTGAGTTGCCATTTCCTTCTCCAGAGCATGAAAGTGAAAAGTGAAAGTGAAGTCACTCAGTCATGTCTGACTCTTAGCGACCCCATGGATTGCAGCCCACCAGGCTCCTCCGTCTATGGGATCTTCCAGGCAAGGGGTGCCATTGCCTTCTTCGTCTTAGTACCTAACACATCACTAATTGTGATGTGTAAAAATAATCTTGCCATGAATGACCAACTAATTCACTGGACTCCTTTTTTTTCACTTGGGAAGGGAAATGTTGTCAGGGTAGTTTTGTTATGGAAATGCAAGTCCCTGTGCTTGATGCGTGGAGAGACCAAACAATAACAAAATGTTAGAGTTTGGGACAGAGAAAGGTTTTTTACAGGGCGCAGCAAGGAGGTGGGTGGCTCATGCCTGAAAAACCGCAAACTCCCTGAAAGCTTTCAGCAAAGCCCTTTTATAGGAAGGGTGAGGGAGGGCATGGTTAGTTGTTGCAAACTTTCTTGGTGTCAGATTCTTTTTTCTTGAGGTCAGGTCATGGTCAGGTAATGATGTTCCTGAAAACCTCTCCCCCAAACAAATGTTATTCTCTGCTCTGACAAAAAAGGGCAAAGTCCTAAGACACAATGTTCATCCTCCAAGGTCCTGCTCCTTGCTAAGAAGAGGCAGATCTCAGTTGGCAGCACTCTCAGGGCCAGGTCTCCAGACACTGGCCAGTTGTCATCTCTGAGAGAGCCAGGCACCTAACCCAGCTGACCCTTAGAGACAGGAGTTGGGGAAGAGGTTCACCACTGCCTCAAGGCCTGGGCCTGGCCAGTGGGTGGCCTTGGCAAGGGCTCTGGAGCCCTGCAGGGGGCTGTGTCCTGCTGGCCTGAGCTGGGTGAGCTGGAAGTCCTCTGGGAGACCAGGGATCTGCCTCTTACCTCACTGTCCACCCGACCACCACCAGTCTGCTGACTGTTGGCTGAATAGGCCACTAACTGTCACTCATTGACAGTGGTTGCTTGTGGGAGGGACTCACTGTGGTGCTAACCAGTGGGTGAGCAGGACCACTTATGGTCCCGTGGTAACCGATGCCTGTTAATTGGGTAGAGCTGGGGTAATGGTGCACAGCAAAGGCTGTGTACTGTGGTCTGTGTTCAGCCACACTCTGTGACAAGTTTATAGGATTCAACAATCACAGATTGGAGAATGCTTTCCCAAGACACTGACCATACCTTCTCTCTACACATCCTAGCCAGTACACACCAACCCTGTATAACAGAGCAGGATGAGCACAGGCCTTAGCAGGCAGCCATTGCTGGGTCTCATTACTCCACACCATGTTACTAGGCTCAGCTGTTGGTTGGTGCTTCAGTGGGCCCTACCCACAAGCAGCCAACTCTCAGTGAGTGATGGTTAGTTGTCCTGCTCAGCTATTGGTCAGCACCACAGTGGGCCCTGCCCACAAGTAACTGTCAATGAGGCCCCATTAGGGAAGCGATTCAGCCAAGGGTCAGTGGTGTGGTGGTCATCAGGTGGAGAGTGAGGTAAGAGGCATATTCAGGCCTTCTCTTGAAGTTCCTCCAGCTCACCTAGCCTTGGGCCAGCAGGTAAGCTGAAGGGCCCAGGAGACAGACTGGGGACTATGCCCTGCAAGGCTCCAGAGTCCTCACTAAGGCCCTTCACTAGCTTTGGGCCAGGGTTTGAGGCAGTGGTGAATCCCTTCCCCCATCCCTGTTTCTGTGACCTAATGGCAGTGGCCATCTGCCTGGGTTGCAGTTTGTGGGACCTGGCTCCTGCCTCTTGAGTGACTTGAGGAGACTGAAGGCTAAGGGTTTGGTGCCTGGTTCCCTCAGGGATGACAGCTGGGCAGGGTATGGGAAACTAGCTGTGAAGGAACTGCCAATGGAGATCTGCCTCCTCTTAGCCAGGACTGGGGCCTTGGAGGGTGAAAGTTGTGCCTTGGGACTTTGCCCTTTCTGGTCAAAACAGAGAATGCCATTTCTTTGGTAGAGATTTACAGGAGCAGCATTACCTGACCATGACCTGACCTCAAGAATAAAGGATCTGACACCAAGAAGTTTGTAGCAACTAACCATGCCACTCCCTCACCTTTTGCTTTTAAAGGGGCTTGCTGAATGCTTTCAGTAACTTTGGGGCTCTTAGCGCATGAGCAACCCATCTCCTTGCATGAACCTGTAATAAACCTTTTTCTCTGTTCCAGACTCTAATGGTTAGCATTGATTGGCCTCACTATGTGTCGGGTACATGGACTTGTGATTCAGTAACACCTGCACCCCACTGCACCACCACAGCCCTCTTCTTTGACCACACAGTCCAGGTAGCATTCCTTCTTCCAGTACCACACCCTTTGGAAGACAAACCATATACTGCTGCCATGGTAGCTCAACATACACAACAAAGTTCAGCTATACTTCCTTTCTGGGGTCCCCTGGAACTTACAGGAATTAAGTTTGCTTCATAAACTTTTCAGGATTAAGTACAATAACGAATGTGAAACACTTTGAACATTGACTGGCATCTAGTAGATGCCTAACACTTTTCCTCCATGCCACCCAGAGGCAGAAAGCATATAAAAACAGTAAACAACTTCTGAGGTAACCAACTATTCCGTTCCTCTGGTGGATCTTCTGCTTATGTAGCAGAATTTTTACCAAAACTGTATGTACTCTCAGGCTGTACCTGAAATCCTGACCTTTCCCAGTCAGCCCTGCTGTATTGTTGACTCCTATTTCTTTCCAGGTGAATGACTGATCTTTCACGTTTGTCCTGTTTTCCTCATTGGGCCAGAGTGTTCTTTACTTATTCAGGCTGGACTCCTAGCCTGTCCTTGCCTTCAGTTTCCCATCGTTGGCCCTATCCAAGAAGGTCCAATCTTGAGAACCAGTAACTGTCTTGAGAACTGTAACAGAGTGTGGCTGAGTGCAGCTCTTAACACATAGCTCTGGCTGTATGCCATGACCCCCACACTCTCTTACCAAGCAACAGTTACTGCAGGACCCATTAGTGGTCCTGCTCAGCCATTGGTCAGCACCACAGTGAGCCCCTCCCACAAGGAAGCAACTGTCAATGAGTGACGGTTAGTGGGCTATTTGGCCAACAGTCAGCAGAGTGGTGGTGGTCAGGTGGACAGTGAGGTGAGAGGCAGATCCCTGGTCTCCCAGGGGTCCTCCAGCTCACCCAGCCTCAGGCCAGCAGGAGAGCCGGGGAGCCCAGGAAACAGATTAGGGGGCTGTGTCCTGCAGGGCTCCAGAACCCTCGCCAAGGCCACCCACTGGGTGGGCCCAGGCCTTGAGGCAGTGGTGAACCGCTTTCCCAGCTCCTGTCTCTGTGACCTAATAGCAGTGGCAGCCTGCCTGGGTCACAGTCTGTGAGACCCTTCGCCCTCTGGGCAGCCTAACAGTCAGTTGGGTTAGGTGCCTGGCTCCCTCAGCAATGACAGCTGGCCAGTGTCTGGGGACCTGGCCCTGAAGGTGGCTGCCAACTGAGATCTACATCCTCTTAGCCAGGACCTGGGAGGGTGAACATTGTGTCTTGGGACTCTGCCCTTTCTTGTCAGAACAGAGAATTAACATTTGTTTTGGTGGAGGTTACAGGAACATCATTACCTGACCATGACCTGACCTCAAGAAAAAAGGATCTGACACCAAGAAGTTTGCAACGATAACTACGCCCTCCCTCACTTCTCCTATTAAAGGGCTTTGCTGAAAGCTTTTGGGAATTTGGGGTTTTTCAGGCATGAGATAACCGTCTCCTTGCCGGGCCCTGTAACAAACTTTTCTCTGAATTTATTCTGACGTTTTGTTATTGTTTGGCCCCTCTTTGTCTTGTGCATAGAAACTTGCATTTCAGTAACCCCCAGATTGCAGCTGGGAAGAACCAACCTTGACAAAGCGTCACTCCTGTTCTCAGGGCTGGGTTGCTTGTTTATTCAAATGTGTCTATGAGGGATTGTGTGAGCAAGTCTTAGGGAAGCAATAAGATGGCAGCTTTGCTGCTGTACCTTTGTTTCAGTGAACCCTGAGCACAAGGAAGTTCTCTGAGAATCCAAGTTTATTCAGGCTTGGAAAAGAGTTACTTCTTCAGTAACTTGAAAGAAGTTACTGAAACTTTGACAGTGGTTAACTTTAGTAGGATTGGGATTATTTTTCTTCCCTCTCCTTTCCCTTGTGTACTAGCTTCTGCTGCCCACCTAACTGTTCTTCTGCCTCCACCCCCCCCCGCCACCCCAAACAACCCACCTATCCTGTAAGCCCTGTTTCTCAAGCCATCGTTCCTCACGTATCTCCACTGAGCCATACCTCAGAATGGTTGTAGAACCCAGAAGCTAGGGGAACCTTGATGAATTAACTCCTAGGAATTGGCTGACAGATTGGATCTGAGTGTGAGGAAAACAACAGGAGTTCAGTGATGGACATGTTAAATTTGAGATGTCTGTTAGATATCCAACTGGAGATCTTGAGTAGACTGATAAATGAGTCTGGAGTTGGGAGAGGTCAGAGCTGGAGAAATATGCAGTTGACAGTGCATATTTGAAGTGATAAAACTGAAAAAGTGAAAGTGAAGTTGCTCAGTCATGTCCGACTCTTTGCGACCCCATGGACTGTAGCCTACCAGGTTCCTCCGTCCATGGAATTTTCCAGGCAAGAATGCTTGAGTGGGTTGCCATTTCCTTCTCCGGGAGATCTTCCCGACCCAGGGATTGATCCCAGGTCTCCCGCATTGTAGGTAGACGCTTTACCCGCTGAGCCACCAGGGAAGTCAATAAAACTGAAAGAGACTAGCAAAACAGACCACCAAGAAAAAGTGAAGTCCAAGGACAACACTTTGGGGCTCTTCTTTCAGAAGAGGTCGGTGAGAAGCCCAAGGAGCAGCAGTGGGACAGAGAAGTGAGATGCTCTGGAAGCCACATAAAGTGCTTCAAGGAGGAGGAAGCAGTCATGGTGTCAGATGTTGCTGAAAGTCAGGTAAGGTGAGGACTGAGGATTAATTAATGTCAAGAGTAAGAGAGTCATTGGTACATGAGTTGTTTTAGAGAAGTGATGGGGTGAAAGCTTGGTTGGCATGGTTCAAGAGAGTAAGAGGGTAGGAATTGGTGACAGTGAGTATAGATACCCTTTTGAGGAATATAGCTTTAAATAGAATGAGAGGCTGTATATTGTCACCCTGCTTATTTAACTTATATGCAGAGTACATCATGCGAAATGCTGGGCTGGATGAAGCACAAGCTGGAATCAAGATAGCTGGGAGAAATATCAATAACCTCAGATATGCAGATTGACACCACCCTTATGGCAGAAAGTGAAGAAGAACTAAAGAGCCTCTTGATGAAAGTGAAAGAGGAGAGTGAAAAAGTTGGCTTAAAACTCAACATTCAGAAAACTAAGATCATGGCAAATAGATGGGGAAACAATGGAAACAGTGAGAGACTTTATTTTGGGGGGCTCCAAAATCACTGCAGATGGTGACTGCAGCCATGAAATTAAAAGTCGCTTGCTCCTTGGAAGAAAAATTATGACCAACCTAGACAGCTTATTAAAAAGCAGAGACATTACTTTACCAACAAAGTTCTGTCTAGTCAAAGCTAGGGTTTTTCTAGTCTTCATGTATGGATGTGAAAGTTGGACTGTAAAGAAAGCTGAGCACCGAAGAATTGATGCTTTTGAAGTACGATATTGGAGAAGACTCTTGAGAGTCCCTTTGACTGCAAGGAGATCCAACCAGTCCATCCTAAAGAAAATCAGTCCTGGATGTTCATTGGAAGGACTTACGCTGAAGCTGAAACTCTAATACTTTGGCCACCTGATGCGAATAATTGAATCAATGGCAAAGACCCTGATGCTGGGCAAGATTGAAGGTGGGAGAAGGGGACAACAGAGGATGAAATGATTGGATGGCATCACCAACGTGATGGGCATGAGTTTGAGTAGGCTCCAGTAGTTGGTGATGGACAGGAAGGCCTGGCATGCTGCAGTCCATGGGGTCACAAAGAGTCAGACATGACTGAGCTACTGAACTGACTGACTAAGGATGAGAGGAATGGAGAGGTAGCCATGGTGAGGAGGTGGGCTTGACCTTTTAAAAATATTGCAGAAAAAATAGATTGGCATGCTGATGGCGAAGATCCAGCAGAGAGATAAAATTAATAGAACAAAAGAATTGGCGGAGCAGTATTTGAGTTGGTGAAAGGGGATATGATCCTAGTTCACAAGTGGAGGAAGGGTCTTTTCAGACTCTGTGGGCAGTTCTTCATAGTAATGGGATGAAGGCAGAGTCTTTGGAGTCAGAGATAATAAGTGGATAAAAGTGGCAGAGGAGGCTTGTGAGAGTTCTCTTCTGATTGCCCAATTTTCTCACTGGAGGGGCAAGTTAAGATAATCAGTGTTAACCGAGGTTGGGAAAGTTGGAGAAAGTATGACATAGTCATTAAGGAGAGTAAAAGAGTAATGACTTAAGGAAAATGTGGTATAATTACCAAGTCACATTAAAGCTCACTTAACAGTGAGTAATTCAAATTTAAAGTTAGCACAATTGTGCGGATTTCTTTAGCCACAGTCAGGTACAGGGGTGTAGGTAGATAACTAGATTTAACAAGGATTGTGGTTTTGCCAGGGAAGGAGGACAAAATAAGAGAGGCATGAAGGAGACAAGGATGTTGGTGAAGGAATAGTTACAAAATAGAATTTAAGCTAGGTAAGGAAGATAGTGTAGATTTGAGGTGGATGAAGGGCAGTGAAAAGATTGATAGAGTGTAGGTCATTGTGGAATTGAAGAATGAAATTGGGATGCTTTAGAGAAGAATGAACTGAAGGAAAGGAGGTAGGTCATGGTTGGAGCCTGAGGTACTTGAGATTGTGATTATTGAGGGGGTTTCAGTTATTGGAACTGTGGAGTTCAGGTATGACCCTGGAAATGAGTAGCTGAGATTGCTGGAAGACAAGTTCCTTGGGCAGGGAGGAGGGCAAAGAATCAAGAATTTTGGGATTTAGAAGCATCATCTAAGTGAATATGTAGCAAAATCAATAAGACCGTGGTGGGAGTAGTGGCAGAGTGAGGGGCCGTGCACCAGGATTCATGAAGGTTAAGGAATGAAAAGCAGTAGATGACAGCAGAGTTAGGAGGAGGAATATACTCCAGTGACTCTACTGAAATCTGGAGTTTTGGAAAATGAAGGAGAAAGTTTCCTAAAGTGACAACAAGGAGCAGAGACCACCTACTCCACCTTCAGGTCAGTGGGAAGAGAAGTGGAGAGGAAACATTCACCGCTTGAGAGGGCTCACGAGGAAGCCAGCTTTTGACCACAGTAAGAATGTGAGAATGTGTTGGGAATGTAGAGGTTGAGAGTTTTGCTGCCAGCTGACCATGAGTGCTAGAAAGACGTAAAGGAGCTTCTTGATTCGGGGAGCAGTGTAAGTGAATGTGCCAGCTTGCTGTTCATTTACCAGTCATGTGTAAAATTCACTGCACTTTAGACGGTGGACATGGTTCCTTTTTAATTTTTTTAAGTGCCAGGGTGATTGAATATTAATTCATGTAAGAATATATAATTGGCCAAATTTATAAATTCTGATGTCTGACAGCATGGTCTGATTTAGACGTGAGAAGACGTCAGGTTTTGTAGGAAAGTAAATTGATCAGGCAGGCTAGATTTGGGAATTTGTTTTTAAGAAATAGAGATGAAATTGTGTGGGTTTGTCTTTTTTATATATGTAATTTTATTTATTTTTGGCTGTGCTGGGTCTTTCCTACTGCTTGGGCTTTTCTCTAGTTGTGGTATGCAGGCTTCTCATTGTGATGGCTTCTCTAGTTGCGGAGCTTGGACTCTAGGGTACGTGGGCTTTAGTAGTTGTGGTACACACGTGGGGTCAATAGTTGTGGTTCCCGGGCTCTAGAGCATAGGCTCAATAGTTGTGATGCCTGGGCTTGGTTGCTCTGCAGCATGTGGGATCTTCCCAGACTGGTGAGTGAGCCTGTCTCCTGCATAGGCAGGCAGATTCTTTACCTCTGAGCCACCAGGGAAGTCCTGGGTGGGTTTGTCTTAATGGCCAGGCTAAGGATTCTAGCTTTTTAAAAACATGAAAGTCTTCAGCCATATTAGAAGAACCAAACAGAGCTGTTTATTAAAGTAGGAAGTTAATGAAGATGATCTGAATAATTCTTCAGAATGAGTCCAAGTGTGGTGAATAAAGCATGGTCAAGTTTAGTTCTGTACATTTTGGAGACTATCCAGGTTGGAGACCACCAGGGTTTTAGGGAAAGTGACCAAGTTATAACATATAAGACTACTCTCAAGAGTATAGTTTCCACAGTTAGCCAAAGGAGTAAGAAATGAGGGAAAGTTACAGGGATGTGTTTATGGGACCTTCAAATGATTTTGCTAACAGGATACTAGTAAAAATTAAAAGAACCATTCTAAAAAAAATTAAATGTAGAATTGCCATATGACCCAGCATTTCCTCTTCTAGATAAATATCAAAGAAAAGCAGGAATTCGAACAAATACCTGTATACACACGTTCATAGCAACATTATTCACAAAAGCCAGAAGATAGAAGAAACTTGTGTCCATAGATAGATGAATGGAGAAACAAAATGTGGTGTGTACATACAATGGGATATTATTCAGCCTTAAAAAGAAAGGAAATTCTGACACATGCTACAACATGGATGAGCCTTGAAGACATTGCCAGGTGAAATAAGCCAGTCATCAAAGGACAAATATTGTATGACTCCACTAATGTGATGTACCTAGAGTAGTTAAATTCATAGAGGCAGAAAGAAGAATGATGGTTGCCAGGGGCTGGAGGAGGGGGAGGGAACAATGGCTAATTTTTTTTAATGGGTTCGGAATTTTAGTTGGCAAAGATGAAAGTTTTGGAAATGGATGATGGTGATGGTTATACAATAATGTGAATAATGTATAATGCTACTGAAGTGTACACTTAATGGTTAAAATGGCAAATTTTATGTTATGTATATTTTACCATGCACACACACACAAAAGCAATAAAGGATGTAGGCACTGCTTCTCTAATGATACAGATAACAACTAGGCAACAATGACTTGTTTCTCCAGGAAAGAAAGGCAGAATTTTGGTATAAGAAAACTGGTTGACAGGCATAGTATGTTTCCCTTGCTGGTGTGTCGGCTTTATCTATACTGTGTGTACTAGTTTGGCCTTAGTTCTCACTGTGGTTTGGTTTAGAGGTACTTGGAAACACATTTTCTTATATAGGAAGACATTTTTTTTTCTGTGTTCTTATTTGTTTTGTTTAGCCAGTGACTTTTTTCGTAAACGATACAAGGATAACCTCTAGCCTTCAAAATTACTCTGAATTTTTAATATGAACTTATCTTTGAAATATTGTATTTACTATTTGAATTGAGTGTTAGTTACTTTGGAGTCATTTTATTTATATCCTGAACTTGGCAAAAAAATTTAAATAGAGAAATTGGAAAGCTCTCCTTCATAATCTCCTAAAGCATGTTTCATGATCACATGTTTTAGTTATTTGTCCAGCTGTATTCTTATTGTTGAGACACAACAATGACTAGAAGACAGATGAACAGGAGAACATAAATAAATAAAGGCAAAAATGAAAACCAGTGTTGGATTCTTAGTAGTCTGGTGGTTCTAGGCTGAACCCCAGCTCTGTTACTTAACTCTGAATTTGTTCTTAGTGAGTCTCACTTTTCTTATCTATAAAATAAGGCTACATCTACTTACCTGGCAGAGTTGTTGTTAGGATTAAATAAAATAATAAAATAAAACTACCTGTGGCAACAACTGGTATACCTAGGCATTCAGGAAGTGGTAGCTGATAGCATTATAATTATTACTGCAAAAATCTTTAATAAAACTATTTCTGAAATCTAGAATGCAAACTTAGAAAGCAAAGGAATTGGCAGAAAGGTCCTTCAGTTTATACAAAGATTCACTTCAGGGTTTCAATAAGTCTGGGAGAGTCCCTGGTGCATTTGATGTTTACAGATCATTAGCAAACAGATGCCAGGAGGCAAATAAACTGTAGCTAAAGGATTTTTGAACCACTGACGATGCAGAGAAAATCAGTTTCTGATAAAGTTGTAATATTTTCTAAGTAGGTAATAGCAGGCAATGGGAAAATTTTAATTGGGTTTATAAAAGTTTATTTCAGGAACACATGAATTTCCAATTTGAGGTACACCTATACATCTGTAGCCATCTAATTTATAGTGCTTACTTATTTCTCCACTGGGGTTAATAATATAACAACAACTAATATTTATTGTGTGCTTACTATATGCCAGTGTATCTTTAGTAAGCCTGTTGCATTCAAAGGCTTCTTTTCAATTGGATGTTTTGAAATTGGCCTTTTATCCATTTGGAGAGACAGAGTATTTAATGAATTTATTATATTCTATTTATTTTATTATGCCAAAATATCTGTTAGGTATATATAATCTGTAAGACATTTTGTAGGAGACAAAGCTAAGTAAAACATGGGCCCTGGACTCACAAATACTTATTCATTCTCCCCTAGGCTGTTCAGAAGGGGCCTGTGGTGGTATGCGGTGAACCCTGGAGTAGCCCTGGACTCTACACATGGCTCTGCCACTTCTTCCCTGAAGTTTTTTCTGTCCTGGCCAGGACTAGGCTCAGTGCCCCTGTGTTAATCACTATGATAGCATTTACCAGGCCTTGCAATGATTGCTGGTTTAATTCTTTGTATTCTGCATTAAACTGTAAACTCAGCGAGAGCAAAGACTATGTCTTATTGATCAATGGGGCCGATCACATTAGAGGATTTGCACCGTGTATAAATACTGATTTTCTAACTTTGAATGAGTGATAACTTACTGCCTTTTTAATTATGATAAAATTGTGATAGTCCCAATATCATAGCTTTGTCATGAGGATAAAATTAGACATTTTATGTAAAATGCCTGTTATAGTGCTTGGCACATGGTGTGAAAGTTGCTCAGTCGTGTCCGACTCTTTGTGACCTCATGGATACAGTCCATGGGATTCTCCAGGCCAGAACGCTGGTGTGGGTAGCCTTTTCCTTCTCCAGGGGATCTTCCCAACCCAGGGACCGAACCCAGGTCTCCTGCATTGCACACGCATGTTCTTTACCAACTGAGCCATAAGTGAAGTCATGTGCAATTCCCCAGTAGAAGTAGAGAGACTGTCTTTTGTATCAAGGTAAACAGTGAGGCGTGAGGGCTCTTGGAACTAACACGCTGTGCTTTTTCTTTAGCTGAGTTTTTGCCAGAAAAGAAGAGGTAACTTTTTTCTTGTTGGATTCAGGGATTGTCCAAGGGCAGGAGAACTCCCCTCCTGTTCACTGGGTTTTATTTAGTTGTACTGGATCTTTCTTCTCCTCTTCCTCATGCTTATTCTAATTCTTTTACACTTTCCACTTTTGATCAAGGGCTTCCGAGGTGGCACTAGTGGTAAAAAAAAAAACCAAACAAAAAAACAAACAAACCTGCTAGTGGTAAAGTCTCCTGCCAGTGCAGGGGACTTAGGAGACAAGGGTTTGATCCCGGGGCTGGGCTGAGTACATAGTGGGTACTCAGTCAGTAGTTGTATTTGAGTAGATAATTAAGTTATCTCTTTTCACCAAATTTGACAAATGTAATATGTTTCTATTAATGAAGACCATATGCAGTGATCCCACTTTGGTAGTACCTAAAAGGCACAGCTGTCCTTCAGGTTACGTCTGAAGTAATTATTCACATTGGAATAAAAATCTGGTATTTGTGATAATCTTTAAAAAGGTGGGGGTAAAACTAATCTTAACTCCTAGAGAAATTAAATGGAAGCCTGAGATTATAACCATTAAAAACCTTCTTCAATATTTATCAGTCTGATAGATTTTTACAGATTAGTTCTAAACTTTGAACCAGTGTAAGAAACCCTAAATACTTAAATAATAGTGAAAGTTGAAAACCAGGATATTCAGTAGGGAACAAGGTAAGTGTAAGTGAATGTGTTCTTTTGACTTTTTCCTTCTTTCCAGCATACCATCTCTTTTCTGTTTTAAATTTCCCTTTGGAATTTGACTTAGGCTTGATTTTTGGGTTTACACAGCAGAAATTTGGTTAATGATCAGATTTGTATTCCTGTAGTGAAATTGGTTTATGAGAAATATTTCAAATTATCAGTAAGTAGTGGTATTTGCCGGTCAAAATCTATCAGCATTCTCTAGAAAGAGATGAAACTCTCTTATTGTACTGCATAATGTCAATGGACTCATTATTTGTAGGACAGCTGATGCAGTTAGTACTTGTTGATTCACTTAATTGGTAACTGTACTACATTCATAACTCTGACAACTGAAAACAATAGGTCAGTGTCTGTTGTTTATTCATAAATAGTCACATCGAAGCAGGATATGTCTGAAAGGCAAAATATGGTTAGTTTGAGGAGAAATCTGGCACGTGAATGGTTCCATTGCTTAACATACTGAGGAGGGTTGTGCTCTCCTTTACTGAATAACGCTATTTGGATTTTCATTATAGGTGTAGATGGTGAACCGCTCCTGTTTATTAGGCTGGTTGCTGTGAATTAGTATTTGAATGTATTTTAAATGCTATTGTTGAGGGAAGAGTCTAGAGTAGAAATATGGTTAAAAATTGGTGATGACTCAAAGTTTTTATGTCTTAACAGTTTTCACGTTTTGGAGCAAAAAGGTAATACCTAGAATAGATTTTTAAAGTAAGAAATTCCATTGGTGTATGAAGGCTGAATGTTCATTTAAAGTACTTTGAAATGATTTTTAAAAAAATCAGTAAATTATTCTCCATTGTAATTTCAGAATAAAATCTGCATTTTGGAATCAATAATTTTTAAAATAGGTAGTTTATTTTTATTATTAATTTTTTTAAAATTGTAGTTACAGTTGCCTCACATAGTTGAGTCAGTTTCTGCTGTACAGCAAATATCCCCTCTTTTTGGATTTTCTTCCCATTTAAGCCACCTCAAAGTACCAAGTTGTCCTATACAGTAATTTTTAATTGATAATTTTTAAAAGACAATATAAATCATTTTGTTTCATTATCATGGAAAAGGAAAATGTGTCTTTTTTTAACTGTGAAACTTTTCTTTCAAAAATGTATTTTTTAAATAAGTGAATTTTAAGTCATAAATGAAATAATTTTCTAGAATGATTGCATTTAGTTAAAATGCTAAACTAATGATTCAGTTATTTTATAAAATAAAGTAGGTGAAGCTTTTTGTAGCTAAACCAGATTTAACAGGCAGTGTCCTTGAAGCTCTTTATTAGTTTAGTGCAGTCCAGTTTGCAGTTCTCCTGTCAAGAAACTTTAATTCTACATGATACGAAAAATTAACTTCTCTTCTTGAAGATTAAAAGACAGTTTAAGTGTGTTGAGGAAGATTGAGTTTGTCCTCAAAATGTACAACTTTGCAGACTATTTTCTGAGGGTCTATATTTTTAGTATATAAAAATGGAAAGTGTCATTAGGGAAGGAGCAGTGTAATGGACTATATTCATTTGCAGCATATTCTCATCTTCTCATCTGGAAAATTAAATCTGATTACAGCTGGGATTAACATTTATGGTTTTAGGGGAAAGGAAGATAGTATCTTAAACTCCATGAAATTGAACAATGAGATTATATCGTTATAGCTCATTTTAAAGTCTCACTTTAATGGGACATATTTTTATTGTTGTAAGCTTAAATGTGTTCACTATTTGTCTCTTATTGACTGAAATATACTAGAAATAATGGTTGGAATTTAGTAGGTGTTAAATATAACATTTTCTGCCTTGATATCTAGCATGTTAAAAGTGAAAGCAATGTAGATTTCCATGTTAATGGCTACATTTGCAGTTTCTTTTAAATTTCCTAAAAGAGCTCCAATTGTAGAAGATTGTAACATTTGATTACGGTGAAGTTGCTACACCTTTCACAGAAAATGAAATCAGTGTATTTTTCAATAATCAGTTAAAGTGTCATGCCTTGACCCTTCAAATGGAGTCAGTCATTGGTGTGGCAAAGGAAAACAGGAAAAAAATTTGGTAAGCTATGTGTTTGTGTGTATGTACACTTTTTAGTTACCAGTTTACAAATGGACCCTCATACATAAGCACGGTACTTCTATGAATTATTTTGCATTTCTGTCGTAAAAGATCTGTCTGCCACGTTTTCTAGAAACTTTAAGCCTAAGGCAGCACTCAAGGTTTTGGAGCCTGTGTAAAATAATTTATAGTGCCTTTCCAGTAAGTCTTGCCCAAACTCTTATTCTATTAATTAAACATCCTGTGGCAATCTGGTATATCTTAAAGATTTAATAGTACGTTACAGTAAAAAGGCTATTGAGATAGAAGAAAATTAGCTTTTCTTTAAAAAAAAAAAATGCATTTCTTCTGAGATCAGTTTTTTTGTTTTTGTTTTGCTGCGAAGACGTAGGCTATTAAGCATGGTCATGTCACATCTACTCCTGAATGAGACTATGCTCTTGGGAGTCCTATACTGTAAACTGTCTGCTTTAAATATGGAAATGCTTTTGTGACCTCCAGTGGAAGTGGCATACATGTGTCAGTGTGGGGTCAGTGTCTTGCATGGTCACAGTGCTGAGAAAAGGTAGTGTCTCATCAGATTGACATAATGCAAAATCTTGTTCTAGAGCCAGCTATCTCTTTTTAGCCTTATGTGGTTAAGTCACGTATGGACTCTTGCATACCATACATCTTGTTAGCAAGGTATTTTAAATACTTTTCAACAAAAGGATTGTGTTTTCCTGGGAGATGTTGAAGTTGATTTTTAATTTTTTAAATAATCTGTTAAATCTGGAGAAATTTGCTGAGAAAGAAGGGTGTAGTGCATTACTATATTAAGTTCTTAGTTTTCTGTCAGAGGGACAATTCTTAAAGAAAGCTTGACATATGCTGATAACTATTCTTGCTACCAATGCCTAAACAAATTGTTAATTTTTCCTTTTTTCCTTGGTAGTACTCTCATCTTCAGATTTTTGCATTGGAAGTTAGCTGTTTGGTGACACTGCATTTGGCAGTGAGGGTATGAATGTGAGAAGAAATTTTGGAGCATTAGCAATTATAGCATTGGATGATGGGTAAAGAAATAGATACATAAATATTAGACTGATGCACAGTTTTCCAGTGTATGTTATTTTCCATATAAAGATATAGAACATGTCATAAAATGTTCCCAGACCATTTAAAACTCAAAGAAATGCAGCTGATGCAATGAAATACATAGAGTACTTGTAAAAGCATACAGACACGCAAGTGGATTGCTGCCAGACAGAAAATTTAAAGGCGGTTTGCTGAACTGCAGGGTGCTAGGTTTTGTACATGTGCCATGCTGAAACTGTTAGCAAGGCGGGTGTTGTGTTGCTTGAGAAAAGCAGATTGTATTTGGACCTTTTTAACTCAGATGTTTCCAGTGTCGATATTTTGGTGACATTAAGGCATTGCAATTGACTCAATGTGAAAAATGATTTCAACCCCCTGTGCAAAATAGACATTTAAAGAAAGTTCATACAATTTTTTTTTTTTTTTTAGTTTTTGTGTTAATTTTTACAAAATGGCTTTCATAGTTTTATTAACTGTCAGACTGGATCTTTGAGCTAATTGAATGGAACTTTATAAGTTGGGCTTTAGTTTTAAAAGGCATTGCCTTTTTTTTTGTTTTTAATGTTGCTGTTGAGAGTGTTAAAGACCTATGAAGTTTTTTTGTAAATCTCAGGGTCTTACAGAAAGGGAATCAAAAGCTTTATGCTTGAGTCATTGTAAATAATAACCCATGTATTATGTTGGAACATGATTGTGTTAAAATCTGGGAGTCCCACTCTAGGGTTAGTCTCAGGACAGTTGAAGGAATTTAGTTGATGGAGGTACTTAGTTGATGCTGCCTATCATTGAGGCAGTGTTTAGAATAATATGGTTTGAATGACCCCCATCTTGGAGTTCCATGGTCGTTTTTACTTTCATTGTATTAAAACAAGTTGATCTTTTTCATCTATTTTCCTTCTCTTTTTACAAGTCTATGTATATATGAATAAAATGCATTTAAAAAATCACAAAATTATTAATGTAGTTTATTGTTAACATGGTTGGCTTAGTTGGTTAAAGAGATTTAAAGACCTTCCTTTTCCTACTTATAAGCAAACATTTTTAAAATTGAAGAATATACTACAAATTTTGGTTTCTGATATTCATCCTCTCAGAAATGGTGATAAAAAGTAGTTTTTTACTTTATTCCATCTTTATTTCCATATATATTTTTGTGGTTCCCAAGAAGCAAACTATTGCATAAAAGAGGACTTGATATTAAAGATTTATATGTGAGTCAGTTTTGTATGAAGTTTTCTTGTTGAAGAGTTAACTGTTCACCACATGACAACTGGAAGAAAAAGAGTAAGCCTTAGATTATTTTGTGGCTTTTGCAGCCTCTGTATTACTGTGTCCATCAGTGACTTAGAGCTGCATTTTCGTGGAGAGTGTGGGGGGTGGGTCTCAGTAGCAGATTTTAAATCCTAAAATACCAGTTATTTTTCTGGACAGAGTCATTTATGTATATTTTAGGAATTAGAGCCCTCTTTTTGGATCTTCTACTCCACCCCCACAGCGCATTTTAGGGGTTTGCTGGGCTTGTGGCTGTCTCTCTGCATCCTGCTGGCAAGTCCCCATTCCCCCCTCCCCCATCCCCACCCCCGCCCGGGACCTAGTGCTTTTCATGCCACAAGATTGTGCCTTCTGGCCTCCTGTCACAACATCCACAATCCTTGTGTGTTTTCAGCAGCTACTTCCTCTGACTTACCAGAGCAGCCCTGCAAGGTACTGCAATGAGGATTACTCTAGAATTCACTAGTACTGGTCTAGACATATCATTGGTGTCTTCCTAGTATTGGCAGATGAGGGTAAAGAAATTTGTCCCTAGTTTTAAAGTCAACCAGAAGACACTTTAAGAGCCACAGTAGTGTACAGGTAGTTTCAACTTTTCTGCACCACCTGTTTTGGGAAGTTCTGCTTTTTGTGTAACCTTTTGAATATTCCTTTTGTTATTAGTCTTGAGTGTTGAAAAATGACATCCATTGACTTGAAAACTAGCATTTCTAAGATTTAAATGTAGTTTGTGAATAGGCCCATAATTTCCCCCCTTTTTGATTCTTTAATTGTAGAACAATTAATTGCATTTTTATCTTGTGACATTGAGGACTTTGACTTTTACATAGATTCACTTTTATGGAGTAGTAAATTGATATTTTAGAAGATAGATATGACAACTGAGTAGTATATACTATGGGGACTGTGGTTGGGGACCTTCAAATATTTGGTTTTATGAAAGCATTTTGCATTGATACATGATTTCTCAAATAGATACTATTCTGATCACTCTTCTTAATGTGTCTCTAAGGAACCAGATCTCTCTTTTTAGAAAAGACTGAATGTTTCCCTAATCAATAGCAAATGGAGTGTTAATAGCTTTTAATTAGTACACTTCTATATTGATTTAGAGATCATGGCATTGGGTTATCCTGCAATTATGTTGAAGAATCAAGTGACCACTTTCCTGATTCCATTTTAAACAGATTGGTCATGAAAGGTATCTTCACCTATGTATTTTTATAGTTTCTAAGCAAGTCTAATCTCATATGATATTTTGTTAATACTGACAAGCTAAAAGTGTATTGTTTTCTTTTGAAAAATTTCATCTATTTTCAAGACAGCATAAATATTTTGGGAAGAATTTATTTTTTAAAACAGGAAATTTTGCATTTCTTCCTTGAAAGAATTCTTATCTGATCCTTGCCTTCACCCTGACTTCTCCCCGACTCCAGCCCCCGACCCCACCCCTACCCGAACATACCAAGCCCACATCTGTAACTGTGAAAGGATACTTCTGATAAGAGAAGAAAAGTTAAGCAGATTTAAGACTCACTTTCTCTGGAAAAATGTATTGAGGGCAGTTTGCAGCTGGCAAGATTTTTGCATTAGGTAATAGTCTAAAGTTAACAGTAGCATCGGGTCTTTACAATTTTTCTTTCTTGTATTTCTGGAGGAGGGTAGTGGGAGTGCCTTGCTGAGTCCTTCCTTGTGCTCATCAGCGTAGCAGCCTCAGCTGCCCCCCTTGGATCCCCTGCCAGGGCTGCTATCATCTTCTGATCAAATATTAATGTGTGATCCTCTGCTTGCTCACTAATCCAAAGCCAATTAATATTATCTGTCAATTATTTACAGATCCTGAGGTGCAGAGGCAATTCCCGGAGGACTACAGTGACCAGGTTCGGAATGCGTAATTAATTTTTTACATGACAAAATTTATTTCAGAGTTGTTCAACATATTATTACTGTTCTTTTTACTGAAAGAGATAAATGAATTTTTAGAAGGAAGGGAAACAGTAATTATGAACCTAAGACAAAAAGTAAAACATACTGAAGTTGGATTGAAAATATTGGTGCTAGATTTGGGGTGTTACCTTCACGGGAAACATACACAAAAAGTAAGGAAGAAAACCTATCACAAATTTTACTTTTCACTTTGAGGTATGTTACAGCCTGCAGTTCATTAGCAAATCCTTTTTGGATTGCCTGTGAACTTTTTTTTTTTCAATGCTATTTAAGCAGTCAGGAACCAGTATAACAAAAAGGGAGGATGGAAGCTTATAACATTTCCTAAAATTGGAAATGAATAATGAAACTGTGTCATGGTAGTACTTAAAGGAGAAGATAGATACACATGCAAGAATGGTCTTTAGGGTGAGGGTGGTTTTAATGATGGTAGTGAAAGTTGTTCGGCGAGTTGGTCTTGCCATTGTGCCATCTTGAATTTCTTGCATTCTGCAAGCATGGAATGGAGTAGAAAGAACTATTTTACTCACAAAATACTGCTAAAGTTCTGAAGCTGCTCTACTCTTTATAACTAAATCCAGGTTATACATTCTGGATTTCAGTTTCTATCTTGAGAAATATTGGAAATGTTTCATACCTTTTTGGGGTATACCAGCTTTTGGGGGTATATTATGTTAGTATACCAAACATGCATTTTGGTATACTTATTTTTAAAAGGTTTTGAAATAAAAGCATCCTCGATTACATAATAAACTTTAGAAAGCATTTTACATGTGGTATATTGTACAAAATAAAAACATTTTTCTGAAGTGCCTCCATTTAATTTTGTGTATTAAAAAATGTCCTTGGATGAGGGTAAGTACGATGGAATA